>NC_073393.1:14459941-15659941 GCF_028641065.1 Leucoraja erinaceus | reverse complement strand
TGAACGGGTGCGCACGTTGGCCCCCGTCCCTACTTCCAGGCATGGGTCAACCTTGGTGCCTGTGCCACAGGCATTGCAGAATTGTGCTTATGTTTTCCTTTGCAGGGAAGCTCACCACTCGCCACTGCTGCGGGTTTATGAGGGGCCGTTTCGGGTGCTGCGAAACGAAGTAGCCACATTCACGTTGGACGTGGGTGGGCGGGAGGAGTTTTTCTCCGTTGGCCATCTCAAGCCCGCTCATGTGGACGAGGACAGCCCAGTGGTAGTTTGGCTACACCACAGCGTAGAGGCCGTCCGCCGGCCAGTCAGCCCTACCCTAGTACTACTGTTCCCGGTGCTGTTTCACCGGTCCCTGTTGTTACGCCCGTCCCTCGTTCGCGGTTTTCGCATCCTCCCGGCCCTGTTCCGCCGGTCCCTGTTGTTACGCCCGTCCCGCGTTTGAGGACCTTGTGTTCCGGCCGTACCATTCGGCTCCTGGTTCGTTTCCGTACCTCGGTTTCTGGGGGGCTGGTGCTCGCAAGTATCGAACCCCGCAGTCGGAATCCGCGCGCAGGTGACTCTGGGAGGGGTCGTGTTTTCGCGCGGTTTTCAGAGCTATGCCCTTCAGTCGTTGTGAGACAACTGTTGTGGTCAGTTGTGTTTTCAGTAGCAATTGTCAAGACCATGAATTATACCGAGAATAAATCTAATTTAAACCAACCGCCTTTGTCTTGATCTGCCAAGACATAACATTTTACAACAGTACAACTTGATTATTAAACAAGGACAACTTCAATTCTTGATTTTTAAAAATGTATACAATGACCCCCAATCATCCCATTCCACCCACTCATTACTCTTGCTTTAACCAAAATTATTTCTGAAATATTGGTCATAAATATGGTGCAAAAATGCTCCAAAATAAGGCTCAGAATGCACCAGAGAGTGCATCAGAAAACCCCAGGGCTTCCAGGGCCCTTAAGTGGTCCCTGGACCCCGGCTGCAAGGGACTTCGAGCTTCATGCTTCATGCGCACATTTCACGACATTTTTGTAATCCTGTCATGCCACCCCCCTTTTTGAAAAGCTTCATACGGGCCTGTTGGGAGAGTCCAGAACCAGGGGCCAGTTTAAGAATAATGGGCAAGCCATTTAGAACGGAGATGAGGAAATACTTTTTCACACAGAGTTGTGAGTCAGTGGATTTCTCTGCCTCAGAGGGCGGTGGAGGCCGGTTCTCTGGATACTTTGAAGAGAGTTAGATAGGGCTCTTAATGATAGCGGAGTCAGGGGATATGGGGAGAAGGCAGGAACAGGGTACTGATTGTGGATGATCAGCCATGATCGCATCGAATGGCGGTGCTTGCTCGAAGGGCCGAATGGCCTACTCCTGCACCTATTTGTCTATTGTCTACTGAGAGGGTATCTTATAGAAACACATAATATTATAAAAGAACTGGACAAGATAGATGCAGGAAAAATGTTCCCAATGTTGGGGGAGTCCAGAACCAGGGGCCAGTCTAAGAATAAAAGGAAGGCCATTTAAAACTGAGATGAGAAAAAAACGTTTTCACCCAGAGAGTTGTGAATTTGTGGAATTTTACTTCAGTCACGTGAGTGACTAAAGAACCCCGCCAGGATGCATGCGTGTCATATCGCTACAGATTTTGAAAGCCGGGAACAGCAGGCAAGGAGACTCTGCGTTCTTTCCACTTACCTTACAGGTGGAGACATGGACCAGATCCACGAAGGCTGCGGAAAAGCTGGCGGGGGAGAACCGCGGAGTTGCGGGCAGCCGGCAGCAGCAGCCAGCAGCACGCCAATCTCCCGAAATGGGAACAGCTGTGCCCGACTTCGCTCCCGCACCGACCACGGCCGGGCGGTAGAGCGAAGCAAAAAACTAACAAAGTCGTTGACTCCGATGAGTCCGACTTTGAATAGCCGCGAGCGGCCAGTGCCCGTGCGCATTGGAGCTGGTTGGAGCGGGGAACAAGACTAGCCGCGACGGCCAGTGCCCGTGAGCATTGGAGCCGGTTGCAGCGGCTGTAAGATCAGGAACAGCCGCGAGCAGCCAGTGCCCGTGAGCATTGGGGCTGGTTGGAGCGGCTGGGGGAACAGGAGCAGCCACGAGCGGCCAGTGCCCGTGAGCATTGGAGCCGGTTGGAGCGGCTGCAGGATCTTTCAGCGCTGAATGGTCTTTCAGTTACATAGCTCTATTCATAAAAATAGTGACAGCACTAAAATCAGTGACAATTTATACAAAACTTTGTAATGTAAAAACCACAGAACAGCATACAAAATCAAAGCAAAATTGAAATTCAAGTTCAGTTATTAAAAGATTAGCAGATGGTATACTTACAGCTCTATGGCACAGCAGGCAGTACATATACAAAAGCTCTATATATTTAGATGAGGATTGCATAATCAATATTTTGACACACTTTTGCATATCCTTTACCTTTTTAAAAAATATATCATCAGAAGCCCACGACTGTTAGTGCAAAATGTATCCATCCATCAATGTGAAACAAGTTATATAAATTAAGTGATTTAGACAACAATCTACTTTCCACTGGCTGGTAACGGAAACCCAAAGGTACAATTATACTTTAAGATAAAAATATCCAGAGGAATATATGGTGATTTAGAATTGAAATCTCATGGTCATGTATTGTTACTATTGAACGACACTACAAGCTGCACCTCTCATGCCCCCACCAGTAGCAGGCACTGCAACATCTTAAGGCATCTTCCAATTGCTATGTACAAGTTGTCTCTAGTTCAGAGCAAGTTTTGGTACTGCCTACTGACAGTTGAGGAGCAAATGTAGGTAAACCAAAAACCAAAACAAAGGCAAATTAAAATAGAAAAATACTGGAGCTAGTCCAGTCACCCACCTAAACTGAAGAATTTCCAAATTAAAAACACAAAATTAAAAAGGCGAGTTTTGGTCAAATTCAAATAACCAATTTTACTTAAATCCAAAGGCAGAACATTCCCTGTTTTCAGGAAGTGTGAAAACAATGATTCAATATTAGTGCAGCCTTCGTTAAAGGTCTAAACAAGAAAACCCCTGTATTGCACTGTGTATCAAGCACAAACCTACACCAAACACTTCCAACTGGCTTCAAACTTGCAATTTTAAAAACTCGACACCGAAAGTATTCGGAATTTAGTTTGTTTTTAAACAAGTTATTGCTTCAGGGATTGCATAGTGAATGTCAACAGGGCTCAAAATGAAAGTAGACCCGTGACAAAAAAAAATCTAAACGCCATCGAAGTTAAGTAATTAAATTGCAGTAAAAATATTTGACTTCATAAGTAGCATAGTGTGCATGGAAGGTGGGTGGTGAACAGGTACCCGTGCAATCACTCCATCAATAAAATTCTGCTTTATTTCATTGTAATGTCTGTCTACTTTAGCTTTGATCACTGAATAACCGTCACAACTTATGCACAATTATTTAAGGAAATTCACATATATTGGAGAGGAATCTTCATATTATTAACTTTATCATGTCTATGACCAGCTTTACAGAAATTTTAGGCATCCAAATCTGAATACTTCCTTTTGCCATAGCTCTGGACCAAGCAGGAGGTAGTAATTTGGATAGCTTGCCCCTTCTCCCACTTTTGGAAGTCATTCAATCCCTTTTGACCAGCACGGAACAAATCCCGCTCCAGTTCGTCCAAATGAGCCACCAGTGTTGAAATGTCTTTGTTGTATGCATTTTGTGAGGAATCCATGATCCAACGGAACCGATTTACGAATGTCTGTGCCAAGAACAATGCGAGTCAGAGCTTGTAAAGCAGTACATTTCAATAGCTACATATAGCGACACTATAAATTCCACCCAGAATGGAAAAGGAGCTAATTTCCATATTAATCACATCAAGAGACTGCACTATTATAATTGTATTGATTTTGCACACATAACATGCATTACCTGCACTTAGGTCATTCTGAAAATCAATAGACCAACTATTATTAATATCATATATTCTATAATTTACTTTATTCGAAACTAGTCAACTAGAAATCTTTGTTTGTTCATGATATATAGTAAGTTGCACTCATCCTACTAAGTGGTATTCATACCTACTACAACTTACAAGGAGCAATAGGTAGCCACTGTTTGAATTTCTAAACGGGCTGCTCCTTGCCTTCTGGCTGCATTTTTCACCCACCATCCTCATCTTTGGACACCCTGTGCGTAGGGGAGAGGGTAGGGCTGAAGATGTCCTGGTTGGGTTGCTCCTGGGCCTGGCCAAGCTGGCCATCCGCGAGTCACGGCGCCAGACGGTGGAGGGCTCTACCCGAGCCAGCTGCCTGCCCCTTTTCCGGGATTACGTCCGTGCCCGGGTGGGATTAGAAAGGGAATACTGTGGGCACCCCGAGGGAGTTCCAGGACCGCTGGGCTCCACAGGGTGTTGAATGTATCCTCAAAAAGGATTGTATCATAATTGTATAATAGTTTATTATGGATATATGTTTGTATTGTATTTATGGTGGTGGGTTCTGGCTTGTTTTATTGTAGTCTAAATATTATTTTTAATAATTGAATAAATTTTGTTGTAACAAAAAATAAAAAATAAAAAAAATAAAAAGGAGCAATAGGTTGTTCTTTTTAGCAGCAATGCTCCTCAGTTGTTCTTTGATTTAAAATTGGGGCTGCACAGTGGCACAATGGTAGAGCTACTGCCTTACAGCGCCAGAGAACCATGTTTGATCCTGACTAGGAGTGCTGTATGGAGTTTCTATGTTTCCCCTGTGACCGCATGGGTTTTATCCCGGTGCTCCGGTTTCCTCCCACATTCCAAAGAAGTGCAGGTTTGTAGGCTTCTGTAAAGTGTCCCTAGTGTGTAGGATAGAACTAGTGTAAAGGTGATCTCTGGTTAGCGCGGACTTGGTGGACCGAAGCTAGTTAACCATCAAACCTGCAATTCCTGAGTGTGGGAAGAAACCGGAGCACCTGGAACAAACCCACACAGTCACAGGGAGAACATACAAACTCCATACAGATAGCACCAGTAGTCTGGGTTGAATCCGTGTCTCTGGCGTTGTCAGGCAGCAACTCTACCGTGGAACCATTGTGCCAACCTGTGAAACAGCACGTTCAAGTGCATTTGACTCTAAAACACAGGAAACTATGAACACACAACTGAAAAGAATGGCAGCACAATTGTGTATCCCTGGAAAGTTACATAAATAGAATGGTAACTCTGTTCTATATCAGTTACATCCATACAAGCATTATTAAAATGCTGGAAACAATCAGCTGGTTATGAAGCCCATAGAAACTTAGAAAATAGGTGCAGGAGGAGGCCATTCGGACCGACGAGCCAGCACCGCCATTCATTGTGATCATGGCTGATCGTCCCCAATCAATAACCCATGCCTGCCTTCTCCCCATATCCCTTGATTCTACTAGCCCTTAGAGCTCTATCTAACTCTCTCTTAAATCCATCCAGACACCCAGAAATGTAGCAAAACAGAATACTTACCTGTAGGAGAGATTGTGCAATCTCTGTATTCTCAGGATTGTTGAAATGCAGCAGCTGTGTTCCAAACCCATAGTAATATGGCCCCATTTTGTGCAAGTCAACAACCTTTGCATCAGCACCGAAAATAGTCCGCCAACCACCTCTATACATTTTTGGAGTGTTGGCAGACACGATGCGACGTTTGGGGTCACACAACCCTTTGGCCATCCAAAGAGGCAGTTCCATTTTTGTACCCTGTTAAAACAAAAATAAATTTACCGAAAAATAAGATAACAGCAACTCAATCCAAAATGAAGTGCAGCTGGTAATTCTTGGCAAAACAGAAATTCAGGGCACCGATCATTTGCTAGAAAAGATACAATAAGGAATAAGGAAGGATGCATGAAACACTCTTTACATCCTTAGCCTATTCCAAAGTTCTTCATTACCAATGAGGAAACTTTGGAAATATAAATGTTGGAACATGGATAAACATGACACCTGTTTGGTCTCACAAGTAGGGGATAATCGACCTGATAATCCACACAAGTAGTATTGGATTTATGGAAGAACATTAGAACTTGCATGTTCTTACTAAACTATTGCTATGAATGTTCAATGCATTAATGGGACGGTCTTTAATATTTTAACCAAAATATAAAGTCTTTGACAGCATCGCACTGAAATCTCAGTCTAGAACCCTCCAACACAAGAGGTGAGAATGGGAATTGGAAATCCAAAGTTTTCCATGGATGTAAATTAAATTTTCATCAATAATAAGATTTTTTTCATTACAACATTGTGCTATGAATGGCAAAAAATTCCTGCTAAAAATACTCAGTAATAAAAATTTCCTGTACTCACTTGAATATCCAGTTCCTAGCCCTGGTCCTCTTGCAGCCATGTCTCTGTAATTCCCACATCATACTTGCCAATTTCTAACTGAGCCTCAAGTTCATCCACTTTATTTCTTATACTTTGCATGTTCATATACAACACTTTAACTTCCATATTCACCTCCTCTCTCACACAGGTCACTATAGGCCCTGACTTTATTCTCTTATCCCTTCTCAAACTTTCCTTCCCATTAAATTCGGGAATCTTTTGTAACTTTTCCTGTACTTACTTCCCCTTTAACGCCATCTTTATACTCCCAATTTGTCTGCTGGGAAGAAACTGGCCCTGAATCCGGTGGTGTACGTTTTCACACTTCTATACCTTTTGCATGATGGCAGAGAGAAGAGGTAGTGGCCAGGGTGCAACTCATCCTTGATTATGCTGCTGGCTATGCCAAGACAGCGCGAGGTATAAATCGAGTCAATAGAAGGGAGGTTGGTTGTGCGATGGTCTGGGCTGTATCTACAATTTGCTGCAATTTCTTGCGGTATTGGACGGACCAGTTCCCAAACTAAGCTGTGAAGCATCCTGATAAAATGCTTTTTTAGGGTGCAGCTGTAGACGTTGGTAAGTGTTGTAGGGGACATGCCAAGCTTCCTAAGCCTTCCAAGGAAGTAGAGACCGTTGGTGTGCTTTCTTCGTCATTGCTTCAATATGGGTGGTCCAGGAGAAGTTGTTGGTGATATTGACTCCTAGGCGTTTAAAGTTTTCAACCACCTCTACTTCGGCATCATCAATGCAAAATGGGGTATGTGTACCCCTTCGCTTCCTGAAGTTGATCACTATCTCTTTCGTCTTGCTGACATTGAGAGAAAGGTTGTTGGCTTGACACCAGGACACGAGGTTCTCAATCTCCTTCCTGTACTCCGTCTCATCATTATTTGATCGGGACATTTCCTCAGACAAATTGTAGGATAATTATTGGTACTGTATACACATGTATGTTGGGCTGAATGGTATCTTTCCGTTGCATGGCTCTATTCATAAACATAGTGAGATAGTTTATCTATATTATAATATAATCTATAATATAGATAAATGTGAGGTTATCCACTTTGGCGGCAAAAATAAGGGGCAGATTATTATCTCAATGGGGTTAGTTTAGGTAAGGGGGGGGTGCAGCGAGACCTTGTACACCAGTCACTGAAAGTTGGCGTGCATGTACAGCAGGCAGTGAAGAAAGCTAATGGAATGTTGGCCTTCATAACAGGAGTACAGGAGTAAAGAGGTTCTTCTGCAGTTGTATAGGGCTCAGGTAAGACCACATCTGGAGTATTGTGTACAGTTGTGGTCTCCTAATTTGAGGAAGGACATCCTTGTGATTGAGGCTGTGCAGCATAGGTTCAGGAGATTGATCCCTGGGATGGCAGGACTGTCATATGATGAAAGATTGAAAAAACTAGGCTTGTATTCACTGGAGTTTAGAAGAATGAGGGGGGAATCTTATAGAAACATATAAAATTATAAAAGGAGTAATCAAGCTAGATGCAGGAAAAATGTTTCCAATGTTGGGCGAGTCCAGAACCAGGAGTCACAGTCTTAGAATAAAGGGGAGGTCATTTAAGACTGAGGCGAGAAAAAACTTTTTCACCCAGAGAGTTGTGAATTTGTGGAATTCCTTGCCATAGAAGGCAGTGGAGGCCAAATCACTGGATGGATTTAAGAGAGAGTTAGTTAGAGCTCTAGGGACTAGTGCAGGGGAGGGGACCCTGCGGCATTAAATGCGGCCTTTTGAATGAATCCAAATTTTGTAGAACAAATCCTTTTATTTTTATTAATATGTTTTTGTATGTCTTTTATCATTTTTATGTTAATCTTAAAATGAACGTATTTAAAATACCAAAGAGTGAAAGAAGATTCAACAAAATAATCCTCCCCGGCTGACAGCCACAATTAAAACATTAGTAAGTCTCGAGGGCTATTTTAACAAAATAATGTACATTATGAAGTATATCTGATTGAAGTATCTTGGATGCAGCCTTGTTAGATTACAGCTAACTTAAAGCGGCATTCCAACATGAAAAGGTTCCCCACCCCTGGGCTAGTGGAATCAAGGGATATGGGGAGAAGGCAGGCTCGGGTTATTGATTGGGGCCGAACACCCATGATCACAATGAATGGCGGTGCTGGCTTGAAGGGCCGAATAGCCTCCTCTACACCTATTTTCTACGTTTCTATCTCTTCTTAGGGATGGTGCCTGTCTTGCAATCTAACATTTTCTGTTTCATTTCGGATTTGCAGCATTTTATAATCTGTTTATGGATATTTTTAGTTCATGAATAAATTATTAAGGGTAAAACAAATCAGCAAGTGTCCCCTGGCGAGCAGATGTAACAGTATGAAGACTAACACAAAGTAAAAGTATCACACCCCTGTAAGTATGAAGAATGATCAGTCTGAAGAAGGGTTTCGGCCCGAAACGTCGCCTATTTCCTTCGCTCCATAGATGCTGCTGCACCCGCTGAGTTTCTCCAGCACTTTTGTGCACCTTCCTGTAAGTGTACCTATGTTTTGGTTACCCATAGGTCCCGTGATATACCAATGCGTCTCATTAAAAAATCTCTCTGATTAAACGATTCCAAAATAAAATGTCCATCCAACAATGGTGTGTCCGGAACAACTCTTGCACGTATGCCAAGCACACAATTCCCTGACCAGCCGGCGTGCACACGCCTTGCAGCGGTAGGCCCGCTCTCTTACCTCGGGGATGAGATCGGCCTCACTTCCCTTGTCCAGGAAGCCAAGGCGTGGTAGCGCGATCTCAGTCCGACAAGGGATCTTCTCCTGAGTCATCAGGATGTCATCCAGGCTGAGGAAATTTTCTTCAAGCCCCCCCGGAGGCACCACGATATACGATTCGGACTGCAGCATTGATCTGCGAACAATTATGAACGGACTCGCCGCCGCTTAAACCAGGCTTAAACGTCGCGCCCTGGCCGCTAGGCAGAAGCAGTCGAATATCGATACCGCGAACGACGGCAACAAACGCTGAGCGATCGATTTACCCAGTCACGTTGACTCCATACATTTGTGAATATCTCGGAAGATTAGCTTCCAAAATGTCATTTGAAAAATGTAGCCGATTATTATCAGACAATTCTCATTCCTTTATATGCACTGATTCTCACGAAACATGCAGGTGATGTAGACACAAAATACTAGAGGAACTCAACGGGACAGGCAGCATCTCTGGATGGAAGGTTGTTACATGACATCTGTCCGCCTTGGGACTCCGCCCGAAACGTCACCCGTTCCTTCTCTCCAATGATGCTGCCTGTCCCGCTGAGTTACTCCAGCTTTTTGTGTCTACCTTATTTTACCCGCAGACGTTTATTCAGACTGAAGAGTCTCGACCCGAAACGTCACCTATTCCTTCTTGCCAGCCATGCTCCCTGTCCCACTGAGTTACTCCAGCATTCTTGTGTCTATCTTCGTTGTAAACCAGCATCTGCATCAACACATGCAGCTGATGTAACCCGGTGACGCAATAAACCGATGCCGTTTGCGCCCGCATGAGCGCACGTGCTTCCAGCTCGAGGCGGGTGGGCCGTTAGAGTTTGAATAGGAGACGAGGGAGGTGCGCCTGAGACGTTAGTGAAGGACAGCAAGGGACTGGAGAATGGACGACGACGAAGACAGCAGCAAGAAAACGTCGACCCACGGCGTGTCTCCAAAACCGAAGAGAAGAGAAGAGAAGAGAAGAGATGGTCCCAAATACTCAAAGACGGCGATCAGGCCTCACAATCCCGATCGGTCAAAGTTCTATGAGGACTTGGTGGAGGAGATGCGCAGGAAGATGTGGTGAGTGCCAGCGCAGTCTCGGTAGTCACGACCCACCCGATGGTTGCCGCTCCATCCATTGGATCAGTGTCACTGGTGTGAGCAGTGCTTCGGCAAAGAGTACTCTACGGAAACGCTCCCTTCCCAACAGGAGCAAAGCACATACGTGCTGGGGTAACTCAGAGGGTCAGGAGCATCTCTGGAGAGGGAATGGCCAGACGACGTCCCGAGTCTTCAGTAGCAATGTTACAAAAATTTGAGATTTATAAATCAAGGCTGCAATTTATCCCATCAGGTAAAGCATAAAAAGTTAAATTTGACACTTAATTCACTTTCATATCTTCAGTATTAAAAAAGTTATGGCCATTTTCATACTGGGAAATTAGCATCTTGTTCCCTATTGCTTTTCCGTTGACTTAACACAAAAACTGTGATCGAGGACAGTCAAAAGTCCATAACTTTCTTAAAAATCAAGAGAACTGAATGAAATGTTCAGTTATTATAGATTGAAGCATTCTGAAACAAATATAAAACATCTTACTTGGATAAACTGAAATTAAAGCATATAATTAGCTAATTACCTAATTGTAGTTCATTACAAAATTGACCGTTGTGACGGAAATAGTAATAAACACCCAGACAATATTCAAAAATGTGATATTCTGAAGATCAGAACTGTAATATTGTATTATATGCTGCAAATCCATAACAGATAGGTAAATAAATTACAATTTCTAGCAATAAACCAAGTCTTTATGGAAAAGATCAGTTGCTAGCTGGTACATTGGCATATCATAATCAGTAGCATCATCATACTCCTCAGATTGTAACCAATAAGCGACTGTACACCTTGTTTTTCCTCAACTTTTCAATTTTGGCATTGTAAACTACAAGTTGTTGCTCTTCAAACCACACATGACATGCCTTTCTGCCCGCTACTTTCCCATTAAGAATGTCCTGTAGATTCAATTTCTTCGAAGTATAAGAAGTAAAGTAGATGAGCTTGAGGCTCAGTTAGAGGTTGGTAGATATGACATTGTGGGGATTACTGAGACGTGACTGCAGGAGGATCGGGCCTGGGAACTTAATATTCAGGATTATACATCCTATAGAAAGTACAGGCAGGTGGGCAGAGGAGGGGGGGGGGGGGGGTAGTTCTGCTGGTGAGGGATGGAATTCAGTCCCTTGCGAGGGAAGACATAGGGACTGATGAGGTAGAGTCACTGTGGATTGAGATGAGGAATTGTAAAGGCAAGAAGACACTAATAGGTGTTATGTACAGGCCCCCAAATAGTAGCCCGGATGTAGGGTGTAGTTGCAGCAGGAGTTAAAACTAGCATGTAACAAAGGTGGTGATGGGGGATTTCAATATGCAGGTAGACTGGAAAAATCAGGTTGGTTCAGGTCCCCAAGAAAGAGAGTTTGTAGAATGCCTACGAGATGGATTCTTAGAGCAGCTTGTAATGGAGCCGACCAGAGAAAAGGCAATTCTGGATTTAGTGTTGTCCAATGAACCAGATATGATAAGAGAACTTGAGGTAAAGGAACCGCTTGGAGGTAGTGATCATAATATAATTAGTTTTAATCTGCAATTTGAGAACGTTAAATCGGAAGTGGCAGTGATGCAGTTGAACAAAGGAGACTATGAAGGCATGAGAGGGGAGCTGGCCAAGGTAGACTGGAAAGGGATCCTAGCAGGAATGACGTTGGAACAGCAATGGCAGGAATTTATCGGCATAATCCAGAAGACGCAGGATCATTTCATTCCAAAAAGGAAGAAAGATTCTAAGGGGAGTAGGAGGCAACCGTGGCTGACAAGAGAAGTTGGGGATAGAATAAAACTAAAAGAAAAGGTGTAGCCGGAAACCAGAGGATTGGGAAACTTTCATACGACAACAGAAGGAAACAAAACGGGCACTACGGGCTGAAAAGATGAAGTACGAAGGGAAGCTGGCCAGGAATATAAAGGACAGTAAAAGCTTATTTCGATATGTTAAGGGAAAAAGAGTAGCAAAGTCAAATGTGGGTCCCTTGAAGGCAGACACGGGTGAAATTATTAATGGGCAACAAGGGAATGGCAGAAGAGTTGAATAGGTACTTCGGATCTGTCTTCACTAAGGAAGACACAAACAATCTCCCAGATGTGCTGGAGGACAGATGATCTAAGGGGGTAGAGGAACTGAAATAAATTTTCATTAGGTGAGAAATAGTATTGGGTAGGCTAATGGGACTGAAGGATGATAAATCCCCTGGGCCTGATGGTCTGCATCCCAGGGTCCTCCGGGAGGTGGCTCTAGAAATAGTGCACGCATTGGTGATCATTTTCCAATGTTCAATAGATTCAGGATCAATTCCTTGTGGATTGGAGGATAGCTAATGTTATCCCACTTTTCAAGAAAGGAGCGAGAGAGAAAACGGGGAATTACAGACCAGTAAGCCTGACTTCGGTGATGGGAAAGATGCTTGAGTCAATTATTAAAGAGGTAATAATGGGGCATTTGGATAGCAGTAAAATGATTAGTCCAAGTCAACATGGATTTATGAAATGGAAATCATGCTTGACTAATCTTCTGGAATTTTTTGAGGATGTGACAAGTAAAATGGATGAAGGGGTGCCAGTGGATGTAGTGTATCTAGACTTTCAGAAAGCCTTTGATAAGGTCCCGCACGGGAGACTGGTGACAAAGATTAGAGCACATGGTATTGGGGGTAGGGTGTTGACATGGATAGAAAATTGGTTGGCAGACCGGAAGTAAAGAGTAGGAGTGAACGGGTCCTTTTCAGAATGGCAGGCGATTGGAGTGCCGCAAAGCTCGGTGTTGGGGCTGCAACTGTTTAGCATATATATTAATGATTGGAAGAGGGAATTAAGAGCAACACTAGCAAGTTTGCGAATGACACAAAGCTGGGTGGCAGTGTGAACTGTGAAGAGGATGTTAGGAGGTTGCAGGGTGACCTGGACAGGTTGAGTGAGTGGGCAGATGCGTGGCAGATGCAGTATAATATAGATGAATGTGAGGTTATCCACTTTCGCAGCAAAAATCAAGGGGGCAGATTATTATCTCAATGGGGTTAGGTTAGGTAAGGGGGAGGTGCAGCGAGACCTGGGCATACACCGTTCACTGAAAGCTGGCTTACAGGTACAGCAGGCAGAAAAAGCTAATGGAATGTTGGCCTTCATAACAAGAGGATTTCAGTACAGGAGTAAAGAGGTTCTTCTGCAGTTGTATAGGGCTCTGGTGAGACCACATCTAGAGTATTGTGTACAGTTTTGGTCTCCTAATTTGAGGAAGGACATCCTTGTGATTGAGGCAGTGCAGCGTAAGTTCACGAGATTGATCCCTGGGATGGCGGGACTGTCATATTGAGGAAAGATTGGAAAAGACTAGGCTTGTATTCACTGGAGTTTAGAAGGATGAGAGGGGTTCTTATAGAAACATATAAAATTATAAAAGGACTGGACGAGCTAGATGCAGGAAAAATGTTCCCAATGTTGGGCGAGTCCAGAAACAGGGGCCACAGTCTTAGCATAAAGGGGAGGTCATTTAAGACTGAGGTGAGAAAAAACTTTTTCACCCAAAGAGTTGTGAATTTTTGAAATTCCCTGCCACAGAGGGCAATGGAGGCCAAGTCACTGGATGGATTTAAGAGAGAGTTAGATAGAGCTCTAGGGGCTAATGGAATCATATAACCATATAACAATTACAGCACGGAAACAGGCCATCTCGGCCCTACAAGTCCGTGCCGAACAATTATTTTCCCTTAGTCCCACCTGCCTGACCTCATACCATAACCCTCCATTCCCTTCTCATCCATATGCCTATCCAATTTATTTTTAAATGATACCAATGAACCTGCCTCCACCACTTCCACTGGACTGCTCTCACCACTGAGTAAAGAAGTTCCCCCTCATGTTACCCCTAAACTTCTGTCCCTTAATTCTGAAGTCATGTCCTCTTGTTTGAATCTTCCCTATTCTCAAAGGGAAAAGCTTGTCCACATCAACTCTGTCTATTCCTCTCATCATTTTAAAGACCTCTATCAAGTCCCCCCTTAACCGTCTGCGCTCCAGAGAATAAAGACCTAACTTATTCAACCTTTCTCTGTAACTTAGTTGTTGAAACCCAGGCAACATTCTAGTAAATCTCTTCTGTACTCTCTCTATTTTGTTGACATCCTTCCTATAATTGGGCGACCAAAATTGTACACCATACTCCAGATTTGGTCTCACCAATGCCTTGTACAATTTTAACATTACATCCCAGCTTCTATATTCAATGCTCTCAATCAATGGATATGGGGAGAAGGCAGGCACGGGTTATTGATAGGGGACCATCAGCCATGATCACAATGAATGGCGGTGCTGGCTCGAAGGGCCGAATGGCCTTCCCCTGCACCTATTTTCTATGTTTCTATGTTAAGAAAAGGATGTATATTTTTAAATAGCCTGTATCCAAATTTCAAACTAATCCCATTCACACAAGAATTCACAAAATAACATGATTTTTAAATCTCACTGTCATGAATTTATGCCAGATGGAAGGAATTTAATGTTTAATTCCCATAAATTAATCTAGAAACATCCACTCAATATAATTAAAATTTATTATTTTTGTAGACAATAACACAAAATATAAACGATTTAAATGCTCTAATGACATGATTGTCCAAAAAAAGAGCATTAAAATCATCTTGCGAGTGGGGTTTTCTGCAACGCGATCGATTGGAACGTTGCATTTGTGGTGAATTTGAATCCCATATCGGCAAGAAAAACACTGCCGGTTTGTATGGGGCCCAAATCACATTTTCGCAAAGGAAAATTCGATTAAAGCCATCCCGAGTAACAACTTTATAAGTAAAATAAACGACATACATTATGTTTTGTCCCCTTCATGCGATCCTTCACGTTGTAGGCATTGTTAGAAGTCACTTTTTATTTTAATGCAATTATTAAATTGTCTCGCGATTAAATAAATTAAAAAATCGGGAATGAAAGTCCGATCAATTGTTCTTCAGCAGCTTAGCAGCCCGAGGAAAGCTGCCTCCGATAAGCAGGAGAAAACGGAATTTTAATCTCTCCCCCCCCCCTCAAGGCGCCAAAGTCGAGCACATGGCCAGTGGCAGAACTGCAGCGCCGCTGAAGGTAAGTTTTGTAATATCGCTATCTTCAGACAGATCAAAAAGCTGCCTGACAAACTGGGTCCTGTACTGTAGCACTTTGTGTTTTGCTCCAAATTCCAGCATTTGTAATCTCTTACAATCTCTATCACCAGGAAACAGTTTGACTAAATCTTCCTGAAAATGCGCATATAATATACTTTTTTTGCTTGGGAAATTCCTTCTAATATGTGAGTTCGGCATTCCGAAAAACCGCAAGGAATCATGGAATTCGTCAAAGGCCGAACGCTATAAATGAAAATCAAACAAAGAGCTGTAGATTTAGTGAGTATTGTTTGAGTCCAATCATCTGCAGCCAGGATCGAACCCGTGTCCCCGGCGCCGCAAGCGCTGCCACTGGACCGTCCCCAGTTCCCCACCCCTCCCACACTCGAGTGTTCCATCCCCGCCCAGGCCCACCGCCAGCGTGGAGAAGTGCCAACCCCAGCTCACCTCCGCCTCTCCCGCCGGGCCAAACGACAGCCCCGTGTGACGACACCAGCGGCCCCAGACCCACAGCCAGCACGAAGAACCCACATACCCACAGCCAGCGCGGAGAACCAACAGACCCACAGCCAGCACGGAGAACCAACACACCCACTGCCAGCGCGGAAAAACCAACACACCCATAGCCAGCATGGAGAACCCGCAGACCCACAGCCAGCACAGAGAACCAACACACCCACAGCCAGCACGGAGAACCCGCAGACCCACAGCCAGCATGGAGAACCCACAGACCCACAGCCAGCGCGGAGGACCAACACACCCACAGCCAGCATGGAGAACCCGCAGACCCACAGCCAGCATGGAGAACCCACAGACCCACAGCCAGTGCAGAGGACCAACACACCCACAGCCAGCACGGAGAACCAACACACCCATAGCCAGTGCCAACTCCAGCTCAACCCCGCTCCAACTCCAGAGGAACCCTCTCCCCGATGGACCGCTACGGCGACAAGTGGCAGTTCGCCCACTGCCTGGCCAAGCTGCGCTCCCTCAGCCGCCACCCCAAGTACAAGACGTACCATGCACACCACCGGCTTCTGCCCCTACGGTACCCGCTGCCACTTCATCCACAACCCCGAGGAGGAGCGAGGGGCCTTGGCCTCGCCTGCGCCAGAGAGCCTGCCTGGGCTCCGCCTCCTCCGGACCGGCGCTCGACTGGGCCATGCTACGGGCAGCCTTCAACCCTGACCTGGAGGTGGCACTGGCCCGGACTCAGCTTGGGTCTGGGCAAGGGAGGGGGAGGAGGTTGCTGCTGCCGCCAGCACCATCAACAGAACCAGCAGCTCCTGTGGGCGCCCGGCCTGCCCTTGGCCGGCAGGAGCCCATCCGCGATGCAGCACCACCATTGCCGAGACTGTTTATAGCTAGTGACCTATGACCTGCGCATGCACAGTCAGAATACCGAACTCGCTTACTATAAGTTCATAAATTCTAAGGACAGAATAAGGCCATTCGGTCCATCAAGTCTTCTCTGCCATTCAATCATGGCTGATCTATCTTTCCCTCTCAACCCATTCTCCTGCCTTCGTCCCATAACCCCTGACACCCTTATTAATCAAGAATCTATCAATCTCCACCTTAAGACTATCCATTGGACTCCACAGTCGTCTGTGGCAATGAATTCCACAGATTCAACACCCTCTGACTAAATAAATTCCTTCTCATTTCCTTTCTAAGGGTACATCCTTTTATTCTGAAACTTTGGTCTGTTAATTATTATTGATCATTTTGATGACGTGCATATAATAAACTATTAATATTTTTTGTTTTCCTTTGGAAAACTAATAATTATTGTTCATTTTGATGATAAAAGAATATTATAAACCATTGATAATTTCTTTTTACTTCTCAACAGAAGCAAAAGTCTCACTATGGTGATTTTTGTGACAATCGGGGTGATTCTTGAGAATCATAAGGAAACTTGCAAGTAAGAAGTACCTCTTACTGCTTCTTTGAAAGAAACATTTTTCTTGGCTGCACTCTCATGCTTTGCAGTAAATTTATCTTCACGTACTGTTTCAAATTACTTTTAAAATTACCCGGACTAAATTTCTACCAGCGTTTCTAGATGCTGGATTTTCTGGACTGTGAAAGAACTGTCTAAAGTTTGCCAACTGACGTTTAACATCCTTGGTTACAGCCTGATAACCAGTATACTCTTTCTAAAATGTAGCTTTATCTCAGTATCTTATGATATTTGGAGTCTCGGATGTTTTATTAAATTATTTTTGCCACAAGGAACTTTAGGGATGAAGCACAGACCAAAAGATTCATCATATGCTCTTCCTCCTATCTTCCTCCGTTTCACAACTCGGTGCTTGTAACATGAAGGAGGTAGGTGGGTAGATAGATCGATAGGTAGAAATTGGGACTGTGGGAGTATTTATGGTTATGGGAGGAAGTAGGAAGTTGAGACTAAGATCAGGTCAAGAATTATGTTCCATGGGAAGAGCAAACATTATGCACATGAATTGTGGAATATGGATGCATGTTTGAGATCATTAATTAATGATAAAACTACCATTCCAGTAATCTAAAAAAGTAGCCTAATGATAGCAATGTTACAAAATTTTGAGAATTAAAAAATCAAGTCTGCAATTTATCCCATCAGATAAAGCATAACAATAAGTTTAATTTGACACCAAATTCACTTTCATATCTCAAGTATTAAAAAAGTTATGACCATTTTCATACTCGGAAATTAGCATCTTGTTCCCTATTGATTTTCAATGGACATTACAAAAAAGCTGTGATCTTGGATAGTCAAAAGCCCATTTCTTAAGGAAAGATTAACATTTTTTAATAGCCTAAGTGTCCAGAGATTATTCACAAATAATTCACAATATAACATGATTTTTATATCTAATTTACATTAATTTATAGGCCAAATGGAAGGAATTTAGTGTTCAATTGCTGTAAATAAATGCCCATTTAAATCGGCTTTCTAGTGGGTTCATGTGGAACGCGCTGGTTTAGAACGTTGACATAGCGCTGGATTAGTGCCCTCAAATGCCCAGAAAAATACTGCGGGATATAAAAAGCCCAAAATGAACTAATCGCTATAGATAACTTGATATATAGGGTTATATATATGCCCCATTTAATGTAAAAATAAGGTACATACCTTTAATTGTTTGCTTTATAAAACCCTGGGGCTGCGAGAGGTTGCGGAATGAGACAGTAATTTTAAAACTATTAGAACTATATTATCGAGGCCTATAAAACTAATAATACCTTTTGCGACCGGGTCTTGCAGCGATTTTTCGTTAATGATTTACTAGGCTGAACATGTGCGATTAGTACAGCCTAGTAAAAATCGCGTTTTAAACCCGCCCCCTCCAAACAGCGCCAAAATCGCGGACCTGGCTGAGGGCAGATTCCCAATGACGATTCAGGTAGGTTTTGTAACATACCTACTAATGATCTAAATAACAAGTTCATCTCCACAACGGCGATTGGGCAGTTGGATTCAATTAATTAAGTCACGTGGAATTTTCATAACAATGAAAATACTGAATTGTTAAAAATCCTCCATATTTACAAATGTGCCTCAAGGAAAGAAATTGGCCTCCCCCGCTGAGTCTTGCCAATGGGTGTTTAGCTCTGAACTGAAATCACATAATTGTTACACAGCATGGAAAGAGTCCATTTAGCCTATTAGATCCATTACAGGAGCAATGGATAAGAGCAATCCACTCGTCACATCCTGCAGTTTTCCTTTTAGATACTTTTTAAACTCCCTTTTGAATGCTATAGTTAAATCTGCAGCCATTTCTACCTTGGGCGATTCATTTCAGACCATAACCATCTGCTTTGTAAATATGTTTAGCTTTGTCATTTTTTATTGTTTTGCAAGTCATCCCCATCAAAGATCCTACGTGTTTTGCGTAGGAGTAGGCCATCTTGCTCTGCTATAAGATCTTTGATCCCCATTCTAATAAAAACACAAAGTGCTGAAGGAAATCAGCCAATCAGGCAGTGTCTGGGGAGGGAATAAACAGGCAGCATTTTGAGTTGGGACCCTCCTTTCGACTGAGGTTTTGATTAAAAATTCCAGCATCAGCGGTTTTTTCCTCTCCATTCCATTTTTTGATTTTTCTGCCAATGGTAACATTTTCTCTCCATCGGCTTTTGATGTAACCTTCATGATTTTAAATACCATTCTCAGACCTCTTCACAATTTCCTCTGCTTTGAGTAGAAGGACTCCAGCTTTAATCCACACTTCCTCTTCCCTGGAATTTTAGTAAATTTGTCCAGCACATTCTCTAAAGCCTTTACATATTTCCTAAAATGTGGCCAAATTGTAGACATTTCCCAAATTGTAGACATCTCTTGTGTAAAACACACACTTGTTCCCCCATACCATCCAGCCTCCAATGGGGAGGCGGAAAGGTCTATGGAATTGTAAAAGATGCCCTCAAGAAACAGGTTTTGCAGGGTAGTTCAGGCTAAAAATACGCCTAAGTCTAGTTCAACCCAATTTGCCCTCCCACAAAAAGGAGAGGTACTTCAAGCCAGATGAGCAGGTTTGTGTTCTCAGTCCTCCCAACCAGTCCAGTCGAGACAAATGGGATGTTGGGAAAATAGTGGACGTGTGTGGAACAAAAAGATACTTAGTTGAAGTTTAAGATAGGATCAA
This sequence comes from Leucoraja erinaceus, assembly GCF_028641065.1. NCBI lineage: Eukaryota > Metazoa > Chordata > Chondrichthyes > Rajiformes > Rajidae > Leucoraja > Leucoraja erinaceus. The sequence continues at coordinate 15,639,999 of NC_073393.1, read as the reverse complement.
AAATGTCCATGTTGATCAAATGATTCCAGCCAAAGATGAACCAAAAACTGAGCATGAAGTCCTAATCCCTGAGTTTTTATCTGAAAGTGAGTTGGAAGAGACCACTGTGATTGAAACACAAAGTTCAGTTAGTACAGACAAAGAAACAGATTCCTCTGGTCAAAGTCAGGGTACTAAAACAGAGCCAAACAAGTTGAGTCAACACCTAAACCTGTTACACCTGTTACTCTTAGATCTAAACCTGTTACACCTGTTACTCTTAGATGATCAGGCAGGATCCGTAAACCAGTAGTCAGGTTAGGTGTGTAAGTTAAGTAACTCACTGTATAAGCAGTGGCGGAAATCCCGGGGGAGGGGCAGTGGGGACACGACCCCCCTCTGTTTTGAGAGTTGGGGGGTGATCCCCCCATTTGTTGTAATCCGGATTTAAAACCCGGTAAAATTTCCGCTTTCCGCTTTCCGCAAGACAGTGGGGGTGGTCGAGGGCGCCGATTGGACGAGAGAGACGTCAGTCAGCAGGCAATGGGGACGGGGCATGATGATTCAGCGCGATGATTGGAGGAAGGTGGTGTCTGTCAGAGGCGGAAGTATGGGGTGGGACTGAGGATAGAGTGCGGTGATTGGAGGAGGGAGACGTGCCCAGGTCATAGGGTCACAACGGCAGGCCTGGCCACAGACCTGTGCCTCATCTGCGGCCAGGATTGATCCCGGCCGGCTCTCTGGAGCTGCAATCGCTGCCGAACTGCCACTGGACCATCCCCGTCCCCACCCGAGTGCCCCCCACGCCCGGGGGTGGCCAGAGACGTCGGGAGTCAGACGGGCACAGTGCCGCCAGGCCCACAGCCAGCGCAGAGAAGCAGCGCTAAACCCAGCTTAACTCTGCCTCTCCCGCCAGGTTAATCTCCAGCCCTGCCTGGACTTAAGGGAAATATGGCCCAGGCTTACAGCCAGTGCAGAGAAGCAGCGCCAGTTCCATGGCTCCGGACTGGTATTCCGTCAGTCCAGACAGGGCTGTAGGTTAACCCGGCAAGACAGGCAGTTGATCTGCATTTAGCGCTCGATTGAGCTGTAATTACCGTTCACAGGGCCCACAGTAGAAGCCTTTGAAGCTTTGTGTGTGTGTGTGCTCTTGCGCACGAGGCCGCCGAGAAATTGTGTCCCCCCTGTCCTCTCCATATTTTGATAGCGATTTCCGTCACTGAAACGAAAACGTGTAGATAGTAAAATAAATATATCATGTTTATCATTTAAGATTTCATAAATGCTGGTTTAAATCAAGTATCACAACAACAAAATTGTAACTGAGTACTTAGATTTAATACTTAAAAAAAGGAGAGCAATGTAATGTATCCATACATATTCATGTATATATTAATGAGATGGTGTTCAATATAAGCAGGGAATGTTGGGTAATAAACTTCTCTCGTGATCCAGGCAACCTGCGTGTAAGTTGTTATTCATTCTGCCATCCGGAATATGACAGTATATAGATACTAGACCAAGTGGGATCCGTTAGGCCCTGTTCCCCCAACACAATAATCCACCACTCACCCGTTCCCGCAATGCAACTCGTTTCCACCACTCATCTGTTCCCCCAATGTAACACGTTCCCCCAACGCAATACTCCACCACCCACCCATAGCACTAATGGGAGGCCTGGTCCCCCAACGCAACCTGTTCTCCAATGTAAGATTCCACCACTCACCCATAGCCCCCAACTGAGCAGGCGCGGCTGACGAGTTCCCTTTGTGACATAATCCCCCCACACACACACTAACCTCCCCTCCACACACGCACGCTAACCCATCCCCCACACACACTAACCCCTCCGCCCACACACTAAATCCCCCCCCCCCCAGCACTCCCTCCTCCTCATCTTCACCCACCCTTCTTTCCCCTCTCTTCCCTCACTCCCTCTCTCACCTTTTCCTCCCTCTCCTTTCCCCTAACCTTATTTATTTGAAGGTTACTGACTTATAATCTATCATATATATCTATTAAAACTGTGTGTGTGTGTGCGGGGGGGGGATTATTTTTGCATGTGAATCTCGAAAACCAGACGCAAAATCACGGAGAGTTTTACAATTTTGGTAGGGATTTAACATGAGTTCAGAAATCCATTCCTTGGTCAATTATTTCCATAGATTTCCATAGATTTTGAATAAAGTTGATCACAAAACTCAATTAAAAAAAATATAAACACCGCTCACCAGCTGCTGACGTCACAATGCCCACGTGCCCACAAATCCAGGCCCACCTCTCTCCAGGCCCCCCCCCCGCCGCTGTGGATTAAAATGCGTAGAAAGATCGAGAAAATTCTGAAGAACAAACAATCTACAGCTCCGTTCCGCTAGAGCTTCTTTGTTCTAGTGGCAGCAACTCCTCAGGCGCTGAATCTACTTCTCATAAGTTCTCGTAAAGCTCCGTTCCGCTGTAGGATCACGCGCTGAATTTTCTCATCACTGTTGGCGCAGTTCTTGAAGTCCTTCACGCTCATTCCAGCTGTGGGTTTCCAGAGTCAGAAGCCGCTTCTCTCTCTCTTCATTTGGCAGCCCGGCTCCCCTCCACCCCCCCCCAACCCCCTTCCCTCCACCCCCTCCCCTCCCCCTCCCTTCCCCCCGCATCTCCCCCCTTCCCCCCCCCTCTCCCCCCTTTCCCTTCCCACCCCCTCCCCTCCTCTCAGCCCCCCCCTCTCTCTTCCCCCTCCTCTCCATCTCTCTCTCCCCCCCCCCCCCCCCCCCCCCCCCCCCCCCCCCTCCTCCCCCCCCCTCCACCCCCCTTCTCCCTCTGTCTCCTGCCCTTCTGTCTCTGCTTCTCTCTCTGTCTCTCCCCATTCTCTCTCTGCCCTCACTCTCTACCCCCCCCCCCCCTCTCTAGAAGCGCCTGCGAGTTGGGGGCTATGCGTCAGTGGATAGGGCAGTTAGAATAGAATAGTTTCTTTATTGTCATTGTAACATGAACCATGTACAACGAAATTTAAAATGTCAGACAGTCAGTGCAGCATTCAAACATTTCTAAAAGCTAATGATACATACAAGGTAAAATATTAAAGATAAACAACTAAATAAATATCACGGACAAAGCACGCATACACACCCAACCCTCCATCCTTCTGTCGATTCCACAGTTACCACAGTCCCTTAGTCTGTATCGCCCCTGCGTTCCTTGGCGGCTACATTTAGTGCTTTTATAGCAGTGGGGTAAAAACAGTTTTTTCGTCTATTTGTCCTTGTCCTTGTAGATCTGTACCGTCTGCCTGACGGCAACAGTTCAAACAGGGAGTGTCCGGGGTGGGAAATGTCCTTTATGATATTCTGGGATTTTTTGGTGCAGCGGGAACTGTGTAAGTCCTCCAAGGTAAGGAGAGGGCAGCCGACAATCCTCTGGGCGTTGTCAATGGCCCTCTGGAGCGCTTTCCTCTGAGCCGCTGTGCAGCTGGTGTACCACACGCATACACAGTATGTTAGTATGCTCTCAATGGAGCACCGATAAAAGGACAGCAGCAGTCTCTGGGTGATGTTATTCTTCCTGAGCACCCTCAGGAAGTGCAGTCTCTGCTGGACCTTTTTCAGCAGCGCAGTGGTGTTCACGCTCCACGTCAGGTCCTCCTCAATATGGATTCCCAGGAAGCGGAAATCCGCCACCCTCTCTACACAGTCCCCTCTGATAGTCAATGGTACCATGTCCGTTTTGTTCTTCCTGAAGTCTATTATTACTTCCTTTGTCTTTAAGGTGTTGAGGAGCAGGTTATTTTCTTCACACCACACTGTCAGCTGCTCCACCTCATCCCGGTAGGCGTACTCGTCCCCCCCGGTTAAGGAGCAAATTAATAATATTAGTATAATATCAAGGGGGGTAGTTAGTGTGTGGGTGGGGATGGTTAGTGTGTGTGTTGCCGACCCGCCCCGCCCCCCCAATGGGTCTGCACTTGGTCTACTATTATTACAAAACTGATCTTAGATGTTTACTCGTGGGTTTGCTTGCTTGCTTGAACTTTTTCTTTGATTCACATCTCGAAAACCCAAAGCGGTAACGGTGAAATTTTTACATATTCCGGTAGAGATTTACCTCATGATCTCAAAAAACCCCTCATCAGAAAATTTGTTTTATCATTTCCCGAGTTTTTTACTAAAATTGTTCACCAAACTGACATCTTTTTAAAATCTAACGTGCTGAAGCACGCTGGATGACGTCACAATGCCTCTGCTCCTCGAGGCAAGCTGTGCAAAATTATCAAAGCGCAGCCCCACCGTTTTCCACGAGCTGCGAGTTAAGAGGCCCAGCAGCCCCCCCCCCCCCCCAGGGCTCTGGATTGAAGCCGTTGAACATGTGCTCCAGTCGTGCAGCGCGCTCCGCTGGGTTCCTTCAAGTTCTACAACATGGCAGTGGCAGTCATTATCGCCGTGTGGGTGCGGACAAGCACCGTGGAAAAATGGCCGTGGCGGCCGTCACAGGGGATGACCTCCTCTCCGTCTCCCCCGACGATCATCTGTCTCGTTGGTGGGTGGGCTTACCCTCACGGAAGCCATGATTGGCCGGCCCTCAGCTGCTTTTCACCGTCCTCAGATCACTCCGTGCCTCGCTCTCCCCCCACCTCCCTCTCTACCTCCCTCCCCCTCCCTCTCCACCCCACCTTCCCCCCCCCCCCCCCCCCTCGCCTGCCCAGTCGGTTATGCGTGAGTGGATAGGGCGGGAGATGGGGTAAAAGGAGCGAGGGTTAATTATCAAGGGGGGGGGTGTTAGTGTGTGTGTGACGCCGAAGGCCGACCCCCCCCCCCCATAACCGCGCATTGAGGGGACGGTACCCAACGGGTCCCCCTTAATCTAGTTGCAATTAAATATATTAAAATGCAAAATACATAATAACAGTTGTAATAAGGTCATTTCAATTAGATTGGATTTCTGCTTTTTTATATAGTTGCCACAAAGCACGAGAATCTCTGTTAAGTTCCTCCAGTGGATTTCTTAACTACCGTGGGATTTTGAATTGGGCTGTGGTTGTGCTGGTAGGTACTATGCTCAGATCTAACTGAGTAAACAATAGTGAGAACTATAATTACATGCACTTACAGAGTTTTTATTTAGATTTAATACACTGTATATAGTTACAAATGGAAAAGAGCTTGCCAGAGACATCTACTTCTTGGTCCGTTTACAAAACAGTGTGGCCTGTAAAAGGTGGCTAGGTTTCAGGTGGCAGAACCCAACATTTTACCCTAGCAATGTCATGATGATCTAGTTGGACTTGTTAGGTTCTCATTGGGGTGTCAGGTTGGCTGATCCTTTGCATTCAGTAAAATTACATTTTTAGCAGGCGAGGACGGCAGATATTGTGGCTACAATGATTCAACACAATACTTTAAAAACATGTGCACATTCAAATTCTATGAACTTCCAGCTACCTAAAGTTGATATAGCGAGCAAATTAGACATGAACTGATTTTTGCTGAATACTAATAACAGCAGGCGGATATGGAGAGGATGTTTCCACAAGTGGGAGAGTTTAGAACTAGAGATCATCGGCTCTGAATTAAAGGATGTTCCTTTAGGAAGAAGATTCTGCTTCTATCACTTATGAACTTATGAACCAAAATGTACCCCAAAATCAAAAACTGAAATATTCACGCCATAACTTGATATCAAGATATGTTCATGATATGAATTGTGATATTAACCTCAGGTTACCTCTATGTTATTGACATTGAGTGTCTTGAAATCAAATGAACAGACCAAAGATGTTTTTTAAAAACTGATTGTTTAATTATATTTAAACAGGTTCAGTTGCTGTGGAATTGGATTTTAATGATGTACAATGAATGACTTGTAAGGTGGGTAGGCATGGGTGACAATCATTTGGTAAACAATGATCTTTTAGATTTAGAAGAGTTATATTTTTCAGGTTTTTTGACGCAGTGCAGTAGTAATTCAAGTATTTAAAAATACCCAAAAGAGAACTCATTAATTTCTTGATATTACGAATTGTAATATTCCAGAAGAAATTATTGGTATTCAAGAAATATCAGATATCTCTAAACCGATACTGAAGGAGTATCCCAAAAGTAAGGGAAAATATCACTCGCAACCTGCAATCATTTGTAAACCGAGAGTATTTAACTATGAATACACGAATGATGTATTTCCTACTAATTGGTACAATTATTTCTGTATGCCTACTGACAACTTATTGTATTGCTGTATGTGGTATTAAAGTGATTTAAGAAATTTAATATAAGATACAGCTTTCATTTTATTACATAAATACATTTATGGTGATTACCTTATTTTCTTCGTAGGTTTTGACGCACACACAAATGGTTTTAGAAAATTTGATCACGTATGTATTGTACCTACAATTATCTAGGTTAAGACTATGAACATTAGTGATTTTTTAAATTGTTAAGCTTATCATTTGTAAATTGATTTTCTACTAATCCATGTATTTACATTTGATTGCTCTGTGAAAGCTTTGGCTAACGTAGACTGATCTCTCAAATATTGAGTTTTCTACCTTTGGCAGTTTCTAAATTGAATCATACATTTTTTAAGCCTTTAAAACTAACTTCTTAGTTCTAATCACTTATATATTTCCTATCCCAGAAAAAAGATTCAGTAACATTTGATTTTTGTGATGTCAAACTATGAAAGTTTGAGTGTCAGCTGTCAGCCACATGCAAACTAAACCCACCAAATTAATTAATTTAAAAATACCCCAGCAAGAAAATTTGTGCTGGAGCAATTATTTGAAGTGTAGCTCTTTTTTCCAAAAATGTAACCACAGCAAACCCTCATTATAACTGATCATAGGAAGGGGGAATTGGAGTTTGTTATTGCCGATTGACTGATATAACCAAGTACGGTATAATCATTGTACATAATTGAAACAGAACTGCAGATTGTAGTTAAAACAAAAAAGACACAAAGTGACGGAGTCACTCACAGATCAGGTAACATCTCTGGAGAACATGGGATAGGTGGCATCGGGAATCTTCTTCAGACTGTTTCAGTCTGTTGTGTCACTGTTGTGTTACTTTGTGTCATTTCACCTTGAAACTAGGTACCGATGCCATTAGTCTACACCAGTGAGCCCTTCACTGGTTCATGCAGCTGTAGCTGCGGCTCACGGTACAGCATTTGGGGACAGGGCTTTCTTCAGGACGCTGCCAATAGCAGGTCACCGTGGACCTCTATCCTCTTTCACCAGCTGCCGCTTCCAAGGTAGAGCATGTCGGCAACTTGGGGGGAGAATGAGGAGGAGGCTGCAGCGGTGGAGAGAGAGAGAGAGTGGGGGAGGGGGGGAGAGAGGCCAAGTGGACAGAGCGATGGAAGAAGGAGGAGGCAACTCCGGTTGAGCGGAGAGTAGACAAAACAATAGCTGACAGGAAGCTTCCGCAGGTGGGAGAGGACAAAGCCCCACGGAGACCGAGTATGTCTTATCGATGGCGGCGGCCTGAAGAAATGCTGTTCCCAGAGGTTATAACGTGAGAACAACAACAGCCATGTCAATGGACTGTGCGATGGGTGAAGAAGGGCTCATTGGAGCACCTTGCGAGTCGGGAGTGGCATCGGAAGCTGGGTTGGGGAGAACTTGTAAAAGTAAACAGGGTATTATAACTAAAAAAATATTGTACGATGAAAGTTAAGGTTTTCTTTTCTTTTAGGCTGTGGGCCGAGGAGCTTTTTCGTGCAGTTTCGTGATCCAACTCACGGAACTACATGAAATTTTCACATATTGTGTAAAAATATTATATAAATCATCCCTGAAACTCGTCAAGAACAAAACTTGCACATTTTTATTAAATTAGAGAAAAAACTTGACTGAGAGTGCTTCTACTGATGCCTGTTTTACTGGCGATTCCGATGAAAGTTCTTTGTTGTTCTGTGGATTACATGTCGTGGAAACTTGCAGCAGGGTAATTGAATTTAGTGGGAAAAGCATTAAGAAGTCTGAAGAATGTGCAGCTAAGTGGATAGAAGTGGAACAAAGCCTTGAAAGCAAAGTCCCTGCTGAGCTGCTGCAACACAAAGAGGACAGCCAATTTGTGAAACCAGTCAAACTTTGTGAATTAACTGGAACTGAAAGGTAAGATCTAAAGTCTGAATTTATGAAAATGAATCTGTATGGACTTTAATTAATTTAATTGCACTTTTTATAATGTGAAAAATGAGATTTGGAGGCTGCACATTCATCCATTCATTCACTCATTCATTCACTCATTCACTCCCTCATTCATTCACATAGAAATAGAAACATAGAAATTAGGTGCAGGAGTAGGCCATTCAGCCCTTCGAGCCTGCACCACCATTCAATATGATCATGGCTGATCATCCAACTCAGTATCCCGTACCTGCCTTCTCTCCATACCCTCTGATCCCCTTGGCCACAAGGGCCACATCTAACTCCCTCTTAAATATAGCCAATGAACTGGCCTCAACTACCCTCTGTGGCAGAGAGTTCCAGAGATTCACCACTCTGTGTGAAAATTATTCATGAAGTTGAGGGCCTAAACTATGTGTATCCATAACAAAGTAAATTAAACATTTCCACTAATGCCAGCTTGTTGAAGTCTAATAAGTTGTCTTTAACATCTATTCTCGGAGCTGCCTACGATAACTTACCGGGAAAAAGTGCTCGGACTGCGGGACCTATATGTAATTAACATAATGAAGCCGCGGTCTCAATTAAGAAGCGGCCGATTCGCGAATGGAGCCACGGAGTGTGTTTGGATCATCTCCGTGGGGGGAGGGGGGGGGGGGGGGGGGAAGGCTGTACATAGTGCCGTCCATAGCGACAGTTTCCAGGCCCCGACCACGGGAGAAAAACAGAGGAATTATTCACTGCACTTTATAGGCTTCCATTGGAGTGAGAAATGGTCAGAAATGGATGATGTTTATGTAGAAATTAATTGGTGTATGTGAACTTGAACGAACTAATTTATCTATGGTAGTAACAATGTTATTCTCATTAACATTAAGAAGAGGTTGAAATTTTATGAACTGAAGTCCATGCAGACTTAATGACTGAGATGGGGTTTTTTTGTAGCCTCTGCCTGACCCTCCACTTGACCTAACTTATCAATGGACTTATCAAAACTTATCAAATGACTTGGAATCTAAAGAAGAATATTCAGATGAAGATCAGACGTAATGTAAACAAATAAATTGGGGAAATAAATGATTTTATAAAGTTTTATTTTAATGTCGATCGTTTCACTGTTTATTTGGTCAAATTATTTAAACAATGAGTGAATTACTTATGATAATGGCATGCTGTTGAATGACAGTGCAACAGTCCACCCATCCACAAATACATACATACACACACACATCGACACACACATCCATCCATACGCACACTTCCATACATGCACACATACATCCGCACACATCCACACATCCATCCGCACGCAGACATACATGTACACATCCATGCACACACATACATCCACACACATACATCCACACATACATACATTCATACGCACACTTCCATACATGCACACACACACACACACATACATGCACACATACATCCACACACACACACATCCACACATCCATCCGCACGCAGACATACATGTACACATCCATGCACACACATACATCCACACTTACATCCACACATCCATCCATTCACACATACATACATCCACACAAACATACACACTTACATCCACAGATACACGTTTGACAGGTGTACACAGACAGACACACAAACTACAGATACTCAAGCAATGCAACACTTTTAGGGTTATTTTAGGTTAAAGGTAATATTTGCAAAGGCACCATTTGGGGGGGTCTCTGACATAAATGTAGGCTCATGTAGCTTAAAATGAGCATCAGAGCATTTGATTCTTGGTCAAGATGTGACATTTACATCAGAAATATGTCTTATTCTCTCTTACAGGTCTGTCACCCAGCCTGACACTGCCCCAGTCCCACTATGGCCATTACCCCCACTCTCCCCACTATGGCAGTCAGTGGGGTTCAGTAAACGGGGGAACCCAGAGGATCTGTCCTGACCCTTTAATTAGGCAGGTTCATGAGCCCTGAAAACCTGGGACCTTTGCTGCAGTCTCATTAAATTTCCTATTAAAGCGACTGGAAGATGCCTTGCAGGATTGTCCCCCAGCCTGGCACTGCCCCAGTCCCACTATGGCCATGACCCCCACTCTGCACACTGGCAGTCAGTGGGGTTCAGTAAAGGGAGGAACCCACAAGAACTGCCCTCACCCATTAATTAGGCTGGTTCAGGAGCAGGACCTCTGCGACAGTGTCATTAAAAAAACCTCACAATTATATTCATCATATTATTTTTATATAATATAATTATACTTAATTATATATAATTACAGTCATAGTTACAAGTCATATATAATATATATATATATATATATATATGTATAATAATATATATATATGTATAATAATATATATATAGGTATAATAATATATAGTTTAAATGGACTGCAACATGGAAATAGGCTGCCCATGGTGTAATATGGGCATTGGCCACTAGATGGCGCTTACTTCCCCGATCTCATTTTCTAATTAGTTTAAGTAATTAATGTGCAACTTTCGGCACTGACGAGTTATGACATCTTTCTCAATTATATTTCATCTAAATCTGTGGAAGATTTCATGTAGTTCCGTGACGTGGGTCACGAAAATCGATTTCTAGACATATTTTGGATGCTCGGCCCACAGCCTATTTTAGTATGTCAATGATAACATTTTTTTCAACTTTGTCTCAATGAACATTGTTTAGTTTGTAGGTTCGGGTGTGATATTAATGACAACTAAAGTATCTACACAGGTATGGAATTCTTGTGGATCCAGTTCAGATTATTGCATTTGCTTTGAGTGACCCCAACACTTGGCCAGGGTCATATCTGATTATTGGTGAGTGGAACCACTTGGATTAAAATAGTTGCTAAATTACATTTTATTTTCATTGAATTTGAATGTCTTCAATGCTCTTGCATCTAATGATTTTAAAGATATATCATTTAAAAAAAATTGTTAGTGATATTTACAAACTTGCTTCATGTAGCATAAATGTAAACAAAATTAAAATCCTATTCAGTCATTCAGCAAAGCTATATTTCTAATATTTCAATATTGAACAAATTATTTAGATAATTAAAGGCATAAATCACCTTAAGCAGAGATAAAGTATTTCCTGAAAAATACACATTCGTCATTGTGCTCTGTTACTGATCTCATTATGATTACCCATTCTGTGCAAAACTATTTATTTACAATCCACTTTAATTAGTTGTAAATGGCACCAAGTGATGCTTCCAATGTCATAATTTGCAGTGTCTACATAAAACCTTTCATATTGTAAATTACTTTAGTTCATCAAGTGAAGTCATAAAGACATTTCCATTACTGAAATGGAATGGGATTTCCAGTATATTTTTTGGGGGGGGGATTTATTCCAAAAAATCCCATTTATTTTTATTTTTTTTAAATAAAAAAATATTTTTTGGGATATGACTTTCTGGTGCTAATGAGATTTTATTTCCATGTAATGGATATGATTTTCATGTTCTTGCCTGCAGTAATGGAAATTTGGGTAATGCAGTTCAGTGAAAGGTTAAAAAACAAGACACGGTTAAGTGATATTTCCCCCTGTTCCAGTTGAGGAATCCAAGTCGGGACCGAGATTCTTTCATACAATTGAAATGGAATATAGTGTTTAGTTTTTTGATACACTGCCTTAGGAAAGATGTATTTATCACTGAAGGGACCCAGTGCAGGCTCACCAGAATTGAACCAGAATCAAAAGATTAAAGTAGAAAGATGGGTTTCAAAACTTGGGGTGTATTGTCTTTAGTTAACCAATCAGATGTTGATTTAATCAAGCTGTTAAAATAATAAACACATTCATTAAGACAAATATTTAAAAGTAGTATATGTTAGGGGAATTGCAGACAGAAAGGCTGACAGAAGTTACAGCAAAATATAGATCATCTGCAGAAATGGGTGGAGAAATGGCAGATTCCAAGCAAGTGGGAGGTGTTGCACTTTGAGAGGTTAATGTAAGGGGAGAGTATACAATTAATGGCCATACCCTTTACAGCATTGGGGTCTTCAAGTTCATAGCTCACTGAAGGTGGAAGCAAAAGTAGATAGAGTGGTAAAGAAGACATATGGTATGCTTGCATTCATTGCTGAGGCATTGAGTATAAGACTTAGAAAATCATGATGCAGCTCTATCAGAATTTGGTTAGGCCACATTTGGAGTATTGCGTGCATTTCTGGTTTGCAGAAAGGATGTGAAGGTTTTGGAGAGGGTGCAGAGGAGGTTTACCAGAATGCTTCCTGGATTAGATCGCAGGGAGAGGTCAGATAACTGTGGATTGTTTACTCTGGAAAATTGGAGGTTGAGGGGAGACGATAGAAGTATATAAAATCATGAGATTGTGGACAGTCACAACCTTTTTCCCAGGGTGGAAATGTTCAACACTAGAGGGCATAGCTATAAGGTGAGAACTGGACAGTTTAACGGAGATGTGCAGGAGCACGTTTCTTATACAGAGAGTGGTGGTGGGGGAAGCAGATACGATAGTAGAATTTCAGAGGACATAGAAGTGCAAGGAATAGAGGGATATGGATCATGTACACGCAGATAAGATCAGTTTAGCTTGACACTGTGTTCGACACAAACATTGTGGGCCGAATAGCCTGTTTTTGTGCTGTACTGTTCCGTGATCTGATGTAAATAGTAGTGTTTCCCAGGATTTGTATTGGGATGTCATTCTTTTTACATAAATTATTTGGGTTTAAACTTTGAGTGAATAATATTAACAGTTGATAGCAAAAATGAAGGGTATTCTATTAAAATATATGGAAAGACAGAACATCATTGATTGTGTACAGAAACGGGAACATTTTGGAAAGCAAAGTCCAATACAAGTCAATGCTAATTGTCGTACCATTTAAAAATAATAGAAAATTTATCTATCTTTTTTTAGACCACCTTACTCAAAATTGTCCTGTGGTGTGTTTTAATCACGTTTCGTTCAGATTGATGTTATATTTTACAAGTTATTCATATTTTCAACTTTACAAAACCCCACTTTGAGAAAAATCACTTGAACTTGCAGTGGCAGTTAGCAGGGTATGATGTCACAATGGGATCTAATTTACATAAATTGGCCATCAGCAGTGCTTCACCCCACAATGATGTCCAGGGGGTAGGGAGGGGAGAGGGATTATGGAGGGAGGGAGTGACTGACTGACTGAGGGTAGGGAGTGACTGAAGGTAGGGGAAAGGAGAGGGACGGGGGGAGGATGAGAGGGGGAGAAGAGGGAGGGTGAAGAGGGGGGGAGTGATGGGGAATGAGGGCAAATGAGCTGCACCTGCACAGTTGGGGGCTATGGTGGAATATTGCATTGGGGGAACGGGTTGCGTTGGGAGAACGGGTGAGTGGTGGAACGGGTTGCGTTGGGGGAACGGGTGAGTGGTGGAATATTGCGTTGGGAGAATGGAGGATATTGTGTCGGGGGAACGGGGCCCAAAAGATTGATGCTATATTTTACGTTATTCACATTTTGAACGTTAAAAATGTAATTTCTCACTTTAAAAAATTCAATTCTCTCGCCCGTTACAAAGTTACAAAGTCAGGGCACTGAGTCCTGTCATTTGAAACATAGTAACGGGCAGGGCAAGGGAATTTGATTTTTTAAGCTTAAAAAGAGGGAGGGTGAAAAGGAGGGGCAGGGAGTGCTGGGGGGATCAGGGGAAATGAGCCGCGCCTGCGCAGTTGGGGGCTATGGGTGAGTGGTGGAATATTGCGTTGTGGAAACGGGTTGCATTGGGGGAGCGGGTGAGTGGTGAAATATTGCGTTGGGGAACGGGTTGCCTTGGGGGCCAGGCTTCCCGTGTGACAGGGACCCAAAGGGTCTTACTTGGTCTAGTATATATTCGTTTGTTCGTTTGTCTGTATATATGTATGTGTGTTCCCGAAACTCTGCCAAAACGGTACACAATAGCGCTACAATTTTTGGCCCACCTTACTCACCATTGTCCTGCGATGTAAATTAAACAAGTTTAGTTCACATTGCCTGTGCCTGCGCAGTTTGGGGAGGTCCGTCAGTCCCGCACGTTCGCAGTGGGCCCGGTATCCGAGCTGCGGTGGGTACGGGGGCGGGGGAGGCTGTGCCGGTAACCCGGGGCCTGGGCACTGGGGCTGGGTCAGAGGGCGGCAACGCTGCTGCTCCGGGCCCGCGGGGAGGGAGATGCACGGAACCCGGGGCAAGGACTAGGACGCAGCCTCGGCCTCTCCCTCTCCCGGCTCCATGCCTCTTGGCCCATCCCCCCCCCCCACAGCCCCCTGCCTCAAATACAAATTCCCTGCAATACAAGAATGAATAAAGACATTGAGGAGGTAGCTTCTGGAGTACTGTTCTGTTGTATGCCATAAAGATAAATGCTGGAGACAAATAATTCTCAATAGGGATGAAGGTTTGCAGCTTAATGCAAACAATCTATTCTACTGCTCTTTGAAGAAAAAGGTTATGGAAAATCTAAAGAACCTGTTCAAATTGTGAAAGTTAGAGGATAAACACAGGTAGTTCTGCTATAACATGTCTTTCCACAAAATAATTAGGAATTAATGATTTAGGGAACATTTTTTTTGCATTCCACAGGTCTAATTGGTTTCAGTGCAATTTTATTTGGGAACGAGAGAACAAATTGAATGGTACTTTGGAAATTGAAAGCAGAAAAAATGCTGTCTTGGCGGGAAAAATATATTTCCATGTGGCATCCCCTCAGTAATCAGACGCCATTGTCTCTTAAGAACACAGCTGCTACTTTCACCATGGGAAGCAATTGAAATTAGCAAGCAATCACTTTTAGACAATTGACAATAGGGTGCAGGAGTAGGCCATTCAGCCCTTCGCCAGCACCGCCATTCACTTTCATGGCTGATCATCCACAATCGGTATCCCATTCCTGCCTTCTCCCCATATACCCTGACTCCACTATCTTTAAGATCTAACTCTCTTATGAAAGCATCCAGAGAATTGGCCTCCACTGAGGCAGAGAATTCCACAGATTCACAACCCTCTGTTAGAAAATGTTTTTCCTCATCTCCGTTCTAAATGGCTTGCCCTTTATTCTTAAACTGTGGCCCCTGGTTCTGGACTTCCCCAACATCGGGAACACTTTTGTTGCAAAAATAAAATTACAACTATTGAAAAGAGATTTATTTTCATAAAACTTGTCTGGCAAAAATAACTTTGCTATTATGAGTCTGAAACTGTCTAGCCCCTAACCCCATTTAAACAAATGTTCTTATAACATGAGCATCTTTAGGAATACAACTATTGTGTTATAACAGAACAACTTGTATAACAAAAATTATTTCCATTGATTAATAAATTAATAACAAGGCTTTTATCTGGATTATATGACAGGCATATCACGACAAAACAATTGAACTAACGAGATAACAAGATTAAATATAATTAAGAGGTTGTAAAGAGGATTTCTTTAGTAAAGGCACTTAAAAATGATGGAAGATTAAGTATAAATTGATTAACATCATTAAATGTTAGTGTGATGCAGTCAGTCCAGTTAAATAATAGTTGCAATTATATAAAACTTGTATCAAGTCAGCAGTGTGACTGTTTCTCTTTTTCAGTGTCAAGTGTATTTATCCTTATTGCTCTTCATATCGAAAGATCGCTGTCAGCGGTAGGTGTATTTCACGTTATTTTATAAAGGTGTTATTTTCTACAAAGCTGAAACAGAATGAATTTTAATAGAGATGCCAAATAATTTATGCTGATAATCAATATAAATATATAGAATAGAAACATAGAAAATAAGTGCAGGAGGAGGCCATTCGGCTCTTCGAGCCAACAACGCCATTCATTGTCATCATGGCTGATCGTCCCCAATCAATAACCCGTGCCTGCCTTCTCCCCATAATCCCTTGATTCCACTAGCCTCTGGAGCTCTATCTAACCCTCTCTTAAATCCATCCAGTGATTTGGCCTTCTCTGCCCTCTGTGTAAGGGAATTCCACAAATTCACAACTCTCTGGGTGAAAAAGGTTTTTCTCACCTCAGCCTTAAATGGCCTCCCCTTTATTCTAGGACTGTGGCCCCTGGTTCTGGACTCGCCCAACATTGGGACCATTTTTCCTGCATGTAGCTTGTCCAGTCTTTTTATAATTTTGTATGTTTCTATAAGATCCCCCCTCATCCATCTAAACTCCAGTGAATACAAGCCTAGTCTTTTCAATCTTTCTTCATATGACAGTGCTGCCATCACAGGGTTCAATCCCGTGAACCTACGCTGCACTGCCTCAATCACAAGGATGCCCTTCCTCAAATTAGGAGACCAAAACTGTACACAATACTCCACATGTGGTCTTACCAGAGCCCTATACAACTGCAGAAGAACCTCTCTACTTCTACACTGAAATCCTCTTGTTATGAAGGCCAACATTCCATTAGTATTCTCCTGTACCTTCACGGCAACTTTCAGTGACAAGGACAAGGACACCCATGTCTCGCTGTACCTCCCCTTACCTAACCTAATCCCATTGAGATAATAATCTGCCCCCTTGTTTTTGCCACCAAAGTGGATAACCTCACATTTATCTATATTATACTGCATCTGCCACACATCAGCCCATTCACTCAACCTGTCCAGGTCACCCTGCAACCTCCTAACATCCTCTTCACAGTTCACACTGCCACCCAGCTTTATGTCATCCGCAAACTTGCTAGTGTTGTTCCTAATTCCCTCTTCCAAATCATTAATATATATGGTAAACAGTTGCGGCCCCACAACAGAGCCTTGCGGCACTCCACTCGCCACTGCCTGCCATTCTGAAAAGGACCCGTTCATCCTACACTTTGCTTCCTGTCTGCCAACCAATTTTCTATCCACGTCAACACCCTACCCCCAATACCATGTGCTCTAATTTTAGTCACCAATCTCCCGTGTGAGACCTTATCAAAGGCTTTCTGAAAGTCTAGATACACTACATCCACTGGCTCCCCTTCATCCATTTTACTTGCCGCATCCTCAAAAAATTCCAGAAGATTAGCCAAGCATGAGTTTCCTTTCACAAGTCCATGCTGACTTGGACAAATCCTTTTACTGCTATCCAAATGCCCCATTATTACCTCTTGCAAGGTTAAGAGGGAGGCATGGGACAGGTACAGGCAGCTGGGATCAAGTGTACCCCTGGAGGAGATTCGAGAACTAAAGGGCCTGTCCCACCAGCATGCGACTGCATGCGGCTAGCGCGACCTAACATGGTCGCTTGAGCCGTACGGCCTCGCTGGGCCGGTCCCACTTCGATCGCCGGAGCCGTATGGAGTTGTGCGGGGCTGGTCCCGACATCGCGTGGGGCTCAGAAAAACTGCCACTGTCCAAAAATTCCGCACGACAACGGCCTATCGGCCCGCAGCCAGTTTGAGGCCGTACGCAGCATCTCGACGGGCGTACGCAGCGTCTCGACGGGCGTACGCAGCGTCTTGACGGCGTACGCAGCGTCTTGACGGCGTACGCCTAGTGCGTGGCATTGCGCGATGACGTCACTGCCCGGAGTGTCGTTGCGCGATGACGTATGCAATCACATGCTGGTGGGACAGGCCCTTAAGAAGCAAACTAAAAAAGGAAATCAGAATGGCAAAATGGGACAGGAGATAGCTCTGGCAGATAGCATTAAGGATAATCCCAAGAGATTTTATGTACATAAAGGGAAAACGGGTAACCAGAGAGAGGGATAAAGGGAAAATGGGTAACCCTTAAGAATCAAAGTTGTCAGCTTTGTGTGGAGCCTCAGGAGATGGACAAGGTCCTCAGAGAATATCTCTATTTTTAGCATGGACAAAGGCAGGAGAACTAAGGAACTCAGGGCAGTCAATCGAAGTGTCTCGAGAGTAGTCAGTATTACGGCCGAAGAGGTGCTGAAGGTCCTGACACGTATGAAGTTAGAAAATGTCCCGGGCCGGATCAAATATTTCTGAGGATACTCGAGAGGAAATTGCAGGAGCTCTGGCTGAAATTTATAAGTTGTCATTAGACACAAGCGAGGTCCAGGAAGACTGGAGGGTGGCAAATGTTGTGCCTCTATTCAAGAAGGGCTGCAGGGAAAAGGCTGGGAACTATAGGCCAATGAGCTTAACATCTGTAGTTGGAAAGTTACGGAAGAGTATTCTGTGGGATAGGATATACATGCATGTTTCATAAATATGAGTTTTTTGAAGATGTGACCAAAAAGATTGATGAGGGCAGAGCTGTAGATGTATATATGAAGTGCAGCAAAGCATTTAACAAAGATCCACATGGTGGGCTGCTCTGAGTGGTTAGATCGCATGGGATCCAAGGAGAAATAGCTGAATAGATAGAAAATTGGCTTCACGGAAGGAAACAAAGAGTGATGGTAAAAGATTGCTTCTGGAGGCTTTTGATCGTTTTGGCTTTATTGCTAGTGCACTGAAGTAATTCAACAGATGACTTTGCATTGGAAATGTAATTGAAAACTTAATTTCAAATTAGCAATTATACAATTTTCAAAAATAACCAACTTATTTGTACTCATAGTATTATTCTATAAATTTTAACTGGATTACCATTACCCCATGGGTAAAGACATAGTGATTGCATGACTTTTCTATCAGTATATATCTAATGTATTGAGAGATTTTTATCTGCATACATTGATATGTTTCTTTAGATGATTATTTCTTTCCAGTTTACAATCATTTATTTGGAACTAACTACAGTTAGAAGATTTGGAAAAGTTAAAAATGTGGTCAAACTTAGCAGTTTTGTTTATGTACCGCAGCTTTCAATCAGTGAAAAAATGGGATACACTATGCAGATGATCAATCTTGGAGCAATTCTGTTTATTCCGCTATTTGTGCTTAAAGTGTTGACAACGTCTACTGCAGGTTAGAAATTCTGTTTTTTGTCTTTTAAATTTTATACCGTGGTTTCTAGGATTTCAAGTTTGCATTTCATTCCTTACCGCTTTTTCTCTCACTTGTTAGCTCTATCTATCTCTCATTTCTTCTCCTTGCTTGTTTTCTCTCTCTTCCTCATTTCTTTTTCTTGCTTATTTTCTATGTCTTATTTCATTCTCTTGCTTGTTTTCCCTTTCATTTATTTCTCATTTTTTTAATTAAATTTTACATATTTTGTAGCCATTGACAAAATATAGCCAATGAACTGGCCTCAACTACCTTCTGTGGCAGAGAATTCCAGAGATTCACCACTCTCTGTGTGAAAAATGTTTTTCTCATCTCGGTCCTAAAAGATTTTCCCCTTATCCTTAAACTGTGACCCCTTGTTCTGGACTTCCACAACATCGGGAACAATCTTCCTGCATCTAGCCTGTCCAAACCCTTAAGAATTTTGTAAGTTTCTATAAGATCCCCCCTCAATCTTCTAAATTTTAGCAAGTACAAGCCGAGTCTATCCAGTCTTTCTTCATATGAAAGTCCTCACATCCCAGTAATCAGTCTGGTGAACCTTCTCTGTACTCCCTCTACGGCAAGAATGTCTTTCCTCAGATTAGGCAGACCAAAACTGTACGCAATACTCCAGGTGTGGTCTCACCAAGACCCTGTACAACTGCAGTAGAACCTCCCTGCTCCTATACTCAAATCCTTTTGTTATGAATGCTAACATACCATTCGCTTTCTTCACTGCCTGCTGCACCTGCATGCCTACTTTCAATGACTGGTATACCATGACACCCAGGTCTCGTTGCATCTCTCCTTTTCCTAATCGGCCACCATTCAGATAATAGTCTACTTTCCTGTTTTTGCCATCAAGGTGGATAAGCTCACATTTATCCACATTATACTGCATCTGCCATGCATCTGCCCACTCACCCAGCCTATCCAAGTCGCCTTGCAGTCTCCTAGCATCCTCCTCACAGCTAATAGCTATCTGGACTACACTTCTTCCCACCCTGCTTCCTGCAAGGACTCCATCCCCTACTCCCAATTCCTCCGTCTACGCCGCATCTGCTCCACGGATGAGGTGTTCCACACCAGGACATCTGAAATGTCCTCATTATTCAGGGAACTGGGGTTCCCCTCCTCCACCATAGATGAGGCTCGCACCAGGGTCTCTTCCATACCCCGCAACACTGCTCTCTCTCCCCATCCCCCCCACTCGCAACAAGGGCAGAGTCCCCCTAGTCCTCACCTTTCACCCCACCAGCCGTCACATACAAAAAGTAATCCTCCGTCAGTTTCGCCACCTCCAACGTGACCCCACCACTCGCCACATCTTCCCATCTCCCCCCATATCTGCCTTCCGCAAAGACCGCTCCCTCCATAACTCCTTTGTCAATTCTTCCCTTCCCTCTCGTACCACCCCCTCCCCGGGCACTTTCCCTTTCAACCGCAAGAGATGCAACACTTGTCCCTTTACCTCCCCCCTCGACTCCGTTCAAGGACCCAAGCAATCGTTCCAGGTGCGACAGAGGTTTACCTGCATCTCCTCCAACCTCATCTATTGCATCCGCTGCTCTAGATGTCAGCAGATCTATATCGGTGAGACCAAGCGCAGGTTGGGCGATCGTTTCGCCGAACACCTCCGCTCGGTCCGCAATAACCAAGCTGACCTCCTGGTGGCTCAGCACTTCAACTCCCCCTCCCACTCCGTCTCCGACCTCTCTGTCCTGGGTCTCCTCCATGGCCACAGCGAGCAGCACCGGAAATTGGAGGAACAGCACCTCATATTCCGTTTGGGGAGTCTGCATCCTGGGGGCATGAACATCAAATTCTCCCAATTTTGTTAGTCCTTGCTGTCTCCTCCCCTTCCTCAGTCCCCCTGCTGTCTCCTCCCATCCCCCAGCCTTCGGGCTCCTCCTCCTTTTTGAGTTTCCTTTCTTGTCCCCGCCCCCGATCAGTCTGAAGAATTATATCACTGTTTTCCTTTCTCCCTTTTTAATTATTTATGCATGCAGTTGGATCAGCAATGGTATTAACATTGCACAGCATCATTTTCATGAAGTTGTACTCGTATCATGAGGTGAATAGGTGGCTTCGTGAAGAATGGGCTCCTTTAGGTCTAAAGTCAGCCATGAAACAGCCAGGTATCCTCACATTTAAATAATCTGAGGTCGTTTTATACATTATTTCTTTTTTTTTGTCATTTTAATACATCAAATATTTTTACAGGTATTACATCATGTGTATTTGAAAATAGAGAACGTAATGGTAATAGGACCAACCTTGATGAAGTAATTACTTATCCAGACAACCTGACAGTAAAAGGTATAGATTTTAACTGTGTTCTTTTTTGAAGCATGTAATGTAATGTAATTATTTAACTTGTTATTATCGAAAAGGAGAGGAATTATTTAATTCATTTACAACCCCATTTTCAATTTATATTGATTTAAATTTTCTTTTAGAGTTTTAAAAAGTTGTTTTTCAATGGTATAATAAAAATAGCACAGTCAAGAATAAGATAATAGAATTGCCTCTTCATTTTGAAGCCTAATCTGCAATTTTTTAAAAAGCATTCTTCTGATATGTTCAACGTACTGTGCTCAGTGAGAACAGTTCCAGTCATATTTTCTAAGAAGGGATTATTTTCAAAGTGGAGATCTGGAATCTTTGAACCTCTTGATGAAACTTGTTCTCTGTCCACCTGGAAAACTTCCCAAATAGATATGAAATATGTCTGTAATGGAAGGCTGGACATGGGCGTGTGAGCAGTGTTGCTTCCCTAGTCTGAGTGTAGCCAGTTCACAATTCTGGAGGATTCCATGGCGTACGTCAAAACCTTGTATTTGAAGTAATAACATTTAAATTAACAATTCCTGTCAGTCAGAGTACAAAATTATTACCACTCAATATATGACTTCACCCATCTGAGGAAGCCTTAAGTTTTAACTCCATCCTACTTTTCCTTCTTGTTACAAATGTGCGATAAAAACTAATCACATAAGAAGTAACTGCAGAGCAATTATTGTTCTTCTAGCTAGTTTGGCACATGTTCTTTTTGGTCTTTCACCTTGCACAAAATAGTTGTTGCAATTTTTTATGCTAGGATTTGAGTTAATGCCTTAATTAAAATTGGAAACAAAGAATCTTCTTAATATAGTATTGGCAGATTTAAATCACACTTGAAATTGATGCTATTAATTGTATGTTTCTCAATTTTTCATGCAGTGCTAGTATTCCTAGGAAGGTAAACTACACCTAATTTTAGGACATCTTTAATTGTTATCACTAATCAATGAAATTACATTTTTTGTGAATTTTCTTTTTAGATATTTACTATTTTTTGTTTGCTCCAACACTCTGTTATCAAATGAATTTCCCAAGATCCGCAAGAATACGCATACGTTTCCTTCTGCGACGCCTATTTGAAATGGTAAGCGGTTGAATGCATTACTCTGGAACATCAAATGTAGACATTTTTTTCTTGAGGCCTCTAGCATTGTGTTCCACATGTTGCTGTGAAGGTGGGTAGATAAGATGTAAGGTTTTTTTAAGCTGATGTACAGTGAACAACTGCAATTCGGTGTAAACAAGTTACAATTACAGTGTAAACAGTCTGTAGGGAAACTCCCTTTAATTTTACAATTTTACCTTATCAATCATAAAGATACACTTGATTTCACAATCAACTCTTATCGCATGCCACAAATATGAAATAATTTTGGGAAACACTTGATTTTATGCCAAGTAATCAACCATTCTTTAGTCATGCTCACAGAAACAAGCTGATCTTGCACTTCTATATAAGATTCTCATTTAAATATTTTAGTGTTACTTCCACTGGTTATTGTGCGACAACTTGAGTGTTGCATAGTCCATTCACTGGTATATTAAGCATTGGGAAATGAAAGGTGAACTGACTGCTTGCTTTGTGCTGTAATTATTTTCATTCAATGTCAATTAAGTTACAATGACGGATTTAGTTATGGAAAGAGGAATGTAATTGGACTATCAGCATTGCTGTAGATCAACTTGAAGGGTGGAATAATCTCCTGTGGTGTAACAATTCTATAATTCTAATTCTCTGGGTTTTATGAGAAGCATTGGAATATTCTAGTGCATGACTTCAAAACCTCTTCCCATTCCCACACCATCCTAACCTGTCTGTTCTCGGTCTTCTTCACTGTCAGGGTGAGGCCCAGTGCAAACTAGAAGAATAACACCTCATATTCCACCTGGGTATCTACAGCATGGTGGCATGAAACTGGTGTGTTTCTTCCACTCTGCCTATTCTCTCTCCTTGCGATCCTCCCATATTTGTCCCACTCCCCCCTCCAGACCCCATCTCCTACCTTGTCCCTCTCCCCCTCCTTGTTCTCCACCCACTGTGCACATATTCTCTCCTCCACTCCCTCCCCCACCACACCTACCATCTGGTTCTGATTTCATCTGAAATTCACATTTATTGTAGTCGTTCCCTTCCTCACATCAGATTCATGCGCTGGTAGATTTTGTGCTCCTATTTATCACCCATCAGTAGCTGTCTCCATCTGATCCCACCTCTCCACTTCCTAGCTCCATCAGCCTCTTTTATTTTTTGGCTACCTCCAGGTATCATGCCTTACCCCTCTCTCCCAACACTACCCCATCTCTCTCTTACCTGACAACCTGCTACACCTCTGTCTACCAATCACCTTTGGCTCCTATCTCACCTATGTATCTCACTATTTTCCCTTTCTTCATACAGGCCGTCTCCCCTCTCCAATGTCAGTCCTGATGCAAGGTTTTGACTCAAAAAGTCTCCCATCCCTCCCCCCCCCCCCCCCCCCCCCCCCAACAGATGCTGTTCAACCAAATGTGTTCCTTCAGCTGATTGATTGTTGTAATGGTTACGCTTAGTTGGCTCTTTTGGGCAGATCACGTTGTTCACTTGCCCAATACCTAACTCTTGTGTATTGTCACTGGAAGAAATCACCAGTTGGACAGAAGAAAAGATTCAAGGATGTGCTCAAAATCTTCTTGATGAATTGCAATATTCCCATTGACTTCTTGGAATCCCTGATCATAATTGTAAAAGTGGAGGAGGAGCATTTGGGATAGAACAAGTACAGTACGGGAACAGACTCTTCAAGCCACAGCACCTGTGCAGACATGATGTCAAGATAAACTAATCTCATCTGCTTACACATGATCCTTATCCTTCATTCTGTGCATATCAGCATATCTATCTGAGATAATCCTATATACCACCATCGTATCTGCTTTTACGACCACCCGTGGCAATACATTCCTGGCAATACATTCCTGACATGTGTAAAAACTTGCCCTGCACATCTCCTTTAAATGTTGTCCCTTTCCCCTTAAAGCTATGCCCTGGTATTTGATGTTTTCACCCTGGCAATAACATTCTGATTACCTACCCTATCTATGCCTTTCGAAAGTGTTACTTCCATCATGTCTCCCCTCAACCTTTGGTGTTCCAAAGAAAAATTATCCATTTGCCCAACTTCTCCTATTAACTAATTATCTATCCATCCATCATCCATCCATCCATCCATCTTGGTTTGTGTCAAGTTTTGTTCAGATTGATGTTATATTTTACAAGTTATTTCACATTTAAAACTTTACAAAATCCTGTTTGAGTAGGAAGCACTGCAGTGGCAGATGCTGGAAGCTAGCAACTATGATGTCACAATGGGATCTCTTTTACATAAACTGCAAATCAAAGCTACAATGTTGTTATCCCAGGACCCTCAGTCCTTCAGGGTAAGAATCGGCCAGCCTAACCCAGCAAATATGTGATTGCAAAGCCACAACAAAGTTTAAATGCCTTGTCAGTTGCACCTACATCACATTAATTGCTTTTTTAAAAGGTTTATATGAGGGAGGATGAAAATATGAGCCGACCTGCACAGTTGGGAGCTAAGTATGAGTGGTGGAATATTGCATTGGGGGAACGGATTATGTTGGGGGAACGGGTTACTTTGGGGGACCGGTGAGTGATGCAATCTTATGTTGAGGAATGGGTTATGTTGGGGGACCAGGCCTCCCGTGGGGGCTCTGGGTGAGTGGTCAAATTTTGCGTTAAAAATTAGCCAACCTGCACAGTTGGGGGGTATGGGTGAGTGGTGGAATATAGCATTGGGGGAACAGGTTGTGTTGGGGGAATGGGCGAATGGTGGTCTTACGTTGGGGAAAGGGTTACGTTGGGGGACCAGGCCTCCCGTGGGGGCTATGGGTGAGTGGTCGACTATTGCCTTGGGTGAATGGATTGCGTTGGGGGACCAGGCTTCCCGTGTGACAGGGATCTAACGGGTTCCACTTGGTCTAGTATATTACTAAAACTATCATCTTGTTTGTTTCTATCTATCTATCTGTGCACACATATGTATGTGATCCCGGAACTATGCCAATACAATATATGATAGCGCTAGAATTTTTGCAACACCTTACTCACAATTGTCCTGTGGTGGTTTGTGTCAAGTTTCTTTCAGATTGATGTTATATTTCACAAGTTATTTCACATCTTTAAATTAAAAAAAAAAAAAATTACCTCTGCAGCTATGACTTCACAATGGGTCCCACCTGGTCTAGTATATTACTAAAGCTCTCATCTTGTTTGTTTGATTGTTTGTATGTGCATGTGTTCTGGAAACTCCGCCAAAATGGTACACGATAGCGCTACAATTTTTGGCTTATCTTACTCGCCTTTGTCCTGGGGTGTGCATAAGTCAAGTTTTGTTCCCGTTGACATTTTAAACTTTACAAAAAACACTTTTCCACTTGCCCTGCCAGTTAGCCGCGTTTGACGTCACAATGGAATCCTGAATCTAATTTTTTCTTAAATCGCGATTTTCATCGACATTGATTTTATTCTAGCAAAAAACCTATTAATCAAATTCTTCTGTTTTCATTAACAGTTAACATGGTGTTTAGGTTAACATGGTGTTAAGAAAAAACGCGATTTTCATTGAGAAATCCATTAAAAAAAACCATTGCGATTTTCATTGTGAGGGGCGGGATGGGATAGGGGAGAGGTGAGGAGTGGGATAGCAGGGGGAAAGAGGGAGAGAGGGGGTAGGGAGAGGAGAGGGAGGGGAAAGAGGGGGAGGTGAGTGGGGGAGGAGGGGGGATTGGGGGAGAGGAAGGGGGGAAGGAGGGGAAAGTGGGGGTCAGGATGGAGAGTGGGGATGTGATATAGGGGGAAGGTGAGGAGTGGGGGAGCAGGGAGATAGAGGGTAGGGAAGGAATGTGGTTATGGAGGGAGTGACTGAGGGTAGGGGAAAGGGGAGGGAGGGAGAGGCCAAAATGTTGGCTAAAGAGCTGGCTTGCTGTTTAGAATGCCAACTTCCCAAAATAATCTCAGAAGATCAAACAGGTTTCATTAAAAATTGTCATTCCTTTCCTAATATCCACCAGTGTGGTCTATTTGCCCAGTGCTCCTCTGCGCCCAGAGGTTGTTATCTCTTTGGACACGGAGAAGGCATTTGATCAAGTGGAGTGGCCATATTTGATCAGCATCTTGGAGAGATTTGGATTCGGCAAAATAATTGTAGCCTGGATTAAGTTATTATATCATTCACCTTTAGCATGTATACAGACAAATTATTTGCGATCTAATTATTTTCCATTAACACGTGGCACTCATTAAGGCTGTCCTTTGTCTCCGCTTCTTTTTGCGATTGCAATTGAGCCTCTTTCTATTGCACTTCGGTCCACCACATTATTCCAGGGCATTAGGAGAGGAAACATGGAACATTGTGTGTCTCTATTTTGCCGACGACCTCCTTCTTTATGTGAGCGATCCTACAGCCAGTGGCCCTGCAATTGTGTCCTTGTTGGATCAGTTTGGAACTTTCTCTGGCTATAAACTAAACCTCCAAAAAAAGCGAATGCTTTCCCATCATGTGCTAGATTGGGGCATACAGTTCAAAGTTTCATACAGGGTTCATTTAAGCAAAGCCAGGCTTGCTGACATATCCGGGGGCAGACGCTGGTTGTGACAGGTGCTCCTTCTCTCCAGCCAATCTAGCTCATGCATTCTGGTCTTGCCCAAACTTGGTAACTACTGGGCAGTGGTTTTTAAAACCATCAGTGAAGTCCTTGGAATGACAGTGAGACCTTGCCCGCTTGTAGCTGTATTTGGTGTAGCAGATAAAACCTTGGGTTTAAATACAACCCAGTCTGATATCATTACATTTACATCACTTTTGGCCCGTAGGAGAATGGCAAATTGGAGAAACAGTATATTTTACTTCTCTTGGGCAGCTTGCAACCCAGGATTTGAACGTTGATTTATTTCATTTCAAGTAACGCTTTCATTCACTTCCTTTCATGAGAGACGGAGGTGGAGTCGGGGAGGGAAGTAGAGGGGAGGGAGGTTAGGGAGGGAGGTTAGGGAGGGAGGGTAGAGAGGGAGGGAGTAGAGAGGGGGAGGGAAGCTAGAGAGGGAGGGGTCATGAAAGGGAGTGTAGACGTTTGAACAACTCTCCCTTCCCACTCTCCCTCAATCCCTCCACACTCCCTCCTCAACTCCCCAGGATTTCTTTCCTCTCTTCCACTCCCCCAATCCCTCCCTCACCTCTTCGAGCGGAGCCGATGGAGCTGGGCTTAGCGGGTCTGAGCCGAGTGGGTCTGAGTGGAGCCGAGCTGAGTGTGCGGGGCCAAACGGGCCCCAGCGGAGCTGAGCGGGTTGGAGTGCTGGGTAGAGAAGGAGGAGGAGGGGGGAGGGAGGTGAGGGGTGTAGAGAGGGAAAGGGGCATAGAGGGGGAGGGTGTTAGAGAGAGGGAGGTAGAGAGGTAGAGGGCAAGGGATCCCAGTGAGGCCAAGCGGGTTGGAGTGCCCCCGCGCCTGGAGTATGTGAGAGGATTGTGAAGTCAGTCTGAATTTTTTTCTTAAAAATGGGTGAGCTTGAAGAACTTTAATTTTTTTTAATTGTTTTTAAAAGATTAGTAACTTGGGAAATATAGGTTGAAATGCGACGGGAAGATATCGCTTCCGCGGGAAAAATGTCAGTAGCATGTGTGAAAATTGGAAGGCTGTGGCCTAGCATTGGGAAGAAGATAGGAATTAAGGAGATTGACAGAAATCTGGCACAACCCTGGCCCACACAGACACAAGAACAAAGGGATGAGTTTTAGTAAAATAGACAGACAGACAAAGATGGGTGAGTACTTGGAGTGTTAAAAATGGACATTGACCTGCACTCATTAATGGTTCCATTTTTCTTTGTTGTCGCATGTACATTGGTACAGTGAAATTCATTTTTTGCATACAGTTCAGTTAAAATCTTACATTATATGGACATAATTATACTCAAGTATGAATATAGTATAAGAATAGTAGATTACAGTGGCAACACCCAGGAGTCGCCTTGTTTCCGGCGCTATTTTGTTACCCTTTAAGTTCAATGCACTGAATTGTGGACGCAGGCGAGACCATCACACAAACCAACTCACCCTCCCACTCCGTCTCCGACCTCTCTGTCCTGGGTCTCCTCCATGACCACAGCGAGCAGCACCGGAAATTGGAGGAACAGCACCTCATATTCCGTTTGGGGAGTCTGCATCCTGGGGGCATGAACATCGAATTCTCCCAATTTTGTTAGTCCTTGCTGTCTCCTCCCCTTCCTCAGTCCCCCTGCTGTCTCCTCCCATCCCCCAGCCTTCGGGCTCCTCCTCCTTTTTACTTTCTTGTCCCCGCCCACCCCCGCCCCCGATCAGTCTGAAGAAGGGTTTCGGCCCGAAACGTTGCCTATTTCCTTCGCTCCATAGATGCTGCTGCACCCGCTGAGTTTCTCCAGCTTTTTTGTGTAACCTTCGATTCTCCAGCATCTGCAGTTCCTTCTTAAACACAAACCAACCTCCCTTCCATTGACTCAATTTATACCTCACGCTGCCTCAGCAAGGCCAGCAGCATAGTCAAGGACCAGTCGAAACCTGGCAAATCCCACTTCTCCCCTCTCAGATATAGAATAGAAGTGTGAAAATGCACACCACCAGATTCAGGGACAGTTTCTTCCAAGCTATTATCAGGTAACTGAACCATCTTACTGCAACTAGAGTAGTCGTGAACTGGGGTCAAGGAAAGAGCGTTCACGTCACGGCCCTGTTTCCACCAATCTTTCCACCACCACGCACAAGAAGTGACAAGACAGACACCATTGTGTGCAGATGCCGAGAAGTGTGTTCAGCTCTGGCTGAACAACTTCTCATCTTGTGTGCGGACTCGATAAGAAGAAGTAATGAACTATCCCATCAACCACATTGGTGACCCTCGGACTATCTTTGATCAGACTTTACTGGTTTTATCTTGCTCTAAACATTATCCCCTTATCATGTATCTGTACTCTGTGAATGGCTCAATTGTAATCATGTATTATCTTTCCGCTGACTGGTTAGCACACAACAAAAGCTTTTCACTGTACCTCGGTATACTTGACAATAAACTGAACTGAACAAAACTGAGTCCAAACTTGACCATAAAGGCCCTTTGCTCGGGTGCAGCACTGGGTTGGAGTTGTGGGGTCAGCCAAGCCAGATAATTTTGTCGATGTCTTCCAACGCTGCTCCAAGCCACTGCAGGCAGCGTCTCGGGCACTTGAAGCGACACCCATTCTAAATGAGCCCCATGTTGCTGTAGGAGCCCAGTTCTCCTCTAGCGGCCTACTCCACCAACTCAACAATCCAAGCACATCATCCAGCAAACACATTATCCCTCGCCTCACTTGGACACCGTTCAGCCTCCATGCCTCGGGGCACAGGAGGTGAGCCCCCAGCCCACTCACCAACAGCGTTCCTTTCCTTTAGTTTTTATTTTAGTTTAGAGATACAGCATGGAAACAGGACCTTTGGCCCACCAGGTCCGCGCCGACCAGTGATCTTCGCACATTAACACTATCCAACACCCACTAGGGACAATTTTTACATTTACCAAGCCAATTAACCTACAAACCTGTACATCTTAGGAATGTGGGAGGAAACCGAAGATCTCAGAAAAAAACCCCACACAGGTCAAGGAGAGAACATACAAACTCCGTATAGAGAGCACCCGTAATCGGGATTGAACCCGGGTCTCCGGTATTGCATTCGCTGTAAGGCAGCAACTCTATCGCTGCACCACCATGACTGCCCTCTGTCCACCTCAGCTACCTTGAAGGCAACATGTGGGGCAAGGGTTATCCCTTTTCAGTTTAAGCCTGACTTATTATGTGAGGAGTCTAAAGAAGGGTCCTAACCCAAAATGTCACCTCTCCAATTCCCTCTGCGCCGAGTTCCTCAAATGTTTTTTTGCTTATTATCTCAGGAGTTTGGAATGGAACTGAACTGTGCAATCTGAATGGAGTGCTTCTGGCCTTATTAATCAAAAGAAATGTGTTGATAAAGTTGAAGATGACTGGGCCTAAGGCTGCTGTTGGAAACTTATGCAGCTGAGGATGAGATGTTTACCTCCAGCACCCATAACATTGAGCTTCTTATGTTTAGGCTGCTAAGTGGTTTACCCTTGATGCTTACTGGCTTCATTTTTATCAGGGATACTTGATGTCACAATCAATCACATGTTGCATGGATACCAAGTGCAGTTATTTTTATTTCATGTTTGGAATTGCTTTCGGTTCATGTTTTGACCAATTCTGTCGAAAGATCTGGAACTGAATTGTCTTGATGAAACCCAGACTGAGCATTGATGTGCAGGTTACAGGTGAATTAGTTACCACTAACATTGTAAAAACATTTTCCAGCAGTTTTCTGGTGATAAAGAAAAGAATTGCTGACTAGTTATGAGCTAAATTTAAAAAAAATCTGCTTTTTGTGGATGCGATGTAACTGGACAAAGGGCTCGAAGGGCCGAAGTACCCTGTTTAATTTTACAATAAATCACATTATAGAGTTATTTTTTAAAATGATTTTTTTTAACAATCAGTAAGACAGTTAATTATTGAATTGTGTGTTTGTGAAAAGCAGTAAGATTGGTGAGCTGAATGGGTACAATATTACCAGTATTTTCAAATGTATTTATTTTGTTCATTAAAAGATAATGTAGTAATTTGAAAATATTTAAAAACTTTCTCCTGTATTCCAGTTTTTTTTAATTCATCTTTTTGTTGGACTGCTTCAGCAGGTAAGACAGAAACTGAGTAGTATGCATTCTATGAAGGCATTTTATAAACATAGAAATTCTAGTATTTCTTCTTTGTTATTCTCAACAGATAAGTATTGATTCTTGTATTGATATAATAGGGTATATTTTTATCATGTAGCCAGGAAGCGAAATTGGCATTGCAGATTGTACACTTCATATCATAGAAGCTGCCATATTATTTTTAGTTTCTCTTCCCAAATACCAATATCTAGTCAATAGTTCTTGATGAAGTTATTTTATGTTCAACAATAAGTTCTTTCTTATGAAAATAGTGCTTTAAAAAGTTCCTTGTATAAATATATGTGAAGCCAATCATTACATTGCTTGAATGTAATGTTTCATTCTCATGATAAATGTCAGTATAATAATAATAATAATAATACATTTTATTTATGGGCGCCTTTCAAGAGTCTCAAGGACACCTTACAAAAATTTAGCAGGTAGAGGAAAAACATGTAAGGGGAATGAAATAAATAGTAGAGACATGACTAGTACACAAAGTAAAGACAGAATTCAATACAAAACACAATATGAGGCAATTAATGCACAGATGAAAAGGGAGGGGGACGTGGGGCTAAGGATAGGCAGAGGTGAAGAGATGGGTCTTGAGGCGGGACTGGAAGATGGTGAGGGACACGGAATTGCGGATCAGTTGGGGGAGAGAGTTCCAGAGCCTGGGAGCTGCCCTGGAGAAGGCTCTGTCCCCAAAACTGCGGAGGTTGGACTTGTGGATGGAGAGGAGGCCGGCTGATGTGGATCTGAGGGACCGTGAGGGTTGGTAGGGGGAGAGGAGGTCAGTGAGATATGGGGGGGCCAGATGGTGGAGGGCTTTGTAGGTGAGGATTCAGATTCAATTTCAGATTCAGATTCAATTTTAATTGTCATTGTCAGTGTACAGTACAGAGACAACGAAATGCATTTTGATCAGGATTTTGTAGTTGATCCGGTGGGAGATGGGAAGCCAATGAAGTTGTTTGAGGACTGGAGTGATGTGATGCTAGGATTTGGTGTGGGTGATGAGTCGGGCGGCTGCGTTCTGGACCAGTTGGAGTCGGTTGATGTAGGTGGAGCTGATGCCAAGGAGAAGTAAGTTGCAGTAGTCCAGTCGGGAGGATAAACTACCAAGTAAGGTGGATAATGCAGCCAACAGAAATCTGATCACGAGTGGTGGCGCCATCGAGTGTGGCAGCCTCGTCTGCAGCCTCGTCCTTTCATCCTTTTTTAAATTTTTAGTCTGTCAAAAAGTTTTGTTTTGGAGGTCGTTTAGTCTTTTTATGTGGGGGTGGGGGGTAGGGGAAACTGTTTTTCTCAGTCACTACCTTGTTGAGGATACGTCTTTCCTCCGAGCCGCTTCTTTGCCTCCTCTCCGCAGCCTACCATCTAGATTGGCGCGGCCTTACCTGCTGGAGGCTGGCCAAAGCTTCAGCTTCAGCAGCGGCGCAGCACTGAAGTACCATCGCAGAGCAGGCGATGCCTTACCGGTGTCGCCGTGTTGGAGCTCCGGAGTGCTGGGACTGCCAACTTAAACACCGTATAGCTGTGGTCTGCAGAGCTTCCAGCCACGGGCAGTGCTGACTTTAACATCGCAGAGCTTGGGATCTTTCGCCGAGGATCGCCTATGTTGGAGCTCCGCTCAGCTTGGCCTGTGGACTTCGGGAGCCGTGGTCTCCGGTAGGAAGCGGCTGATTCAGAACTCCAGGCCGCTGACCGTGTTCTTCCGACGCCGGAGTTCCATCTTCCCGGCGAGAGGGCCTGAAACATCGGGCCACCATTGCGGCGACTGCGGAGGCCTCAATAGGCTCCGACCACGGGTGAACAAGAGGAAGAGGACTGAAGTTTGTTGCCTTCCCTCACCGTGGGAACGTTGATTCTGCTGTGGGGGGGGTGTTTTTTATGTTTAATGTTAAATTCTATAGTGTTGTGTTTATGTTATCTGTGTGCTGCATGGTAACTCAAATTTCACTGCACCAATTGGTGTATGTGACAATAAATATATTTTGTCCTTTATAAAAGATTTATTATTGTGTTAATTTATTATTGTATTGCCTATTGTGTTAAAGGCAATCACAGTAATTAAATCAGGTAACCCATCTATTCCAATACGCAGGGAAGAATCCTACATTCCTCTGAGTATGTATATGGTGAATGGTACAAGCACAGTATAAAAGTGAAACATTTACACTTTCATCATGCTAGCTTCAAAATGCATTATGGGGACATTTCTATATGTTCAATGAAGATATATGTGAAACAAATGCCTCTCTTCACCGTGTTTCATCTTCCTGAATAGCTGAGTTTTTCCAAAGTTCTCTGTTTTAAATACATTATAGAAGAATCTTGGAGGATTGGTGTTTAGAGAGCTTGGAGATCAAATAGCTTTGCCCACTGCAATTATATATCATGCAAGTTAACTGTTCATGTAATCTGGTCACATTTTTAATGTTTATCATATCCCTTAATATACTATTACGAAACAATATAGTTCCTCCAGATTCGCAACCAGAAACATCGCCTATCCATGTGTAAGGAAGAACTGCAGATGCTGGTTTAAATCAAAGGTAGACACAAAATGCTGGAGTAATTCAAAGGGTGAGGCAGCATCTCTAGAGAGAAGGAATGGGTGACGTTTCGGGTCGAGATCCTTCTTCAGACTGATGTCAGGGAAGGGGGCAGGAGAAAGATAGAATGTAGTAGGAGACAGTAAGATTGGTGGGAGAACTGGGAAGAGGATGGAGAAAGAAAGCAAAGGCTGTCTGAAGTTAGAGAAGTCAATGTTCATACCTCGGGGGTGTAAACTACCCAAGCGAAATATGAGGTGCTGTTCCTCCAATTTGCGCTGGGCCTCACTCTGACAATGGAGGGGGCCCAGGACAGAAAGGTCAGATTGGGAATGGGAGCCTACCCATGTTCTCCTGAGATGCTACTTGACCCGCTGAGTTACTCCAGCACTCTGTGTCTTCTCATAGGTATGTTAATTCCTTCAACAAGGGTAATGAAGCCCATTGCCAGTCAGAAAGAGTGATACTCAAATAGATAGCTTGTAAATGTTGCCTAAAATCTTATGATTCAGTTGACAGCAAAGGACCTATTTTTCAACTTAACTTCATCTTTTGTTCTACAATTGCTTGAAAGAGATGACTGACACCATACTTACCTATGATTAACCAACTTATTATTTGAAACCATTAAATTACTTCGCTGGAAAATGAACCTTTGATTGTTCCATTTTGTTAATCAATTAGTGTTATACAAATGCATCAAATTAACAGTGTAAATATTTTTCATGCCCTGAATAATATGTAAAACAATATCACTGAGGGACATAAACCTTCTAAGCCCCGTGAGCCACAATACAAAGCAGTGCACAGAAGGAGAGGAAAATTACTATATGCCTTTTTACAGCAAGAAATTTTTTTTGGTATTCAGTTTTCAGTTACCCATGTTCTCAGCCTTGGTATATTTTGAAGTAGAGAGAAGACAGATTCTTTCTGAACTGGTCACTTCTATACTTCGAAAATAATTGGATGTTTTCTGAAAGTCCATTTTTGTTTTGGATTCTTTTGGGTATTTATGGAACACTCCACCAGAATGTTTATCAGTAAAGTCAGAAGCAAACTGAAGTCCAGTTTGTCCAATTAGCAGATTTGGCAGTCTGCCAACATCATGCATTCATGCAGCCAGAAGAAGTAGGTAAGCCAGATGAAGGAGTGGCACCAGAGGGAGCCATGGAATCTTTGACAGGTAAGCCAGGCGGAGAAGCAGCCTACCTGGAAAAAAACCCAGAAGGATAGAGACAAGTTATGGAAGAATATGGTCCCAACAATCAAGAGCCAGAAGAAACTGATGGAATTCTCAGAGAACGTGAAGACAGTGCAATCTACTCGGGGCAATTATTCAGCATTGGTCACGAGATTGGAGATAAGCAAAACTCATTGGTGAGTTCACAGCTGTCTCAGGAAGCTCGAAAGACACACCCGGTGGTTCAAAGAAAAGGTGGAGATATTTGATGATTTTATGGAAGATGCGAAGAGATGGTTAGATGAAGTTGAACAAATGACCGCGTGTGCTATAGCAGGAGATGCTACGCAACAAGGTGTCTAAATCGAACAAGAAGTAATGCCACAAGATAATATCTTAACACGTTTCAACACGAAGATCAAGACTTAAGTCTGGTTCAGAAGCCAGTTCAATTTCAAGAGCCTCTGCTCGTATGGAAGCTGAAGCAACCATGACTGCTTTTTCGCCACGAGTTGCCGCCTTGACGAGAAAGCATGCGATTGAAGCACAGGAAGAACAGTTGGAACAAATGAAGAGAGAGGCCGAGGCACGTGCGGAACAGATGAAGTGTGAGGTTGAGGAACAAAGAAGTCTGATCTGATGTGGAATCAAATGAGAATTAGCGAATCTCTAGCTCAACATAATATCTCTTCCACATTACCTCCAATGGAAATTCCTAAGTTCAATGTTGATCCTTTGCAGTATGAAACTTTCATAGACCAGTTCGGGGATGGAGTGGAAATGAAAACTACTAATGAAAAAGATTGCTTACGAAATCTGGAACATTACACAAACGGATATCCAAAGGAGCTTGTTGGAAGTTGTCGGAAGTTGCCTGCCGGTGAGGGCTATCGACGGCAAGAAGATTGTTTAGAAAACAGTTTGGTAATGAGCACCAGATTGCAAATGCATATATGAAGAAGGCCTATGTTTGGACAGCTATCAAGCCAGAAGATGCGAAAGCATTGACTATTCTGCCCTGGCGAAGGCTCAGCTCACGGGCGGTGAGATGCCCGCCTACTGGTTTGCCATCTCCGGCCTTCGCCTTGATGATGTCCCTCTTGGCCCAGGAGGAGCAACAATCCTGTGCGATGTGTGGTCCGCGCCCCATCGTCCCTGCCGCCTGGCGCCGGAGGGTTTTCGATGTGATCCATGGGCTGGCTCATCCATCCATCCGGGTGACGACGGTACTTGTGGTTGCTTGGTTCATTTGGCACAGTCTGCGCAAGCAGGTTGGCACCTGCATTCCGTGCCAGACAGTGAAAATCTAGTGCCATGTCCCGGCGCCCCTCCAGGAGTTCGGTCTACCACGCCAGCGTTTCGACTATCTCCACGTGGACATTGAGGGGCCTCTCCCACCGTCCCAGGGCATCACCCATCTCCTCACGATGGTGGACCGCTTCACGTAGTGGCCTGCCATGGCTCACTTGTTGGGTGCGCACTGGATTGCTCGCTTTGGGGTGCTGGTGGACATCTCCTCGGACCAGGGGCCACAGTTCACCTCTGAGCTGTGGTCGGCCATGGCTCACTTGTTGGGTGTGCGGTTGCACCACACCACGGCCTGTCACCCGCAGGCAAACGGCCTGTCACCCGCAGGCAAACGGCCTGGTGGAGTGGTTCCACCGGCAGCTCAAGGCAGCGCTGAAGGCGCGACTCCGGCCCGGACTTGATGGACATCCGAACTGCGCCTAAGGAGGACTTGGCCTCATCCTCAGCCAAGCACGTTTATGGGTCGCCACTCACGGTGCCCGGGGAGTTTGTGCCGTCAGCGCCGGGGCAGCAGGGAATGCCCTCATCCACTCTACAGCGCATTCTTGAGCGAGTTGGCAGGCTCACGCCCGTGCGAACATCCCGCTTGCGAGTGCCATCGGCCCTCCGGGACTGCCCCTTTGTGTTCCTGCACCGTGATGCCCACCGGACGCCGCACCAGAGGCCGTTTGAGGGCCCGTTCCGGGTGCTGGATCACAGACAGGCAACCCTTGTGTTGGACATGGGGGGCCGGCCCGAGGCCGTGTCGATTGACTGGTTAAAGCCAGCACATTTGGACATTGATTAGCCGGTGCTGGTTGCCAAGCCTTGGCCGCGAGGTCGCCTCCCTTCGCGGCTCCCTCCACTTGTCCCTCCACACCTGTCCCTCCGCCTGTCCCTCCACCTGTGCCTCCACCAGCCCCTCTGTCGGCCGACTACCATACACGGTCCCGTCGGGTTGAACGCCCGCCGGTGTGTTTTGTACCACCGGTTCTGGGGGTCCTGTGGCGGCTCCCAAGGGTCGGGCCATTTCCACTATCGAACCCCTCGGCATGGGAATGGATGAGTCCGGGGGCGGCCCTTAGCTACAGGGATAAAGTGCAGGGGTTTCGGTGCAACCTCCCTCTTGCAGACTCGTCTGGTCAGGATAAAGACAGCGATTAAAATATCGCCCGACCCCTGGCATCTCGCCTTCATTTCGGGGTTATCGTCATGCTACAATATATATATTTATATATAGTATTTAATATTGCTAAATTTTACATACATTAACAATGCTATGCTTCTATAGTTTTATCTGACAACTATTATAAAAAATATTTATTTTTATCCAGTGGGTTTTACCAGTGACTCGACATCAAATGATGCCGTTTGTTGTGAGTAAGCCTTTCAAATTTGCTTTTGTACTTTTAGAATTATTTGATTAACTTAACTTTTAATTAACTTTGTATTTAAACTAATTTCAGGAGATGAAACTGACTGTAATGATTCACCAGCTGTTTCTGATAGCGGTGAGTAACGTCATCCTTAATCAATTGTGCTTATATTCGTAACCGAGGCAATTGAATGATTCAATTATTAAATTCAATGATACTTTATTGTTACATGTACCTAGGTACAGTGAAATGTTTTTTTTCTATAATGTTTGAAATGTAAATATGAGACATTATTATGCTAATCAGTATTACTACTTATTTTTATAATTACTACTTCAAATTCTCAGGGACTGTTGGCGTCACTACCAAAACAGTGTTAAAAAGGCCAAGAGTACCTGTCTAAAATTATTGTGTCAAAGTGTAACAACCCTCGTGTGCTATTTGAAATCATTGACTCTGTTCTAAATGCCCCGCAGCCTGTCTGTCTGGAAGCTTCACCTGAAATGTGTAATGACTTCCTGCACTTTTTTGTTGATAAGGTTGTTTCCTTAAGGGCTAACATTTCAGCACCTGCCTCTGACCCTTCTGTTTCGGTCCCTTGCCTGGTGATATTCGACAAGTTTGAGCCTGTGACTATATCAAATTTAAAGGATGTGGTTTCCCATATTAAGCCATCGGGTTCTCCTTGTGATGCGGTCCCTCCACATCTTTTTAAGGAGGTTTCTCTAGTATAGGGCAGTCGGTTCTTACCATTATTAACAGCAGCTTGTGTTCTGGGGTTGTCCCCGTGAGTTTTAAACATGCGGTAGTGCAACCACTACTTAAGAAACCTGGCCTGGATCAATCTGTTCTGGCCAATTTTAGACCCATCTCGAAATTGCCTTTTATTTCTAAATTACTGGAGAGAGTTGTTTATGCTCAGCTAAAACTATTCCTGGAGGAGCATGATATTCGGGAGATCTTCCAGTCTGGATTTAAAACCACGCACAGCACGGAGTCAGCATTGCTAAGGGTTTTTAACGATATCCTCCTGGCTAATGATTCTGGGGATTGTGTGGTTCTTGTCCTGCTGGACTTGTCTGCCGCCTTTGATACGGTGGACCATAATATCTTATTATCTCGGCTACAGCAGTTAGTGGGCATCTGCGGCAGTGCCCTGGGATGGTTCAGGTCCTATCTGGCGGGCAGAACCATGTGTGTTAGCCTTGCTGGGTTTGAATCCTCTTCCGCTCCCCTGTCATATGGGGTTCCACAGGGTTCGATTCTGGGGCCCCTGCTTTTCTCGCTGTACATACTTCCTCTGGGTTCCATCCTTAGAAAGCATGGCATCTCCTTCCACTGTTATGCAGATGATACCCAGCTTTATTTGCTGCTGAGGAGGGAAGATGCCTTTTCTGTAAAATCGCTTCTGTCTTGTCTTGATGACATTAAGTCCTGGTTGGCCCTAAACTTTCTTGGATTTAATGAAAAGAAGACAGAGGTGATTTTATTTGATCCCAATGGCTGCTGTGAACCTCCATTTGTTGATTTAGGTCCATTATCAAGGTACGTGAAGCCAACAGTTGTGAACCTGGGTTTTAGGATGGACAGTGACTTTAAATTAGATCGCCAAATATGCGCGGTGGTTAAGTCCAGCTTCTTTCACCTAAGGAAGCTGGCGAAGGTGAAGCCCATTCTCGAGCGGCAGCATTTTGAGACAGTAATCCATGCCTTTATTACATCTGGGCTGGATTACTGTAACGCGCTCTATTTTGGTGTTGCTCGTTGTTCACTGGCTCGTCTCCAGTTGGTTCAGAATGCTGCTGCTCGCCTTTTAACAGGGACTCGAAAGAGGGAGCACATATCGCCAATTCTGGCCTCCCTACACTGGCTCCCGGTGCACTTTCGGGTTCATTTTAAGATACTGTTATTTGTTTTTAAATCTCTGAATGGGCTCGCCCCGCCTTACCTCTCTGAGCTGCTCCACCCATACGCTCCTGCCCGGTCCCTCAGGTCAGCTGGTCAGCTGCTCCTGGAGGTACCGAGGTCTAATCGGAGGCTCAGAGGGGATAGAGCCTTCTCTGTTGCTGCTCCGGCACTCTGGAACACCCTGCCGTTGCACATCAGACAGGCCCCCTCACTGTCCATCTTCAAATCCAGTGTTAAAACGCATTTGTACTCCCTGGCTTTTGACCATGCCTGAGGCTTTGCTTCTGTTTGTGGTGTTTTTGATGTTTCTTTATTTTACATGTCTTTTCCTACTATTTCTTTTGATTGTTATTTTTGGTGTGTATTAACTTTTTTGTCAATGATTAGTGATGTACAGCACTTTGTTGCAGCCATGTTTGTTTTTAAAGTGCTCTATAAATAAAATTATTATTATTATTATTAGTATAAATATTTACATTTTATAGTGGACAGCTAAACTATAATGATTTTAAGAAGTTTAATCTCATTTGTAATACTACTGTCTATAATATTGTGCAGCTCAGTGAATTAATTGATGAGTAAGTAAGTGAGTGAGAAGAAAATGATCAATTATGGAAAAAACTAGAGTATTTTCAATTTTGGCACTCAAATGTCCAACAAATCTAACCAATCATAGTGAGGGCAATTATATTTATTTGAATGTATCAAAATGAACCATAAAAGGTGAAAAAAATCATCTGGGCACAACTAGCTTATTAAACAAAGTTAAATGTTGGTTTGAGACCTGGTCTAAGCGAAGAAATGCAGAAAACTATTTATCATCTATCTTGACTTAGACAGACTTAGTTTCTCCCACACTGTTGAGTGCATTGGGCAGCAAGCTTTTGCCGTGTCTGTTCAGTCATGTGCGACGTGTTCCTCGATAGGTTAGCGTTCCGGGCTTCCAAATCCTTCTGGAATGTTCGCCTCCATGTCAGTTTTGCTCGGCCTCCTTTCCTTTCCGTCAGGTTGCCATGTCATTGCTATCTTAGGTGCACGTTCTGGTGACATTCTGAGTACATGTCCTGCAAATTTCATCCTGCATACCTCTATGTCCTGGCTGAGAGGCTTTGTTGCAGTTTCCCGGTGGATAACCTCGTTTGTGATGTGGTCTCTGTAGCTAGTCTTCAGGATCTTCCTCAAGTAGCGTTGTTGGAATGCATCCAATTTATTTTTCATCTTCACATTGATTTCCCATGTCTCACTGGCATAGAGGGCTGAAGGGAGGACTACGGACTGGAAGAGCTTGACTTTTATTGGATATCCTGTCACTAGACCATATTGGCTGCATTCTTCTGAAGACTGATGCAGCTTTACCAATTTGGGAGTTGATGTCGACATCTACATCTCCATCTGCTGTGAACATGATGCCAAGATAGGTAAATCTTGTGGCATTTTCCACATGTCCCCATTGATTATCAGGGTCTATTGGCTGCTGGTTTCCAGTCTGCATGGTCTTAGTCTTCTGGTAGCTGATCTTTAATCCATCCTTTGATGCATTCTCCTCCAGAGTGGTTGTCATCTCTTGAAGGGTGTGTCTCGACTCTGCTAGTAGTGCAATGTCATCGACAAAATCTAGGTCCGTGAGGCATCTTCCTGTTCTCCATGGTATTCCAAAGTCAGGTTTGTTCATTGTCTTCCGCATGACATAGTCGATCGTGCCAATAAACAGTATGGAGGATAGAAGGCAACCTTGTCTTACCCCTGTGACAATGTCAAAGAATTCTGCGTTTCCTGAGTCAACCTTGACGCAACAACTGGATCCCTCGTAAAGGTTCTTGAAGATGTTGATGAAAGCCTCTGGGATGCCATACACTTTAAGAATTTGCCACAGGGTGTCTCTATGTACAGCTATCTTGACAGGTAGTCAAAACCAAAAATCTGCTCATGAGAGCATCGGGTAATTTAGATATGTTTCTGTTTTGAGTCGACAGGGCTTGGATTCAACGGAATTCAGAATGGTGAAAGGGAATCTTATAATAATAATAATAATAAACTTTATTTCAGACTCAAGGTCCAAACAAGGGACAACATTACATAAGAATACATTGCATATTAAAAATCATAAAATACATATAAAATCTTAGTATATCACTTACAAAAGCATCATAATTTATATATATAAAAAAAACACAATACATGAATTAAAATCCAGAATAAAAAAAGAATGATCAATGTCCTACAATGAGACAGCGATACTGTCTGCACAACTGGGATTCGCAGCGTGTAGTGCTAAACCATATGTTTGACAAGGCCACAATAATTACATTTTTAGAGTCATTTATCCTGCAAATGAATTTATACGTATGATTTCTTAGGATAGCTAAGATGATACATGATACCTGTACATGATATCTGTGGTGTGATGGCCAATACGTATGCCTTAGCCAACATAATTTATTCTGAAAATTGACTGATGCTTCTAGTGCCATACTTGAAAGCAGTTTAATGCAGGCAGAGGTTGCACAAGGTTGCACAAACATATATATTTAAATTGGCACCTGTAGATGATGGTGTTCTGTAAATGTATTGCAGCAGATAAATGAGTATTTAGTACCAGTTGGAGTAGATGGGAGCAACACAACAGGATGGCATATGGCATGGAAATATTGAATTGTGGTCCAATATGTGAAAGCATAGACATTCAAGGTGTTTGTTGCTGCACTGTATGTTCTGTATTAAGGAGTAAAGGTCTCAGAAGATCTCCCAGACCCACACCCAAAAGCATCAACCATTCCTCTGCCCACCTGGCTAATTCATCCAGATCCTGCTGCAATCTTTCACAACCATCTTCACTATCTGCAAAACCACTCACTTCTGTATCATCAGCAAACTTGCTAATCTTGCCCTGTTATGTGACGTTTCAGAGTGCTGGAGTAACTCAGCGGGTCGGGTGAATATAGAAGTTGGGAGGTCATGTTGCAGTTGTATAAGAAGTTGGTGAGGCCACATTCAGAGTATTGTGTTCAGTTCTGGGCACCATGTTATAGGAAAGATGTCATCAAACTGGAAAGGGTACAGTGAAGCTATAGGGAGAGGTTGAGTAGGCTGGGACTCTATTTCATGGAGCAAAGGGAGGCTGAGGGGTGATCTAATAGAGGTGTATAAAATCATGATTTGAATAGATATGGTTGAGTCTTTTGCCCAGAGTAAGTGAATCGAGGAGCAGAGGACATAAGTTTAAGGGAAGGGCAAAAGATTTAATAGGAATCTGAGGGGTATGTTTTTCACACAAAGGGTGGTAGGTGTATGGAACAAGCTGCCAGAGGAGGTAGTTGTGACATTTAAGAAACAGTTAGACAGGTACATGGATAGGACAGGTTCGGAGCGATATGGATCAAACGTGGGCAGGTGGGACTAGTGCAGATGGGACATGCAGGGCCGAAGGGCCTGTTTCCACACTGTATCACCCTATGACTCTATCTTTCCCTCTCAAACCCATTCTCCTGCCTTCTCCCCATTACCTCTGACACCCCTATCAATCAAGAATCTATCAATCTCCTGAAAAATGTCCATTGACTTGACCTCCACAGCTGTCTGTGGCAATGAATTCCACAGTTCACCACCCTCTGACTTAAGAAATTCCTGCTCATCTCCTTCCTAAAGGAATGTCTTTTAATTCTGAGGCTGTGGCCACTGGTCCTAGACTCTCCCACCAGTGGAACCATCCTCTCCAAATCCACTCCATCCAGGTTTTTACCAGTCTGGGACAGACGGCAACAGCTTCACACCATTTCCCAAAGCTTGTGTC
Organism: Leucoraja erinaceus; assembly: GCF_028641065.1. Taxonomy (NCBI): domain Eukaryota; kingdom Metazoa; phylum Chordata; class Chondrichthyes; order Rajiformes; family Rajidae; genus Leucoraja; species Leucoraja erinaceus. The sequence goes on along the minus strand of NC_073393.1, from coordinate 15,596,814 downwards.
CTGTCCTGCATCACCCAAGGCAGCAGAGACGTTATAGGAGAGGGCAAGCACTGTAACAAAGTAGCTCACGATGGTTTGGGTAACATTCAGGAATGTCTATGCATGGCACATCATGAATATTACTGAAGAACGGTCTTGACCCAAACTATAATCTACCTTTTCTCCAGAGATGCTGCCTGACCCACTGAGTTACTCCAGCACTCTGTGATATGTCACCTATCCATGTGCTCCACAGATACTGCCTGACTTGCTGAGTTACTCCAGCATTCTGTGAAACGTCGCCTATTCATATTCTCCGCAGATGCTGCCTGACACGCTGAGTTACTCCAGCACTTTGTGACTATTTTCCCTTCACCCATCTGCCCAAGCCCACTCTCCCCCTCCTTTCCTACATTCCTTTCCATCCATAAACCTCTCTCTGCCTTTACATTTCACTCCTCTTTCAAATCTGCTCTACTTATCTACATGCATTTTTCTTCTTCACTTTTTAGTCATAGAATGATGCAGTGTGGAAACAGGCCCTTCAGCCCAACTTGCCCACACGGACCAACATGTCCCATCTACACTAGTCCCACCCGCACGCATTTGGCCCATATCAATCTAAATCTGTTCTATCCGTGTATGTGTCCAAATGTCTCTTAAACATTAGGATAGTCCCAGCCTTAACTACCTCCTCTGGCAGCTCGTTACATACACCCAGCACCCTTTGCGTGAAAAAGCTACCTCAGATTCCTGTTAATTTCTGAAATATTGGTCATAGAATTGGTGCAAAAATGCTCCAAAACAAGGCTCAGAATGCATCAGAGAGCATCTAAAACCCTTGAGCTTCCAGGGTCCTTAAGCGGGCCCTGGACCCTGGCATCAAGGGACTTCACGCTTCGCACTCGTGATGTGTGCAGCACACACATTATTTCACGTTACATTTTTTGTAATCCTTTCATGCCATCCCCCTTTTTGAAAACGGGTACGGGTCTGTACATATGTGATAGCTAATTACAAAGAGCTCTTATTCAAACCTACCAGTCAGCCAGCCAACTAAAAGCTACATTATTTATGCTGTGATAATGCACTACACTTCAGCTCCTTGAAGTAGCTCTTCAAATCAATATGTAGTCTTCTGCATTGAAAGTCAGTGCCAAGGTAGGCAAAGCTTCAGAGAAAACTGGTACTGAAAAAATGCACAGAAGTGATTATATTACTCTAAAGTGTTGAGTTTGCAGTTATTCTTATTTTGATATTTTTATCAAATAGACTTTGTGATTGGCAGTGACAAAGAGATTTGGTGTAGGGTGGTATGTGAATAGGGAATTGGGTTTGCATTTGGTGGTATTGCAATGATGAATCCTTCATAAACATCCAAAGATGCAAGGCGTCATCGAGGCTTAGTCATTCCTTTTTCTTTATTCTCCTCCTCGTGTTCCTTTTCCTGTAATTCATTATGCCACTGGCACTTCACAATAAAAAGGCTGTACATCACCAAGAAAATCATCCTTTAAATTATTCCAGAGTATCTAAGTAAGGAAAAAACTTCGACAAGTCGACTGTCCACTCTGCTACCTAATACGGGCCATTTATCTTTCATTGAACAAATTTTACACATATTTTTTTTCCTCAAAGCCATGAGCCACATTGTCCCTGAATAGTCCTTGACACCTTCAAGCCACTGTGGTTTACTACCTCAAATACAAACATAACCAGTTTATGCAGAACAGTGCGTATTCAGGTATTCAGGATACCTGCATAATTTGCTATCTATAGTTACATTTCATGAACATTGAGAGAATGAAATCTGTTTAGGTTCTGGTGTAAGGCAGAGTGGATATGCAATATGTGTGAAGCGATGTGTATGATCAGTGATATCCTGCACCATGGGGAAGACTGCAACTATTGTAATGCCATTTGATCATTCCGGCAGGTTCTCTCAGTCAAGGGTGAATTAAATATATTTTGCTGTCTTTGAATAGAGAGCGTCAATATCCTATCTTACACAAATGGGAAAACGGGAAATGGTCCAACGCCAACCTGTAAAGAGCCAAACACATTGACGCAGTTATGAGCTTAATTATAATCTTTAATTTTACTCTACTCTAATTGCAGATGTGACTGAATATGGTGTCAGATTTCAATGGGAATGGCCTTATTTAAACATGTACAATTCATATAATGTTTCCCTTACATTGTGATGTATGAGCATTGCATCATACCACTTACTGCAGAGGCAGCTTTTGCTCTACAACTTCCTGCAGATGTAACGTGAAATAATTGTAGGAAGAACAAATACATATAGTGTAGCAACAATGAGAAGAAATTAAAGCCCCTGTCCCACTTTCACGACGTAATTTACGACCTCTGCCGAGTTTGCCCTTGACTCATACTTGCAGCATGGTCGCCAGGAGGTCGTAGTAGGTCGTGATGATAGTCGTAGGCACTCGTGGCATCAAGTAGGTCGCGGCGTTTTTTCTAGCCTGATAAAAATGTCCATGAGTTAAAAAAAAAGGTTGGCATGGAAAAAATCGACCCTTTTTACTCGTAGGTAGGTCGTAGTAGGTCATGATGCTAGTCGTAGGTAATCGGAGGTGGTCGGAGGTGGTCGGAGGTAGTCGAAGGTAATAGCTCCGGGGTGAAAAAAAGGTCAGTAGAAATAAAGGTTATTTAAACAGCAGAACGCCACCTCTGTCTCTCGAAGTCCAGAACAAGGGGTCACAGTTTAAGGATAAAGGGGAAATCTTTTAGGACTGAGATGAGAAAAACATTTTTTACACAGAGAGTGGTGAATCTCAGGAATTCTCTGCCACAGAATGTAGTTCAGGCCAGTTCATTGGCTATATTTAAGAGTGAGTTAGATATGGCCCTTGTGGCTAAAGGGATCAGGGGGTATGGAGAGAAAGCAGGTACAGGATACTGAGTTGGATGATCAGCCATGATCATATTGAATGGCTCGAAGGGCCGAATGGCCTACTCCTGCACCTATTTTCTATGTTTCTATGTTCTATGTTTCCAAGGCATGTTCATTCATAGCTGGAAAGTTTTTTGGAGAGGAGACTTGTGTTTTAGAGATTGCACCAAAAAGGCAGCAGCGCAGGGGGAGGGCACAACCCTAAAACAAAACGGCCATGCAGGTGTTACCCACCCAAGATGAGGAGTGGCAGGAGGTGATGCCACAGGAGTGCAGGAGGAGGTAGCCCTGCATGAGAGACCTTTGGAGGAAGAGACCAGGGTGGTAGTGTATATCCCCACCCACACCCCATCCTTCACTGCCTCATTTGAAGGCAGCAAAGCAGCCCTTTCTCCTGTGTCTCACACAGCATCAGAGACAGATGTCCCATTGAGGGAGGGTGAGGGAGGGCTGAGGAAGGTTATACCCTACACCTTAACCAGGCAGCAGGAGGGGGGGGCTTGAGGAATGGTCCCAGCAGAATGCCATCCTGTACGAAAAGGAAAATGAGGGGTACAGGGACAGAGACAAGAATGGCATGCTTGCCATCCACTGCCCCACATATGTGCTTAAAGTTCCATCTTTTGTCAAAGCCCAGCGCCACTCTCTTCCAGTCATCTGGTGTACTGGGACAGTCCATCACATCATCTCCATTCACCCATTGAGACCTCTTCTTGTGCTTCCTCTTCACCTTTGCTCTTCCCCTGCCTAGCAAAAGGGGTACTGCAAACAGCAGTAAAACGTACATGGTCGAAGCCAGTCTTCAACATAGTTGAAGGAGGTCTTCTTCTTGGTCGTGGGAGGTCCTCAATATAGTCGTGGGGGTCTTCAGCATAGTCGTGGGAGGTCGTACACATAGTCGTAGGAGGTCGTAGGTTACCGCAACCTTGATTTTTTTAGGTCGTTTAAGGTCGTCAGAGGTCGCAAATTAGGTCATGAAAGTGGGATAGACCCTTAACCTATAACTAACATGTAATCAGCCCTCCCCTCGTAAGCTGTGGGCCGAGGAGCTTTTTCGTTCAAGTTTGTGACCAAACTCACGGAACTACCTGAATTTTTAACATATTGTGTAAAAATATTATATAAATCATACCTGAAACGCATCAAGAACTAAATCTGCAATTTTTTAAAAAATATAACAAAAACTGAGTAGTAATTGTCCAATCAACACACATTTGACATTGGTCAATTTGTATCCGACCTCAATCCCGCGATTTGTTTTATGGTCGCTAGGCAGCGAGGATCCTGGGATCATGGCTTCCTCCTCATTACATCAAAACAATAGCAAGGTTTCCAAGGAATAAAGGTAATGCTCACCTTGCTGATTATTTTGTTATCCAATTGATTTATCTTTATAAAGTCAATATGTGAACTGTTAAATAAAAATGATATATAACAAATGTAGAGCTAGGGTTAGGGTCCGGGTCAGTTGGTCGTTCAGTCAGTCTGTCGGTCGGGCTTGTCGGTAGGCCGATGGATGCTGCGGAGGATCGTTCAGGCTGTTGGGCCATCAGGCCGCCGGTGGGTGGTGAGAGTAGCCGGACCACCGGTGGATAGTGAGAGTGGCCGGGCGGCCGGAGGATAGTGAGAGTGGCCGGTAGATGGCGAGGCTGGCCGGGCCGCCGGTGGATAGTGGGAGTGGCCGGACCGCCGGTGGATAGTGGGAGTGGCCGGGCGGCCGGTAGATGGTGAGACTGGCCGGGCCGCCGTTGGATGGTGAGAGTGGCCGTGCCACCGGTGGATGGTGGGAGTGGCCGTGCCGCTGGTGGATAATGAGAATGGTTGGGCCGCCGGTGGGTGGTGAGAGTGGCCGGGCCACCGCTGGATGCTGCGAGGGGTCGGTCAGGATGTCGGTAGGGTGGTGTTGCAGCGAGCGAGCAGGCGGTCTGACTGAGCCGGCGCTATGGTGTTGCTGAAGGCGGCCCGGGCGGCGTGCAGGGCAGTGCTGCTCCCCCCCCCATCATCACCACGATGATCGAGAAGGGCATGCTGGCCGAGGTGGACGCGCTGCGGGGCCACACGTACGGAGCCCGCAGCCAGTCCCAAAACGGCTCCAACTGACATTAAAAAATGTTGAGATTCTCTCTCCTATCAATCATGCCATGAAGACCACGCCCCTTCCGGTGGGAGGGGGAGGGACTATAAAACCCAGAAGTGTTGAGTGCCTCAGTCAGTCTCTGCAAGATGGAGGAGCGAGAGGGTCACGTCTCTCAGTCTGAGCTGTGAATAACACTGAACATGTCGACTAAACTGAGTGCCCTTAATGTGGTTTGAAAATGTAGTTTCAAAATGCAGTTTCAAAATGCAAAAGTTGTTTTTAGTTTGAAAATGCAAAAGTGTTTGTTGGTTTGAAAATGCAAAAGTGTTGCTTGCTTTAAAAATGTTAAAGTGTTGCTTGCTTTGAAAATGCTAAAGCGTTGGTTGCTTGCTTGAAAATGCTAAAGCGTTGCTTGCTTGCTTTGCTTGCGCCCCCAACCCCAACATATAGTCCATTGATTGGCTCTGGGGAGCACCAATGCTGCTCCCCCACCCACGTGGGGCCGATTGATTGCCTCCAGGGAATGCCGACTGAGGGAAGGGGAAAGGAAAGGGAGGGAAACATGAGGGAGGGAGTGGGGAGCAGAGGAGAAATGTTATTTAAACATTGTGTTTAGTGGGGGAGTGCGTTAGGTGAGAAGTGGGGGAGAAGGGAGATAGATGGAGAGGATGGGGGATAGGGAGGGGAAAGGGGTTATGGAGGGAGGGAGTGACTGAGTATAGGGAGAAGGAGAGGGAGGGAGGAAGTGGGGGAGGAGAGGAGGAGAGGGGAAAGAAGAGGGAGGGGGAGGGAGTGCTGGGGGTTGAGGGGAAATGAGCCGTGCCTGCGCAGTTGAAGGCTATGGGTGAATGATGTAATATTGTGTTGGGGGAACGGGTGAGTGGTGGGATATTGAGTTGGGGGAACGGGGACCAACGGGTCCTACTTGGTCTAGTATCTATCTTTCTTTATTATATATATAAAACTCAAATCAGTCCGCCTGCCGCCGTACGGCGTCCGCCGCGTTTCTTCCTTTGACGCTCCGCAACTCCGAAACCGGACGCGGGATCGCCGCCGTCTTTTCCATTTCGGTAGAGATTTTGCTTTTCTTTCTAAGTATCCGCTCCTCGTTACATTTCGTCGTGTTTAAGTACGCTTTTTTAATCAAATCCTACCCCACCCCCCTCCACCACCTCAATATTTCAAAAAAAAACTGGATTCTAACCCACACAAGCAGCCCCCTGTGAACGTTCCATCGTGTGATGTCACAATGCCCGATGCTCACAGATGGCCAATCGGAATGGATTCATTTACATATGCCTTTGCAGGAGCCACAGCCCCGGTGAACATTCCATCGTGTGATGTCACAATGCCCAATGCTCAAATACATTGTTGCCATAGAGAACGCTCAGTGATTATTCAAATTCTTCACTAACTGTCATTTCTGATTTTGCTTGTGAAGTGAAAAGTCCTGAATTGCATTTGTCTGATGCAGGAAGATTGTTCCAGATGTTGGGGAAGTCCAGGACACGCGGGACACAGTTTAAGGATAAAGGGGAAATCCTTTAGTACTGAGATGAGGGAAACATTTTTCACACAGATAGTGGTGAGTCTCTGGAACTCTCTGCCACAGAAGGTAGTGGAGGCCAGTTCATTGGCTATATTTAAGAGGGAGTTAGATGTGGCCCTTGTGGCTAAGGGGATCAGGGGGTATGGAGAGGGGGGGAGCTGTGAGGGGGATGCTAGGAGACTGCAAGGTGACTTGGATAGGCTGGGTGAGTGGGCAAATGTTTGGCAGATGCAGTATAATGTGGATAAATGTGAGGTTATCCATTTTGGTGGCAAAAACAGGAAAGCAGACTATTATCTAAATGGTGGCCGATTGGGAAAGGGGGAGATGCAGCGAGACCTGGGTGTCATGGTACACCAGTCATTGAAGGTAGGCATGCAGGTGCAGCAGGCAGTGAAGAAAGCGAATGGTATGTTAGCATTCATTGCAAAAGGATTTGAGTATAGGAGCAGGGAGGTTCTACTGCAGTTGTGCAGGGTCTTGGTGAGACCACACCTGGAGTATTGCGTACAGTTTTGGTCTCCAAATCTGAGGAAGGACATTATTGCCATTGAGGGAGTGCAGAGACGGTTCACCAGACTGATTCCTGGGATGACAGGACTGTCTTATGAAGAAAGACTGGATAGACTTGGTTTATACTCTCTAGAATTTAGGAGACTGAGAGGGGATCTTATAGAAACTTACAAAATTCTTAAGGGGTTGGACAGGCTAGATGTAGGAAGATTGTTCCCGATGTTGAGGAAGTCCAGGACAAGGGGTCATAGTTTAAGGATAAGGGGGAAATCTTTTGTGACCGAGATGAGAAGAACTTTTTTCACACAGAGAGTGGTGAATCTCTGGAACTGTCTGCCACAGAGGGTAGTCGAGGCCAGTTCATTGGCTATATTTAAGAGGGAGTTAGATGTGGCCCTTGTGGCTAAGGGGATCAGGGGGTATGGAGAGAAGGCAGGTACAGGATACTGAGTTGGATGATCAGCCATGATCATATTGAATGGCGGTGCAGGCTCGAAGGGCCGAATGGCCTACTCCTGCACCTAATTTCTATGTTTCTATCAGCCGTGATCATATTGAATGGAGAATGGTGCAGGCTCGAAGGGCCGAATGGCCTACTACTGCACTTAATTTCTATGTTTCTATGTGTCCCTCTCCTCTCCCTCTGCCACCCATCTCTCTCCCCCACCCCCTTCCCTCTCTACCACCACCCCACCCTCTCTACCACCACCCCCTTCCTCCTACACCTCTGTCCCTCTTCTCCCACTCCCGCTACCCCTCTACCCCTCTCCCTCCCTCCCCACTCTTCCACTTCTCTCCCACTCTCTCCTCCCCCCCACTCCTCACCCCTCTCCCATCCCTCTCTCCCCCCCCCACCCCCTTCCCTCTCTACCACACACCCTACCTTCTCTCCCCCCCACACCCCTTCCCCCTATCCCTCTGTCCCTCTTCCATCACTCCCCCCTACCCCTCTCCTCCTCCCTCCCCACTCTTTCCCCTCTTTCCCCTCTTTCCCCCCCACCCCCTCCCCCCCCCATCCCCCCTCCCCCAAAGCTCTCTCCCCATCCCGCACCCCCTACCCCCGCTCTCCTTTCCCTCCCAAATCTATCCCGTTTCCTCCTCCTCCCTCCCCTCTTCTCACCCCCCCCCCCCAAACGCCGTTGGGGAAATACACCATAGAGGGAGTACAGAGAAGGTTCAACAGACTGATTCCTGGGATGTCAGGACTTTCAAATGAACTGGATAGACTTGGCTTGTACTCGCTATATTTTAGAAGATTGAGGGGGGATCTTATAGAAACTTACAAAATTCTTAAGGGGTTGGACAGGCTAGATGCAGGAAGATTGTTCCAGATGTTGGGGAAGTCCAGAACAGGGGGTCACAGTTTAAGGATAAGGGGGAAATCCTTTATGACCGAGATGAGAAAAACATTTGTCACACAGAGAGTGGTGAATCTCTGGAATTCTCTGCCACAGAAGGTAGTTGAGGCCAGTTCATTGGCTATATTTAAGAGGGAGTTAGATGTGGCCCTTGTGGCTAAAGGGATCAGGGGGTATGGAGAGAAGGCAGGTACAGGATACTGAGTTGGATGATCATCCTTGATCATATTGAATGGTGGTGCAGGCTCGAAGGGCCGAATGGCCTACTACTGCACTTAATTTCTATGTTTCCCTCTCTTCACCCCTCTCCCTCTCCTCCCTCTCCCCTCCTCACTCTCCTCACCCCCCTTCCTCTCTCCCTCACCCCCCTTCCCTCTCTACCCCACCCCTTCCCCCCTTCCCCTCTCTCCACCCGCCCCCTTCCCCCTACCCCTCTCCTCCTCCCTCTCTCCTCCCCACTCTTTCCCCCTCTCTCCCTCCACCCTCTCCCCCCTCCTCCCCACCCTCCCCATTCACCCCTCCCCCACATCTCTCTCCCCATCCCCCTCTCTCACCCCCTACCCCGCTCTCCTTTCCCTCCCAAATCTGTCCCTGTTTCCTCCTCCTCCTCCTCCCCTCCCTCCCCTCTTCTCACCCCCCCCCCCCCCCCCCCCCCTCCCCCCACCTGTGAGTTTGGGTGGTGGTTAATTTGAGTGTGATGCCGCAGCCCCTACTCCCCCTCCCCCCCCCCCCCCCCCCCCCCCCCCCCCCCCCCCCCCCCCCCCCCCCCCCCCCCCCCCCCCCCAAACGCTGTTGGGGAAACAGACCCAACGGGTCTGCACTTGGTCTAGTTATAATATAAAACTCTGATCTTGGATGTAGATGTATTTGTGTGTGTGTGTGTATTTGTGTGTTTTTCTGTGATTCACATCTCGAACACTTGACGCACTAATGGTGAATTTTTTACATATTCCGGTAGAGATTTACCTGATGATCTCAAAAATCGCCTCATCTGAATATTTGATTCATTATTTCCCGAGTTTTTTATTAAAATTGTTCACCAATCAGATCTTTTTAAAATCTAACGAGCTGAAGCGAGCTGGATGACATCACAATGCCTCTGCTCCTCGTGGCCAACTGTGCAGAATTTTTAATGCGCAGCCTGCTGGGCACTGTTTTCCACGAGCTGTGATTTACATGGCACAGCCGCCCCCCCCGCCCCCAGTGCTCTGGATTGAAGCCGCTAAACACGCGCGCAAGTCGTGCTGCGCGCTCCGCTGGGCTCCTTGAAGTTCTACAACATGGTGGTGGCAGTCGTTATCGCGGATGCGGGGAAGCGCGGTGGAAAAGTAGCTGTGGCGGCCTTCACAGGGGATGACCTTCTCTCTGTCTCCCCCGCCCGATCGTATGTCATGCTGGTGGGTGAGCTTCCCCTTGCGGAAACCACAATCGGCCGGCCCTCCGCTGCTGTTGACCGTCCACAGATCGCTTTGTGCCTCGCTCTGGTCCATGCCGGCCACTGCCTAGCTTGGGCCTGGCGGGGAGTCTTCTGCTCTACCCCCTCTCCCTCTCTCTCTCTACCCCCTCCCCGGGTAGAGAAAGAGAGAGTGGGGAGACGGGTGGTGGAGGGAGGGGGGTGAGAGGAGGGGGAGGAGAGAGGGGAGGAGGGGGGAGAGGAGTGGGGGCCCTCTCTCTTCCCTCTCTGCCCCCTTCCCTCTCTGCCCCCCCCCCCCTTCTCTCTACCCCTCCCTCCCACTCTACCCCCCTCTCTGCCCCACCTCTAGGGAGTGGTGAATATTGGGACCCATGGGTGAGTGGTGGAGTATTGTGTTCGGGAACCAGCCCTCCCCTGTGACGACGCGCCCCCCCCCCTCCCAACCCCTCAATCTCTACCCCCCTCCCTCTCCCTCTCTACCCCTCTCCCCCCTCCCTCTCCACCTCCCCTCCTCTAGCCGTGCCTGCGCAGTTGGGGATTATGCGTGAGTGGATAGGGCGGGGGATGGGGTAAAAGGAGCGAATGAATAATATTAATATAATATCTGGTGGGGATTAGTGTGTGTGTGGGGGGGTGGTTAGTGTGTGTGTGACGCCGAAGGCTTTCGCCTTCTATGTGTATGTGATGCCGAAGGCCGCTTCGGGTCCCCCTTCTAGTATATTACTAAAACTCTCATCTTGTTTGTGATTCTGTCTGTGCCGATGTGCTCCTGGCACAATGGGATCCCAAATCTCATTTGCATAAAAAAAAAAAATCACGATTAAACAATTAAATAAACGTTTTAATCAAAATCGTCCATTTTCATTAACAGCTAACATTGTGTTTAGATTATTTTAAAGAAAAATCGCGATTTTCATTGTGGGGGGTGTGGGATAGGGGGGAGGTGAGGAGTAGCGGAGCTGGGGGATAGAGGGAGTGTAGTATTGGGAGTGGTATAGGGGTAAGTGGGGGAGGTGAGGAGGAAGAGTGTGGGAGGAGGGGGGATAAAGGTAGAGGAGGGAGGAGTGGGGGGGAGGTAGGGAGTGGGGTATACAGGGAGTGGAGGGCAGTGGGGCGGGCGAGGAGGGAGAATGGCAGAGTGGGATAGGGGGAAGGTGAGGAGTGGGGGAGAAAGGAGATAGAGGGAGAGGAGGGGGGAGTAGGGAGGGGAGAGTGGTTATGCAGGGAGGATAGGAGTGACTGAGGGTAGTGGAAAGGCGAGGGAGGGAGAGGTGAGGGAAGCAGTGGGGAAGGGGAGGATGAGAGTGGAAAGAGGAGGGAGGGTGATGAGGAGGGGGAGGGAGTGCTGGGGATGAGGGGGAATAGAGGAGGATAGGGGTAGGAAAAGGGGATGGTGAGGCGCAGTTGCGGGAGGGTTGCCATGCCTCGTGTCACAACGAGGATCTCTGGCGTTACAAATGTCAAAGTTTGTTTTTTAAAAGCAGACAACAACAAACTGGTTATAGGTAAACCAAGCCGATCTTTAATCAATTCATCAGATGGGAGTGGCAAGTTCTACATTGGACACAAATGTTGCTCAGTGCATCTCGGGCTACACTCACAGAACAAAGGAAATTTTGTACAATTATATATTTTTCGTATCAGTAATACACTCCTACCAAGCCTGAATATGGCATGATTGAAAGATTCTATTGCCTTTCAGAATATAGGAAAAGCTGGGTCAAAATCAAGCTAATCCAATAACAAGTTATTGCTTATCTCTGGAGCGTCAGCTATTTTTAAATCTTGGCTTCTTAATGGCCTTGAAAGAAGCACATGTTATTACGCAGGTTTCCATCTAAATGTCTTTATTAAAAAGACAACCTGTCCTCCATATTGTGTTCCTTGGTACAGAGCCATTCTTTTGTTCTACTAGACCATGCTTTTGTAGAAGAACGACTCCTTTTTTAAAAACTATATTAGATTTGACTATTAGCTCTTTCATAACGGGAACCCCTCTGCCCTGCCTGCGCAGTTGAGGGCTACGAGTCAGTGGTGGAATATTGTCTTGGGGAACGGGGCCCAATTGGTCCACACCTGGTCTAGTTCAAAATAAAGTTGATTAGGTAATTCTTTATCAATATTTTTCTTATTTCATTAAATTTTAATGTCAGGCCTATAAATAATTTTAGAAATCTGTACAACTTGGTTTTTGCACAACTCAGTAAAATGAACAGTAGTAAAACAAATGAAACTGTCAATTTATGTTATTTTATGAACACTATTTTTTGGATACTATTTTGTCTATAGATTGCTACATTGGTCATTGGTATCACACTAGCAGTAGAAATCTACACCCAATTCATGCTACTGATAACTAAACTTTAAAGGAAAACTGATATAGAAACCAAATGACTTTGAGTCCAATTGCTCTTCATCTGCAGAATTTGAGTCGGTGTTGATTCATGCCCAGTCTCTTTGCCTTGACCTATTACACCTCACTTTATCAAGCTTTGCAGTAAAGATTCTGATGTGTCTGGCCCTTTCCTGTATCTTACTCATCCAGGGGGATCCCCTGTTCATTCAGCGCTGCATGCATGACAAAGCAATCCTGGCAGTTTGTGGATCAGTGCCAGCATAGGTCAACTGATACGCAATGAAGAGCAAATAACATATTCCCAATGGCATGTTAAGGAACCAATGAGCAGGTGGTCAGAGGAATGCCAACTTGGAAGTAATTCAGTCATTCGGCACATCTTCTGAGGGAAAAAAACATAAGACAGTTACAATTTTGGACCAGAATATACGATCCACCAACCAGTAGACCGTTACAATTCTGTCTACTGGTTGGTGGATCGTATATTCTGGTCCAAAATTGTCACTACAGTGTGAAAATTACTCATTTGTTAATTGAGGGATATTAATTGACATTTGGATCCTTCCACAGATACCAAATCACTTCATGTGGATCATATTTTTCCATGGCTTCTTTCACTCAACTTTGAACCTTCTTGCTGAGCTGATGCGATTTGGAGATCGGAGGTTTTATCGAGATTGGTGGTGGGTGTCTAGTCACACAAAAACATCCTATGTGAAGAGGAATTACCAAATACTGTTTAAATTGAAGAAAATGTTTACCTTTGGCATTTCAGAATGCGATTAGGTGGTTTTGGAAAAGTTTCTATATTAACTGGTAACCTTTTGTGGGCCATTTTCTCAGATTGCATTTGAAGCATTCAATTGATTTGAATATTTAATTGCCACATGTGACAAGTCACAGTGAAATTATTTGCTTGTATACTGAAGGTATGCAAATAGTCACTATAGAACGGATGCTGACAAAGTTATCCCACGCCAGGTCCATCCTTGTTTCCCCCACCCCCCCCTTCTCTCCTCACGGCAGTTCCCCACGCCGGGTTCTCCTTTGTTCTTCCCGATCCCTCTGACATCCATTTTCAGCACAAAGTCAAAAACTATTGCAGAAAGTGAGAACGGAGTAGAAAATCAACATAAATATTAGTCACTAATTAATAAATGAGACTTAATTCTTTAGACTTAAATTGTTACTTAAGAATTGTTGAATTTCCTGAAAATGGGTATGGGGAATTCTGATTCACCTGTTCATTATGTTTCAGGCAGTGGGTTTCATTGGAAGCCTGGTGTCATAAATGGCCATCACTGCTTAACAGCAGTCTGATTTCTTGAATAGGAGGTGCATTATGTTTGTAGGACCCATTTTAAAAGTAAATATGTGCTTTGAAACTTTTAACAATGGTTGCAGATACAAGTGAGTGTTTTTTGATAATTAGTCCAAGACATGATGAGTTAGATATTAAAGCCACAGAAGGAAAGAAGAGCCTTCAGATATGTGCCCATGAGAGCGAGCATAAGTTGCTGCCGATGTTAATGACAGGTGATATTTCAAGAAATGAAAAGCAATCCATGAAAAGGATTCCATAAAATATGAGTTGGTAATATTAGTCAGCAAATGCTGCATCTCTACTGAATGCATTACAATATTTATCTAATGCTCAATCCATTGCACTCAATTACTCTCTTTGAAGAATCTATCAATTAGTACAACCATTTTGAGGTCTTTCCTCACCATTACACAATTATGTGGGAGAGCTCCATGGTAACAACTCGCATGCAAATACAATGATGAATTCACACAAAATATATTCACAGAACTTTTATTGGCACAAAATCAAATTTCCATGCATTTTGTAATAGAAAATAGGTGCAGGAGGCCATTTGGCCCTTCGAGCCAGCACCGCCATTCATTGGCGATCATGGCTGATCACCCATAATCAGTAACCAGTGCCTGCCTTCTCCGACATATTCCTTGATTCTGATAGCCCCTTGAGCTCTATCTAACTATCTTTTAAATTCATCCAGTGAATTGGCCTTTACTGCCTTCTGTGGCAGAATTCCACAAATTCACAACTCTCTGGGTGAAAATGTTTTTTCTCATCTCAGTTTTAAATGGGCTCCCCTTTATTCTTAGGGGAGTAACGTATTGTATAGGACAGGCACTGGCACATGATTCCTCCCTTGGTGAAGAAAATGCAAATCATGATGAGAACACGTACCACTGAGGCTGCTGGTTGGGATTATGTTCAATGATGGGTTTTCTGCATCTCTTCCCTTTTCACTCAGAATCTTCTGATTCAGCTTGCGGAGGGTATAAGTACACACTTACCAATTCCCTCCTCTAGACATTCAGCCTTAGTTTCGTTTTCATTTTTCTGCCAAAGTACTGGAATCTTCACAGCTATAAAGTGAGAAAATGGAAGATGAAGCAACATTATGTCCTGATCTTATATTTGGAGAAATCAGCACTGAGATTGATATCTCATAATGCAGAGCCTGGTAGAGGAGCGGTCTGAATACAATGAGGCAACATTTAGTTTACAGAGTAAAAACATAGTGTGCTGGAGACCGAGATTGCGCATGTTCTTTTGCACAGAATTATGTTCTTGGGGGAAATAACAGAAATCCAACCTGCCAGAAATCCAACACATAAATTCAAGGAGCATAGTGGAGTCTGGTGTCAACATTGGAAAATGACTTTGCACACAAATTTGGCCACTAACCTTTAAAATAATCATATGTGTGGTGATTTCCATTTGCACAGCTGTGGTACTCAACGGGGGGAGGGTCTAGTGGCCAATACCAAAGCTTTCATTGCAACACACACACCAAAGGCCTAATTGATGCAGGGGAATCTCTCTTGTGATTCTGGATACATTTCAAATAAAATTCCAGGGGTTCATATCAGTCCATCTAACTGAACTCTAGCTATCAGTAGAATTGCTGAAGTACCATCCAGATAATGCCAGTTGTTCCGTAGAGCATGATGCTTATGTCCATTCCTGTCAGTCACCAGTAGTCTAGCTGTTGCCTATCAGCCAACCAGCCCTGACCATTTCAGCCCAAACAGATTGCAATTTGAGGCCGTCTACCCCAAGCCCAGCAGCTCAGCCTCCTCTCATCTCTCTTGCAGAGAGGCTTAGAATCACAGTCATAGAGCGATACGCT
The DNA here is from genome assembly GCF_028641065.1 of Leucoraja erinaceus. Classification (NCBI taxonomy): domain Eukaryota; kingdom Metazoa; phylum Chordata; class Chondrichthyes; order Rajiformes; family Rajidae; genus Leucoraja; species Leucoraja erinaceus. Next base: position 15,581,487 of record NC_073393.1, on the reverse strand, counting down.
GTGGAAACAGGCCCTTTGGCTCAACTTGCCCACACCGGTCAACATGTCCAAGCTACATTAGTCCCATCTGCCTACATTTGGTCCATATCCATGTACCTGTCTAACTGTTTATTAAACGTTGGGATAGTTCCTCCTCAACTACCTCCTCTGACACCTTGTTCCATACACCCACCACCCTTTGTATGGAAAAAGTCACCCCTAAGATCCCTATTAAATATTTTCCCTTTCACCTTAAACCTATGTTCTCTGGTCGTCGATTCACCTACTGTGGGCAAGAGACTGTGCATCTCCCCGATCTATTCCTCTCATGATTTTATATCCCACTTAAAGATCACCCCTCATCCTCTTGTGCTCCAAGGAGTATAGTCCCTATAGCTCAAACCTTCTACCCCTGGCAACATCCTCGTAAATTTTCTCTGTACCCTTCCAGCTTGACAACAACTTTCTAATGACATGGTGCCCAGAACTGAACACAATACTATAAATGCAGCCTCACCAATCTATGCGTTCCCTTTTTCTTGTTATCTCCCTCCAGCTACTCTCATCTGGCAGCACAACCCCCATCTTACTTGTTCTCCATAATCCAATCCTATTCTCAAATTTCTCAGCCTAGGAATCTCAAATTTAGCTGCTGATCCTGTCTCAATCCAGTATACTTAAAAGGTGGAAGTAGGTTTTCCATATAGTGTTTTTCTCTGCTTTATGTATTGTATTACGTTCTTGTGTGCGACTCCATCATGCCCCAATATCATTTACTCAACTGTCATTTGTAATAGCTGCATTTGTAATATCTATCATCCACCATAATGAGAAGTACATATTATTCAACCCAGGCTAAGAAAAATGCATTTCATTTGAAAAGAGGCATTGATCTTTAGAAAATCACACCCTGGTGATATACCTGAAAATATATTGCTGTATGATGTGGGTTTACTCAACAGATTATTGTTGGATGTCCTTAATTTATTTTTCACTTCCTATGGTCAATATATGATTTTCTGAAATGTACTATTATCTTACTGTAACCTCAATGTCTTTGTGAATAGTAACAGAAATTCTCCTCAAGTCAAGGTAAAATTGAAGCTTTCAAAACTTTTATATTCTGTGCAGGAACTCAGAGACTCTCATTTACTTCTGGTCAAATTCAAATATTATTTTTCACACCTGGTGCATGAGGTAAGATTTAAAACTGAATTTTGTTAGCTATAGTTTCAACTTATCTGAACGTCACTGTCAGTCTGAGCTCTCATCTATGAAATTTTGATTGCAGAAATAAGAATTATACTTTATTTTATCTCATCCAAAATGGTTGTCCAAAATGTATACATGCAATGAATTGCTTTCAAAGTGCAATCTTAGTATTTAAAGGAGTAATAGAATGAACAAATTTCTGTGCAGCAAGATCCCTTAAGCAGAAAAGTTTCAGGTGACCTTATAAAAAAAAAAATTTAAACTAGTTCCTCAGTAGAACTCTCTTTTAACACCATAAAGATCCATGCATCCTAGTTTAATAACTTATCTAAGATTTCCAGGCCAAGTTTTTGGCTTGCCCGATCTATTTTCTTCATTGATTGGGGTTTAATTTCCTCTCTTATGTTATATCTCCCTTAAAATGTACTAATGAATGGAATAATAAATAAATGTACTAATAAATGTAAAATTACTAAATGTACTAATACTGAGGCACTGGTCAGACCACATTTGGAGCATTATGAGTCTTTGGAGTTTTGAGCCCAAAATGGGAGGATATGCTAGCATTAGAGAGGGTCCAGAGGAGGTTTACGAGAATGATCTCAGGGATGATTACATGTAGGTTAACATATGATGAGCGTTTGACTACTCTGGGCCTGTACTCGCTGAAGTTTAGAAGGATGTTGAGGAACCTCATTGAAACTTGTCGAACAATGAAAGGCCTGGGTAGAGTGGATGTAGAGAGGATGTTTCCACTAGTGGGAGAGTCTAGGGTCTAGGACCTGAGGCCATAGGCTCAGAATAAAAGGATGGATGTCAGGGGTTATGGGGAGAAGGCAGGAGAATGGGGTTGAGAGGGAAAAATAGATCAGCCATCATTGAATGGCGGAGTAGACTTGATGGGCCGAATTGCCTAATTCTGATCCTATAATTTATGAACATAATAATACAAATTCTAGTGGAAATACAGTCTTAAGACATAATGGTCGTTACTGGGGAAGAAGCAATAAATTTGTATGGTGGAATTCCTTTTTATTATGGCTGTCTATATAAGTAACAACATTATTTCCCCAAATACACATCTACGTTTTGGCAAAATTCAGTATTAAATCTTACCTCATGCACCATTTTCCTATATTGAAATGGCCTGTCACCACTACATTTAAATTTAATCCTAGATTACCTGCTTATATAGAGTTAGAATAGAGTTTAGCAAGTACAACCTTTTTTTCAAAGGCATTTAGTGATATCTCAGAGCACTAAGCCAAATTATACACGTGCATTTGTGTAAATAATGTTACTTGTATAGACAGGCATAATGAGAAAGAAGTTTACCATACAACTTTATTGCTTCTTCCCGAGTAACGATAATTATGTCTTAACATTACTACGAGAATTTGTATTATTCGTTTAAGGAAGATATGACATAAGGGAGCCCCAATCAATGGAGGAGATCAATGGGGTGATCCAACAATTTTGACAAGATGTCTCAGAGGAGAGGAACGTTGAATAGGTAAGGCAGCGGCAGGCATGGAAATCGCTATCAAAATATGGTAGGGACAGAACTTATTGGCGGCCGCGCACGCATGCACGCACACACGCGCGCACACACACACACACACGCACGCACGCGAGTCCCACCTCCCCACAGACCCCCAAAGCACAGCAATGTTTTTCAGATACTTTTCCAGTCCCTTTTTGGATACAACAATTGAATCCATCTTCAATATTGTTCCAGCTTCACTATTATTCCAGATCGTAACTACTTGCAACCAAAATAAATTTACCCTCATGTCATTTTTGGTTTATGTACCAATGACATTCATTCCGTGTACCCTAGTTCTTGATATTCTGTGCAATTTTACAATGCAATCGACACTTTTTATATAGGGTTTGTGTAATTTACAATGCTCTCACTTTCCCCTTTATATAGGGTTTTAGGCATTTTCTTTATTTTTTAGTTCTAGAGAAGTATATGTTTTTATAGATTATGTGTCTTCTGTGTGTCTTTTTAACTTGACTTGACTCTCTGAACAACCGCACAAGAGTTCCTATGTGTGTAAGCACAAATGGCAAATTAAGTTTTTGACCTTTGACCTTGACCTTCATGTTAATGGGAAAACCTTATCACTACCTAATCTTTTATAGCTTGAAATACATCTATAAGGTTTCCAGACAACTCCTCTGACTTATAGAGAACAGCCAATCTCAACAGACAATCAACTTAAGTAAATTATTTCATATTTGACTTAATCTTTCATAAATATTTCATATTTGAAATAATTTTGGTAAAACTCTTCTGTATCCATATTAAATATTGTGTAGTGCCCAAACTAAACACTATATTGCAGTTGAGGAAGAACCAGTGTTGTATAAAGCTTCATTACAACTTTGACACAAAAGGAACTGCAGATGCTGGAATTTTGTGTAGAACACAAAGTGCTGACGTAACTAATAAACGTTGGGATGATTGACTTCTGTCCTATAACCATTCTGATTCTTTTGATCTTCAGAAAAAGTAGCCTTTTTCTTCAGAGAATGCCTGTTTCTTGCCTGAAACTAACCCCAGAGTTTTTAGCAATTTCTTTCCTATATAGCTCTTTACTCTGCCTGTGCTTAGTTTCTTCTCGAGCCACAGAGTTGGACTGACGGGAAGCAATCCCGTCAGTCCAACTTTTCCATGCCGACCAAGATGCCCAATCTAAGCAAGTCCCATTTTCTTGCATTTGGCACATATTCATAGAAAATAGGTGCAGGAGGAGGTCATTTGGCCCTTCGAACCAGCACCGCCATTCATTGTGATCATGGCTGATTGTCCCCAATCAATAACCCGTGCCTGCCTTCTCCCCATATCCCTTGATTCCACTAGCCCCTAGAGCTCTATCAAACTCTCTCTTAAATCCATCTAGTGATTTGGCCTCCACTGCCCTCTGTGGCAGGGAATTCCACAACTTCACAACTCTCTGGGTGAAAATGTTTTTTTCTCACCTCAGTCTTAAATGGCCTTCCCTTTATTCAAAGACTGTGGCCCCTGGTTCTGGACTCGCCCAACATTGGGAACATTTTTCCTGCATCTAGCTTGTCCAGTTCTTTTATAATTTTATATGTTTCTATAAGATCTCCCCTCATCCTTCTAAACTCAAGTGAATACAAGCCTAGTCTTTTCAATCTTTATTATTATTTTTATTATTATTATTAATCAATGATTATTATTTTTGTTATTCAACAGACATATTTATAGACCACTGGTTGAGAATGGTTATTCAAAATGGGAAGGACAAGCCTCAGTATTCCTAATATCAACATTATACCACGAGGTAAATGAAAACAGTTGCACAGGGTTAGTGAAGGGGCATAAAATGTTTTGGCCATCTTTCTTTTGATCCATTCTTGGCCTCTAATAAACTGTCCTTCCAATTTATCCACTAGGAATGGATTATAAAATTACCAGGTGACTTGTGAGGCTTTATCTTCCTAGTGCCAACATTAGTAGTCCTGCACAAATAACACCTAGAAAGAACAAAGTGTTGGCATTTACATCGCACCATTCGAGATCTCAGGATGTGCCAAGGTACTTCTCAATCAATGAAGTACTTTTGATATAGCTCCTGTTTAGTATAGAAAACATGGCAACCAAGTTGTCTTTAGGAAACTCCTGTTAATGACTGGAGATATTGACCATATAAACAGTCAAAGAGCTATACAACACGCAAACAGGCCATTTGGTCCAACTCCTCCAAGCCAACCAAGTTGCCTAAATGAACAAGTCTCGCTTACCTTGCCTGACCCCTATCCTTCTTACTATTTCCTATCAAGTTCTTATCGTTGATTCAAATACCTCTGTTTGTGGCACCACAATTTCTTCTCTATCTTTCCACAATGTCCCACGATACACTTGATCCCATTTGTATCTGGAAAGTTAAAATTTCCCACAGTTACCAACACTTTTCTTGCAGCTATTTGCGATCTCCCTAATATTAATTTTTCTAATTCCTACTGACTGTTGGAGGCCTTTAGTACAATCCCATTAGAGTGAACATCCTATTCTTATTTCTTAATTGCACGCACATAGCCTCACTGGATGATCCCTCCGAATGTTAAACAACATTCGTGCTTTTCTGTAAAATATTACAGCAAATTTTAAATATTAACCTGAGAGCAGAACATTACAGTACGATTGTTACACCTAAGGTACTGGAAGAGAGAAGGTGGAAGACAGTGAGAAAGGGAGGGAAGCATGGAATGCCAACGTCCCCGGGTGGTGTACCTCTTGTAAACAGGTTCACCCGCTTAGAAGCTGTTGGGACAGAAGACGTGTTTACACTGAGCGGCGGACTGGCTTGCGATGCGAATAGGGCTGTTGAGCCAAAACCAAAAAGGCCTAAGGCAGGCAAGGCCATTGTAGATGGAGACTCCATTGTGAGAGGTACGGACAGGGGTTTCTGCGGCAACAGACGGGATGCGAGGATGGTGTGCTGCCTTCCCGGTGCCAGGATCCAGGATGTCGCGGACAGAGTGCAGAAAATCCTCAAGGGCGAAGGTGAACATCCGGAAGTGGTAGTGCATGTCGGCACAAACGATGTCGGAAAGAAGGGGATGAATATTCTGCAGCGCGACTTTAGAGAGCTCGGAAAAATGTTGAAAAGCAGGACCTCCAGGGTTGTTATCTCCGGTTTGCTTCCAGTTCCCTGTGCTGGCGAGAGCAGGAACAGGGAGATACGGGACCTAAACGTGTGGCTGAGGAACTGGTGCACGGGGCAGGGATTTAGATTCTTAGATCACTGGGATCTGTTTTGGGGTAAGGGGGAAACTGTACAAAAGGGACGGATTGCATCTTAACAGGTGTGGGACCAGCATTCTGGCAGGCAGGTTTGCCACTGCTACACGGGTGGTTTTAAACTGAATAAGGGGAGTGGGGTGTCGAATGGGATAGTGGAGGATGGAGTTAAAGGGAAAGACGTTCTCCTGTCTTCTCCCTGCTTCCATCAGGAAAACATTTGAAAACGTTCATCACCAGACACAGGAACAGCTTCTTCCCCTCTGTTATCAGGCTTCTGAATGGTCATTCCATAAGCTAGGGTACGGTCTGATTCACCTCTGGACATATTGCAGACATTGAAAAAGTCTACATGGATTTAATAAGGCATTTGATAAAGTCCCCCATGGTAGGCACAGTACTTAGTCATATGGATTCAGAATTGGCTTATTCATAGAAGACAGGGTCTTATAGGGGAAGTGTGTTCTTCTGGGACAATTGGAATTCCACTGGGATCTGCACTGCCACCTCTGTTGTTTGTGATATATATATAAAAGTGACTTGGACATAAATATAGATGGATTGGTTAGTAACTTTGCAGATTTCAAGATTATTGGTGAGGAAGGCTGCCAAGTAACAGCAGGATATAGTTAAAGTGAGTTTATTGTCATGTGTCCCTGATAGGATAATGATCACCTTCAGAAATTGGCAGAAAAATGGCAGAGTTTAGTTCAAGCAAGCTTGAGGTGTTGCACGTTAGGAGGTGGAATGTACACAGAAAGTATACAGTGAATGACAAGACGATTAACAACTTTGATGTACAGAAGGATCTTGAGGTCCAAGTCCATAACTCCCTAACGGTGGCAACTCAAGTAGAAAGGTAAAGAAGGCATATTGTATGTTTGCTTTCAGTGGTTGGGCAATGAGTATGTGTCGGGAAGTTGTGATGCAGCACTGTAACACTTTGATTAGGCCACATTTGGAATATTACATGTGGTCCTGTTACCTGTCTACCAGAATTATAAGGAGTGATTGGACAGACACAAATAATTTTCTCTAGAGCATCGGAGGTTGAGGGAAGAAGTTGACCTGATAGAAGTATATAAAGTTATGAGAGGCATAGATAGGGTGGACAGCCAGAACATTTTTCCACAGGATGGAAATGTCAGACATGGGGGCATAGCTTTAAATTGAGAGGGGCAAAGTTTAAAGATATGTGGGACAGGCTTTTTGCACATAGGGTATTGGGTGGCTGGACCATGTTGACAGGGTGGTGGAAGCAGAAACGATAGTGGTGTTTAATGGGTTTTTAGATAGGTACATGGGTATGCAGAGAATTAAGGGATATGAGACGTGTGCAAGCAAATGAGATTGGTTTACAGTGGCATCATGTTTGGCGCAGACATTGTTGCCGAAGGGCCTGTTCCTGTGCTCTACAGTTCTATGTTCTCTCTGTTCTTTGACTCAGTGGAGAGTGCAGTGATTAAGCTGCATATGGCCTCCAATTTATCTCTAATAACTGTTCTATGTATGTTTTAGCTGTTAAACCTTGAATATTTTCACAGATATTTCATCTTAAACCCACATGAATAAAAATACCCTAATTGCAATGAATTAAAATACTTGTTGGTTCTTTTACTCATTTAGTCAGTTTTGTGGCAGAAGCTGCAAATCATTGAAGATGAATTTGCTCAATGAGAAATGTCAAAAACATTCCATCAAAATTTAACAATATGAAACATGTAAACATAGATGCAGGAGTAGGCCATGCGGCCCTTCGAGCCTGCACCGCCATTCAATATGATCATGGCTGATCATCCAACTCAGTATCCTGTACCTGCCTTCTCTCCATACCCCCTGATCCCTTTAGCCACAAGGGCCACATCTAACTCCCTCTTAAATATAGCCAATGAACTGGCCTCAACTACCTTCTGTGGCAGAGAGTTCCAGAGATTCACCACTCTCTGTGTGAAAAATGTTTTTCTCATCTCAGTCCTAAAGGATTTCCCCTTTATTCTTAAACTGTGACCCCTTGTCCAGGACTTCCCCAACATCGGGAACAATCTTCCTGCATCTAGCCTGTCCAACCCCTTAAGAATTTTGTAAGTTTCTATAAGATCCCCCCTCAATCTTCTAAATTCTAGCGAGTACAAGCCGAGTCTATCCAGTCTTTCTTCGTGAAGATTCAGTGGAAAAAACAATGGTTTTGTGTCTCTACAAAGACCTGTAATTGATATCTACTGGCAAGAGCTGGCTTTAGTATAAATAGACTTTTCTAAATGCATTTTTGAACTAAACAAAATATAAATGAATTCTTTCAGCTTATGTAATAAATAACTAAACGTTACATATTTTATTTGGATATAGTATCTGCTTGCAGCGCCACTTGGCATGTTCCGTTTCTGGATGTTTCTGGAGATGATATTTCAGGTAAGGCTACTTAACCTTTTTGTGATCATTGTTATATGTTATTCATTATTTTAGTAAACATCAGTAACTTCCTGTTGTAAATTACACCTAAAGTCCTATCACCAACATACACACCAAGGGTTTAGGACAACTAGACTGCAAACATAATCATAAATAGAGCCAGGATTTTACCTTAAATGCCATGTGCCTTTTCATGCCTTTTTTGATGATTTCACCAGGATAATCATCAAAAATAATTGAGTGCCTAAATCAGCCCTTTTGCTAAAAGGTTGTGTTATTTTCTCTAGTTGTACTGTGATTACAATGATGTTCTTTATGCTAACACGTTAATATTAATAAGTTGTTATTAATGTGTTAACATAGTATAACTTACAAGGAAATTTCCACCACCGGGGGGGCGCCACCGTCGGTTGTTCATTCGTTCGTGCTGCTGCTCGCTGGTTCAGTCTTCTCCAAGATATTTTTAAGAAAGAACTGCAGATGCTCGAAAAATCGAAGGTAGACAAAAAATGCTGGAGAAACTTCTTATTGCATATGGCGTGCACAGCCTAAAGTTGTAGGACAACTTGTTCTATTTGATCTTATTTGATTGTGCATGCCGGGTTGATTGCATTCACCAAACAGGGTGGACCACATGAAGGTTGCAATCTTTCACCCCCTGGAGAAACTCAGCGGGTGACGCAGCATCTATGGAGAGAAGGAATAGGCGACGTTTCGGGTCGAGACCCTTCTTCCGACTGATATGGGGGGGGGGGGGGGGAGGAAGAGGCGGAGACAGTAGAACTGGAAAGAGAGTTGGGACGTGGGAGGAGGGAGAAGATAAAGGTTATCTAAAATTAGAGAAGTCAATGTTGATACCGCTCGGGTGTAGACTACCATAATGAAATACCCAAGTTTCTCTCCTCACTACATTTACTGCTGGCTCCAGTCGCAAATCTGAGTTTTCGAGTGATCTGCGGAAGGCATTCATTGATGCTGGAATTTCACTGTGAAAATTGGAAAACAAATCTCTCAGAGGTTTTTTAGAGAAATACACAGAGGAACATACCAAGCGAGTCATCATTACGGGAAAATTATGTTGACAGCAACTTCAACATTGTTGTGCAGAAAATTAGAGATGAAGTTGCATGCAACAAAATATGGATCTCAATAGACGAGACAACCAATGCTGTGGGGAGATATGTTGCCAATGTGGTCATCGGTGCACTGGAGGCAAGTCAACCATCAAAGGAATTATTGTTGACATCGGAAGTATTGGAGAAGTCAAACAGCTCAACTATTGCTCAGTTGTTTACATCTTCAATTGCTGTACTTTGGCCAGAAGGTATAAAACACAAGAATGTTCTTCTGTTTGTGACTTAGTTTTATTCCCCAAAATGTAGCATTTGTCATGCTTAGCTCAAAGACTTCATAGTATTGCCAAGCACATACGTAGCTTGTTTCCAAATGTTGATCGCCTGGTTTCCAATGTCAAGAAACTCTTCCACAAAGTACCGTCACGTGTGCAGTTGTTCAAGGAAATGGCACCCGAGATTCCGCTACCTCCTCAGCCCGTTTTGACTAGGTGGGGTACATGGTTCTCTGCTCTACTATGCTGCAAATTTTGAAAAGATAAAATAAATCGTCAACTGTTTTGAAGAAGAAGAATCTGCTGTAGTCAGGATCGTCACTGAAATCATGCAGAAAAAGTCCCTCGACCGCGATCTTGTGTTTATTACTGCTTCCAATTTTGCAAACTTCCCACAATCTATCACTTCCCTTGACAAACGTGGCGAAAGTCCCATTAGTGAATAACTTGCAGGTTTTCAACTAAGTAGCTGACGATATTCGTAAAATTTTAATTAATTAATTTCATTTTAATTCATTTATTTCGAACAGAATAAAAAATAAAAAGCAAGTATGAAACAGCATACAAAAAAACAAAACAAGAATATTTATAAAGTGCCATAAACAATATTTATAAATAAATGAATCGTATGTGTCCGAAAAGGAGCAGGAAGAAGGCAAAGCTTATTAATTTCCACCCCTTATTCAACTGCTTATTCAACTTATACAATTTTAGCAGCTACTAGACTAAGTGGGACCCGTTGGGTCCCAGCATCACACGGGAGGACATTGTGGGCCGAATGGATTCTTGGGCTGGCGGCTCAGTCACTCAAGCCTGTTGTGCTGGCAGCTCACTCACTCACGGCTGGTGGGCTGGCAGTTGACTCACAGCTATTCCTTAAAATTCAATTTCAAGCTGGGTGCAAGGCCACCAAATTCAAGTGCAGTTTCTTACCACTTCAAGCAGGGCGCAAGAAGGGTTTCGGCCCGAAACGTTGCCTATTTCCTTCGCTCCATAGATGCTGCTGCATCCGCTGAGTTTCTCCAGCATATTTGTGTACCACCAAATTCAAGTGCAGTTTCATACTATTTCAAGCACTAAAGACAGCGAGTTGTGACCTCTCCCTCCTCCATCTTGCAGAGACTGAGTCACGCCCACACTTCTTGGTTTTATAGTCCCTCCCCCCACCCACCAGAAGGGGCGTGGCATTCAGGGCATGATTGACAGGATTGGGAATCTCAACATTTATTAAACACTAATAACTTTTATTTTTAATCGATGGGAAAAATCCTCGGTACCTAATGAGCGGAGGAGAACTCTGAGTAAGATGGCCAAAAATTACAGCTGTACGTGGTAGCATTATTTCTAAAATCAATATAAAATGCAAACGCAAACAAGTGGTCAAGATTAGACTTTTAATTATATAGAAGGCAAAGCAACTTTAATTAGGAAAGGCAACTTTAATTAGGAATGGCAACCTTAATTAGGCAAGGCAACCTTAATTAGGCAAGGCAACTTTAATTAGGCAAGGCAACTTTAATTAGGCAACACAGCTTTAGCATTTCCAAACCAAAGGCAAAGCATCTTTAGCATTTCCAAACCAAAGGCAACACAGCTTTAGCATTTCCAAACCAAAGGCAACAAAGCTTTAGCATTTCCAAACCAAAGGCAACACAGCTTTAGCATTTCCAAACCAAAGGCAACGCAGTTTGAGCATTTCCAAACCATATTTACAAACCACATTAAGGGCACTGACAGGTCAGTAAAACCACTCACAGTTTAGTAGACGTGTGTTCAGTGTTATTCACATATTCACAGCTCGGACTGAGAGACGTGACCCTCTCGTTCCACCATCTTGCAGAGACTGACTGAGGCACTGAACACTTCTGGGTTTTATAGTCCTTCCGGAAGGGACATGGCCTTCAGGAGAGAGAATCAACATTTTTTAAACACTAATAACTCTTTTATTTTTCATCAATGGGAAAAAACCTCTTGTCCTGCACAGCGGGGGGGGGGGGGACTCGGAGTAAGATGGCTCAAAATCACAACCGTAGATGGCAGCGTATATATAAATCAATATATAGAACAAGAGGAAGTGTTCAAGATCAGACTTTTAGTAATATAGATAAACACCTATTTCCATATGTACACCAAATTATTTACATTTATACACTAATCAAATATTTACAAAGCCATACAAAAAAAAGGAAAAAAAAGAAAAAATCCTCATGTACTATACAGTATCTCTTAGTCATATATACAACCCATCACCCTATAATCACCCTTCCCGATACAATCAGTATATCCCATTCAAAATCACCTAACCTCATCCCAATATCCTTTTAAAAAAAAAGTGTTTTTGTACATCTTTTTAAACTGAATTGTGTTTGTGCTAAGTTTTATTTCCTGTTCCAAACCATTCCACAAATTCACCCCAGATTGCTATGCACATACTTTTAAAAGTTGTTCTGACATTGAGTTATTTTTAATTAAGTTCCCATCTCAAATTATACCCGTAAACAGTTTTTGTATGTTTCCCGGAATTAAATTATTTCATGCTTTGTACATGATTTGTGCAGTCTTAAATTTAACCAGATCGGTGAGCTTCAGTGTATGTGACTTTAAGTATAATAAAATGGTATGTTCAAGATATCCAACGTTATTGATCGTTCTTATTACTCTTCTTTGTAATGTGCATAACGGCTGTAGGTTGGTTTTGTTCCTGGCGATGTAGGTAAAGACATACAAGGAAAATGTGAGAGAGTGATTTTAGCTAACAAAGATCTTGAAGAAATAGAAAACATAGCTAAAGTTCTCAAAAGTAGTTGTAATGCCACAAGATATCGACATGAATATAGAGTCTGCAGCTTGTTGTGGGTATGCACCAGTGACCTCAGCTAAGGTAGAAAGAAGTTTTTCACAACTGAAGCATATTCTGCATGACAGACGGCATAGTTTAACACCAGATTATTTGAAAAAAAAATGCTTGTACCTTTGTGCGACCAGGCAACTTTGGTCATTTAATGCAGTATACCTTTATATTACCATATTTTGTGGTGGAAATAAATGCATTTTATGCCTTTTTTGTCAATAAATGCCTTTTTCATGCCTTTTTTGTACTTTTATTATGCCTTTTTGTCTGCATATTTCAGTTTTTTAGTATCTAAGCATCCTGGCACTAATCATGTCAAATGCAAAAATAATGATTTGCATTTGTACTGCATTTTCACGATCACAGTAAACGTAAAGATTTAAGAGTCAAGAGTGTTTAATTGTGATATGTACTCAAACGGAACAATGAAATTCTTACTTGCAGCAGCACAAGTTTGTAAACACTGTACTCAATAAATAAAAAACTCAATATAGTGCAAATCAAAACAAACCCCAAAGTCCCTAGTTGTGCAATCAAGTTGAACTAGGTAGTTCAGAATTTAGTTAGCGTTTGTAGTGTTCAATAGCCTGATGGTTGTTGGGAAGAAGCTATTCCTGAACCCGGACGTCATGATTTTCAGGCTCATATACCTTCTTCCTGATGCCAGGAGTGAAATGACAGTATGGCCAGGGCAGTGTGGGTACTTGATGATGTTGGCTGTTTTTGAGGCAGCGCCTCCTATAGATCCCCTTGATGGTGAGGAAGTCAGTACCCATGATGGACCAAGCAATGTTCACCACTTTTTATAACCTCTTGTGTTCTTTCATCATTAAAAAAAAAGAAACAACCAAGACCCAAGAAAAGCTCAAGATCTTTAAATACAATTAATTTAGTATTACAATAAATTTGAGATAACATTTACAAAATATAAATCACAGGAAAATTATTCATCTCTTTCAGAACCATTCTTCTTTATTGAAATGAGTAATTGAATGTGTACTATATTCAAACTGATATGGGTTGAGCATGCAGATTTCCCAAATAACTGCTGGGAAATAGCAGTATGTTGATAGTTTGCTTTTGAATTCCGTTAGTCCAATATTGCTGTGACAGAGTACGACACAGATGAAGATCTCTCAAGAGGTATAGAATTCCATGCTTGTGTAAGTGGTCATCAGAAATGTTTTGTGTTGTCAGTCTAACCTCTCTGCAGAATCACACACCGCTGGTTGGCACTATCTCAGATTAGGTGGCTGCTATTGTGGAACGATTTGAGAAGAATTACATTTCTTTACACGGGTTGAAAAACTGCAATCCTTTGCTGCAAACGGCTGTCAATGTTCCATCGCTGAGTATATTCACAGTTGATATAGATAGACATTTGAACTGAAATGTAATCAGTCAATATGGTGATTATATGAGGCAGAATCAGCATGCAAATTGAATTGAAGAGTAGGGCGAAACGTCATTTATTCATAAAACCGAATAAAGCTTTGCCAAAATGGAAGTTTATGTTGCAATGATTTATGACTGTAGATTTTGATCTTCAGAAGATAATCTAGCTGTAACATTGGCTACTTTTAATGTACTTCTAGTAATGGCTTTTTTTTCTCGCTGAAGATCTAATAAACTTGACTAATGCTGTTTTTGACTTTTTTCCACAGGTTCCCACTGCTTGGATTCTAAATAAATATTTAAGAGGACTCTATGGAAATGCAATTGTGTGGATTTGCATTATTTTAGGCCCTCCTTTACTAGTGCATATGTACATTCATGATTACTATATTTATCTAGAACGTAAGGCAAATGCATAACATTCATTATTAAAAAGAGAACCTTATTTTATTTTATGGTTTTTGTTTTCTATACCATGCATACTTTCCTACTGCACATCCACTCCTGTCGGCAGGTGTCGGCTTGATTTTCTCTAACTTCCTCAGTCAGTTGCATTTAGGATTTTGCTCGTGGTGTACTTCGAGTTTACCAAAATCCTTACTTAATTCAACAGGGCAATTTTGGAGTATGCTGATCACAACTCTGATATGGCAGTAACTAGCGTGAAACACAACCCGGATTTAGTGCAGTAAACACAGTCACTTCAGTCACAGTGCATTCAGAAAGTATTCAGACCCCTTCACTTTTTCACATTTTGTTACATTACAGCCTTATTCTAAAATTGAATCATTTATTTTACTTTTTATCATCAATCCCCATAATAAAAAAGCAAAAACAGGTGTTTAGAAATTTTTGCAAAGTAATTAAAAAGAAATAACTGAAATATCACATTTACATGTATTCAGACCCTTTACTCAGTACTCTGTTGAGGCACCTTTGGCAGCGATTACAGCCTCAAATCTTTTTGTGTGTGACGTTACAACCATGGCACACCTGTATTTGGGTAATTTCTCCCATTCTTCTCTGCAAATCCTCTGCGTCGATGCACAGCTATTTTCAGGTCCCTCCAGAGATGTTCGATCGGGTTCGTCCGGGCTCTGGCTGGGCCACTCAAGGACATTCACAGACTTGTCACAAATCCACTCCTGCAGTGTCTTGGCTGTGTGCTTAGGGTCGTTGTCCTGTTGGAAGGTGAACCTAGGCCTCAGTCTGAGGTCCAGAACACTCTGTGGCAGGTTTTCATCAAGGATCTCCCTGTACTTTGCTCTGTTCATCTTTCCCTCAATCCTGACTTGTCTCCCAGTTCCTGCCGCTGAAAAACATCCCCACAGCATGATGCTGCCACCATCATGCTTCACCATAGTTATGGTATTGGCCAACTGGTGAGCAGTGCCTGGTTTCCTCCAGCCGTGATGCTTGGCATTCAGGCCAAAGAGTTCAATCTTGATTTCATCAGAACAGAGAATCTTATTTCTCATGCTTTTTGGCAAACTCCAAGCGGGCTGTCATGTGCATTTTACTGAGGAGTGGCTTTCATCTGGCCACTGTACAATAGAGGCCTGATTGGTGGAGTGCTGCAGATATAGTTGGCTTTCTGGAAGGTTCTCCCATCTTCACAGAGGGATTCTGGAGCTCTGTCAGAGTGACTATTGGGTTCTTGATAAAGCATTCATTCAATCTCTCTGATTAAGCAGTGAAGGCGGTGTCGATTTAATGTACCCTCAATAAGAAAAAAAAACATTGAGTGATTCATGTTCATAACTTCATTGAAGAGTAGGAGTTAACTTTTAATTTTGAATGTGCTTTAGAAAGCAATGCACTTTGCCAGCCTGAACTTCACGTATATTTTCCACAATATCAGTTTATTTGAAATTTAAATATCTAATAGGTAATCACGGTTAAAATGATGGCAGCCTCAATCAACAGTCTGTCTCATCCGTTTCTTCTTTTGTTGTTTGTAGTCTGTTGTTAAATGTGTGTTTTAGTGTAACTTTATTTCTGTATTGTGTGTGGGGTGGGGGAAACTTTTTTTATCTCTTTCCTCGATATTTTCTGTATCGTATCTCCACTTGCACTAACATCGTGGAGCTGGTGGTTCCTTTTCCTGGGATCGACTTCGGGAGCTCCAACCGTGGGAGCTTGCGGACTTAATTGACTGATTCCTGGGATGTCAGGACTTATGAAGAAAGACTGGATAGACAATTCCTTCGTCTTCATGGCTTGGTTTTTGCTGTCATCGGTGGGATCTTATAAAGACAGGTGTGAGCCTTTCCAAATCATGTTACGGAGCTTTTGCATTTTTCAGCTTGAAATTGTGCAATATGGTGCATACTGTAGCGAGTCTTTTAACTTACACTTGAATGCAATATATATGCTTTAAATTGGATTAGCTATGAATAAGGTTAGACTAAATTACATTCCTAATTACATTCCACAGTAGAGCCAGGCTCTGATCAACACGTGCAGCACATGAATGATCTTAGTATATTCATGTATGGAAATCAGATTATAATCAAACACTTGGCCCATGTTGACCAACCTGGGTCTCACTGCACACCTGGTACTACTCCTGACCCTGACTCCAGTTGCATACCATCTCTCGTTCCTGACCCTGAGTCCAGTATTACACCTGGTCCCAGCTTTGACTGCACACCTAGTACTATTCCAGACCTTGACTCTGGATGCACACTTGGCCTTGCTCCTAGCCCCTCCGCACTGACAATATATCTGGCCCACACATAAAGCCCCATATCTGACCCCCTGGACGTAAACTATAACGTTCAAGTCCACAGGTGCTTATCTAATGTGGTAATCTTTTATGGGGCACTTCACAGACCAAATTATGTATAACAAAATTTGTTACATCCATTGGCTTCCTTGTTATCTAACATGCTAGTTACTTTGTCAAAGAAGTCATCAATTGATTGAACACAATTTCTTGTCCATAAAATTATACACACTCAGCTGTATAATTATTCTGTTACCATTTCCTTTATTTTCCTAACAAACTGTCCTGAAGTCATTTCCACCCCCAATATTTTCAGTATTTTGTTGTCTTCCTCTCAGCTGACTTTTCTGAAATGCAAAGTCCAATAACTACATATTCAAGCAATATCATTCTATTAAATGTGGTCTTGAGAGTACATAATATTTTCTGTGGTATTCATTACACAACAATGACAAAAATATATTTGTTTTGATTGCACCTACCAACATGCAGACATTATGTTACAGTTAATATGTACCAAGGGCAAATTTTTGTTCCAATGCACCCCTTTCCCAATTACTTTTACATTGAAGTGATTGAAATCCAAGTGAAGTTTAAATGGCATCAGAAAAATAAAACCTCCGGAATGGATGATATTCATTATCAGTATCAGTATCAGCATAATTACTATATTAAACTTTAAATCTTCAGTTGTCCTGGTTCAAGCTAAAACTAAAGACAAATAATAATCTCCTCACACATTCCCCTGCAAGTATCTCTGTCACTCGTTTAAAATATGCCTCTTCTTTGAAAAAGCCCTTAAATATCGCATCTGAATCAGTTTCCATCTGATTACACGCCTTGAGGATGTTCATCTACGTGTTCAATAATAAAACAATGAGATTAGGGACATTTCTATTCAACCTGTCAAAGGAATTGGGGGGCATTTAGAAATAGTCAGTGAGGTAACCAAACATAATAGTTGAGTGGCAAATGACAATAGTGCTACCTTACAATATTTCT
This sequence comes from Leucoraja erinaceus, assembly GCF_028641065.1. Lineage (NCBI taxonomy): Eukaryota > Metazoa > Chordata > Chondrichthyes > Rajiformes > Rajidae > Leucoraja > Leucoraja erinaceus. The sequence continues at coordinate 15,563,786 of NC_073393.1, read as the reverse complement.
GAAGGAAATAATGGGTTAACGGTGCTGTATGTTGTGACAAACTGCCTGACACCTTGCATGTCATTTTAATATTACACATCCCATTCCCCTGATATTCCGGATGAATAAATTAAGGTTTGTCAACTAATTACAAATCAGGCTAATTACAAATCAATAACATTAGCCAACTTCGAAACATGAAAAGTTAAGCATTGGGATCCAGACATCACGGACAACTGGCCTCAGTTCCCCGCTCACTTCTCGTCGTGTTCTCGTCTGAACCAGGGACCGCGGAGCGTTTTTGAAAGTGGGGAGGCTGAGCCCGGTGAGGGAGTGGAGCAACCGAGTGGTGAGGGTGTGGAAGTGGGGTGTCCCTCCTCCCAGGGTAGGGACTTTTTGAAATTTGATGTATTCAAATCATGTTTTAATGAATTGTAAAAGTATGATTTCAATGTTTTTTATAAGAAGTATTTTTAAGAGGTAACCTTTTAAGGAGTAACCTTTTCCACACAAAGGGTATATGGAACAAGCTGCCAGAGGAGGTAGTTGAGGCAGGGACCATCCCAATATTTAAGAAACAGTTAGACTGATACATGGATAAGACAGCTTTGGAGATATAGACCAAAAGCAGGTAGAGTAGCTGGGACATGTTGGCAGGTGTGGGGAAGTTGCACCGAAGGGCCTGTTTTCACACTGTATCACTCTATGACTACATTATACCTCCACCATGCATGAATGCTTCAAAATCAAGTGATCGAGTTTTATTGCCATACACTCAAGCATAGAAACATAGAAAATAGGTGCAGGAATAGGCCATTTGGCCCTTCGAGCCAGCACTGCTATTCGATATGATCATGGCTATTCATCTAAAATCAGTACCTCTTTCCTTTTTTTTCCCCCATATCCCTTGATTTCGATAGCCCCAAGAACTAAATGTAACTCTCTCTTGAAAACATCCAGTGAATTGGCCTGCACTGCCTTCTGTGGCAGAGAATTCCACAGATTCACAACTCTGCGTGAAGAAAGTTTGTCCTCATTTCAGTCCTAACTGGCCTACCCTTTATTCTTAAACTGTGCCCCTGGTTCTGAACTCCCCCAACATCGGGAACATTTTTCCTGCAGTTACAGTAAGTGAAAATCTAGCAGGCAAGCAGGATGCTTTCTCCAACTACCCCCATTTGAAGACCACTATCTTCCACCGTTTCTACCCAGTGCTTGTCCTCCAGGATGCACCGATCCGCAGCCTGATCCATGCCGGTCACCTGGGTGAATTTGGCACAGAGACTTTCACGGCAGCTGCGCAACGCTTCCGACGCCTCCGACGGCCCGGGACTCTTGCACTGAGGCTGCTCCATGGCCAGAGTTGCAACGAGCTGCAGTGAGCGACTCGCCAGCCCGGCAAACACTCGCCAGCCCCGCTCCCTGTCCGCATCTGTCCCCGCCGCTGCTTCTGCTTCCAACACCCGTGGCCCATGCAGTTGATATGAGTTTTGAAATTATCGTTGATCACAGAATTTCTCATGACAGAGCGTGAGAAATTTGTGATCAGTGTGAGAATTTTGCAAAATGCGTGATTCTCACGCTCAATGCATGAGAGTTAGCAGCCCTGCCTCTATCCCCCTCACTCTCCTCCTCTCTCTCTCCCCTTCCCTCTCCCTCTCCCCCTCTTCCTCTCCTCTCTTCCCCTCTCTCTCCTCCCCTCTCCTCTCCTCTCTTCCCCTCTCCTCTCTCTCCCCCTATCTTCTCTCCCCTTCTCTCTCTTCCCCCTCTCCTTCCCACCTCACTCCCCCCTCTCTCGCCCCCTCACTCCTCTCTCTCTCCCCCTCCCCTCTCCCCCTCACTCTCTTCCCCTAACTCTCTCTCCCCTCTCTTTCTCCTAACTTTCTCTCTCTCCCCCTCCCTCCCCCTCTCTTTCTTTCTCTCTCCCTCCTCTCCAACCCTCCCCCCTCTCTCCTCCCTCCTCCCTCCCTTTCTCCCCCCCTACCCCCCTCTCTCTCCTCCCCCTCGCTCTCTCTCTCCACACACTTTCCCCTCTCTCTCTCTCACCTACTTCTCCCCTCGCTCTCTCTCTCTCTCTCTCCCCCCCATTTCTCCCTCCCACCTCACACTACCCTCTTTCTCCCCCTCTCTCTTTCTCATTTGTCTCTATCTCCTCTTTCTCTTTGCCCTCCTATCTCTCTCTCTTCCCCCCGTTTCTCTCTCTTCCCCCCTCTCTCCCTCTTCCCCCCTCTCCCTCTTCCTCCTCTCTTTTCCCCCCTCTCTTCCCCTTCCCTCTCCTCTCCTACTCTCTCCCTCCCTCTCCACCCCTTCTCTCTCTCTCCCCTCTCTCCCCCGTCTCTCCTCTCACTCTCCCTCTCTCTCCCCCCACTGTCTCCCTGTCTCCTTCCCCTCTCTCTCTCCCCCTCCCTTTGAGAGTCTCTGACCCTTCGGCATAAAGACGTCACGGCAGCGGCGCAATGCTTCCGACGCCTCCGACGCCAGCCTCTTGCACTGAGGCTGCTCCATGGCCAGAGCTACAGCGAGCGACTCGCCAGCCCCGCAAACACTCACCTGCCCAGCAAACACGCACCAGCCCGGCAAACACTCGCCAGCCCGGCAAACACTCGCCAGCCCCACAAATACTCGCCAGCCCCGGCTCCCCGCATCTGTCCCCGCCGCTCCATCCCTCCCTCAGCCCTGGCTCTCCAACACCCATGGCCCATGCAGTTTATATGAGTTTTGAAACGTTCGTTGATCACAGAATTTCTCATGACAGCGTGAGAAATTTGTGATCGGCGTGAGCGTGAGAATTTGTCGAAATGCGTTATTCTCACACTCAAAGCGTGAGAGTGGCAGCCCTGGCATTATTCACCAATAATTCATAATTTGAGGAAATGTCAATTGCTACGTTGAAAAGGAACAATCAGTAATAAATATTCTTATCTTTAAATTTGGTGCAGTTAAAAAAAGAAAATTCTGTCAGTCAGTTTCAACAATATTCCAAGATGGATAATTAGAAGTACATTAACTTTATTGTAATTTCAGTTTTGAAACAAAGGGTTGAGTCCAACTCAGGATGGTGAGGTGAAATTAAAATAAAAAATCCGAAATATACTCAACAGCTCAGGCAGAGAGAGTGTTAATATTTCAGGTTTCATCAGAACCAAAAATTAGAAATTAAACACATTTTGTGTTACAGAGCAGGGGACTGCTAGAGGAAAGGAGAGAAGAACTAATAGGTTGGAGATTAAGAGAGTGATTTGCCGAAATGGTGGTGATGAAAAAGAGTGATGAAGACTAGCGAATGACAACATTTATGTTTTGAGTTCGTTACAAAAAGGATATATGAATGAAATCTGAAATTACAGAAGTAAAAGTGAATGTTGGAACGAGCAACAGAACTGCAATTGCTGATCATAAATTGTTGAATTTAGCATTGAATTAACAATGAGCCAAATTGGAAGATTGCATACTTTCTCCCTAAGTTCAAACTCCATATCCCAAATCTCAAATATTACCATATAAAGGAAAATTAGAAAAATAAAATCATCTATTATCATTCCCAGCAACTTTAATGCAGATTAATTGAGAGCATTGATGATGAAAGGTGAAGGTTATTTGACCCCATGCATAAGATATAAATTTAAACTCAATTATCCTTAGGTCAAACAACAATCAGAATAATAAAAGGTAAATTGTGAGTCATCTTAGTCTTAAAACGGTTTAAAAAGTTTTTCAAATGCTTTAAAACACCTGAATGCCTATTGAGATTTGTAAAATATATGAAGCAATGAAAGGTGAGCAAAGGCTGCTCAGTATCACAGGATCAGCTTCTTCCCCTCGTAACAGGCTTCCCCTCTTATAAGGCAGGGTATAGTCCGATCACGAGACGCAGTGGTCTATAAGAAGTCTAGATACGACCTTGGCAAGGCCATCAAAAAGGCCAAAAGGCTCAAAGCTGGAGGATGGGGCGGAGGTTCAGCAACTGTGGCAGGGCTTGAATGCCATCACCTCCTACAAGGCAAAATCAGGAGGCAGCTCAAGCGACACCAAAACTCCCTGATGAGCTCAATGCGTTCTACGCACGTTTTGAAAGGGAGAACACTGATGTGCCTTCCCGAGCCCCCATACGCCCTGATGGTATTACAGTCACAGTCACAGTCATAGAGGCCGACGTCAAAAGATCCTTCAGGAGGGGTGAACCCTCGGAAAGCGCTTGGACCTGATGGTATACCTGGTCGAGTTCTCAAAACCTGTGCAGGCCAACTGGCCGGGGTTTTTATGGACATTTTCAACCTCTCGCTGCTAAGGTCTGAGGTTCCCAGCTGCTTTAAGAGGACATCAATAATACCGGTGCCCAAGAAGAGTGAGGTGACATGCCTCAATGACTATCGACCAGTGGCACTAACGTCCGTGATGATGAAGTACTTTGAGAGGTTGGTCATGGGGCATATCAACTCCTACCTCAATAGTAATCTCAACCCACTACAGTTCGTCTACCATCACAATAGGTCCACGGAGGATAAAATCTCATTGGCTCTCCACTCCGCACGGCTATTGTTTTATAGATTACAGCTCGGCGTTCAATACCATCATTCCCTCCAAACTGTTTACCAAGTACCCGAGCCGGCTGCCTGCCTTTTCCGGGGATACGTCCGTGCCCGGGTGCGGATGGAAAGGGAATACGCCATGTCTACGGGCACCCTGAGGGAGTTCCGCGACCGCTGGGCACCGAGGGGGGTTGAATGTATCCTGGACAAGGATTGCAATATAGTTATTTAGCAGTTGCTTAGCATGTTTGTTTTGTCTTGTATTATGGTACTGTTTTGTTTTATTGTATTGTAAATACTATTTTAATATTTGAATAAATATTTTTGATTTAAAAAAAAAATGATAATAATAAACTGGTTACCAAGTGCCTCTTTTCCAGGGTTACGTCCGTTCCCAGGTGGGGTTAGAAAGAGAATACACCCTGTCCATGGGCACCCTGGGGGAGTTCCGGGACCGCTGGGCTTTGCAGGGTGTTGAATGCATCCTTGACAAGGAGTGTAAGATAGCTGTGTAGTAGTCTTTATTAAGGATATTTGTTTGTATTGTATTATGGTGGTGCGATCTGGTTTGTTTTATTGTCGTGTAATATTATTTTTTTAATAATTTAATACATTTTAAAAAAAAAAAATTGGTTATCAAACTCACGGAACTGGGTCTCTGCGCATCCCTCTGCAATTGGATTCTCGACTTCCTCATCCACAGACCACAGTCTGTTCGAATTGGCAGAAACACTTCAACCTCAGTAATAATCAGTATGGGACACTTCAAGGCTGCGTGCTCAGCTCCCTGCTCTACTCACTCTATAATCATGACTGTGTAGTCGGACATAGTGCAAACTCCATTTTCAAGTTCGCCGAAGACACCACCGTTGTGGGACAAATTGCAGATGGTGATGAGTCAAAGAGTATAGAAGTGAGATAGACCGATTGACCAATGGTGCCAGTACAAGAACCTGGCTCTCAATATCAGCAAAACCAAAGAACTGATTGTGGACTTTGAAAGAGGAAGGTTGAGGACCCACAATCCTGTTTACATCAATGGGACGATGGTAGAGAGTCAAAAACTTCAAATTCCTGGGCGTGCATATTTCCGACAATCTTTCCTGGACCCAGCACACTGATGCAATTATAAAGAAAGCACATCAGAGCCTCTACTTCCTGTGAAAGTTACGGAGATTCGGTATGTCAAAGAGGATTCTCTTGAACTTCTACAGGTGCACAGTGGAGAGAATATGGCCTGGTTCAGCAACTTGAACATCCAGGAGCGGAAAAAGACTGCAAAAAGTTGTGAACACTGCCCAGTCCATCACCGGCTCTGACCTCTGCACCATCGAAGAGATTTATCGGAGTCGCTGCCTCAAAAAGGCAGCCAGCATCATCAGAGACCCACACCATCCTGCTCACACACTCATCTTACCATTGCCATCGGGAAGAAGATACAGGAGCCTGTAAACATTAATGTCCAGGTTCCGGAACAGATTCTTCCCTACAACCATCAGGCTATTAAACACTAAAACCTCATAAGCTATGAACTACATTGTAATAGACACCAATAGACTATTATTATTATTATTATTATTGCACTGTTATTGTTTGATTTTTGTTATATTATTTATTATGATTACATACTCTGCTGTGCTGCAGCAAGTAAGAATTTCAATGTTCTATCTGGGACATATGACTATAAAACAATCTTGACTGTTGGACTTTGTCTCTGGAACTGTTGCGCTATAATACCGTGAACTATAATCTGTACCCTGTATCTTTCCTTTTGCTCTACCTATTGTACTTTGAGTTTGATTTTATTGCATTTATGCATAATGTGTGATTTTGATTGCGTAGCATGCAAAACAAAGTTATTTGTTGTACCCCGGTACACGTGACAATAAGTCTAAACTTAGAATCAGACGTGAAGTTCATGGATATCAGGTCCTTCGGTTTAATGCCTGTAAAGTAAATTATATATATGGTGCACTGCAACCACAGATAGCCTGAGATTTTGCAGTCGGCTCTCCACTAGCCTCCAGATTTAAAATATTCTCAGCAAAGGACCCAAGAATCGTCCCTGCTCTGACCTGCACCTTTTGGAGTTGCTCTAGGCTGTGGGCCGAGCATCAAAAATGTGTCTAAAAATCAACTTTCGTGACCCATGTCTCGGAACTACATGAAAAATTGCACAGATTTAGATAAAATATAGTTGAGAAGGAAGTCATAACTCGTCAGCGCCAAAAGTTGCACATTAATTGATTAAACTAATTAGAAAATGAGATCGAAAAAGTAGCCTCCATCTAGTGTCCAATGTCCATATTACATCATGGGGTGCCTATTTCCGTGTTGCAATCTCTTTAAACCATATATTATCATACTACTATATATATATATATAGTATAATAATTATCTTATATATATAGTATACAATGATATTCACAAGATACATATATATATCTTGTGAATATCATAGTAATCATATATGATTATGTAAAATTATATATAAAAATAATATAATTAATATAATTGTGAGTTTTTTTAAAATGAGACTACCGCAGTGTGCAGAGTGGGGGTCACGGCTAAAGTCGGAATGGGGCAGTGCCAGGCTGGGGGAAGGCTAAGGCATCTTCCACTGACAGGAAAATGCCTAACCCTAATCCTAACTCACCCCCCTTCCAGAGTTGCCCATGGCTGGAGCCGCTTTGGGACCGGCTGCGGGCTCCGTACGTGTGGCCCCGCAGCGCGTCCACCTCGGCCAGCGTGGCGTTCTGGTGGTGATGATGGTGGGGAGCAGCACTGCCATGCATGCTGCCCGGGTCGCCTTCAGCATCCCCATAGCTCCGGCTCCGTCAGACCGCCCGCACGCTTGCTGCAACACCGGCAGCCTGACAGCCCAACCGACCCCTCGCAGCACCCACCGGAGGCCCGGCCCAACACTCACCACCTGCCGGAGGCCCGGCTCGGCCCAGACCAACGCCCCCCCCGTACTCGGGGTCTGAAGCACGTTCGGGGCCCAGACCCAACCGGTCTGCACTTGGTCTAGTATTTCTTTAAAATGTGCAGGTTTTGGCCTTGACGAGTTTCAGGTATGATTTATATATTATTTTTACACAATATGTTAAATATTTAGGTCGTTCCGTGAGTTGGGTCACGAACCTGAGCGAAAAGCTCCTCGGCCCACAGGCTACTCGGTTAACTGGATAATTACTCAAATCTCCCTCCAACACCTTCCTCATCCGCCTTCTTCCGGCAACAGGCTCCATAATGGATATCGAAAAGGTAGTAATGCGGCTGCGTGCAGCCATGGAAACCAAGCATACACAATTGGAGAGAGACACAAAATGCCGCAGTAACTCAGTGGGACAGGCAGCATTTCTTGCGAAAAGGAATAGGCGACGTTTCACTAATTTCTTCTCTCCAGATATGCTGCCTGACCCGCTGAGTTACTTCAGCATAGGTAGACAAAAATGCTGGAGAAACTCAGCGGGTGCAGCAGCATTTATGGAGCGAAGGAAATAGGCAACGTTTCGGGCCGAAACCAGTCTGAAGAAGGGTTTCGTCCCGAAACGTCGCCCATTTCCTTCGCTCCATAGATGCTGCTGCACCCGCTGAGTTTCTCCAGCATTTTTGTGTACCTTCGATCTTCCAGCATCTACAGTTCCTTCTTGAACACGAGTTACTTCAGCATGTTGTGTCTGTCTGCGGTTTAAATCAGCATCTGCAGTTTTGGAGTCACGGCTGCTATGGAAAGCAGAAGGCAGCGCAGCGCGGGCGAGGACACGGGAGCAGCTAAACCATTGGGGGAAGGTCACGGCGGCCAGGAGTCCACCCACGATACCGTTTCCCTGGCAGACGCACGTCAGCATCACAACGGCTCTCAGCCGCTCGGAGAAGAAACTCCGTTCCAAGTCTGGGAAAAAAAACGCCTACCCACCCGAGGCTTAGTTAATAAAACAATTTACACGGAGCTGAGCTTGAGATTTTTTTTAAATCCGGCTGATGCACTGTCGGCCTTAGGCCACGGATCCAGAGTGTCCGCTCCACGCAATTCAGAGCTTTGCTCCTTGTCTGAGGGAACTTAGATGCTAGTCCATTCCACAGGGGAGTGGGCAGTCATGTTATCCCCTCATTTTGAGGCAAAGTCACGTCACTCTTAACCAGCCATTGAATAAACGACGTGGTTATCTATTGAAATGCAAATAGTGGTCACAAACGACGGAATACGTCCTCATGCCTCACTGGGTCCCTCTACTGCACCAGGCTCTAATTGTGTGTAGGAAGGAGCTGCAGATGCTGGTTTACATCATGTATCAAACATCCCGTCTATCACGGATGTAGCATTCTCTTTTAATCACCCCCCCCCGTTGCACGTAAGGTCATGGGGTCAAAGGGCGTGACGCACGGTCCAGCTCAATCCATGTGGAGGACATGGCAGCTTCCGGCACACTGTTAACACACGGGACGAGTACCTTCTTACCTGTTAAAAACCGTCCTTTTATGCGCTATAAATATTTGTGGGTGCTGTCATTGAAAGCGGGAAGGTATCGGAATCTTTGCTCTGAAACCGAGCACCAAGGTGTAAGCAGCACATCCCTCGAACAGCCCCCACTCTCTCCCCCCGGGTCAGCGCTGTCCGGCCACGGCCGCCCTCCGCCCCGTCTCCACCTGTGGGCCGCACTGTCACGGGCTGTGGGCCACGGGCTGTGCGCACACACAGGACCGGGTGTAGCTGGTCCGGGGGGGGGGGGGGGGGGGGGGCTCCCCACTGCACAACTGGGCGCCAAGATGCCACCCGGGGGAGAACGGAGTACAGACATGGGCCACACCCAAGTAAGCACAGTGATACGAAGGGCGGGGGGGGGGGGGGGGGGGGCGAGGGGCGGCGGCTCCAGGCAACATCAGCTGCAGCAGAGTTGGGGATGGTCTGCTCCCTCCGCCCGCCGAGCGGCACCCCGACCTCGTCCTCCCTCCCCCACCCCACCCCCGGGATAGACGGCCCGGGGTCCGCGGGTGTGAAACCAGTCCGGATGCTGGACCAGAAGCCGTAGTAAATGCTGCAGAACCTGCAGTTCACGGCGTGCCCTCCAGTTGCCGTTGCGTGGTAACAGTACGGGTCGCGACCTCGACTCCGTGCAACCTCCCTATATCAAGCAAATATAATCCTGTCTATTCCTCTTCCCACTCCATTGGTGCAAGCCCGCACGTCGTCACTTTTCTTTCTTTTCCCACCCGTGTTACCTCTCCTTCACATTCTTCCTTCCACCCCAAGCCTACAGGTGACATTTTAACCATCTCCATTTACTACTTTGCATTATTGTCATTTGCACCGTCCTTCCAATTGTTTAAAGCAGTAATTTATGCAATTCCAAATTCTCACATACAAATCACTTCCATTAGTGGTCTGAAGAATGGTCTCGATCCGAAACGTCGCCCATTCCTTCAATCCAGAGATGCTGTCAGTCTCGCTGAGTTACTCAAGCATTTTGTGTCTATCCAGTAGTAGCCCCGGGAATATAAGTCTACGTTCCGCCAATTTTCACAACTTATTTTCTAAATGACAGTAGGTTGACTTCAGAGTAACTCACTAAATTGTATTTTATTTTAAAACAGACCTCAAGTTCTAACAGGAATAAACTTGTTTCACACCTAACAGATACGTGTTAGCGAAGCTTTTGGGGCCAGGAACTATTTTAGCGGATGTGCAACGTCTAACAGCGGAAAGATACTCAAATATGGAGACTAACGAGACTTGTAGACTTGTAGGAACCCGCTGACCCGGAACCCAGCACTTGACATTTAACTATAATGGGCATTTAAAATATTTCAGTTCAGAGTGTCCAACTTTATACAAAATAAAAAAAGTAATAATTCCCAAGGTAACCAAATGTAGACAGCACAGTTAATGGAGAACTTTAACGGTGCACTTGAACAGTGATAAAACTGTTACCAGCCAAAAGTGAAAGTATGTAATTAGATAACTGGGTATTTCTTGCTAAATTCCATTTCTGCAACTGTCTCCCACATTTTTCCTGGAGAAATTGCCTTGATTTTTTAAAACATTCCCTTACCCATTAAGGAACACTTACAAAACGTGATTCTGCTTATTGACAACCGTATGCCCTGCAATACCCCAGTTTCATTGGCTGATGTAGTATTGTCAATAAATTGTGAACAGAAAATACCAGGTCAAGACCCTTCATTGCACAGCTAATTTCCCAGTCTGGGGATACTACATTCAACCTTTCTGTCCTGGGCCACCTCCATTACCAGAATGAAGCCACACGCAAACTGGAAGAACACCTCTTATTCTGCGTAACTTGCAACCCAACAGTATGAACAATGAATTCTCCAGTTTCAGATAACTATCCTACGAACACACCTCCTCCCACCTTTTCTCCCTCGCTTCCCTGTGCCCCAGCTGGATCTGCACCCATTTTTCCCTTTCCCTCCCCAATCTCCTTCACCTTTCGCACATCTATTCTTACTCTTCCCATTTTTATCTTTTCATCTCTGGCCCTTGTCCAACCAAAACACCCCTTCACATGTATCACATCATTTGACAGACTTTGTCCGCCTTTTCCCCCCCCACCCACCCCAATCAGTCTAAAGGGCGCCAACCCAAAATGCCACCTATCTATGTTCTCCAGAGATGTTTGCTGCCTGGCTTGCCTAATTACTTCAGCACTGTCTTTTTTTTTGTAACCAACATCCACAGTTCCTTGTATGTAAATTTTACTTAACTTGCTGCTATGCTTGTGCTTCAGATGCCAGCGGCGTGACTGGCCCACTGAATCCACTATAAATGCAGCTTTATATTCAGAACCATGTGACCTCGCCCAACCTAAGCAGCCAACGAAGCCTATTAAATGCTCTATTCCCATTTTACATAAACATTATGGGACTCGGACCAAGAATTGCAGAACATGTATTATTACCAAAGAGGATTAAATCCTACAGTACAGCATCATGTGAAATTTGCTTTTCCCTTACCAAACGTTAGCATGAATGAGGACTGTTCAGAACATGGAGCAAGAATTTACATTGAGGTAGCAACTAACACTCAAGCCAGTCAGAATAGGGAATTTATTTTTCAGACAGGACATTTAGGCCACAAGTAGGTTTTCCCAGGCACACCCCTTAAATGTTGAATAAGAACATACTCCTTAAGGAGGTGTGGAATATTAATAGACACAAAGTGATGGAATAACTTAGTGGGTCAGGCAGCATCTCTGTAGAAACGAATAGGTGGTTTTGGCTCAGGACCCTTCTTCAGACTGAAGCGTTCCGACCCGAAATGTCACACATCCATGTTCTCCAGAGATGCTGCCTGACCCACTGTTACTGCGGCACTGTCTTTTTTGTAAAACAGCATTTTCAGTTGCTTGTTTCTATATTCTTTAATATTAACAGATTTGGTGGGGATAATAGGCCATTTATCTCTAGTTTCACAGAAAATTAGATGGGTTACAAGTTGATATAATTGGTAAATTATAAAACAAAATAGTGCACAAAGGTGAAGAGCAGGAATATATTTTGCGTGCTACATGCAATTATGTAGTCATCGTAAACCAAAGAACTGCAAAGTTCTGGGAATAAAATATTTCATTTTCAAGAATTATAAATAGGTGGAAAAGCCAACCATTCAGCTTCTCAAGCCTATTCCACCATTAACTGACTCTTCACATGTGCTACTCGAGTATTTTCAGTACTTTATAATTTTGAAGAATTGCAAACAACTTTCTTTTACCCGGCTGCTCTGTTGCAGTTTGTAGAGAATCATTTATAATGTATGATGCATAACACATGGATTATTACTGCAGTCATTATATCAGGCAAGTATTGAAACTTCAAAATGTTTAAACTCCTTTCAGTTTCACTCAGATCCTCAATTCATTATGCCATTCCCAAACTTGAGTTCAATGCAAAAAGCATATCAGTTAAGTCATCTTTGACAAAGGAACTGTAGAATATTTACATTTGCTCATCAATTTTTTATTCTGAATTAAAAAAGGTTACAGTATTTGTAATATCCAAACACACGTGTGTATAAATGCCAATACCTCCCATGTATTAATGATTTTGTTAACTTGGATTTCGGGATGGAAGGTGCCATATACTGGAACATCACATCATCGCACCAACCCCACACAAATAACTCGGTCAACTGGTACACAGTTAAAATCAAGCACACTTTTGCTCTACTCCATGCACTACATTGTAGCAAATGGGCTCAGAAAAAAAAAAACAATTGCTCAGACAATTTGGAAAAAAACCCCAAAATACTTCTGAGGGCACCGCCTTTAGAGTGACAGCACGAGATTTGCAAGCAGTCAAGTTCCGTTACTGTTGAGTGATTTTCTGCAGCCTCTGTTAAAAGCAGCAAATCTATTCCAACTGGGATTGCTGTTAAATAATCTGTTAAACAAAATTTGGAAAAGTCACACACCATGCAGTTTAAGAAAATTAATTTAACGTGCAAGGGAAGGATTTTGCTCAACAGAAACCTTCCCATTCTCCTTTGTAAATAGTAAAATGTTGTCTGCCAGGTTTAAATATGCAGTGTTGTAACTTGATTGATTGGATTGTACACAAGTGTACACAGTGCTTTGCATTAGGTCATAGAAAGCTTTAATAGACAAATTTATCATGCTACTATAATTAACTGTACATTTTGCAAACATTCTCATGCTCTCTTTTGAACTTCACATACATTTTCTCTGTACACCAAACCTGTTTTTGCACCCGTAGATTTTAAAGTTACATTATTCCCCAAAACATATCCATATACTACAAGGTTTTTTTGAGACCACCTCCTGTATCCACCCGAAACAAGTCTGCAGCTTATCTGCTACACTGTCATTACCACCCACCAGCCCATTCAACAGCTGCTTGCATTATTTTTGTATGGTTCTTAACAGATTGTCTCAACAAAATATTTTGGAACAAAATTCTAAACTATCCAGCTTTTGTGAATTTTGTGCCTGCACAGCCCTTATTTTCTCTTGGATCCCATACATTTAAAAATGTGCACTTTGGTGAATGTGACGTTTTTGAAACCAACAGGGAACCACTGAATAAATACACTAGTCAGTCTTATTCCAGGACATAGACTGCAGCGGAAACACCCTCACAGCCAATGATTCCATCGTCAACCCATACTATGACCCTGTATATTTGCCACATACTGCTGCTTTACGACTGCAATCTGCAGAGGAGTTATGATGATACTCAATGTACTTTTAGATAACATTCTCTGTTATTACCATTGAAATCTGCCCTGATTATCTGCACATTACTCTGGCCCAAGTTAAGGGAAAAGTGTGACCAAGAGTGATGACGTGAGCAAAAGGACAGCTTCAGGCATCAGATAACAACCAAATGACACTTCAGGGCCTTTACCGACCAGTTTGCTGCCCAGAGACACTGACAAACTTTGCATTTTGCTACAGAACTGACATTGAGAGGGATCTCTCAAAAAATACTTTTATTTTTCTTTCAAATCGAAAAATCACCCAGTGTCCCCAATTGTTGAACTATTGAGAGCAGCTTACAATTTTGTGGAACTTGTTCTACCTTTCCTTAGAAATATTATCTGCATTTGGCAAATTTTTATTTTATAGAAAGACAGGAAAAAGGACAACACAAGAAAATTTGTAATGGAACACATTCTAGGCATTTTATTACAATACAAAAAATAATATATAAATATACAAAAACATTGTAATTTCAGAACCAAAAATCTAGTAAGTTGTAATTCTCTGAAACATAAATGGAAATCTAAAATAAATGGATGTAGTACAGTGTTGCCACTGGGTTTAGGGTAAGCCATGGTCACCTGTGTCGTTGCAGTCACAAGTTCACATTTCCAGACTGTGATAGCTCCTCTTTTGCCCAATGTCTCCCCTGTAAATCCCGTAACTCCGTCATCTTGCAGAATGAACTACGCAGACAGCAGTAGGATTCACCGTACAGCTGCAGAAACACCAGGCACGTGCGAGTTGTTACTCCGAGCACCATCCGAATGCTCCTTCAGTATGGGATCTGAGGTAGAGTGTAAAATACCAAGTGAAATAACTAGTAGCTTTCAACGCAAGTTGCAAACTGACCATTGAATCCCCAAACTCAGCAACAAACTCAAAGATCCTAGTTCCTGCTGAGAGTGCAATGATTATATGCACCGAATGACAGCAATTAAAATTTCGCATTATGTCATAAGGATATCACAATAGTATGCCTTTGTTACCTCCAGACCTGGCAATTCTATACTCCATAAATTTACCATCATTCAAAACTCTGCTGCCATATCCTGGTTTGAGGTACATCAAGTCTGTTTGGTGCCAATTTGTTCGAGCATGGAATGATGAGTGAACAGACTTGATGTACCTCAAACCAGGATATGGCAGCAGAGTTTTGAATGATGGTAAATTTATGGAGTTTATACAATGCCTCTTAAACTCTTCAAGTTTTCTACCAATTTCTGATCTCCTCCAGCCCAAAGCACTCAGTTAGTGGTAGTAAAATTCTGATCTTCTCCATGTCAATTCATTTATTCCATTTGTGATTGAGCAATCATCTGCTATGGCACTCAAGATCCAGAAATGTTTTTGCACCTTTCACCACCTGTCCAGCACCTACCCCAGTTTCTATTCTATGATTGTCTTTTAGTTTCCTTGATAATGCTCATGAAGAGCCGAGGCTTTTTTTTTAATTTTTTTTTAAAAGGGAAGTTTTTTTTGTCTGTTAGCTTATGGAAATAATGGTGAGAGATTCAGAGCAAACTTTAGATATACCAAAAGAGGGTCAAATTGAACCCACACTAGGAATATTGTGCATAGATCTAATCTTCCCATGAAAGGGAGATTTGCAAAAGAAGCACAGAAAATGTCACTAGATAGATTGCTGGGATGATGACTCATCCAATGAAAATAGATTAGTTAGACTGGGTTCCAACTGACTTGAATTTTGAAGAATGAGATGGTATCCTATTGGATCATACAAAATTAAATGGCTTGACTGGATAGATCCACAAATGATATTTCCCCTGGTCGAGTTGTCTAGAAACAGGGTACAGTCATAAATGGCCAGCCATTGTCAACTGGGATAAGACATTGATCTTGTGAATTCTTTGGCCAAGATGGCTGTGAAGTCCCAACCATTAAATATATTCAATGACCAAATCCATAGATTTTGAAATAGAGGAAATCAAGAGATGCAAGGTCAGTGTAGGGATGTTGCACTGAGGTAAAATATCTGAATGAATGTGGCAACGGATATAATGAGCCTGCCAGATCGCTACAGTAAGCAATTTTCCGTCAGATGCACGTGCTCCTATTTTACACTTCACTGGTAGGAACAGGGTGTAAAGTTAAATTAACGGACTACTTTGATGTGAGAAATGGGATGGAGAAGCATTCATCATTCCTCATAGCCTCATTTTACAGCACCAGCCAGCAAAATAGTCAAAATGGCAATATACCCTCAGAACTCCCCACCCCCTTGAATTACAATCTATAAAAATGTACTTCCTGCAATCACTCTGTGGCTTACTAAGCAACAGAAATTTTGAATAATGTTACTACGGCTATAACAATTCTCAACTCAGATAATTTCCATAAAGCTGGGTCATCCACATACTTACAGAAGTATGGATGTTCCATTGCTTCCTTAGCTGTAAGTCTCTGCTGATGATCGTAACGAAGTAGTTTATCCAACAAATCCAAGGCCTCCGGACTGACCAGGTGCCTATTCTCACTGTGAATAAACTGCTCCCAGCGCTTCCGAGAATGTCTGAGGAACAGTAAATGATTCATTAGAAAAGTGAATTAAATCTTTAGAATACAATCTATGTATGAATACTACCTAAAACTGGATATAGCTTATCAAATGTCACTTAATAAACATTTAACATTTAATTCATAAAATTTGTATAAAAAGTAATTAACTTCAAAATAAAACCATATTTACTACTCCTTTACACATGGGAGAAAAGTATTACATTTCCACTGATAATCATTTATAGTGAACAAATCTATGCAACATCGATCCATCCACTTACTCCACAGTATACAAATTAAAGCAAAGTACAACGTAGCAAATGAGCGGGAAGCAAGAGGTTTAAGGAGCAACAGAAGATAACTAAAAAGGCAATACGGGGAGAAAAGATGAGGTGTGAAGGTAAGCTAGCCAAGAATATAAAGTTAAAAGCTTCTTTAGGTATGTGAAGAGGAAAAAATTAGTTAAGACCAAAGTTGGCCCCTTGAAGACCAAAAAAGGTGAATTTATTATGGGAAATAAGGAAATGGCAGATGAGTTGAACAGGTACTTTGGATCTGTCTTCACTAAGGAGGACACAAACAATCTTCCTGATATAGTAGTGGCCAGAGGATCTGGAGTGACGGAGGAACTGAAGGACATCCACATTAAGCAGGAAATGGTGTTGGATAGACTGATGGGACTGAAGGCTGATAAATCCCCAGGGCCTGATGGTCTACATCCCAGGGTACTTAAGGAAGTGGCTCTAGAAATCGTGGATGCATTGGTGATAATTTTCCAATGTTCTATAGACTCAGGATCAGTTCCTGTGGATTGGAGGGTAGCTAATGTTATCCCACTTTTTAAGAAAGGCGGGAGAGAGAAAACAGGGAATTATAGACCAGTTAGCCTGACATCGGTGGTGGGGAAGATGCTGGAGTCAATTATAAAAGATGAGATAGCCGAACATTTGGATAGCAATAACAGGATCGGTCCGAGTCAGCATGGATTTACAAAGGGGAAATCATGCTTGACTAATCCTCTGGAATTTTTTGAAGATGTAACTAAGAAAATGGATAAGGGAGAGCCAGTGGATGTAGTGTACCTGGACTTTCAGAAAGCATTTGATAAGATCCCACATAGGAGATTAGTGGGCAAATTTAGGGCACATGGTATTGGAGGGTAGAGTGCTGACATGGATAGAGAAGTGGTTGGCAGACAGGAAATAAAGAGTAGGGATTAACGGGTCCCTTTCAGAATAGCAGGCAGTGACTAGTGGGGTACTGCAAGACTCGGTGATGGGACCGCAGCTATTTACAATAGGATGAAGGGATTCAAAGTAACATCAGCAAATTTGCAGATGACACAAAGCTGGGTGGCAGTGTGAACAGTGAGGAGGATGCTATGAGAATGCAGGGTGACTTGGACAGGTTGGGGGAGTGGGCAGATGCATGGCAGATGAAGTGAGGTTATCCACTTTGGTAGCAAAAACAGGAAGGCAGATTACTACCTAAATGGAGTCAAGTTGGGGAAAGTGGAAGCACAACGGGATCTGGGGGTCCTTGTACATCAGTCTACGAAAGTAAGCATGCAGGTACAGCAGGCAGTGAAGAAAGCGAATGGCATGTTGGCCTTTATAACAAGAGGAATCGAATATAGGAGCAAAGAGGTCCTTCTGCAGTTGTACAGAGCCCTAGTGAGACCACACCTGGAGTATTGTGTGTAGTTTGGGTCCCCTAATTTGAGGAAGGACATTCTTGCTGTTGAGGGAGTGCAGCATAGGTTTACAAGGTTAATTCCCGGGATGGTGGGACTGTCATATGCTGAGAGAATGGAGCAGCTGGGCTTGTACTCTCTGAAGGATGAGATGATATCTCATTGAAACATACAAGATTGTTAAGGGCTTGGACACGCTAGAGGCAGGAAACATGTTCCCGATGATGGGGAGTCCGGAACCAGGGGCCACAGTTTAAGAATAAGGAGTAAGCCATTTAGAACGGAGACGAGGAAACACTTTTTCTCACAGTGGTGAGTCTGTGGAATTCTCTGCCTCAGAGGGTGGCGGAGGCAGGTTCTCTGGATGCTTTCAAGAGAGCTAGATAGGGCTCTTAAAAATAGCGGAGTCAGGGGATATGGGGAGAAGGCAGGAACGGGGTACTGATTGGGGATGATCAGCCATGATCACATTGAATGGCAGTGCTGGCTCGAAGGGCCGAATGGCCTACTCCTGCACCTATTATCTATTGTTTATACTCCTCCCCCTTTCCCCACACCGATATTAAACTTCTCAGGTAAATGACAAGTTTCTTCCCATCCACAAATACAATATTATGTGCACTTAAAAATCAACTCGGAAGGAGCAATCTCAGATTAGGTTAATTTGTTTCACTCAATCCAGTTATTCAACTCACTGGCCAAGAGTATCATTAAACCGAGGATCCAGTTCGATGTGGTATTTCTTGAGGTAGTCAAACAATTCATCAGTTCCTAAAACCTTGGCGATGCGAACAAGCTAGAAGAAAGAAAAGTCGAATGTATCTTAATGGGCACTCATTCACAACAGGATATTGTGATCCATTCATTGATTTTTCTTTAAACAAAGTCACAAGGTCAAGCCTACGTTCACTTTTACTACACTTGAGCATTAATTAATTTTGAAAATTATTAATATTGATTTTTAAGACCTGGATTATACGACTTGAACACAACTCCCATCATTGAGTCAGTACTTGATTCGGAAATCAGACCCAATGCTTTCATTTGGAGAACAGCAAACTTCTTGTTCACTCATGTCTTGAGCAATAAGCAAGTTTGGTATTCCGAAAAACGCAAGGAATCATGGGATTTGTCAAAGGTCACTCCCGATAAACATTCCCGGCAACTGTGCTCCTGCATGTGTAAAGACCTGCGTTTCATCCGTGGTCAGGATTGAACCCGGGTCTCTGGCACTGTTGAATTGCTGCTGGACCGCCCCCTCCGAGTGTCCCACCCTGTTCAGGGCGGCCGGAGATATCCGAGGTGATCCTGGACTGACGGTACATCGGCCGTGGAGTGGAGTTAGCTCGTCTTCTCCGCGCTGGGTGTAAGGCTGGGCCGCCGTTGTCCCGGCCGGTGTCCCGTCAGTCCAGGGTCACCCCGGACATCTCCGACCGCCCCTAGACAGGATGGGACACTCGGGAGAGGACAGTCCAGCAGCAATTCAACAGCGCTTGCAGCACCGGAGACTCTGGTTTGATCCTGACTATGGATGAAATGCAGGTCTGTATACATGCAGTAACAATATTTATCGCGAGTGACCTATGTGACCTGGGCTTGCGTAGTCGGAATAACTAACTCGCTCATACCTCCCTCCATTAGGTAACCAGTTATTCAATGCAGAGATATTCTGAAGATCAGTATGATGTTAGATCAAAAAGTAGGCCAGTTAATTCTAGATTATCTTATTAGTTTCCAAGAAGTTTCCAACGAGACTACCTGCAATTCTGGATTTGATATGATACTAACATTAGCAGTTCAATATTGTGCACATTAACTGTTGACTTAGAATGGAAGAATCTCTGAAATCACAAGATCCAACTCATAATATTGAAAGCACAATTAAATATTTAAGCATTTGCAAAACCATGTGCATGTTGACATTTGAAGCGACAATGGAGAATGTTTAAGGCAGGTGTCAAGTCAGTTTACATAGACATTGGGTTCTATAGCAATGGGTCTCTGCTGACATTGGCTTTGAACAGGTCAGATCAAATAGCCAGGGGTGTCCTGACAGTATAGGAACACATCTGCAGTCAATAATGCTCTAGCCTTTTCTATCCCCTCACATTTTATGTTGAGATTTCACATGTGATTTTTCTTTTGCATATTAAATACTGATATACAATATAAATAACGTAAATAGTTTTATCTTAAATGCACCATTGAGAAGAAATGCACATGCACCAATGAAAAATCATAATGCAAAAATGTAGCATGTGCGCTTTTACATAATTAATGTGGCATGACCCTTGAAATTCTAATATTCCATTTTAATGCTGTCTATTCTGCAAATCAATGTGTCTACCCCATTAGATTATGAGAGTGGAAGAAATCTCTCAATCCCTAATGGCACAACCAGAAATTAATGTGGTCTTTTCAGCATCAATTCTTTGCTTTGTTGATTTTTTATTATTCGTAGCAAAGTGGATCTTTAGCTGCATCACTATTTAGCATATTTCAATCGGATACAAAGCATGTTCAGTCGCACCCCTGACAGAAAATTGCTTCACTTACAGTGCCATCCATAATGTTTGGGACAAAGACCCATCATTTATTTATTTTCCACAATTTGAGATTTGTAATAGATCAAAACATGTGGTTAAAGTGCACATTGTCAGATTTTAATAAAGGTTATTTTTATACATTTTGGTTTCACATGTAGAAATGACAGCTGTGTTAATACATAGTCACCCCCCCCCCCCCCCCCCCCCACCCCAGGGCACCATCATGTTTGGGACACATGGGTTTACAGGTATTTGTAATTGCTCAGTTGTGTTTAATTGCCTCCTCGATGCAGGTATAAGAGAGCTCTCAGCACCTGGTCTTTCCTCCAATCTTTCCATCACTTTTGGAACCTATTATTGCTGTTTATCAACATGAGGACCAAAGTTGTGCCAATGAAAATCAAAGAAGCCATTATGAGACTGAGAAACAAGAATAAAACGGCTAGAGACATCAGTATTTGTAACTGTTTGGAGCTCATTGCCTCCTCGATGCAGGTATAAGAGAGCTCTCAGCACCTGGTCTTTCCTCCAATCTTTCCATCACTTTTGGAACCTATTATTGCTATTTATCAACATGAGGACCAAAGTTGTGCCAATGAAAATCAAAGAAGCCATTATGAGACTGAGAAACAAGAATAAAACGGCTAGAGACATCAGTCAAACTTTAGGCTTACCAAAATCAACTGTTTGGAGCATCATTATGAAGAAGGAGAGTATTGGTGAGCTTACTAATCGCAAAGGGATTGACAGGCCAAGGAAGACTTCCACAGCTGACGACAGAAGAATGCTGTCTATAAATAAAGAAAAATCCCCTAACACCTGTCCAACAGATGAGAAACACTCTTCAGGTGTGGATTTGTCAAAAACCACTGTCTATAGAAGACTTCATGAACAGAAATACGGAGTATACACTGCAAGATGCAAACCACTGGCTAGCCGCAAAAATAGGATGGTCAGGTTACAGTTTGCCAAAAGTACTTAAAAGAGCAACCACAGTTCTGGAAAAGGGTCTTGTGGACAGATGAGACAATGATTAACATATCAGAGTGATGGCAAGAGCAAAGTATGGAGGAGAGAAGGAACTGCCCAAGATGCAAAGCATACCACCTTATCTGTGAAACACGGTGATGGGGGTGTTATGGCCTGGGCATGTATGGCTGCTGAAGGTACTGGCTCACATATCTTCATTGATGATACAACTGCTGATGGTAGTAGCATACAGTGCATTCAGAAAGTATTCAGACCCATTCACTTTTTCCACATTTTGTCATGTTACATCCTTATTCTAAAATGGGTTAAATTCATTTTTTTATCATCAATCTACACACAATATCACATAATAAAAAAGCTTAAACAGGTGTTTAGAAATTTTTGCAAAATAATTAAAAACAAATAACTGAAATATCACATTTACATAAGTATTCAGACCCTTTACGCAGTACTTTGTTGAGGCACCTTAGGCAGTGATTACAGCCTCAAGTGGGTATGACACTACAAACTTGGCACACCTGCATTTGGGTAATTTCTCCTATTCTTCTTTGCAGATCCTCTCAAGCTCTGTCAAGTTGGATGGGAAACGTCGATGCACAACTATTTTCAGGTCCCTTCAGAGATGTTTTATCGGGTTCAAGTCCGGCTCTGGCTGGGCCACTCAAGGACATTCAGACTTGTCACAAAGTCACTCCTGCATTGTCTTGGCTGTGTGCTATGGGTCGTTGTCCTGTTGGAAGGTGAACCTCCACCCCAGTCTGAGGTCCTGAACGCTCTGGAACAGATTTTCGTCAAGGATCTCTCTGTACTTTGCTCCGTTCATCTTTCTCTCGATCCTGACTAGTCTCCCAATCCCTGCTGCTATAAAAACATCCCCACAGCTCTGGTGGACTCCAAACAAGTTGTAGAAACATCTCAAGGATAATCAATGGTCAGATTTTCCTAGGGGATGGGAGTGAAACGGCCTTGGAGCCTTTCTGACGGTGTTGTGGTTAGCAGTGGTCCAAGCTCTCCCCCCGGGGCCACACGGTGTTGTCGTACGGAAATAGTCGTCGGTGTCCGCCTGCGGTGGAATGGAAAGAGCCGAACTCCCGGGGAAGGTAGAAGATGGGCGGCATGAGATCGTCAGGGCTCAGGTCCGGCGAGCAGGAACGGTGGAGGAAAGCATCTTGATATTTCAGGATGCACCGAAGCTCAATTTTGAGGGTCTGAATACTTATGTAAATGTGATATTTCAGTTATTTCTTTTTAATTATTTTGCAAACATTTCTAAATACCTGTTTTCACTTTTTTATTATGGGGTATTGTGTCCAGATTAATGATCAAAAAATGAATTTAATCAATTCTTAGAATAAGGCTGCAATGGAACAAAATGTGGAAAAAGTGAAGGGGTCTGAATATTTTCTGAATGCACTGTAATTAATTCTGAAGTGTATAGACACATCCTATCAGCTCGTTCAAATAAATGCCTCAAAACTCATTGGCCGGCGGTTCATTCTACAGCAAGACAATGATCCCAAACATACTGCTAAAGCAACAAAGGAGCGAGGCAAAGCTAAAAAATGGTCAATTCTTGAGTGGCCAAGTCAATCACCCAAAGCTAAAAAATGGTCAATTCTTGAGTGGCCAAGTCAATCACCCAATCTGAACCAAATTGAGCATGACTTTTATATGCCGAAGAGAAAACTGAAGGGGACTAGCCCCCAAAACATGCATAAGCTAAAGATGGCTGCAATACAGGCCTGGCAGAGCATCACCAGAGAAGACACCCAGCAACTGGTGATGTCCATGAATCGTAGACTTCAAGCAGTCATTGCATGCAAAGGATATGTAATAAAATACTAAACATTATTACTTGCATTTACATGACATTGCTGTGTCCCAAACATTATGGTGTCCTGAAATGGGGGGAACCATGTATAAACACTACTGTAATTTCTACGTGTTGAAACCAAAATGTATAAAAATGGTCTTTATTAAAATCTGGACAATGTGCACTTTAACCACATGTGATTTTTTTTCTATTACAACTCTCAAATTGTGGAGTACAGCAGCAAATAAATAAATGATGGGTCTTTGGCCCAAACATTATGGAGAGCACTGTATGTCACATTTAAAGAAAACTCATGCTTTGCAATTTTGTGTTTTACTTATCCAGGCACAACAACATGTCCGCAAGGATAACCAAACCCAAAACTCACTGAGCAACAGTCAATTCAGGCTTTAATTTAGCAAATTTCCCGTGGAAATTAGAACACATTTCTTTAGAACTATCATGTAGGACCCAAGTTTAAGGTGAGATTCATTACTGAATTCTTCAATGCAACTTTCAATAATGTGGTTCAGTTTCCCAACAATGCTATACTTCACATTGAGAAATGTTTTAAATGCCAGTTACTCAAGATGAACAAGCAATTGCCCAGAAAGTACAGAAGCCATCATTAATTCAGGAAGGTTCCATTAAATCATGGGTATTTGTAATGCCTACTGAAATTGTCAACACAAGTCACACTCAAGACTCTGAAGAGAGAGAAAAGAAAGAAGGGGAAAAAAATCAAAAAAAAAATCGCACGGATAAGGCAATGAAAAAAAAATTGCACCGTTTCTCAAGCTGATCAGAGACCTACATCATCACTCTTACAATCTGTGAAGCAGATCACCTGAAATCACAGAACTTACCACAATAAAGTTCATGAAGCAAGAGACTCATATTCCACTTGGGTAGATTACTGTAGCCGACAGTATGAACAATGAATTCCACAATTTGGGGTAACTTCTTACAACCACCCCCTCCCTCTTTCTCTCCCTCATCTCCCTCACATGCCCCACTTGCATCACATGCCCCACTTGCATCTCACATGCCCCACTCAGACTTGCATCTATTGCTCCCCACCTACATTCCTTCAACTGGCATCATAATTCACAACTCTTCAATCCTTTTGTCTCACACCTTTGTTTTCATCTCTGGCCTTTGACCAACCATCTGCCTATCAGAAACCCCATTGTCTGTCTTCACCTATTAAATGCCCGGCTGTGTTTCTCTCCCCCCCTCCTTCCTCTCTTCTAACCTTCTCTTCTTTTGGATCATTAAAACCTTTCACCACTACCTCAGCCAGCGTTAATAATATTTGTCAAGTTTCCACTGTTTGAGACGTTCCATTTGTTGTCTTCATTCCCCCTCCTTCTCAGAAAGTTAAAATATTTGTTTTTTTAATTTTTTCTAGTTCTAATGAAATTAACAATTTCTCTCACTACAGAACTACCCATCTTGAGATATATTTCCAGCATTTTCTGTTTTCAACAAAACCCTACCTGATCATAATTATCATGTCCATGGAAGAAAGGCTCCTTGCGGAATATCATGCTGGCCAACATGCATCCCAGACTCCACATGTCCAGACTGTAATCGTACATCTGGAAAAAGAAAATGCAGATTAGGGTACTGAGCAGACAAAATGCATTCAAAACAACAGCATTTGGCATGACATGGGTGTTGTATGTGGTTCAATAGATATTTTTTTAATCCAACGTGTCCAATCAAGCACAAAGTTCATCTGCAAATTTTAACTAAATTATAATTATAAAAGAATGCATTTACAATGTTTCTAAATTACCTTCTTTCACAAACAGCACATTATAGAAGCACACAACTTTACAACAAAGCCCTTTTCTTTATTCATGCCAATAAGCAATAGGCAATAGACAATAGGTGCAGGAGTAGGCCATTTGGCCCTTCGAGCCAGCACCGCCATTCAATGTGATCATGGCTGATCATCCCCAATCAGTACCTCGTTCCTGCCTTCTCCCCATATCCCCGAACTCCCCTATCTTTAAGAGCTGTATCTAGATCTCTCTTGAAAGTATCCAGAGAACCGGCCTCCACCGAGGCAGATAATTCCACAGACACAACTCTCTGTGAGAAAAAGTGTTTCCTCGTCTCCGTTCTAAATGGCTTACCCCTTATTCTTAAACTGTGGCCCCTGGTTCTGTACTCCCCCAACATCGGGAACATGTTTCCTGCCTCTAGCGTGTCCAAACCCTTAATAATCTTCTATGTTTCAAAAAGATTCCCTCTCATCCTTCTAATCTCCAGAGTATACAAACCCAGCCCCTCCATTCTCTCAGCATATGACAGCCCCGCCATCCCAGGAATTAACCTTGTAAACCTACGCTGCACTCCCTCAATAGCAAGAATGTCCTTCCTCAAATTAGAGGACCAAAACTGCACACAATACTCCAGGTATGGTCTTACTAGGGCCCAATGCAACTGCAGAAGGACCTCTTTGCTCCTATACTCGACTTTTCTTGTTATAAAGGCCAACATGACATTCGCTTTCTTCACTGCCTGCTGTACCTGCATGCTTACTTTCATTGACTGATTAACAAGGACCCCCAGATCCCATTGTACTTCCTTTTTCCCACAACTTGACCCCATTTAGATAGTAATCTGCCTTCCTGTTTTTGCTACCAAAGTGGATAATCTCACATTTATCCACATTAAACTGCATCTGCTATGCACCTGCCCATTCATCCAACCTGTCCAAGTCACCCTGCATTCTCATAGCATGCTCCTCACAGTTCACACTGCCACACAGCTTTGTGTCATCTCCAAATTTGCTAATGTTACTTTGAATCCCTTCATCTAAATCATTGATGTATATTGTAAATAGCTGCGGTCCCATCACCGAGCCTTGCGGTACCCACTAGTCACTGCCTGCTATTCTGAAAGGGACCCGTTAATCCCTACTCTTTGTTTCCTGCCTGCCAACCAATATCCATGTCAGCACTCTACCCCCAATACCATGTGCCCTAATTTTGCCCACTAATCTCCTATGCCATTCCCTATAATTTGTTGAAGAATCAAATTAATTTTATTAATTAGCCCCTTGACATGCAGATTAGATGCCCTGTTTTAGGATGGCAAAGTTTAAATTAATGATGAAGAAACAATTTCACTTTTACCAGAAAAAAAACCAAGTTTCATTTTAAATGCAATTAGATTTTCTTTAAATCTGGAGAAAAGCCGCTGCCAAGAAAATGATAAGGAAAGTCACTGGGACAGCTCTCAAAATACTTCAGGCAAAATATCAGGGGGGGGGTCGAGGGGAAAGGTGATATTTGGAATGAGGAGCCAAAACAAAAAAAGAGGACCATGGTATAAAAAGAGTTGTTGACCTACACACCCCCCACTACCGATCCTTATAAAATGTAATCTACAAATCACTTTGTTTCTGATTGTACCTGGTAGTCAACTAGCAGCTCGGGACCTTTAAAATATCTGGAGGCCACTCTAACATTGTACTCCTGTTCAGGATGGTAAAACTCAGCCAGTCCCCAGTCAATTAACCGAAGCTGTGAAATAAATGAGACAGTTAAGTATCAGGTAATGTGCTGGAAATGTATTAGTGTTCTTCATATGAAAAGCCAAATATATGGAGAAACAAATATTCACTGGATGGAGCTATGATTCTTTAAGATGACATACATATATAGAGTACCCTCCATTATGTTTGGGACAAAGACTCATCATTTATTTATTTGCCCCTGTACTCCACAATTTGAGATTTGTAATAGAGAAAAATCACATGTGGTTAAAGTGCTTAGAATTATAATGTGTTTAATATTTTGTTGCATATCCTTTGCATGCAATGACTGCTTGAATTCTGTGATCCATGGATATCACCAGTTGCTGGGTATCTTCTCTGGCGATGCTCTGCAAGGCCTGTATTGCAGCCATCTTCAGCGTATGCTTGTTTTGAGGGCTGGTCGCCTTCAGTTTTCTCTTCAGCATATAAAAGGGATGCTCAATTGAGTTCAGATCGGGTGATTGACTTGGCCACTCCAGAATTGACCATTTTTTAGCTGTGAAAAACTCCTTTGTTGCTTTAGCAGTATGTTTCGGATCATTGTCTTGCTGTAGAATGAACCACATGCCAATGAGTTTTGAGACATTAGTTTGATCTTGAGCAGATAGGATGTGTCATACACTTCAGAATTCATTATGATACTACCATCAGCAGTTGTATCATCAATGAAGATATGTGAGCCAGTACCTTCAGCAGCCATACATGCCCAGGCCATAACACCCCCACCACAGTGTTTCACAGATATGAGGTGGTATGCTTTGGATCTTGGACAGTTCCTTCTCTCCTCTATACTTTGCTCTTGTCATCAATCTGATACAAGTTAATCTTCATCTCATCTGTCCACAAGAACCTTTTCCAGAAGTGTGGCTGCTCTTTTAAGTAATTCTTGGCAAACTGTAACCCGGCCATCCTATGTTTGTGGCTAACCAGTGGTTTACATCTTGCAGTGTAGCCTCCATGAAGCCTTTTTGTTCATGAAGTCATCTGCAGACAGTGGACATTGACAAATCCACACCTGACTTCTGAGGAGTGTTTCTGATCTGTCGGACAGATGTTGGGGTATTTTCTTTATTATAGAGATAATTCTTCTGTCTTCAGCTGAGGAGGTCTTCCTAGTCCTGCCAATCCCATTGCGATTAGTAAACTCACCAGTGCTCTCTTTCTTCTTAATAATATTCCAAGCAGTTGATTTTGGTAAGCCTAAGGTTTGGCTGATGTCTCCAACAGTTTTATTCTTGTTTCTCAGTCTCATAATTGCTTCTTTAACTTTCATTGGCACAACTTCCTCACGTTGATAAACAGCAATAAACATTTCCAAAAGTGATGGAAAGACAGGAGGAAAGACTAGGTGCTGAGAGCTCTCGAATAGCTTTATTAAGGAGGCAATTAAACACACCTGAGCAATTAAAAATGCTTGTGAAGCCATGTGTCCCAAACTTTATGGTGCCCTGAAATGGGGGGGACTATGTATAAACACAGCTGTAATTTTTACATGGTGAAACCAAAATGTATTAAAAAAATTCCCTTTAATAAAATCTGACAATGTACACTTTAACCACATGTGATTTTTTTCTATTGCAAATCTCAAATTGTGGAGTACAGAGGCAAGTAAATAAATGATGGGTCTTTGTCCCAAACATTATGGAGCCCGCTGTATGTATGCACAACATAAAGGGCACAACAGACTTCGTAACTTCAAAAATGAAGATGACCTTTCATATTTCAAATCAATGATTTCCCAATCATTTTCCAAAATGAGCTTCACAGCATGATTGGGACTTTACACAGGAATGGAGCAGGTCTAAGTTTCAGAGAAAGTAATTTCGACAAAAATTGAGGGGAAAGATCATGTCTACACATCAACAGCAAGAAAACATTCTCAAAGCATCTAAAATATAATATTTACAAACAAATATTAATTCGCCTGTAGCAAAGTTACGAACAAATAATAACCCTAATGTACTTCCACACAATCAGTTCAGAATTTCAACACTGAAATAATAGTATGTTTTCACGTCGCTAACAATAGAAGATTCCACTCAGAAATAGCACTGACAACAGCAGTCACCTCCCAATTTGATGTTGCAGAAATGTAATCAAGTACTAACATTATAAAAAGTTGAACTGGTTTTTTAAAAAATTGCAGAGTGCTAAAAATGCTTACGTTGCTACTTGAGGTCTGCACATTTTTGTTCCCCTAAGAAACCCATTTAAAAACTTGTTTTACTTTAAATTATATTTCATCTGAAGCTTTGTATAAATGTTCTGACAACAGCTTAATGCCCTTAAATTAAGAGCCACGCTATATACAATTTTTGCAAAAAAAGCATTCGGTTATTACCTTACAGGATATCATTTAGAATAAGGATTTGCAGGTCTCATTTATTATCCTGCAGCTTGCCCACTAGTACCATAAAACCACTAAAGCAGCCAACCTGCAGTCACTCATACCTTTCTCTGGGCATGGTCGATCATCACATTGTGTGGCTTCACATCTCTGTGCATAATACCCATACTGTGGCAG
Organism: Leucoraja erinaceus; assembly: GCF_028641065.1. NCBI lineage: Eukaryota > Metazoa > Chordata > Chondrichthyes > Rajiformes > Rajidae > Leucoraja > Leucoraja erinaceus. Next base: position 15,534,397 of record NC_073393.1, on the reverse strand, counting down.
TAATCCAACGCCTATGGGGAAAACAAAAGTTATGCAATGAGTATATTTTCATGCCTTTATTCATTGTTTCTCTACCCCCATTCTTCCACAAGGTATCAAAGACAGCATGCTCCATGTACCTAGTTGGTCACCAGCTGCTCGGAACAGCCACCCTGAGCAACCAATCCTTAGAATGGAATAGTTGTCTTCCAATTATCAAAATGAAAAAGTAGTGCAGATGGAAACACAAAACAAAAAAAGCATCTTCTGGAATTGCTGTGACTTGTGACACTATCCCTCTTCATTATACAACATACAAATTCCCTTAAAGTTTACTTTAATTAAATCTAACCACACAAAAGAGACAACATTGTGGTCTGTTGTTGGACATTATTGTTAAATTAGAAAGGAGACAGTCCCTTTAATATCATTAGCAATCATATTGTTCCTAAACATTTTGTCCAGTGGAAAAAAACAGTGCATTTACTTTCCCTGGTGTGAGGAAAGCACCACATTCCTAAATTGGCAGAGGGCAGGGAAGAGGAGCATCTGCTCTCAGCCTGACCTCCAGATGAAGCACCTAATGGTTTATCCAGAAGTGAGAGGCCTGCCACCACCTGAATGTCAATCACTAGCTGGACACCCACCAAGTGATGCAAACATTGGTGTGGGAGAAGCCTGGTGGCCACGGCAATCTCTGTACAGAATTATTTCCTGCCAAAGAATCATCAGTGAAGGGTAGTGGCGGGGAGGGCACTGACACAGCAAGGATGACCTAAAAAGGGAACAAAAGCAAAGAGAAGCTAAAATTCATAATCAATAAACACCATTCAATTGACTAACTGGAAGAACTTAAGGCTTCCAACTCACCTTGAGAATTTCATACATGTAGAACCGGATGTCATAATCCACCAAGATCTGATACAGTTGCTAGACAAAGAGAGAGAAAAAGGGTGGGAGGGTGGAATGGAATTGGAGGAAAATTCAGCATGAGTGAGTAAAAGGCTGTACACAAATGCAGACCAAACAGAAATATCATTAAATACAATAACTGCTTTGATTACATGTATACAAATCTGCAAGCTCACCTTGAAATCAGTGTTATCGATGTGCTCAAAAACAAGAGCTGGAGTTCTCGACTGTGGAAAGAACAAGATTACAATTTAAGATAGAACATATGTCAGAAACTGCCAGCAATCATAACTTCATTACCTACCACAAAACATATCAACAGGAAATGCTGTAGCCAATGAGGTTTGTAATGTCAGTGGCCACCAAGTTAACCACTGTGAAGTAGAGGTTAAAAATACATTTTCATAAAGTCACATTGAGGCTGTTGCATGTTGTCAAGTCTATGACTGTTCCCTTTAATCAACTGCACGATGGATTCTCTCAGCCCGAGGTGCTCCACAATTCCCAGGATTATGAAAATGATTCATTGTTCCCAAAACAAGCTGCTAGTTAATACCAAAAAACAGCCCAAGATGCTCCTTCCTTATTGCTGCATAAAAGCTGTGCTCCATGTCCAGTACCATCTTTCCTTACTACCCCCATCAGCCATAGCCAAAACTGACCTGCATAATCTTTTAAGCAGTATGCCAGTATACAAAATATAATGCATCATTTTGTTCCTGAACATTAATAAGTTTAGAAGAAATGGCAGAAATCATAACTTGGACATGGGAAGAAAAAGCCGAAGACACAGCCTCTCAGTTTCCCTCACGTTCCGCAAAATTATCAAGTTGGGCTGAAACAGCTCCTGTTGAATATAGTTGGATTGCTAAGATCCTAAGGAACAGATTTGTCAAGGACAAAATATGGATTGCTAGGGCAGGAGGGGGCTGCAGTGGTAAGGTTCACAAAGGGGCATGATTACTTATGGCTCTAGTTTACTATGTGCATGTGAGTTTTTTTGGGCATGCCATCTTTAAAAAGCTCAAATCATTTCAGAATACATTACATACCAACGAATGGGGCAAGTGTATTTTGAAATCTCGAGCTGTCAGGTAGAAGCTACAGTAGAAATTGGTAGTGCAAGGGTTGTGGATTTTGTCAAAGGGAAGACATGACTTGTGCAGCAAGTAATCATATCATGTTTACAACTTGGCAGCTTGACAAACACTATTAGCATTGAATAGTGAGGTCAGTGCTTATAAAACAATAAAATTAAAGCTTCAGAGATTGAACATGTTTAAAACAATCCTGGGATCAATTAAAAGATAAGGCTATTTTATCTTATCTCACAGTGAATTAACATATTATTATATGATCCAATATAGTAGCACTTTTACACACAGCAACAAACAGCGAGAGATTAGCCAATCTATTTTTGGTAGGGTTAATTGAGTGAGGATTACATAAGTGAATAATCACATGTACCTTTGGTTATTAACGAAGGAATGTTAAAATCTGGTGCCAGCACAGTGGTGCAGCAGTAGAGTTTCTGCATTACAGCGACGGAGACCTAGGATCCAGGCGATGTCTGTATGGAGTTTGTATGATCTACCTGTGACTGTGGGTTTTCTCTGGGTGCTCGTTTCCTCCCAAATTCCAAAGATGTGCAGGTTTGTAGGTTAATTGGCTTCTGTAAATTGTCCCTAGTGCTTCGGACTAGTGCTAGTGTACAGGTGATCACTGGTGGGTGTGGACTTGGTGGGCAGAGGGAGGGCCCGTTTCCATATGTAGGAAAGAACTGCAGATAGTGGTTTAAATCGAAGGTAGAAACAATATGCTGGAGTAACTCAGCGGGTCAAGCAGCAGCTCTGGAGAGGAATCTGTGATGTTTCGGGTCGAGACCCTGCTTCAGAACCTGTCCTATCTTTAAATTAAAACTAAATCCATCCAACTGAACCAGAATACACATCCTAGTTTGCCAAATATTTTGCCAAACGAAGATAGGAATAGCACTGCTTCAGAACGTCAGCTCAGATCCATATCGTTAAGTGCTAGTGTGGGAGGGAAACACGTTTTGTAACTTTGAGGAGAGTGCAGTATCAACTGAGCCACTCTAATCTCAGCAAACATGCACTTCCTTAATGTTTGATGGTAAGGCATACTTTAAATCTAGAGAACATACCAACACTGCTACTCACCACAGGGTCCTTTACCACATCCAGCAGCTTGATAATGTTGGGACCCCCACGAAGGTTTTCCAGTATCTTGATTTCTCGCTTTATTTTCTTTTTTTTCACAGGCTGTAAAGTTATAACATCTTTTGAAAACTATCAGTTGCACGAAGAGAGACCGAGATATTACTCTGAGGGTAGTGACAATTATTGACAATATTTTCAAAGATAGCAAGGTGCAAATAAGTAAGACAAAAGTCTGCACTTCTTTGCTTGTATATTTCAAGCCCTATCGTATATTAACTAAGAGGCAGAAAAGCAACCTGCAGCACACAAACTTGTAACAAAATTGCCAGCAGTTATGTCGTGCGACAGACACAATTTATTCTCTGACCCAGAGTAACCTACAAATCTGCCATGCCGTCCTTCTCAAATAAGGCTCCATATAATCTGTGTCCAATCGAGCGTAATCATGGCTTGATTCTGCTGTATCAATTGGCATAGGATAAATAAGGTCAAAGTACTCAAAACAAATGGTGCCTGGGGAATCGAGTTTCATGGAGCACCTATACCACTATAGGGGTAAATGAGCGCTGTTCCACTGCAATGGGCTTCACTCAAGTTTGGCTGTGACCAGTGTTCCAGCAAACCAAATAAAGGGCTAAAGATCAGGCTCTGGTGAGGGAAAATTTGGAAAGTCAGAAGAGGCAGAGAAGCAAAATTATGATAACCAGAATCTGTCAGGGGCAATGCGACGAACACAAGAGTTAACTTCCAACTAGCATCCGGGCAGGGAATGTTAGGAAATTGACAAACATAGCTCTTTATCTGAATGCGCACAGCATTCCTAACAATATGGACAAATTAACAACACAAATAGAAATAAACACAGGCTTAAGGCCATGGTAGCAAATTGAATGTAACTGGGAATTCAAAAATTCCAGGATTGTTACATTTCAGAAGCAACAGAAGGGAGGTAACCCAGAATTAAATAATGTGGTAAAGCAAAAAGGGAAGGATATTAGCTCAGAAAATTAATTAGGACACGCAACTTGGGTGTAGCTAAGAAAAAAACAAGGGGTGAGGGGAAAACATTGGTAGGAGTCATGCATGGAGTTTCCTTCACTCCTCTCTCATCCTGCCCTCACCACCCCAACTCAAAATACTTGTATTGTAAGGCTTTGCATACACCAGAAAATTAGAAGTAACACCTCAACCTAATATGTAATCTGGGCAAACAAAATCAGCATTGTTAAATGTATAAAATATATAAAAGAATGATATTCTTGATCTGCATACCAAGGAACCAACATTGAAACTGACGATTTTATCTGTTGTTGTGTAATAAAAAAAGGTTAATAATCAATCACATTCACAATAATACTTTATTAGCCAAGTATGTTTTGCAACATACGAGAAATTTCATTTGTCAAGTCAGTCATACAAATAAAAAGCAACGGAACACACAAAACACATTAACATAAACATCCATCGCAATGATTCCTCAACATTCCTCACTGTGATGGAAGGCGAAAAAAAGTTCAATCTCTTCCCTTTGCTCTCCCGCGGTCGGGTGCCTCGAGCCCTCCATTGATGGGATGATCTTGACTCGCGTTACCGGCGGCGGGCCCTCCGCTTGAGGCAAATCAGCTCCCCCGTGCCGGGGCTGGTCGAACCTTCCGCGATGTTGGAGCTCCCGACATCCATGGCCTCTCCCGATACTGCGAGCTCCTGATGTAAAGTCCGCAGGCCATGGTTGGAGCGATCCCAGGCAAGGTATCGACTCCGATGCATGTCCACGCCCCGCGGTGGGGCCCAAGGTCAGAAAAAAATAGTGTGGGCGGTTGCCAATCCCCGACAGGAGTAGGTCCGAGGGTCATCGTCTGCTTGTCTCTGAAGACCGGGAACCGGAAGAGGGAGCGAGACGAGCCAACAGATGCTGGACAAAGAGCCGGTCGGAGGAGGTCTAACCTGCACCTTCAACTGTCAGCTGTCGGAGGCAGTGCTGCCTGGGGCACGAAGGCTGAAAGGCCAGAGGAGAGGGACGGCCCACTGTACGAGGGGAGAGGCAGTCAGGCTAAGGACAAGCCGCGCACGGAGAGGCCGTGCCGCTAAGAACAAAGAAGGACCATTGGTACTTTGAGTACTTAGTAACTTTGATGACACTAGATACATGGTGTCTCTGTGTACTTTGTGCATTGTATGCAAAAATCCAAAGAATTTCACTGTACCTAGGTACATGTGACAATAAAGTATCATTAAAACATTGAAAGGGAGACCTGGTTGTCCTTGAACACAATTCAATGGAAAGTTGCCACATGGGTAAAGTGAGCGATTCGGAAGTCAAACTGTATGCTAGTCCTTGTTGCAATAAAAAAAGACAATTTGCTCTAGCTTTGAGAGTTAAAAGCGTGATATTGAGCTCTAGTGAGATAAAATCTGGAATGCATGCAGGTCTGTTCGCTTAAGAATATACTTGCAAGAGGGACCACAGCAACGCTTCATCAGATTGATTCCTGGGAGATGTGTCATACGAGGAGAGATTAAACTGAGCCTATACTTAAAGATGGACAATCTCATTGAGATGAAAAACATGCTTACAGGGCCTGAAGAGCATATGCAGAGTTAGCATTTCTCTTAACTGGGGTGTTTAGAACTAAGAAACATTCTCAAAATAAAGGGGTGGCCATTCAGGGGGGGAAATGAGATGAAATTTCTTCATACCAACTGTAATCAGATAGGCAGCATGTACATGATTATATGGATTAACCAAGTCCACACAGCTGCACCACATCTTTGCAAACCAGGATTGTAGTTATTTCAACTGCTGTGCTGATCCCTGGAAGCCCCATGCAATTAAAATATCACAGTATTACAAAGAGTAGTTAATAACTTTGGTTTATATAAGAGTGCCGAGTTTAAACAGCTATTTATAATAAATTGTCTGTGGATTCCTGGTGAAAGAAGGTCACCAATATCTCCAAGTACATTTTCTAAAGATATAATAGTGACAGCATTAATAAACAATTAGCTGAAGACAAAAAGCCAGTTCTTAATATGTATAAAGTACATGGTAATTACAACGAGGAAGCTGAAATTATATAACCAGGCTGGTTTTCATAGGGGTGCTAAATCTGACTGATGCAAGTAAACCTGCTACTTCCAGCTGCATTATTCATTTCATTTGTCAACCATTTGATGACTCACACATGAACCAATTTCCACAGCATTTAAACAACAGTCATAATCCTGTTCAATAGCAAAACTATGAAAATAGAATAGTTTTTGTACAAAAGTGATCAGAATTAATCGACTTATACCCATGTTTATTTTGGACACATCCGTGAAACTAACTCAAAACATTCAGGACTTCTTGATAATTCAAGGAAAATGGCCCATTGTTACATTGCCAATAAGCATCAGGTGCTAACAGATCTTAGCCAGAAACATTATTCAGCTGCACCTCAGTGCATAAGGCTGAATGAGAGATCACATGAAAGTAAATGGCAGAGTAATACTAATGGGATTGTTCCAAGAGACAACAGATGTGTTGGGCCAAGTGGCTTCCCCCTATGTTGGAAGAAAATGAGAATGGGAAATAAATCCCCTCCAATGATGATCAAGGAACTGCAGGTCAGGTAGCATCTCTGGTGATGTTTCGAATCGACACTCTTCTTCAGTCATGTCAAGAGTATTTTATTATCAATATGTCCCAAAATGGAACAATTAAATTGTTACTTGCATCACAACAGATATGTAAACACAGTATTGCAAAATAACACACACAAAATATATATATTTTATATATACACACACATATATACACACACATATATACATATACGTGTGTGTGTGTGTGTGTGTGTGTGTGTGTGTGTGTGTGTGTGTGTGTGTGTGTGTGTGTGTGTTTTTCTACTTACGTGAAAACACCACGCAGTAGCACTTAAATTTTTACATATTCTGACTCGCATTTTTCCCCTCCGCGCATTAATCAGGTTCACTTAAGATGTCATGCTACATTTCAACGCCACGCTGGAATGTTCTGGAAACCAACCCCCCACCCCGCCTGCCTGGCTCAGTCGCACTGAAGATGTGGCCTCACTCTGGTCGTCCCACGGCCTCGCTCAGGTCCACGCCCACCCGCCACCTCGCTCAGGACCACGCCCGTCCGGAGCCTCGCTCGGGTCCTCAGGTCCATGCCCACCCACGGCCTCTGCCTCCGTCCCTCACACGGTACGGTGCTCCCTCCTCACCACCCCTCCCCCCCTCAGCGCGATGCTCCCTCCTCACCACCCTTGCCTCCCTCCACGCGCCACTCCCTCCTCACCGCCCTTCCCTCACACATACTTCCCATCGCGGACCAAATATGCCTTGAAAGTAATAAGGCCAACTCTCAACACCATGGTAAAGGAATTCAATCCCACTTATACACCCAGCTGTTGATAAAGTTATTCAAGGTCATTTTCCAACTTCACATTCCTGACAACAGCTCAGAAACTATAGCGACTTCAATGCACATAGTTCTGAAATTTGTTCTGAGCAAGAGAAGGACCAACATTGCAAAGTCATAAAGTTATCCCTTCAACACACCCCACCCCCCTACCCCCGCTCCTCACCCACAACCCCCCCCCCCCCCCCCCCCACACACACACACAACCCCGCCCACAAACCCCCCCCCCCCACCCCACCACACACCCCCTTGTCCCCCATAACCCCCGCGATGCGTTGGAGGAACGGGTGAGTGCTGGAATATTGCGTTGGGGGAGCAGACCTAACGGGTCTGCACTTGGCCTTGTATATAATAAAACAAATTATAATAGTGCAAAGGCAAAAATAATGTCCTTTAAGTCGATGTAGTTCGGAGCTTATTTGGACGCTGTAGTGTTTAATAGCCTGATAGCTGTAGGGTAGAAGCTGCTCTTAAACCACGTATAATTTCTTCCTGATAGGAATGAAACGAGAGTGTGACCAGGGTGGTGTGGGTCTCTGATGATGCTTCCTGTTTCAGCCAGTGACTCGTTTAAATCCCTTTGATGGTGGGGAGGTTAGTACCCATGATGGACTAGACAGTGTTTACCACATTTTGCGATCATCTTCGTTCCTGGGTGTTCAAGTTGCTAAACCAGGCCGTGATGCAAATAGTCAATAAATGCTCCCTACCGTACACCTGTAAAGGTTCAAGAGAGTATTCGTTGGCATACCAAATCACCTCAATATCCTCAGGAAGGCAAAGATGGGGTTTTTCATGATTGTATCAATATGCTGGGTGTCCAGGTCAAATCTTTAGAGATATGCACATCCAGGAATGCGAGATCTTGACTCTCTCCACCACCATCCGTCAACGAATACAGGTTTGTGAATCGTCGTCTTTCCTCTTCCAAAGTCCACAATCAGTTCTTGGTCTTACTGACACCGACAGCATTTGGTCAGTCGATCGATTTACCTCCTGTACTCTGAATCATCATTATCTGTAATTCGTCCAACACTGGTTTTGTCAGTGAACTTGAAGATAGACTTCGAACTGTGTCCAGCTACACAGTCGTTGAATATGAAGTGAAGAGAGCAGGAGGCTGTGCACACTGTCTTGAAGTGCTATGATGGTTATCAAGGTGGAAGTGTTGCTCCCAATTTGTACACATTGCGGTCTGTTGAAGAGGAAGTTGAGGATCCAGTTGCAGAGGGATGCGCAGAGATCCAGTTCCCCAAGCTTGGTAACCAGCATGGAGGGGATGATGGTGTTGAACACTGAGTTGTAATCGATGAACAACAGCGTGACGTATGTATTTTTATTGTCCGTGGTCCAGTGCCAGTGAGATCGCATCCTCCGTTGACCTGTTGTGGCAGTAGGCATATTGCAGTGGGTCCAGGTTCTTGCTGAGGTAGGTGTAGATATGTTGCATAACCAACCTCTCAAAGCACTTCATCACCACGGACATTAGTGCCATCAGTCAGTAGTAATTGAAGCATGTCACTTTACTATTCTTGGGCACCAGTATTATTGATATCCTTTTAAAGCAAGTGAAAACCTCAGAACTTAGCAATGAGAGATTGACGATGTCCACAAAAAGTCCAGCCAGTTTGTCTGCATGGGTTTTAAGTACACGACCAAGTATACCATCTGGTCCAGGCGTTTTTCAAGGATTCAACCTCCTGAAGGATCTTCTGACGTCAGCCTGAGTGTGTAATACCATTGGGGGCTTAGGAAGACACATCAGCATTCTCCCATTCAAAGCATATGTAAAAAGCATTTAAAAAGGACCCGACCCGTAATGTCACCTATCCATGTTTTTAAATGTTTACAATTTATCTTCTCATCTATAAGAAGACACCGAGAGACTACAAGTGTTGAAATCTGAAGCAAAAAGAAACAAGCTGCTGGAGGTACTCAGCAGGTCAGGCAGCACTTGATATTGAACTTGACATTTCATCTTTACACAAACAACCGGCTGTACGTTTCCCTCCCGAGTTGCTGTTTCACCTAATGAATTCCTCCAGCGGCTTTTTTTTTAACTTCTAACCTATAACCTCAACCATTGTTTAAGGCGAAATATTTGTCAGAGAGTTCCTTACAATTTTCTCAGTGCTTTAAAATTCACATTGCAACATTTTTCAATTTTTCAATGAAAATACATAATTCCTAAATTTCCAGTAGGTGGTCACTTGATCTAGAATAAAGCTTCCCACACAATCTAGCCACTGCAGAGAAGATTCCAATGTCTCCTACAGTGCCTGCAATCAGGCATCATTCCAACAAGTCTGATGATTAAATTCTAGGTAACTACAGATCGAAAAATTCCCAAACTACCACCCCAGGCATGAAATGCACATTTTAATTAATATTTAATATATATTTCACGTAGCCCAAAAGTAAAAGATGGGAACACACTTTATTAAATAGTAGTTGAAACAGCAAGTAAATAATATTCCAAATACCTTGGTTTATTTAATTTAAGACTTCATAATCCACATATAAAACTCTCTCTTTTGGGAGAAGAAAACATATACTGCATGAAACAAAGGTCATTTGTCAGTTTAATTCACAAATACTTGAGATATTTGTCAATTCTGTTTTACGGAAGACCGTAAAACAGCATAGCCAGTTGGCATGCACTTGCACATTTGAGGATGGGAGAGTTGCAAGAAATGGGACCCTTCATCAGAACAGTAACCTAATTGTTGATTTACGTCTCTCTCCATTAGCACTAGCATTGTTTCTTCCATTATTTTACGAAAATAAACTTTTTTTTGTGGCGCATTGGTACTTTGTTCAATGTGTTACAAATGGGTTTGTAATGCATGAAACATGGAGTTTCCATTACTTTCATGAACAGATGGGCCAGACAGTATTGAAAAAGTACAGATGTCTGCTATCTTATGCAAAGGCACTGTACTTTAAAAAGTACCGTACTTTAAAATAGAGTTGGGTTAGATTTACAGACAATAGTTACTTAGAACTATTTTACAAGACTCCAATTCTGCCTCATTTTCGCACTCTTTCCTATTACATAGAAACATAAAAAATCATGGCTGATCATCCAAAATCAGTATCCCATTCCTGCTTTTTTCCCCATATCCTTTGATTCCCTTAGCCACAAGAGCTAAATCTAACTGTCTCTTGAAAACATCCAGTGAATGTGGCAGATAACTCTAGATTCACAACTCTCTGGGTAAAATCGTTTTTCCTCATCTCAGTCCTAAATCGCCTATCCCTTATTCTTAAACTGTGAGCCCTGGTTCTGGACTGCCCCAACACCGGGAACATTTTTACTGCATGTACCCTGTCCAATCCGCTAAGAATATTATATGTTTTCTACAAATCCCCCTCGCATCCTAAATTCCAGTGAATACAAGCCCAGTCGACCCGCTCTTCCATCATATGTCACAAACGCCATCCCGGGAATTAACCTGGTGAACCTACACTGCACTCTCTCAATAGCAATAATGTCCTTCCTCAAATTAGGAGACCAAAATTGCACACAATACCTCAGGTGCAATCTCACCAGGGCCCTGTACAACTGCAGTAGGACCTCCTTGCTCCTAAACTCAAATCCTCTCGCAATGGCCAACATACCATAGGCTTTCTTCACTGACTGATGTACCTGTCATTCTGAAAAGGACCTGTTAATTCCTACTCTTTGCTTCCGTCTGCCAACCAGTTCTCTATCCATGTCAATACTCTACCCCCAATACCATGTGCTCCAATTTTGCACACTAATCTCTTATGTGGGACCTTGTTTTTGAAAGTCCAGATACACCACATCCATTGGCTCTTCTTTATCCATTCTACTTGTTACATCCTCAAAAAATTCCAAAAGTCAAGCATAATTTCCCCTTCATAAATCCATGTTGACTTTGACAGATCCGGTCACTGCTTTCCAAATGCACTGCTATAACATCTTTAATAATTGACTCCAGCATCTTCCCCACTACCGCTAAGGCTAAAGGGCCTGTCCTACTTGGGCGACCTAAGCTGCGAGTTTAGAAGAGCTTGCCCTGGACTCAAACTCACAGCATGATCGACACGTGGTCCTAGGTCGTATGAGGTGGCTGGAACTCTCCTTCATGCTCGAGGGAGGTTCTCACCTACTTGTGGCCTCAGCTAGGTCGCGGAAAATATTTCAGGATATTGAAACATTTTCTGCGAGTAAAATTTGGTCGACTTTGGTCTTTTTCACTCTTAGTGCAGTGGAGTGGGGTCGCTATTTACTTACAAGCACTCGAGGGCAGCCATAGGCAATCTCCTTCGCTGACCAGCCATTTTGATTGGCTCATTGGAATTTCACGACCTAGGAAGACCTACTGGTAGGTAAAATGCCCGCTGAACTTTATTAAACTTCTTAAAAGTGTCTGCACTCCTTCTCCCCCCCTTCTCCTCCTCTCTCCCCCCCCCCCCCCTCCCTTCTGTCTCCCTTCTCTTTCCCCCCCCCCCACCGCAGCGACCATACTGAGGCTGCGACTAGTTCCCAGAATGCGGGAACTCCTCGCGATCATGAAAGAGACTCACCAGAGACCACCAGCGAATATGTGGCGATCATGTGGTGAGCGCAGAAGTCTCCTGCACTCACCTAAAAAGTTGCCTGAGTGGGACTGGTCCTTTAGACAAGACACAACAATTTTATCTCACAGAAAGAGAAACACAAAATGCGAAGTGAACAAAAAATAGATACATCGCCATTTGAACTGATCTGAACTGGTAAAATGAAGAAAGCATTAACTTTTCCTTTTGATCTCTCCTTCAACCAATCGCTAGGATCGTTAAATGGTTTTGTGCACTGCTAATTTAAAAGACTTCCCACTGCGATCTCAATTAACCTACTACAGTGCATGCCGTGTTGCCCAATGCCACTCCACATTTGTTCTGCATCCTATAATCAGTTGAAAAACATTCTTCTGATGGAGTCAATTGTTCACTGTGGGGTGGCTCCACAGGTGACCGATGCACCCTACTATCTAACATCGCTCAATCATGTGAACCTTCAGTGAATGCCAACAGGCTAAACACTCGGGCGAAGGAGGATCAAACCACACCTCAATTCTATATTTCTTCACACTGCAGCCAAAACTATTCAAACCCTTTGTCTCTTCACCTCAGACCCACAAGACCAGTCATGATGTTTCTTATTGCCCTACATGCTGAGAGCTCTATCATTATATATTGATTAAAAACCATTAGTTTTGCTTTTGGCCCCATTTGCTTTCCAAGCAATAAATAGTAGTCAGAAATAGAAGTTTCATTATTCAAGAAAAATGCACCGCTTTCTACTGGACTGGTGTCATTGTCAAACTGAATCTCCCTTCACCACATTAAATAATAGACATCTGCCAAGACTTATCTCAGATTCAAATATTAGTTACCTTATTGTTTAGATGAGCATTGCAATATATCCAAGTCTGCTGGTTTGTGATGGAGTGGACTACAAGGATAGAGGGAGATTTAACAAAGTTGGAAGTACAATGGAAAATGAAATAACTTTGGAAAATCAAGGCTATTCATTTTGGCAGGAAGCACAGGAAAACTATGTTGGTAATCCTCAAACCATAACTAACATTCATGTACAGCAAGCAATTAGAAAGACAAATGGTATCAGACAGGAGTTGCTATCATCAAGATATCTAAGATGCTGCTGAGGAAGTGAATGCAAAAGCCCGTTTCCTCAGACCGTGGCATCTATAATTGGAGTCAATTGTCATTGGAAAAGAGTCTGCATTTCCAATCTGAAATGGAGCAATTTCTTTATCCGGAGCAATTCATCTTTGGAATTTTATTGCCTCATTGGACTGTAGCTGCTTGGTCATTAAACTTATTCGACACAAAGATGAAGGCATTTTGGACTCCAAGCGAATCAAAGAATAAGAAATAGCAGACAAATGGCAGAAACAGTATATTATTAGTCACAATCTTATTGAACAGAATTAACACAATGGGTTGTATACCAATTCCTGCTCCCATTTATTTTGTGACCGACATAAAAACAATTTGATCCACAGCAAACCAAACTAAACTGCCCCTGCTTGTTTACTCTAAATACAATTAATGCAAGCATGAATACTTATCCTATCTGTCCACCTCAGTTTCAAGTTATTAAAATTCAGCAATACCCAGCCTCCAAACCTAGATTTATAAATGTGAAATTATTAGATTGTGATAACTCTGAAGATTTAAAGACCAAGAATGGAACCAACATATACTTATGCAAAAATGCCCTGCAAGATATATACGGCCAATAAATACTGGAATGCATGGTCAGAAAAGAGAAACTGAACACAAAAAGCTGATACTCACCTTCAGTATTTTGACAACCGTTTTCTCATTGTTCGTTATGTTAATAGCCTCAAATACTTCACTATACTTCCCACGGCCAAGTTTTCGCACCAACTGGTAATCATCCTGGTTACTGTAGCAAAGCAAAAGGATAAACAGGTTTTATTCCTTGATTGCCTGCAACATGCTGAGCATTTGTCAATCTCTATTCATGGTTGATTAGTCAAAGATAACAAGGGAAAGTATTCAGCAACTAATGTCTTTGGCCTACAATTCAACATTCCCCTGCCCCTACGCACCACCTCCTCACCATGCCCACCAACATATCTTTACCACAGGCATGCAGAAACATCTCGTACATCATTGGTACAGTTCATATTCCCAAGAAATAGGAGATTTACTTTATTATCCTAGCTTCACAGCACACAGCACATACCTCAGTCCTCTATCTTACAAATGCTGCTGCTGTATGGTTACTTGTCCTCCAATGAGGTTGCAAGTTAAAGCTACCATTCATCACAACATAAAGATGGCATTGGAAAGAACACTTTAGAGTTTAGAAAAAGACAGTGCAACGTGCACATTCTAATAGATATTTCACTCTACACAAGTGAGCCAACAATTTCAGCCAAATGTACCCATCTTCCTACATTCCTTCTCCCTGCCATTTTTCCTTTACTGATCCAGCAAAACTCTGAATGTTGACATTGCAAAATATGTTTAAGAGCTCTCTCCTGCTCCCATTTCAGAATTTATTTTATATTAAAACATTTTAAACACACCGTGGCCTACGATTTGTTGAAGCTGTTTTAACCAGCTCTGCAGATCCTTCCCACACATTTCATCTACTGAAGCTGTTTGTAGCTCCTTCTCTGGCAAGAAGCTATCAATTGCACTGCAGTTGAACACTCAGAAGATGCACTGAATTTAAGTAATTGCACTCAAATGTGAAGTATTATCTGCAGTGTCAGTGGGCCACAGCTCCAATGCCAGTATGTGAATGGACGGCAGGGGACCTTCACGTTTATTCAGTCCCCACTTCCACCAGAACATTACGCAGTGTAAGCTGGTCAAAAATTCCCGTCGCCGTTTTGGGACTTTGCCGAGTCAGGAAGGGTGGCAAGTTTCTCTTCTATTCAAACAATATAACTCCTGCCTCATGTACCCACCAGTCTTTGAAGACATAACATAGTGGAATGGATTATTTTGGGCCAAAAATAAACTTGAAAGCTTCCCCTACAAGTGAGTTCAAGGATGAGATAATGGTGACAATGATGCAGTTGGTTGAGCCAACCTCAATCATCGATCCTCACTCCTATACTGTTTGCGTGGAATTTGCACATTCTTTGTGATCACCTGGGTTTCCTCCGGGTGCTCCAGTTTCCTTCCACATCCCAAAGATATGCGGAATTATAGATTAATTAATCTCTCTAAAATTACCCCAATATGTTGCGAGTGGATTTGAAAGTGGGATTACATCGACCTATTTTGAATGTTTAATTGATGGGCAGTATGGACCCAATGGGCCCGTTTCCATACTGTATCTGAAATTTAAAGCAATACAATAATTTACCTTAGATAGACACAAAATGCTGGAGTAACTCAGTGGGATAGGCAGGGACAATTTACCTTCTTGGGGAGGAGAAAATGGGAGGAAGAAATCCAGGAATGACTTCTTATGTCACTTCTTGCAACATTTCTCTCAGAGAGAAATAAGACAAAAAAATCTGCCATGTCTGGACATGATAACAAGGGTGTGAAGTAATCTGAAGCTTTAAATGAGCAGGACAGAGATTAACTCCATTTTAACATTTTGTAGTGTAACATATAGACAGCACTAACAAATCTCAGCTTGTATGAATTTGACATATAAACTTTGCACCAGTTCTTAATATTTCCTTAACATTTTTCAAAACAACTAACATCTTGGTGCATTATGCTCAACAGAATCATTTTGAATGCAGATGATGGATTAGCAGAAGGCACGATCCATGTCCAAACCCCCCCAAAAAACACTGATCTCAATTAAAAAATGGTGAACTCAATCCAGAACAGGTAGAATTTACTGTGGGGTTTACTCAACAGTATGGTTATGCACTCTCTCAAGTGAAACCCCATGTCACTGGCCTTTGGAATGAGCACAGGAAAGCATAGTCTCCTTCCTTGTAGGCAACTCCTCATGATTGAGGATGTCTTGCCTCACTCCATTTCTATGCATCCTGAGCCAGCTGACCATGCGAGGGATCCAGACTCTGCTACAGCATAAAAGGTCTTTTTCAATGCGATTCTGCTTGCACCTAAACACAAAAGTTCTGTGCCATTCCAAAGGCTTCCAGCATGCTGAGCAGCCACTGGTCAGCTAATCTCACAAGTAGGTGAAGAGGTTGTATATTTACAAGGAGGCTCTGACAACATTCCAAAATATTTTCTCTCCTTATGGTAATCTTTCGGTGTGATACTGCTCCGAGGAGCTGTTTAAGGAATTTGGCATCTGGCACGTGAACCATGTAGCCTGCCCACATGTGGCGGCCAAGTATAATTCAAGCTTTGATGTCGAGGCATAGCCTGATGAAAATCACATTTTGCTTAATCTGGATTTGGACGATTTTATAAAATCCAGAAAGCATTCCCATTAGGTCTTTGTTGCGCTTGGCACACGAGGCCTACAAGGGCTGTTGACCATGTACTAGGTTTAAGGTCTTCATCTTCAAATGTCTTTTCTCCACCACAGGTTATACAGAGGAGTTTCACTACATTTGCTGAGGGGTAAATACAGAGATTGAAAAGGTCCATGTTTCAAAGGGTTACCATGGAATTTTTCCAACAATGTTATGAATTGGAAGCAGGTGGGTAGGGAAACAATTTTGTGTGTTTCAGGGAACATGTCAATAATGACTTTGGGCTCGACTTCAAACCCAAGTATTATCCATGAAGTGGAGTTCATTGACCAAAGTTAGAGCATGCTTAGTTCTGAAGTGGAGATACAGTGCTAGATTGATAAAGTAGTTGAAAAGGCCTGATGTCATCAATTAAATAACAAGGCTTTCATTGCACTAACTATCACAGGAAGTTTAAAACCTGAAGAACTTCAGGTCACAAATTCACAGCTTTTCTATGGGTTTTAGATGCCATAATCGCCATCATCTTCAATGGGAAAGATTTATTTCAAGAGTCCTCCTCAATCACTTCCATCAAATAGCCAACCGCTACTACAGAGCTTTTGTCGGAGCATTTCAGTATTCTAGTACCTGAAAATCAGTATTTTGCTGAGGAAATCGGTATTTTTACGCGGTGCCATTTTACTGAAATTGTTTTTATATTTTATATACAGTCATACCCCATGTAAGAGTACAAGAATGCATAACGTTGCTACAAATTGACACGTCTTCTATGCACCTTACTTGACAGTGCATTCATTAGCCTTATCTTTGTCTACTGATGTTTGAACAGCTGCTTCCTGCTTTTAGCACCAGATGATGATGTAGAAGCCATTTAGGAAGCCTCCCTCTCCCTCCTTCCTGTCTCTCCCTCCCTCTCTCCTTTTTTTTCTGCCTCCTTCCCCTCTCCATCCTCTCCCTCCTTCTCCTACTCCTCCCCACCCCTCCCTCTCCCCACCCCTCCCTCTCCCCACCCCTCCCACTATCCACTTGAGCCCACCCACCATTCTGTAAAATCAAGGCCAATCCCAATGTAACTGCAATCCCAATGGTAACCTTTCACCACTAGGCTTATCCAGAATTCCACCACTGCCTGAATAATAATCAAAGGCTCAACTTCCACTGAGAAAGAGAATTCCAAAGACTCATTGTTATACGAGAATTTTCCTGAACAGTCTGTGACCCGCAGCACTGTGGCCATAACGCTATGTGTAAAGCCCATAGCGCTCCAGCCGGTAGTGCTATATTTAGAACCCACAGCGTTTTGTTTAAATTCCCACGTGTTAAACTGACATCGCTCTGAAGAAGGGTTTTGGCCCGAAACGTTGCCTATTTCCTTCGTTCCATAGATGCTGCTGCACCCGCTGAGTTTCTCCAGCATTTTTGTGTACCTTCGCTCTGTTTAAACCTGGAGCGGGACAGGCAGCGACTCTGGAGAGAAGGAATGGGTGACGTTTCTGGTCGAGACCCTTCTTCAGACTGAACTGAACTTCGTATTCAAAATCCGTATTTAACAACACAAAATCGAACATCAGTATTCTAATCGCATTTCCGTACGAAATACAGAAAATCCGTACTTTTTAGAAAATAGAAAAGAAAATAGGTGCAGGAGGCCATTCGGCCCTTCGAGCCACTCGGCAGCTCTGCTATTATAATATGGATTCCCTATATCAAAAAAACAATGAACACGATCTTCAACATACAACAAGAAAAATTGAAGAAGCACCAATAATTATTCATTACTTTTAACTTTAGGGACTCCTGTGACTGAGCTGAACAAGAGGGTGGAGAATCCTTCTCAAATTTGTCTCCATTCTACATCTGTTACACTTTTTATATAACTATATATATTTTTTGTTATTTATTGTGGTGTTTTACAGAGTACATATCTGCAGTGCTGCTGCAAGTAAGAATTTCATTGTTTAGGATATGATCATAAAACACTTGATGCCATGCAAGCCATGCTACTATCCAAAAGATTCAACAAATAACTAATCCCAACACACATTAAAATCAAGGCTGTGCCACTGCACAAATTATTTTCTCAATTTTTCTCACCAAAATATTTTACCTCACCTTCCATTTGCTTCCAACTCAAGTAGAGCTAACCCACAAAATAAAAGGGAAACTGCTCTACCTTCACCATTTCCACTCTAATACTATGGTTTCAGTACAAACCAGCCTTTGCAAAAACAAATCACCTATACAGAACAAAGGTAGACAAAAATTCTGGAGAAACAGCGGGTGAGGCAACAACTATGGAGAGAAGGAAATAGGCAACGTTTCGGGTCGAAACCCTGAAGAAGGGTATCGACCCGAAACGTTGCCTATGTCCTTCACTCCATAGATGCTGCCTCACCCGCCGAGTTCCTCCAGCATTTGTCTACCTTCGATTTTCCAGCATCTGCAGTTCCTTCTTAAACACCTATACAGAACAATGTACTTTGACTTCAAAAGGAATCTGCACTCTTTCAATGCAGATTCATGAAAACATTGGCTCTTGAAGAAAATTTTGCGATAAAGTCCATACGACTTTGTTCAGATTCACAAAAATGTGACGGTTTTGATCTTTTTGCCTCCAGACAATTCTGACAAAAGTCAGTCTTTCATGGCTCAAGAAAAACCATCTCTACTTAAAGTTTGTATTCATACAGCCCTTGTACATTTGAAGTGCTGTTTTTTAGTGACAGGAGAGCAAACAATTTACACATGGCATGAGAACAATTAACAGGTAATCTGTTTTAAGATATTGGTGAATGCATATCCAGAAGAGCTTTGCCAGCTATTTTTGAAATCATGCTATGTACCTTTACACCCATCTGCAAGGGAAGATGAAGCCTTGTTTTTACCTCTCAATTTTGGGCCTTTCCCAGGGAAGATTAGATTTGTTTCACTGGGAATGCAGTGATAATTCACTGAGATATATTGTGTGCATGGCCGTGTGTGTGTTTGTCTCAAAAGAAGGCGCAAACCATTTCAGAATGAAGCAAGCAAAAATGTATTAGACAGAGTGACTAATTTTTGGAGTTCAGATTGCTGTATAAGCCCATAAGACCAAAATGATCGACTGCTGTATATTGGCGAAATCAAGGGATTAGTGTAGGGGATGAAAATGGGGCAGAGGTAGATCAGCCATGATTTTGTTGAATATTAGCAGTTTCAAGATTTCTGACCAGGCTACTCCCACTTCCATTTCTTATATTCATCAGAACAATGGCACCTGTGAGTAGCAGCCATGTACCCAAGGACTTAAACCACAAACTTGTAAAAAGAATGCTATATTAAGAACAAATTACATCTAGGAGGGACGAGAATGGGTTTTGATGCAGGGTAAAAGCACAAGCCAATGTCAAATCTGCATTTAATGCTGTGGGACATTCTAAAACATTTCACAAGCGTAAAGCGACATGGAATTAAAATAGCAGAATATTGCATCTTACTTTTTAAAGCACTAATGTTTCAGGAAACTGCATCACTCAATTATCTTTACCATGACACTAGAAAGTTCACCTTTAAATAGAAACAGGAGGGAGCACTCCAAGCAGAAACTTAATGATAACCATCACTTTTTCTAGTGCAGTGGTACACATTTCTAATGAGATCTCAGGCAGCAGATGGAACACCATAATTACCATTATGCTTTGGATCACAGATAGGAAAAATATCAAGCTAGACTATTTGTGGCCGCTAGTTATTAACCACTGCCCAAAGATCCCAGCGGATTGGAGACAGATTATTCTTGTGGACAAAAAGGTGCCGATACACAGCTTTAATAAATATATGCGTCTCGTGGTTGAAAAACAAAATAATGACATTTAACTTAAAGGTACTGGCACATAACATTAAAAAACCCACTGCTTTCTTCTGTCAAAATGATGATAAACACCGACCGTGAACAAAATGAATAGTCCTTGGAACTGGTGCTCAGAACTGCTGGCTCCAATCATGATAATTCAATTTATTAGACCAGGCCTTTAAGAGGGAGCAGAAAATTGAGAACAACAAATCTGATTGTAAACAGAACACTGATATTGGTTGCAGAGTATTATTGTTTTGATTCCATTGGAGGGAGTGGAGTGATGGAACAAAAGAGGTGAATGTCCGCATTGTTTACCAAACATTTTTATTAAAACTCCTTAGGACAGGAGAGAGAAGGAAAGTATACTGCAGATCATGAATATTCCAGTCACAGAGTTAACGCTGGTAAGTATTTATGCACCACTGAATTTATAAACTCTAAACTCCAGGTGCTTGAAGTACACAGCAACAAAGTCAAGGCAGGAATGTGCTACTCCCTACACCATTCTGAGTTATGCTGACGAAGGACTTTAAGAACTGGTGCTGCTAATTAGTGCACTTTCCATTGAATATGGGACTACCGACTGTCTTACAAACTAACATGCAAGTTTCAAATCCACACTAAATAAATAGAAACATAAAAAATAGGTGCAGGAGGAGGCCATTCGGCTCTTCGAGCTAGCACCACCATTCATTGTGATCATTGTTGATCGTCCCCAATCAATAACCCGTGCCTGCCTTCTCCCCATATCCCTTGATTCCACTAGCCCCTAGAGCTCTTATCTAACTCTCTCTTAAATCCATCCAGTCTTTAAGCCCCCACTGTCCTCTGTGGCAGAGAACTCCACAAATTCACAACTCTCTTGGTGAAAAAGATTTTTCTCACCTCAATCTTAAATGGCTTCCCCTTTATTCTAAGACTGTGGCCCCTGGTTCTGGACTTGCCCAACCTTGGGAACATTTTTCCTGCATCTAGTATGTCCAGTCCTTTTATAATTGTATATGTATCTATAAGATCCCCAACATCCTTCTAAACGCCAGTGAATACAAGCCTAGTCTTTTCAATCTTTCTTCATATGACAGTGCTGCCATCACAGGGATCAATCTCGTGAACCTACGCTGCACTGCCTCAATCAAAAGGATGTCCTTCCTCAAATTAGGAGACCAAAACTGTACACAATACTCCAGATGTGGTCCCACCAGAGCCCTATACAACTGCAGAAGAACCTCTTTACTCCTATACTGAAATCCTCTTGATATGAAGGCCGACATTCCATTACCTTTCTTCACTGCCTACTGGACCTGCACGCCAACTTTCAGTGACTGGTGTACAAGGACGCCCAGGTCTCACTGCACCTCCCCCTTACCTAACCTAACCGCATTGAGAAAATAATCTGCCCCCTTGTTTTTGCTGCCAAAGTGGATAACCTCTCATTTATCTACATTATTCTGCATCTGCCACGCATCTGCCCACTCACTCAACCCTGTCCAGGTCACCCTGTAACCTCCTAACATTCTCTTCACAATTCACACTGCCACACAGCTTTGTGTGATATGTCAATTTGAGATAATTTTCAATCACTTACTGGTATGTGCCCATGTGATTAAAGTACCCATCCCTGGCAGCCTCAAAGCTCAAATTGATTTAGTATACAATGCCTTTAAAATTATTAACCATTTCATCCCTATCTCAAGAGCTCAAAGCAACTGGATATGTGGTTCAATACGATCAAAATAAATTATCTCTGTTACTTAACTATTTTCCACACATTGCGTAAAGATAAACAACAACTTTAACTACCACATTTAGCCCAAGATACTTCAAAGCAACAGACAAAGATTGGCAGTGCCAATTTATAATGCCAGGGCGATTTTAGGACAGGTGACTAAAAGCTTTGACAAAGGCAAGTTTTAAGCAGGTTTTTAAAAGAGAAGTAAAGGTTTTTAGGAAAGTAAGAAGAATGAAAGGAATTCTCCAAGGAATTATTCTATTGATCAGATTAGAAAGGGAAAGATCTGAAGATGAGGCTGATTTAAAAATCATGTTGCTGGTTAATCAGGAATCATTCCAGGATAATGAGCACAGGGTGACGGAGAGTAAGATAGTACAGGTTAAAATATCCAACTTTTGGATGTGCTTACGTCTATGGGTAATTACTGGGATCTTCAAAATAAGCTAATACTCAAGTAGATTCACAACAGATATGGAGGATGATCAAGCAGAAGCAAGGAAGCTACCTTAACGCAGGAGAAAGGTGTGAAGATTTGACAGAAATCAACTTTCAATTTAATTGACCTGTGGAATGGAAAATGAAAATGCACACGGGAGGCATTATTGTGTTAGCATTTAATGTTTTTTTTATTAATTCCAATATTCCCTATGTATGAAAGCACTATTATAAAAGGGTTTTAAATATGCCACGCAGTCTGGCTTAGGGACTGCAATTGGCTCAGCATCAGCATGAAACGTATCATTCACTATTCCTGTCACATGACTACCAAGCGTTCACATCCAAGGCTTTTCAGTTTAATCATGACAATAAAACCAGATCTAAAAACAGTCCACCTCAACTCTAATTCCCTTTGTTTGTAATTATTGCAAGCCACTGTGACAATAAATGTCACTGGAGCATGAGATTGCTTCACACCCTCCCTTGCTCTGGCTGTTCAGCAGTTGTGCTTTTAAAAAGCAGGAATTCTATGGCGGAACTACTCTGCATACATTTTACAAATTCCCTCAAGGGAGTTTTCTGTTATTCTGAATGCAGTCTCGAGGTTTATTTTCAAACTATAGAACCATGATACTTTATCATGAAACTCGTGCATATCATGTTTAAGAACACAAGAAACAGGAGCAGGAATAGCTTGGAGACGTTACTAAGAGCAATCGGTGACAAATGCTGAGCTTGCTCTGTCATCAAGGTTGTGACGATGCAGTTTCTTGCAAAGTCCACGTAAACCTTGAATTGCTTAACCACAAAAATACATTGATCGGCATTTTGAATGAACAACAGTATTGTGAAGCAAGTTTCCTTTCAATTAATAATAAATTATTCTCCCAAAACATTAATCTTCCTCTCTGCGATGAACAGCCAGGGATTTCCAACATTTTATTTTAGACTTCACAGCACTGGCATCTTTGCAGTTTTCTGCTTTTACTGCCTTTAAACAGTTCTTCATAAAAACATTATTTTTAATTTCATTAATCAAACCCAATTCTACAAAACTGAATCCATGTAATTTAATTGAATGATAAGAGCATTTTGGTTTAATTTAGCATTGAAGGTGAACATCACCTGATGCCTTGGTATCTGTAAATAGCATCTCACTTAGAAATTATGGGTTCAGCCCCTTCCAAGTAACAACAATGTGGATATGGTGAAGTGTGGATATGGTGAAGAATCTAATGAAAAAAAACCTCCAAAATGTTGGAAATCTAAAATAAAACAGAAGCAGCAGGGAATACTTAACATGTCAGGCTGCAGCTGTGGGAAGAGAAAGGGTTAACGTTCCTGTTGAAAACCACTTATCAGAACCAGCAACATTAACATAGTTTCCCTTCCCACAGGTGGAGCCTGACCTGCTAACTATTCCCTACATTTTCTGTTTTACGTTGAATAAAATCTTAAACCAAGATCATTCCAGTAGATATAAAGGATTCAAGATCCTCTGTTTGGAGTAACAGATGTCCTAGCTGACATTTCTCGCCATTAACTGCTAAAAAGATAGGTAATTTGTCTTTTGGTTCCTTATAGTACGTTCCAAAGTTTGACGTTGGCCTTTAAAATTTTGGCATCCTGCCAAAAATGAACCACAAAAACTGTGACAAAATGCAGCAGCAAATTAATATAAACATCAATCATTCACTGGTTCTTAACATTTCCTCAATTTGAATTTTACTTTTTTGTTGTCCTTTATTTTATTCTCCTGGGAAATTATGAAATACCTTTAGTTATTGGCATGAGTATTTATTGATCAAGAATCCTCTCTGGAATTTCAAAGTTCTACAATCATTCCCGTTAGCTTCATTCCTCTAGCAAGTGTACAAAAAGTACAGAGTAGGATGTCTTTTGGCCCAGCCAGTTCTACCTAGAACTATAGTTCCACCAGAGCTTCTTAATCTAGAGTTTATGCCTCCACCTTGGCTACAATCTAATTTGTTCAAGTTTATACCATGTCCCCTCATCCTATGGTTGTGTTTTAACTTGCATTTGAGATTCAAGTTTCCATTACACTAAGCATCCCGACAACTCAAACATATTTTTAGACTGCTTAAATGTACACATTTCCCCACTATTTTCCTTACAATAGTCTAATCGTACGAGGGATGGACAGTATAGTCCCTTCTTCACCCCAATTTCAAAGTTGGAATTCAAGTCTTTGAGATTCTGTGTCTGGTACTGAATAATACCCCAGTTTATCTGCAGATTAACTTTATAACATCACCACTCCATAAGTATGACCTTCAATTGATAGTGTACCTTATTCAAGATACCACAAAATCCTGCCCAATTTGTACTCGATTCCCTGCAAGATTTGACATGCTGAGTTGAACCTATTATTACCAAATCACCTGGCTTCTCCCTGAGAAGATCTCATTCAATAGGCACACATCCACCCCAGTGTAAAATATCATGCATGTTGAGCAAATTTGTATTTTATCACTCGAGTAGCTACAAAGCAGGTACACATAAGCCCTGCACTAATTAGTAACTGGCTACCGAAAGGTCAAAAGTGGAGGAGAAACGAATTCAATGCTCCTCCTGCCAGCAACAGGAAGAAAATCAAAATGCACAGTGATCACAAATGCTCCATGCCAAATAACCCAAAAAAAGTAAAAGATAATTATTTGGCCTGAGGGAGGTGAAGAAGCAGAGGAATTTAGGAATAGAATTCCACAGCATGGTGTCCAGATGGCTAAAAGCATGTCAACAATGAGGAGAGAGGGGATGAACTGGAGACCAAATTGCATGCAAAGGGAAGGAATGATGCGAGCTGGAAAGAATTTAATAAAGTGAGGACATCAAAAAAAATTAATGGCAAGAATAAAAAACATTTTGGGCATTAGGAGAAAAAGGAAATATCATACATCAACACTGACAGATGAACAGGACTTGGAATATTGTAGCACCAAATATTTGCCCACATTCCATGCAAAGGTTTTACTGAAAGATCTATGGATCCTTACGCTGTTCTTTAAAGGTACATCTCAAAATCAGACACAAGAACCTTTAAGAAAAATCCACCCGAGTGATAGGTTTCCCACTCCCAAGTGCAGACAATTTGAATGGGGGGGTGTTACCATTGCTTGAACAGCTACTGCACCCAAAGTGCTTGAATACATAAAGACCATAAGTGTGCCCAAGATATCAAGCCAATCTATATTTCACAGCAACAAATAATGCAGGAAGTACCAATCTTAATTTTTTCCTTTTGTAGAAAAGAACCTTAAGTTGATGATAGAATTTGAAAGAAAAATTAATTCCTCACTTTATTCAACTCAGGTACGTCTTGAATACTCATACAGTCAGGCTAATCAATTTTGCTGGAATTCCTGCTTTAGTCAAACCCTACCTTTTTCTTACACAGTAACAAGACTTGGCAAGTATTTGTAAATCAATTGACAAGATCATTTTTTATCTCATTAGAAAGTTCTAAACCTTGAGCAAATGTTCTTTTTTTTAATGTAGCCTCATTCACAAATATGAAAAACAGATATTTGTTTTCTCCTTTTTGGCCATTTGAGTGGCCATCGTGAATGCAAAATGGTGATATTGCACTACCAATTACTTAATCAAGTGTAATCAACAAGCATGCCATGACTTTCCCAAAAAAAGGAATTGCCGTACACACCTAAGGTGAGGAATTTAGGCAGAGAGGGGCAAGTGTTTGAGGATAAAGGCCAATGTTAAGTTTTCTGTACTTTGGCCAGCTCGGGATACTTTGTACATTGATCTAGTCTTACAGGACTATGTGAAACAACATAGGAAGCAGCCTCATCCTAGTGTTAACCCTATTTCACTAACCTCAATAAACCACCAAGTAACCACATCTGGAATATTGGCTTCATCAATATTTTGATAAACAAGATACTTAAATATCAAACAGTATCCTATATACTAAATGGCATGATCAGAACTCATAGAACATTCTGCTTTTAAAAATACGAAGTTCATAAAAAGGGTGTGGTTCAAATTACTTACACTACACCATTAATGACTGCAAAGATAAGTGCAAACACCAACCAACAAATGGATTTATGATGTTTGACAATTCATAATAAAGGATTGAAATCATATGATATGATGCGGAGATTTCAGAAATTAGTCAAATTCATTACTCAAGAGGTTCCAACAAATATTGATAACCCAACAACGGCTCATTCCTTTGGGAACATACTTTAGATAAATCCACTCTGCACAAATTGTTATTACCTACATTTCTACACATTCCTATACACATTTCCACACCTCTGCTTTCCACGTTCTTGTTTATATATAGACCAGTATTAATCCATCCTATAGATGACTATTCGTCCTATAAATAGATGTCAACGTATTCAAATAATATTAACATAATTACTACGCGTATGTCTCTTACCCCCATTCAGGAACGTGCAACTCGTAGTCCCAGTATTCGCGGGGTTTCAGGCTGTTTACCTCGGCATACACGCGGGCCCTGCTCCCGGTAGCCGGACCCGGCATGACAGAGCCAGGGCTCAGCTCAGGGATAAAGGGGCGAAATCCCCAGCGGGGTACCGCGGGGGTGAGAGACAGGACGCACTGCCACCGCACACACCGACTATCAGGAGCCAGGCCCGGCCACAACCCGCGCACCACCTCCTGGGATAACTTCAGCAAAGGGGTCCGGGGAGCCAGCGAAAGGTTCGCCGGGGCGGGGTAGGTAGGAAAAGACCCAGGCAACTAGAGCGGGCCCCGGCTAGGGAAGGTAAGCAATGCCCAAGCAGCTGTGCAGGCCAAGCGGGGCGGAAGGCCGACGATAACGATGCCAAGATAGGACCGCCAGGGAGAGGCCCGCTGCGACGGAAACTGTTCGACCGGGTGCAGCAGCAAGAAACCGGTCGCAAGCCCGGTGTGTCAGCGAGAAGAGACCGAGGGCCGGGCGCCCGCGGCAGCGGCTCCTAGCGGCGCCCAGGTGTATCCAGGAGGCTCTCCAGCCACAGTGCTGCCTAGCGGCACCTGACTAAAATGCCGACGACAGCGGTCCTCTAATGGCGTCACACTCAACCCGCCATATACGCCGCTGCACACTCCAGTGAGCAGCGCTACCTAGGGGTACCAGACAGCAGCAGTGGCGGCTAGCGCTCATGTGGATAAATGTGAGGTTATCCACTTTGGTGGCAAGAATAGGAAGGGAGATTATTATCTGAATGGTGTCAGATTAGGAGACAGGAGGTGCAACGAGACATGGGTGTGCTTGTACATCAGTCACTGAAAGTAAGCATGCTGGCACAGTAGGCAATGAAGAAAGCTAATGGCATGTTGGCCTTCATTGCGAGAGGATTTGAGTTTAGGAGCAAGGAGGTCCTACTGCAGTTGTACAGGGCCCTGATGAGACTGCACATGGAGTATTGTGTGCAGTTCTGCTCTCCTAATTTGACAAAGCACATTATTGCTATTGAGGGAGTGCAACGTAGGTTCACTAGGTTAATTCCCGGAATGGCGGGACTGAAATATAATGAAAGAATCGGTCGGCTGAGCTTGTATTTGCTGGAATTTAGAAGGAAGAGAGGGGATCTTATAGAAACATATAAAATCCTTAGAGGATTGGACAGGGTAGATGCAGGAAAAATGTTCCCGATGTTGGGGGAGTCCAGAACCAAGGGTCACAGTTTGAGAAGAAGGGATAGGTGATTTAGGACTGAGATGAGGAAAAACCTTTTCTCCCAGGGAGTTGTGAATCTGGAATTATCTGCCACAGAAGGCAATGCAGGCAAATTCACTGGATGTTTATTAGATACATTTAGATTTAGCTCTTAGAGCTAAGTGAATCAAGGGATATGGGGGTAAACGCCAGAACGGGGTACTGATTTTTGGATGATCAACCATGATATTGAATTTCGGTGCTGGCTTGAAGGGCTGAATGACCTACTCCTGCACCTATTTTCTATGTTTCCATAACGCAATTCTAAAAAGGTAATCTAGAACTCTGATAACATAATCTAGATGGACTAAATGGCTCTGTGATTGCAAATTCCACATGTTCACCACCCTGCCAGTGAAAATATTTCTACTTCACAGTGCTCACTCACTTGCCCTGTAGTCACATGATTTAGGGAAGTACCCCCCCTTCCTATCAATCTCTAACAGTCAAAAATGTGTAGGTTTCAAATAGAATCCCTCTCATTCCTTTAAACTATAAACAAGCCTAATCTCTCCTCGTGTAGCAATTGTGCCATCCCTGGAATCTGACTGGTGAACTTCCACTGCATTCCCTCCATAACAAGAATATCCTCCATCAGATAAGGAGAACAAATTGCACACAATGCTCAAAGTATAATCTCACCAAGGACCTGGATAAGTGTAAAGACGTCCTTGATCCTATACTCAAATATTCCCATCATAACTGCTTGATGCATCTTTAGGTTTGTTTACACTGACTGGTGTACAAGGTCATCCAAGTCTCCTTGAACATCAACAGTTAAATAATACACTGGTTTTCTATTTTCCTGCTGAAATAGATAACTTGACATTTATCTATGTTATACTGCATCTACTATGTTTTTGCCCAATTGCTCCGTCCAAGCCATCACAAAGCCTTTTTGCGTCCTCCTCACAGTTCAAAATCCCACCCAGGTTAATGTTTTTTAAATATTACATTATGTTTTCATGGTCATATAATGTGGAAACGCCCTTTGGCCCAAGTTGCCCAGACCAACAAACATGTCCCATTTACACTAGTCCCACCTACCTGTGTTTGGCCCACATCCCTCTAAACCTGTCCTATCCATGTACCTGTCCAAATGTTTCTTAAACCTTCTGATAGTACCTGCCTCAACTACTTCCTGCAGCAGCTCGTTCCATATACCCACCACTTACCACTGAGTACCAAGCACTCAATCCTAATGTACCTCACCTAATCGTCATCCCCAAGAAAGACCTATTAATTCCTACCACCTGTTTCTTGTTTTACCATCAGTTTTCTATCATGCCAATACATTACCCTAATCCCATTCACTTTAATTTCACAAACTAATCTTTTATGTAGGATTTTATCAAAGGCTTTCTGAAAGTATAAGTACACTATATCCACTTGTTCACCCTTATCGACCCATTACATCCTCAAAAAACAATCCGGTAGGTATACTAAACACAATTTCTCTTCCTGATATCCGTTGACCTTCTCTAATTCTGTCGATATTATTCTTGATAGTAGCCTCCAGCATTCACTGCACTACTGATGAAAAGCCAACTAGACTGTTGTTTTCTTTCTCCACTTTTTTTTAAAATAAAATGGCATTACAATTACCACTCTCCAAATTGTGAGAATGATTCTATATTCTAGGAATTCTGGGAAATGAAAACCAATGCATCCACAGTTTACCAAGTTACCTTTTATTTCAAAAATAAACTTTATTTGTAATTTAAAAATATATACATAACAAAAACAACATAAATCTCTAAACACATTCTGTATGCTCTCTTTATACATTAAATATTGCTAGTTTTATACCCAATGGTGCTAGCACCCCCTCTTTTTCCTAACACTAAACACTACTGCCACACGTGGATCCGTGGGCTGATATCCGTTCCCTTGTTTGAGGGGTGTAATCTTTGGACAGCCCCCCAAAGTCCAATATTGTGGTCCTTTCATACAGAGCCTCTGAATTGGTTGTACCAAGCTTCAATGTGTTCCTCAGCATGCACTCCTGCAGGGTGGAATGAGCGAATTGGCATCATTCCCTTCTGGGTATCTCACTGTGCTGAAAGACCAACAACCTTCAGATCGTCTTTCACCGAACTAATGGTCTTCTATCAGCACCTATGTCCGCCGCTGCATATGTCCCTGGGTACAGCCCGTAAATCAGAAAGTCTTTACTCTCTGCTACACAAATGCTTGGGATGAACTACGACAAGGATCCTTGCATCTTTTGCCAAAACCACATTCACAAGAATCCCCAAAGATGGGTCCCATTGCCCTCATCTACAAGCAGAACGGGGAGCAGGATAAAATTATACAGCAAAAGATTGGAGACCAACTCTAAAATGTGGAATGTATGATTCTCTCCAAGGCCATCATCTGGTCTGCTAGGTCAAGTCCCAACATGTCATGTGCCTGCTGGGGTGGGGCGGCCGACCCAGTCCCCAGCAGTCCGTCTGTCTTTTGTGCCTTTTGTCCCGTGGTAGTTTTTTTTTTTGGGGGTCTGTGTGGTGTGTGTGCGACTCACGTCCCAGTGTGTGTGTGCAGTGTGTGTGTGTGTGTGTGTATGTGTGTGTGTGTGTGTGTGTGTGTGTGTGTGTGTGTGTGTGTGTGTGTGGGTGGTGGGGTGGGGGGGGGGGGGGGGGGGGGGGGGGGGTGGACTTTTAAAATCTTTCCCCTGCACGGAGAACCCGACCTTTCCCTGTCGGGTCTCCGTTGCCGTTGGGGCTGCAACGTGGAGCGGCCTCCAGCAGGAACGTCCTGGGGCTCCAGTCGCGGAGCTGCAGAGCTACTCACCGTCGTAGAGCTGGCCGAGTCCGGAGCGGGAGGAGCGGTGGTGGCGCGCTGCTGCGACCCGACCCTCGGTGATTCGGAGGCTTACCGCAGGTCTTGTGGACGGTGATATCGGGAGCCCGCGGGTCCCTGCTGGGAGACCGCTTTTCGGGGCTTCCGCAACAGCGACTTCTCCCGCCCGAGTAGTGGGGTCAAGGATGACCTGGAGCGGGGCCTTACATCATCGCCCGGCGCGGCTTCAACGGCTGCGGGACTTTGCCAGCGCCCGCCGGGGGCTCCAACAACAAGACCCGAAGCGCGGTCTTGCATCACCTGGCGCGGCGTTAATGGCCGCGGGACAATTGTCATCGCCCGCCGGGGCCTCTGACTTTGACTCTGACATGGGGGGAAGAGAGAAGTGCAGGGGAGAGATAAGTTTTTTTTGCCTTCCATCACAGCGAGGAGGAGATGCGCTGTGATGGATGTCTGTGTAAATTGTGTTGTGTCTTGGGTCTTTTTTTCCTGTATGTATGACTGTAGAAACAACATTTCACTTGAGTCTCTATGAGGTTCAAGTGACAAATAAATTGTGTTGTGTATTGTGTATTGTGGCGTCGAGGATGACACTAGGTTCGGCAATGACCACACCGACACTCGCCGTAGGGTGAACTCACATGATATATTTATTCACAGGGAAAATAAATTACAGGAACATTTGGGGGGCACTGTCCCTTGTCATTAGGGTCCCTTGTTGTCAGTATGCGGCTGTCCCTTGTCGTCAGTATGCGGTGATCTCGACTTGTCCCAGCAGCTCAGTCCTGGTCTTGAAGGAGGAGGCTTGGCAATCTCAGGCTTCTCCCTGCAGTTCATCTTCGCCTCGAGAGGGGGGAAGCTGACAGTCCCAGGCTTATCCTGGAAACTCAGCTTTGTGGCGTGAAGAGGTGCTGCTGGCGGTCTCTGGATTATCCTGGTGGCTCACTCTTTGCCTCAGTGTGTGGGCCCAGTTCCTCCATGTACGTGAGCAAGAAGAAGCACTGGTGTCTCAGGCTTAGAATCATAGTCCGAGTGATAAAGTCAGAGTGGTACAACATGGAAACAGGCCCTTCGGACCAACTTGCCCACACCGGCCAATATGTCCCAGCCACACTAGTCCCAACTGACTGTGTTTGGTCCATATCCCTCCAAACTTGTCCTATCCATGTACCCATCTAACTGTTTCTTAAACATTGGGATAGTCTTTGCCTCAACTACCTCCTCTGGCAGCTTGCTCCATAACCCCACCACTCTTTGTGTGAAAAAGTTATGCCTCGGATTCTTATTAAATCTATTCACCTTCACCTTAAACCTATGTCGTTCCTCGATTCACCTACTCTGGGCAAGAGACTCTGTGCATCAACCCGATCTATTTCTCTCATGAATTTCTCTCATACATTTCTCATGAATTTATGAATCTAAAAGATCACCCCTCATCTTTCTGCGCTCCCAGCCTACTCAACCTCTCCCTATAGCTCAGATCCTCTGGTCCTGGCAACATCCTCATAAAACTTCTCTGTACCCTTTACAGTTGTACAACATCTTTCCTATAACAAGGTGCCAAGAACTGAACACTATGTGGCCTCACTAACGGCTCATACAACTGCAACATGACCTCCCAACTTCTATACTCAATACCCTGACTGATGAAGGCCAATGTGCCAAAAGCCTTTTTTGATAACCGTATCTATCTGCAACTCCACCTTCAAGGAATCATGCACCTGTACCCTCGATCCTCTGGTCTACAACACTCCCCAGAGCCCTGCCACTCACTGCCGCTTACCCCGGCTACACAGTCTTAGCCTCAGTAGAACCACTGGCTGTCTAGGGCTTCTTCCTGGCAGACCAGTCTTGACCATCTGGTGCCACTGGTCGTCTCAGGTTTGTCTCAGTCACTCAATCTTCCTTGAACCTGTGACGGGAACACAGCTAGCAGGGAGGCGCCCCACATTCTCTCCTTTCCTGTCCCTTCCGTCCGTCCCTTCCCTGCCTCCCCCTCCCTACTCTCGTCCTTCCTCTACTCTCATCCTTCCTCTCCTACTTCCTCTCCCCACTTCTCTACTTTCTCCACTTCCTCTCCCTTCTCTCTCTCTCTCCCCCCTCCCCCCCCCCCTCTGGCTAGAATGCTTGGGTTTTATAGGGAGTAGGCTGACAAGGTTCGGGTGGCCAAACCAATGTCAGCTAATTGGTCCCAGCTTTTACCAATGATGCTGGGGATTGGCCTCTACTGGCCTGTCGGCCAGAGATTGGGATCAGGAAAAACTGACAGCCTTGCATTGCTCAGTGATGTCATTGTCTATGTACAGTATAGAGGGGTGGATGTCGGCCTGGTTTGCTTGTACCAGGCGAAAGCCTTTGACAGGACGTCACACTTGTATATGGGGGGCTCTCCAAAATGGGCTTTGTGGTGGGAAACAATGGTCATTGGTTGAGGAATTTCAAATGTAATTATACATTGGTCAATCATCAGTGAACATACATACCCATAACCTTATGATAGAAGGAAAGTGCTATCGGTATACACTGCCTTAGGAAAACACATAGAGCAGTACAGCATTGGAAAAGGCCCTTTGGTCCACAATGTTCGTGCTGAACACTACGCCAAGTTAAAGTAATCTCATATTGCTACATGGGATCTGTATCCCTCCATTCCTTGCAACCTTCACCACAAAATGATTAAGGGCAATAACTATATGGGAACACTGCCAGCTTCAGGTTCCTCTTCAAGTCATGCACCATCAACACTTATTATTGTTCTTGATTGTCTTTCGGTCGAGCTCCGGAAATCCCAACCAAGCAATACTTTAGGGGTACCTTCACCAGAAGTATATATCTATTATATATGTACCTTTTAATTCATCCATCATTTTGTAATGGGTTACTAATGGGTTAGTGATAGCACCCTATTGTTTATTTTCAAAGTTTTGGATTCAAGCACCATTCCAGATTTGGGAATATTATCTCAGTGAAACTTCAGTAGATCACTCAGACACCGTTGCATTGTTGGAGAAGGTTTTTTGTTGACATTAAATAGAGGCCACGATTGTCATTCTTAGTGTGTGCAAAATGAAGCATGCACATTTCAACAAAATATTGGTGTTTTTTTATTTTATTGTTGTTTTGTGGATTTTGCTTTGTTTAAAACTGGTGAGTGTGTTTGATCCATTACAGTACTGAGCATACAAAAACACATTTCATTAGTGGCAATACACTGGTAATATTCAATTTTATCTGGTGTATAATTAAATTAATATCAATTTAACTAATTTGTTACATTTTATATACTAAAATACACCGGTATTCTCAATTTCATCAAATATTCTTATGCATAATGTTCTTTATATTAATGCACATAATTTAGGGATTACAGCCCTGAAATTTTCCCACAATGCTTACAATTAAACATAATGTAACTACTTATTCAACTACATAAATTAATCAATCTGGTATTGTTTGTCTGATCAATCTCATTTTCTGACTCACCCTAAACGACGCCAAAGCTGATCATCAAGCACATATAAGAGTCTCGCATTTAGGCTATATCCACTGCTCTTCAGGTATTCTACTTCAATGCGTAATGAGAAAAGAAAGAAAACTGGTAATTCTGTGCTAGTTTTTGTAACATTTACTATCAGTTTGGAATTCACAAACAAAAATAATCAGACAGAGAATTAATTAACCCCCAATGACTTTAGCTTTTAATTAACTTTATGATGTCCCTATTGACACCAATTAAGCACCGTGTTCTAAAGAAACAGGCCAGTCTATACACAGACTAAACATAGCAGTAGAATACGGCATTATACTTTGTGATACAATGCATTTGTCCTTACATAATTATTATTCTGTCAACTTAATATTGCCATCGCCAGAGGGAATCTTCTGGGACTGAAATATAAACAGAAAATGCAATTTTAAAAATTTATGTTGAGTGATTTTATCCAGTATGTTGCTAGATCTTATAAATGAGAAAGGTCAAGATTTCCATTCAGTTGCTTGCTGCGTTAATTAATCTGAGATGGGTGACAGCTCCACAATCTAGTCAGGGGAGCTGGTACTCATCCAGTTGGAAGCATATTTTATCATTCTACGATATCGCTCCATACAACCTCAGGCCTCTTCAATCACCATTCCCTCCTCAGTTACATTTCCATGAAACTCACTTTCTGCTATCCCACTCTTCTCTCTAACTACCTCTGCTGTTCAACTCCATTTCATTGTCTCCATGCACAGTGGCGGACTGGGTCTAAAAATATTGGTTGCCAGGAAACAAAGGGGGCCCACTTCATCAGGGGCCCACTTGCCATCGGGCAAGCTGACACCCTGTCCAGTCCGCCAATGTCCATGCACCCCAAAATCATAAATGCTAGGTATCATCTTAAAAAAAAAAGACCAGATTGAAAACTTCCTTCTTCACCATACCAAGTAACTTTATTTTCTTGGAAATATCTGTTAATTTCCATGGCTTTATGCGAATTCTGTAAATGTATCTTTCCCCCCACCCAATACTTCATGGTAAAACATACTAAAGATTGTGAAATACATAGCATCATACTTTTTGTCTATTATGTTCACCCAATCATGTAGATTTCCTGGGCGTGAATCCTAACATTCTAACTCCAGAGACAATGGTGGTGGTACCTTTAAACCAAGAATGATACCAGTATAAATTTCTTAATCACTTGACTTCTCCACCCCAATGAATTTTGATATCTCAGTTTTCACATTCTATTAATTCAAAATCTAAAATACTACTACCCAAACCCTGGTTTGTGGTACATCTCATTTGCTCATCTACCAATCCTCAATTATCGATAGTGTACTCGGAGTACCAATGTACACCCTTGTCCTCGCTTACAAATCTAGCCATATCCTACTATGTGATGTTTGTACCCCATTCTGAGCACATCCAGATTCTGGACTTTTTGCATCTTCCATTATGTTCCTGTATTTCTCTTTGATGGTTCCATCTTTCTACTTAAAATGCAGCCAGCACATTTTGAGAAAAGACTTCTCCTACCGCAACAATGTAATTTTGTTCCAACACACACTTTCTTCTTTTGCCTTCCATTCCCACATTTACAGATTGTTCATTGTTGACACTGAAGCGGCGCTTGCTGGCATACGCAGAGATCGAACCCGGCATTTGGAAGCCGCGGTCACGTGACTCGGGAGGGGCCGCTTGTTTTGCGCGGTTTTTACTTGCGCGTGTTAGTTCAGTATTGACCACCGTTGTGGGCAGACATGTCCGAAGAACCTGTAAACTGGAAATCGAACTTTTGAATAAAGATCTGTTGAAAACTCCAGTAGTCGTTTCTCAGACCGCCAAAACATCAAGAATAGGCATGAAGTATTTCCCCTTGTATAATAATACAGCACAGCTTTGAATAGATAACAATTTCAGTTGTAATGCTGACTCTCCAACACAAAGCCATATATCAAACAGAATTCACTCCAAATCGATCACGGTAAAGTTAAAACCCATCATTTTTGGTTCCATTTCTTCCCATGCCTTTCACAATCATATAACTACAATTAGTTTCACCTGCATTCAATACATTAGAAATTTGAAAACATAAAAAAGGCCTGGGAAATATTTCCAGGTTCAATTCATTAACTCAGCTAAAAGAACTCTTCCTTTGAGTAAACAAAATATCTGCACACTCGAGATCCCATGTTCTGAAGATGAACATGAGAGTGCGTTTCAATGTCCGAGAAGCAGTGGCAGATTTCAAAAGGTAGCCATTGAGTTGGCTGTGTGAGCGCATTTCAATGTCAGAGAAACAGTGGAAGATTTCAAAAGATGCTGCTGCTCTTATCGAGTTCCTCCAGCAATTTGTGATTAGCTCAAGATTCCAGCATCTGCAGTTTATTGTATATACATCACTATGTTCCCCAGCACAAGATTCCAAACAGATCCAGAACCAACTACCTTCACCAAGGGCCAGATGTGGCTCCCTCTTATTGTCTCAGTGACCCTCCGTTGCTGAAGCATTATATGAGCAGCATGGAGTGGTGGAGCAGTGATGAAGGACACCAACAGCATTGCCAGATCAGGCTGACTCCTACTCATCAACCCAGTTGACGCAGCTGCCAGCAGGACTTCAAGGCTAAGATAAGACTCCATATCTTTATAAGAATTTGGCGATTCATTGTATACCGCCTCAGCGAAGTCTACTATTCTTATACTAGAAACATAGAAAAATAGGTGCTGGAGTAGGCCATTCAGCCCTTTGAGCCAGCACCGCCATTCGATATGATCATAGACAATAGGTGCAGGAGTAGGCCATTTGGCCCTTCAAGCCAGCACCGCTATTCAATTTGATCATGGCTGATCATCCCCAATCAGTACCCCGTTCCTGCCTTCTCCCTATATCCCCTGACTCCGCTATTTTTAAGAGCCCTATCTAGCTCACTATTGAAAGTATCCAGAGAACCTGCCTCCACCACCCTCTGAGGCAGAGAATTCCACTCTCACCACTCTCTTGAGAAAAAGTGTTTCCTCGTCTCTGTTCTAAATGGCTTACTCCTTATTCTTAAACTGTGGCCCCTGGTTCTGGACTCCCTAACATCGGGAACATGTTTCCTGCCTCTAGCGTGTCCAAACCCTTAACAATCTTATATGTTTCAATGAGATATCCTCTCATCCTTCTAAACTCCAGAGTGTATAAGCCCAGCTGCTCCATTCTCTTAGCATACGACAGCCACGCCATCCCGGGAATTAACCTTGTAAACCTATGCTGCACTCCCTCAATAGCAAGAATGTCCTTCTTCAAATTAGGGGACCAAAACTGCACACAATACTCCAGGTGTGGTCTCACTAGGGTTCTGTACAACTGCAGAAGGTCCTCTTTGCTCCTATATTCAATTCCTCTTGTTTTAAAGGCCAACATGCCAATTAAGAGGGAGTTAGATGTGGCCCTTGTGGCTAAGGGGATCAGGGGGTATGGAGAGAAGGCAGGTACGGGAT
The DNA here is from genome assembly GCF_028641065.1 of Leucoraja erinaceus. Lineage (NCBI taxonomy): Eukaryota > Metazoa > Chordata > Chondrichthyes > Rajiformes > Rajidae > Leucoraja > Leucoraja erinaceus. The sequence goes on along the minus strand of NC_073393.1, from coordinate 15,496,480 downwards.
ACTGAGTTGGATGATCAGCCATGATCATATTGAATGGCGGTGCAGGCTCGAAGGGCCGAATGGCCTACTCCTGCACCTAATTTCTATGTTTCTATGTTTCTATGTTTCACTTTCTTCACTGCCTGCTGTACCTGCATGCTTACTTTCATAGACTGATGTACAAGGACCCCCAGATCCCGTTGTACTTCCGCTTTTCCCAACTTGACGCCATTTAGATAGTAATCTGCATTCCTGTTTTTGCTACCAAAGTGGATAACCTCACATTTATCCACATTAAACTTCATCTGCCATGCATCTGCCCACTCTCCCAACCTGTCCAAGTCACCCTGCATTCTCATAGCATCCTCCTCACAGTTCACACTGCCACCCAGCTTTGTGTAATCTGCAAATTTGCTAAAGTTACTTTGAATCCCTTCATCCAAATCATTGATGTATATTGTAAATAGCTGCGGTCCCAGCACCGAGCCTTGCGGTACCCCACTACTCACTGCCTGCCATTCTGAAAGGGACCAGTTAATCCCTACTCTTTGTTTCCTGTCTGCCAGCCACTTCTCTATCCATGTCAGCACTCTACCCCCAATACCATGTGCCCTAATTTTGCCCACTAATCTCCTATGTGGGACCTTATCAAATGCTTTCTGAAAGTCCAGTGGCTCTCCCGTCCATTTTCCTAGTTACATCTTCAAAAGCCATGATCATAGCTGATCATCTAAAAACAGTACCCCATTCCTGCTTTTTCCTCATATCTCTTGATTTCTTCATCCCTAAAAGCTAAATCTAACTCTCTCTTGAAAAGTGAGTTTCTGCAAAATTACAGCTACTGCACTTTTTGTACATTTATGATTGTGCTTTGTATGGTATGATTTTACTGATTTATATGCAAAGCAAAGAATTTCACGATACAAGTGACAATAAACATACCATTGAACCATATCCTCAGAATCATGAACGTTAGTCATAAATTCATACACCAAAACAGGTCATTCAGCCCAACAAATCCAGTGTATTACACCAGGTATCCATTCACACTAATCCTACACCAATCCCAATCCATTGTCCCCACATTCCACTCAAGGTCGATACTCAGTGATCGCCAGTTAAAATATTTATCTGATCATTGCCAGATTGTGGTTTATGGGACCCTTTTTTGTATCGTGCGTTCAACTATTCACTGGATGTATTCAGGAATCAAGGGATACGGGGGGAAAGCAGGACGGGGTACTGATTTTGGATGATCAGCCATGATCATATTGATTGGCAATGCTGGCTCGAATGGCCTATTCCTGTACCTATTTTCTGTTTCTATTCCATGGTCTGTGAAGGGGCAACCTGGGGTCATCAAATATGAAGAACATTCCTTCCAATCTAAACATAGAAAATAGGTGCAGGAGTAGGTATACTTGCATTATTCACGCTAATTTTAGAAAACATCTCGCTACGTAATATAAATTCATTAAATTCCTGGTTTTACCCCTTCTTCTTCTTGCGTATGGCGTGCACAGCCTAAAGTTGTAGGACAACGTGTTCTATTTGATCTTATTTGACTGTGCACACCGGGTTGATTGCATTTGTCGAAACAGGGTGGACCACGTGAAGGTTGCAATCTCCCACCCCGGTTTTACTCCTGAAGGAAGTACATAATATGAGCTAACTACAGCGAAGCCTCCGCCGCCGGGAGACGCTCCGCGCCTGACTGGAACATTCTTTGGGCGGGAGTTAGAACGGTTACGCCTGCGCAGTCAGCGCCCGACGGTTTCCAAGGCAACGGCCGAAAACACTTGCAGCTCCGGGGAAACATGGCGGGCATTATGGACACGGATAGTCTCGGTACAGTGAGTGACATTCACAAGGTCCAAAATATCCACCAGCTGAGCGACGAGGGGCTCATGGAGTTAATGGATGAAATAAGGTAGTCTGGAAACTTTACGTTAAAGTATTAAATCTGATAATTCGTGCGACGCCTGGCTGGGTTCCGGCGCCGATGTGCTGGCGATCCTTCTCTCAAATGTCGGGCCATCTCTCAACGTAGCACAATATAGTGCTCAACATGCTGGAAATGTGAAATGAATCACACATGTGGGGAACGTCTGGCACGTCAGGCAGTAATTCTGTTGGGATTCCACAGATGTTGCCTGACCTAAACAGTACAAGATACCTCTGAGAAATGGCGACGGAGAAAAGGTTGTTCATTAACAATGGTTCAATGGTGCGCATTGTCACCTGTGACATTATTTTTGCATAGATCACACATGCACGAGTCGCCATATTTTGGCACAATTTACAAAAGGTTCAGAGTCCGGTCTACGCGCTCGATGTACTTATCACATTTAGTGCACATGAACAGTACACATGAACACTGCCATTCAATAAGATGATCGCAAATGTGATTGTTATCTCAACCATCAAACCGCAGTAACTTTTCACGCCTTACTTATCAAGGTTCCAAGTCATAAAAATATTGCTTCCTCCGTTTTTGCAGAAATGAAAAGCCTGTCAAGGCAAGTTTATTCGTCACATACACATACGAGATGTGCAGTGAAATGAAAAGTGACAATGCTCGCGGACTTTGTGCAAAAAGACAAACAAACAAACAACCAAACATACTACAAACAGAATGGAACAGAATAAGTTAAAAAGGAACATGAAAGTTAAAAACACACACAATTTTCGCGGAGCTGCCATAACGGCGACTGGACAGGGCCGCGTCGTTTTTTTTCTTCTACTTTGCTGTGTAGGACAACAACCCATTATTATGAAGATAGACACAAAATGTTGGAGTAACTCAGCTGGACATGTAGCATATCTCTGGAGAGAAGGAATGGGTGATGTTTCAGGTTGAGACCCTTTTTCAGAAATGTCACCCATTCCTTCTCTCCAGAGATGTTGCCTGTCCTACTCCAACATGTTGTGTCTATCTTCGGGTGTAAACCAGCAGTTCCTTCCTACTCATTATTATGGATGGTTGACTTAAGGGCAGGAAATAAAAAACTAGAAATAAATTGTTTTACTTATCACTGGACCCTTAACTCTTTGCAGACGCTATTAATTAGCAAACAGCATGTCATGATAGAATAGAATAGAATAGTTTATTTATTGTCATTGTAACATGAACCATGTACAACGAAATTTAAAAATGTCAGCCAGTCAGTGCACCATTCAAACATTTCTAAAAGCTAACGATACATACAAGGTAAAATATTAAAAGATAAACAACTAAAATAAATATCACGAAAATAGCACGCATAAACACCCAACCCTCCATCCTTCTGTCGATTTCACAGTGTACCACAGTCCCTTAGTATGTCTCGCCCCTGCGTTCCTTGGCGGCTACATTTAGTGCTTTTATAGCAGTGGGGTAAAAACTGTTTTTTAGTCTGTTCGTCCTTGTCCTTGTAGATCTGTACCGTCTGCCTGACGGCAACAGTTCAAACAGGGAGTGTCCGGGGTGGGAAATGTCCTTTATGATACTCTGGGATTTTTTGGTGCAGCGGGAACTGTGTAAGTCCTCCAAGGTAAGGAGAGGGCAGCCGACAATCCTCTGGGCGTTGTCAATGGCCCTCTGGAGCGCTTTCCTCTGAGCCGCTGTGCAGCTGGTGTACCACACGCATACACAGTATGTTAGTATGCTCTCAATGGAGCACCGATAAAAGGACAGCAGCAGTCTCTGAGTGATGTTATTCTTCCTGAGCACCCTCAGGAAGTGCAGTCTCTGCTGGACCTTTTTCAGCAGCGCAGTGGTGTTCACGCTCCACGTCAGGTCCTCCTCAATATGGATTCCCAGGAAGCGGAAATCCGCCACCCTCTCCACACAGTCCCCTCTGATAGTCAATGGTACCATGTCCGTTTTATTCTTCCTAAAGTCTATTATTAATTCCTTTGTCTTTAAGGTGTTGAGGAGCAGGTTATTTTCTTCACACCACACTGTCAGCTGCTCCACCTCATCCCGGTAGGCGTACTCGTCCCCCCCGGAGATGAGTCCCACCACCGTAGTGTCATCCCCAAATTTGACAATGGTGTTGCTGTGGTGGGCGGGGGTGCAGTCATGTGTGTAGATGGTGTAGAGCAGGGGGCTCAGTACGCAGCCCTGTGGAGAGCCGGTACTGAGGCTGAGGGCCGTGGATGTGTGATGGCCCACTCTGACTCTCTGGCTGCGACCCGACAGGAAGCTATTTATCCACGTACAGGTGGAGTGTGGAAGTCCCAAGTCCCCCCAGTTTGTCCACCAGTTTGTGGGGAAGGATGGTATTAAAAGCAGAGCTTTTCAAGTTTGCTGATAATACACAATCAGATGGAAAAATGAGCTATGAATAAGATATCAGAAATCTACAACGAGATATAGACAAGTGAACGAGAAAGGCATTCAGAAGATAATGTAACCTATTTTACCAAGGAGATGTCTGCACATCACTCATTGAATAGCAGTAGCCACTTGGTGACAATTGATGAGGCAACTTAAATGAGTTTGGCAGGTTGCGTAACTGACCATAATGAATGCTGATGACATTTCTAATATTTCTAGTGCTGATGGAATGTCTAGTATTTGACATTTCCACCCTGGGAAAAATGTTCTGATTATCTAACCTATCTATAATTTTCTAAACATGTATCAGCCTCAATCAGCCTCTGTTGTTCCAGATAAAATACAATCCATGCTTGACCAATTTATCCTTATAGCTTGTACCCTCTAATCCAGGTAGAGTCTTGGAAAAGCTTTTCTGTGCCCTTTCCAAAGCCTTCATATCCTTCCAGTAATGGGGCATCCAGATCTGCACACAATAATCCAGATGCGGCCTAACCAAAGTTACATAAAGCACTAATATGACTTCCTGACATATACACACTGCCCGAACAAAGAAGGCAAATATACCATATGTTATCTTTACCACTCTATCTACTTGTGTTGCCACTTTCATGGAGCTATGGACCCCGATCCCCAATGGGTCATCAAAGACCCCTCACACCCCAACCATGGACTGTTTGCCCTCCTCCCATCAGGGAGGTGGTACAGGTGCCTCAGGTCACGTACTAGTAGGATGAGGAACAGCTTCTACAACAACACAATCATACTGCTGAACTCGGAGTCCCGACGATAGATTTCTCTGGTCCCTCCGTCCCCATTGTTTAATTATTCCGTATTTCCTGATTATTCTGTATCTTCCCTCTTTCTATTTTTTTTTGTTTTCTTCATGTACAACTACTACGGACTGACGCAAAACTGCATTTCGTTGTACTGATACTTGTATTTGTGCGATGACATTAAAGTTGAATTGAATTGAATTGACATCATTGCTTTAAAGGTTTTTCCATTGACTATCCAAATCTCCCAAGTTTGTCCAATTTCTGCCTATGGTTAGTATCCTTTAATCCAGCTAACATCATGGTAAAGCGGTTCTAGACGCAAAATGCTAGAGTAACTCAGCGGGACAGACAGCATCTCTGAAGAGATGGAATGGGTGATGTTTCGGGTCAGACTCTTATTCAGACTGATAAACCTGTATAATTCCTGTAAATTATCAATCAATTAACTGTGAGTGGTTCATTTTGTTATACTGTAGTTTATTTCCTGGAATAAGATGTGTAGTAACTTATAATATATTGCCCATCTGTCTACAATAATATATTTTTTGCCTTTAATTCAGTGTTTCCAATGTAGCCATGCAGAGAGAGAATGTAATGTTTGAGAAGTACTATGACCGCATGGTTCCCAAGGAAGAGGTTGAAGAACTTCAAATTGTGTCACAGGACGTTGCACAACTGGCACAGGTTGTACTCTTGCCACACCATTAATGCTTCCACAATAGCTTCTGAAGTTTAGAGTAGAATGAAATTAATCTTTCAAATATCTTTGACACATAAAATGTTTATGTAGGGCTCCTGTGTGGCAGCATAGTGGTAGCTGTCTTTTTCCTTTATTTTGTAAAAATAATCATACTTTCCAGTGAAGATGGAAAGGAAATTAGCTCCAAGGTTACTAGAGCTCTAAGTGATTCAGCTGAAAAGGGATTGAATTGGAACAGGACCTAGCAGACAATGGGTCCAACTGAAGTTAACGGTAGATGATATTAACAAGTGTGAGGAAGATTCTGAAACTGGGCTACACTCAGATCAGTTGTATTTCACAATTGCTCTTTTTTTAAATCATATGAATACTTAAACCTAAACGGGGACTAGAATTTAAATAACACAGTTATACCTTAAGAGCAGATGGGGTGGAGGTTGTTATTAGATAACATAAAGGCAGCAAAGAACCTAACTTACTGTGAATAGCTAATCGGTACTCCAATCAACCCTCAAGCTCTTGATAATAGGTTTAATAGATGTGTATTTTATTTTCTCCTGGTATGCTTTTGATTACATTTTTATAACTATCTATCACATAAAACTAGTGACTGTCATTGATTGTAACTGAATTTGTGAATTGAGGTTTGAGTTGCCAAAAGTTCTTGATATGTTTGCAACATAGTTTCTGAGGCCGTGGACTGGACTGTGTCTGCGATTCCATTCCAGTTATGGTGCGTTCACAGTGGGCAATAACAATCTAACACCAAGTAAGAGTTTTCCCAGTGAGCAACAGGAAAACTCATAAATGAGCTAGATCAGGGCACTTTTATACAGCATTTGTTTGCTGGTTTTTGAAGTCTGGGAGAATTCAAATTGTAGCTTCTTTTTGCCAAATAAATTAAATCTACAACAGGCAGTTGTAGAAAAGATATGCAGAAAACAGTGATCGCATATTTTTATTATGAATTGAAAAGTTCATAACTCAAATATTTAACTTTTGGTCTTTGGTGAATTTTGTAGAGCCGTACAAGACATCGATCTAGGTCTCGTATTTCAACAATTGAACGCCTTTTGACCTTAACGGCAGACCAAAAGTGCACCATTGCATATAGAGAATTAGAGGAAACAAAAGAAATGTTAGCAAAGCTGAGACATGATTCAAGCCACACGGTCCGGAATCTACAGGTAAGAAGCAACGAATGCCACCCTTTCAGGCTTCGGATATTGACGACTTGACTCTAACTGGATAATGTAGGCAGTTAGTACTAGTTTTTAAGTAGTCATACTTTTGCAATGGAAGGATGCCATTGCTCAATGAGGCTGTTGTTTTATAATTTTCACAAAAATATGTAGAATCATGGAATGTAATTCTAAACCACATGCAAAATTTCTAGAATACCATGTAATATGAATGAGAATGACCATATTCCAATTGGTATGACTGCTTGATGGAGGAGGAACAATCTGTTTGCTATGTCAGTTATTATTATCATCATGCAATGAATCATATAATAATTGCATAGTAGGAGGCTTATTGGCCCAGTGAGCCAATACTGGCTCATTGAAGGACAGTCCAGTCAGCCACATTCCTATGTTCCACCCCTGCGACCGCCCAAGCTTCCCTGAAATTTCCTTTTAAAATCTTCTTCAGCCACTTCCATGGCAATTGGATTCAAAACCATTACCATTCACTCACTTGAAGTCCTTCCTCACACCCTTTCCCGTATCTCAAGACCAAATTCTTAAACATGTGTCTCCCTACTCCTTGCACCATGGTTACAGCCCATATCTTTTGTCTGCCGTGATATCTGACATAATTTTATACCACATTGAAATCTCTCGTCAACAAAAAGCTTTCAGTAATGTTTTTTGTAAATATCGCATAAGACTAGTGATTTTCGTTGACCGGAAATTAATTTGTAAACTGAAGTTTGAGATGCCAATAGTCCCTCATACAATTGCCATGTTTTGTGAAGCTTTGTGTGTCTATAATTCCATTTCTGTTATGTTGGGCCAGCTTCTCCAATCTAACATTGTGGCTAAAATGTCATACCAGGAACCATTCTAGTAAATTTCCGCCTCAGTCTCTTATGTGTAAATTGTGTGTATGTCTGTAGGAAATTGTCTTTGTTTGTATGGGTGTGGAAACGGAATTTCGTTTGAGCCTCACTGAGGCTCAAATGACAATAAATGGTATTGTATTGTATATTGTAAAAATCTTCAAATTGTTCTCAAAATGTTATGAACAGAAATGAAAGCAATACTTCTGTTATCCCCTAATCAGTTGTATATAAAGGTTCAGCATATGGGTTTAGATAGATATGGGCCAAATGCAGGCAGATAGGATTAGCATAGTCTAGAATCTTGGTCGGCATTGATTAATTAGCTTGAAGGGCCTGAATCCATACCTACTTCTGTCCGTTAACTGTCAACTACCATTTTTTCTGCCATTTTCCTAATCTGTTTTAATTCATTGGTACGCACTATGATGCCATATCTCATTTGCTGTATCTCTAAGTATTTTTAAAAACTAGTTTACTGACCTAATATATGAAAAATAACAATTGATGACAACTTGCTATTTTCTATCCTTAAGTCATTTTTTGTTTCTAGCTGGTAGTGACTCTACTATTCTATGTATTTGTGTTATTAAGCAGTCTTTTACGTGGAAATTTCTTGTGTGCTTTCCAAAAATCCATATGGATAACATGCCTTCATCCATGTCTGATAATTTTTACCCCATCAGTTAACTCTGATATCTCATCTCTACAAATACTTTGTCAGCAGAACTTTTAAAAAATTTTCAAGAAGAGGTAGATGTACTCTTGATATTTTTAACAGAATAAAAAGTTACTGTGGGTAGGTAGGCATACATATTTGTGGTTAAAATCAGATCAGCCATGATCTAATTAAATGGCAGAGCAGGCTTGAGGAGTCAAGTGGCCTACAATTCAGACATTTTTCCACTTCTTTTCCCTTTACTTAGATATTATCCAAAATTCTACACATCTTGCAAACCTCACACATTCTCTGCAGTTTTACTACTCTGTCTAACTATTTGGAAACCTGCAGAATACACCAAATGTAATTCCACCCTATTGTGTCACTTAACTCTAACCAAGTAGATTCTATCCATGAAAGCGCATCCTTTTCATCAATACATTGCACTAGGCAAGAATATGTCAAGCAAAATAAGAATCAAGAGAACAATAAAATATGCCATTGATTTATTGCATTTTATGCTATCACCCAAAATCAAGCCAATGTTAATCCTGGCCAAATTGGAGAGGCTAGGACACTACAATTGAGTAAAGGCTTCGGGCTGCTAGGCCATTTGGTCAATTTAAAAGTGCTCTCTGTACAAATAGGACAAGCTGCAGAATGGTGCCAGTTTGTCTAGAGCCTAGATCAGAGCTGCAGGAAGAGAATGGGAACATCTGCAGAACCTGACAATTAGGTGCAAAATGCATAGAATGGATTGGATGAATGCAAATCATCCATACACATTGTAAATAATGTTGCAAAGCTTTACTTTGCTGGATGTTGATTGGATTAAGTATTGAGCCTTGTCTGGTTTTCTTGCATATCAGGGCACATGTTGCGATGTTCGTTTCCTCTGAGAAACACTGTTTGAATACAATGTATTAGCCACTGTATTATTGGGTTAGGGAAATGTTTGTCATGTATGGGGTTAATCGATATCTGTTATTGGATGGTAAAGAGACCACCCCCATGTGGTTCGGCTCCTCAAGATCTGGGGACCTATAAAAGTCTTCTACCACGAGGTCCTGTGTCGATCTTCTGGGATCTACGGTCGCTTACCTCCGTCATTAAGCCCGGCTGGCCAGACAAGCACTACAACGTTCCGCTGCCAGCCCGGCCTTTCTTTGCTGTCCGTGATGAGGTAGTGCTGCAGGATGGCATTGTTTTAAAAGGACACAAGGCTGTGGTCCCTGCTTAGCTGTGCAACAAGTATTTTAACGCTGTCCATGCAGGGCACCCAGGCGCTGAAGCTACTGTCCTATGGTCAAGAAGCATGTATTACTGACCTGGCATGGCTGACTACATCACCGAGAATGTGGCATCCTGTGCAGTGTGCAACATTTTGGCACCTCACCAACAAAAGCAACCACTTCTTTCACATCCAGTTCCTGCACTCCCGTGGTCTACAGTGGCAGCTGACATATTTGAGTGGCATGGCAAGCAGTACCTGGTACTCGTCGATTCTTATTCAGGAAGGTTTGACATTGATTTTCTCAGCAGAGCCACTTCTTGCGGGGTGGATTCGAAGTTATCTCACCATTTTCCAGTCCACGGATCTCCGGATAGACTGTTAACTGACAACGGTAGTCAATTCACCAGCCAACACTTCAGGGAGTTTACCACACGCTGGAATTTTCGCCACATTACTAACAGCCCTGAATATCCACAGTCGAATGGCTGGCTGAGCGGGCTGTCAAGAGTGCCAAACAGCTCATGGAACGTTCACACAGAGCTAGTTCCGACGTGTGCAACTTATGCAACATCTCCGGTGACCACATTTTGGGTTCACATGCTCAACATTTATTTCGAGGCAAACCCGTGCCACGGTGCCTGTGGCGGATCAGGCATTGATCCCACAGGTGGTTCCACCTGAGGAGATTCAGTGCAGATTACAACAAAAGCGTGACATTCAAAAACAATGTTTGACAAAACAAGTAGGCCACTGCCACCATTGACAAAGAGGCAGGTGGTTCGTTTACAGACCGACAAAGGCCATGACCGTATTGGTGTGATTTCTGGAGTTGCTTCTGAGCCACGCTTGTATATGGGCAGTGCCAATGGTGGCACATACATGCATTACAGACAACATATCCTGCCTGTAAACGAGCCAGTTCCACCTCCATATTATCCAGACCATACAAGTGTACTTCCATCTGTGTCTAGCGGCACTCCTCCGCCTATACCAGCACAACAACCCACCCCTACCACGGCTCGTCTGCCAGTGACGACTTCGCCTACCCCACCCCCACTGTCTCCTGTTTCCTCTCCGGGATTGCTGGTTCAGTCTCCCTCACCTGTGAAGCCACCTGCTCTGTCCCCGGGGGGAAAGAATGGAGATGGTCTTTATCGTACATGTGATGGTCGTGTTTGCAAGCCGGTTGAGAAGTACCCGGGCTATGTTTGGCTTTCCTCCAGTTTATTATCAATTGCTATGCATGCTTTACTTAGTTAATGGTTTTGTACTGATGTTAATTCTTTAAGAGGGAGGATGTAGATCAGTGTCATTCATGTTATGAGTCATACTTTGTAGTTATGCCCACTAGGTTTACAGTAACCCTCCCTGCCTGGTTCCCACATTATTAGAGAAACGTGCTAGCATGAAGTTACCGATGCTGTAATCTTAATAAAGTATTTGGACCTTTACCACGGTGTAAGGCTTCAATTATTTGAACAGCAACATCACAACAGATTGGGACCCTTCTTCAAACAGATTGAGGGGGGGGGGGGGGGGGGGGGGGGGGGGAGAAAGCTGGAATAGATTTGGGGCAGGCCAAAGCCTGGCAGGTAATAGGCAGATACAGGTGAGGTTTTTTTTATAGGAAGATAATTGGACAAAGGCTGGAGATGAAAAGACGGATAAAGGTATTGAAGAATTGCGAATTGTGAAGTTAAAGGAAGCAATGTAGGCGGGAGGGGTGGGAAAGGGGAGAAGTGGGTCCAAGTCCAGCTAGGGCACAGGGGAGAGGGAGGGAGGGGGGAGGTGGAAGAAATGGGAGTAGTAGAAGGGGGAGGGGAGGTTGTAGTTACCTAAAATTGGAGAATTCAATGTTCATAGAGTTGGGTTGTAAACTACTCAAGCAGAGTATGATTAAGAAAGAACTGCAGATGCGGGAAAAAAATCAAAGATAGACAAAAATGCGGGAGAAACTCAGTGGGTAAGGCAGCATCTATTGAGCGAAGGAATAGGCGACGTTTCGGGTCGAGACCCTTCTTCAGACGGTCTTGACCCGAAACGTCATCTACTCCTTTGCTCCATAGGTGCTGCCTCACCCACTGAGTTTCTCCAGCATTTTTGACTACCTTCAAGCAGAATATGAGATGCTGTTCCTCCAATTTCCATATGGTCTCACTCTAGCAATGGACGAGGCCAAGGACAGAAAGGCCAGTATGGGAATGGAAAGAGGAGTTAAAATGTTTTGCAATCGGGAGATCCAATTGGAGAAGTTATCCACCAAGGAGGCCTTGGTGGATAACTTCTCCATATTCAAGTTTTCACGCCAATTCTGCTACATATCAACATGGAGGAAATACTTGTACAAAATTTGCAGTCAGTATTTTTGTGACCTCTCAAAATAGAAAGATCTCTAAGTGTTTGTTTTCTTTTAGGCTACCCTTGAGGAAGCTGAATGTGCACTAATTGAAGTAAAAAAAGCTGTCTATGAATTTGAACGAGACATTGCAACCTTCTCACAAGGAAAGAAGGAGAGCACAATTGTAACAGAAACGCTCTTTAAATACTTTGAGGACAAGATCCATGCAAAAGTGAGTGATATTTCAAGCTAACTTTCTCCTATGGAAAGCACCATGTATCAGTACAATCAACCAGAACAGTGGGGAGAAGACCCAACATTGCAAGAGAGCATCAGCTGAGACAATGGGCTAGTTTCCTGAACACTGGGCATGTGTCAGGAAATTGTAGATAAGCTGAAAATGATCATCTGTATTCATTTGGACAGCATGACCTTCATTTTTTAAAGAAATGGTGAGGTGATAGTAGTAGAATTCAAGAGGGTTTAGATAGATCAGTGAAATGGCCAAACACATAGCAGATTGAATTTAGTGTGGGGATGGACATGTTACAAAAGGAAACAATGATACATTGTCAATTCAAAACTAATACCGCTATCTCTTTAATTCTAATCATTCTGCTCTTAACTTGCATTTACCAAATTTTCCGTTTTCATTTTTATCTGTTAAATTAGGTGATCAAGCTTCAAACGTCATAGTTGCTTCTCACTTAGATCGAGGCTCTCTCCGTTAAGCAAACGTCATAGCTTCCAAGATCACCTTGTAGTTAATATTCCCAGTAGATGCTTTTGAGGGCTTTAGCTAATGAACATTGGCATTTGTTGTACATTGATCTGCACAATATCTTGATTATTTGTCTTTCTTCTGCCAGGAAATACTGATCGATAAACTACAACTGAAGAATCATGCATGGAAGATGCTGAAGGCTAAAATGCACCAACAGCTCAGATTGGTTTGTAAAGGGTGAGGGGTAGGAAGGGGCAGGCTGAAAAATCACAGCCACGAGTCTATCATCTCTAAATGGTGCCCTGTGTCATTTGATTGTTTTGTTACATTTTATTTGAATCCCAATTTTCAATTTAAATGTAGTGGTAAATGAAACAATGGGTTTTGTTGAGCAAGGAATTGAGTTAGCCATGTCATGTAAAATGTTATCCCACAACACCAACAACTCAGAAATTAGAATTTGTAATGAAGCAGGTGCATACAGAATAACACCAATTTTATATAACACTAACATAGTAAAATATCCCAATTGATGTTGCAAAGATTTTATCAAATTAAAGAAAACAAGCTTTAATTTAAATAGTGCTTTTCAATTACCTTGGGGTATTCCATGTTTTTCAGGGTATGAAGTACTTTTTAAAGTATAATCGGTGTTGTATTATAAGAAATGGGGTCAGACAATTGGTACATATCTGAAAATAATAATGTAGACATGGCAAGATGAATTAAATGTCATGATGTTGGTTGTGGGATGAATATTAGCCAGGATATTGTGGATGACTCCCTCCTGCTTTTCTTTAAACTAAAGACATAACAGTTTCATTATTGAGCAGATGGAACCTTGGTTTGATATTTCATCACATGATTTATTACCTCCGCCAGCAATCCTTTGATACTGCACTGGAATGTTAGGGTAGATTTTTCAATTCTTCCCTGGAGTTGGCCAAGAATGCATAACTTTTTGACGGAATTGAAAATTTAACATCAGGGCACTTAAAAAAATTCCAAGAAGGGCTCCTAACAGATTACGCAAAGATGTAGGGTGTCTTAATGGGGAAAGTAGAGGGGTGATGTCGGGATAGATTGCCAAAGTAGAGCGCCAAAGAATATGCAACAGAAATAAGTGAGTCCAAAGATCTCAGAGGGTGGTAGAGGTGGAAGAGATTGCAAGGACAGGGTGGGGTGAGGATGGGTAGGGATCTGAACACTGTAGTGATCACTTTAAATGTTTTGTATTTCTGGGCCAGGAGCCAATATAGGAAAAGGTAACAGGTGACTATTGTATTACAGTCTGTAATTGAAAAAAAGTATGGAAATGGATTTCAGGAAGTGTTGACGAGAAAATTATGTTTTTTTGCAATTGGACATATAAAGTGGAAGGAAATACACTTTATGATATTCTGGACACTGAAAATTCATTAGAATTTATTTTTTTAATGGATTGCTTATTGATGGATTATAATTGGCATGAATGATGATGAGGTAATTAGAGGGAAGGATAGCACAAGGTGCAAGGCAATAATATGGAGGAAGAGAATGGTGCAGAAAGAAATTATCAGATGAAAATAAACTGAATGATACAAGCACCAATCGTATCTTGGTGAAGAGCAAATGTTTGCGTTTAGCAGCCAGGGAGAATGGACATTTGCCTGATACTGTGTTCATCATATTTTATTTAAGTTTCCCAGCTGCAGTCAGCCTGATTGAAAGGTTGCTTGCTGCCTTGTGGGAGGGTAAGCCTTCAGCACTAGGGTACATCTGGTGAGCTGAGAGGAGTCAGGGGAGGATTCAGTAGGTGGAGGTAGTAGAAGCAGAGAAGGTGGGGAATTTGTAAGTCTGCATCTGAAGATCAGGCTCAGGAGTAGATGGAATAGAAAAGTCTCAAGTTGGGTAAGTTTAGAGTCCAGAGGAGAGAGCAAAATCATTGGAGCAAGAGTTCTGAAAGATGAGTTGTCCTAAGATGAGGGTGGGGAAAGAAGGTAGTCTAGATTTAATAGTAAGTGAAAGGAGGTTTGTTTCCTGGATCGCAGATTCTTTCAGTTACAGGGTACATTTCACATTTAAAGTAATAATTGAATGCGAGGTATATTACCTAATTAAATAAGCGTCATAGAGTCATACAGCAGGGAAACAGTCCCTTCGGCCCAACTCATCCATGCCAATCAATATGCTCCATCTAAGCTAGTCCCATTTTCCCGCCAATATGTTTACCCCATTTCTCTCTAAACCTTTCCTATCAATGTACCTAACTGTTGTCAAAGTATCTGCCACAACTATCTCCCATGGCAGCTCATTTCAAAAACTCACCATTTTTTTCTGAGTGATAAAGATGCCCCTCGGGTTCCTATTATAACTTTCCCCTCTCACCTTAAACCTATGTCCTCTGGTTCTTGATTCTCCTACGCTGGGTAAAATACTCTGCATTCACCTTAACTACGAAATAACTAAATAACTAGTATGCTTTGTGACATTCTGTATATTTACTGGCTACTGAAATGCATTTTTGCATTGCCATGGAACTGCAGTCTTGGAGCTTTGCTGCCTTGGACAGCATCTACTGATTTCACAACTAACTTCTCTTGATTTGCACATAAATTGTGCTGAGCTCCGTTAGCCTGTGTTCATGGAAAGATTCAGTCCAAAAGAATAATATTAATTTCACATCCTTTTTTTTATTATGCTCTAGTTTCTTTTTTTTTTGCAAATGCGTCTCTGAATAAGGTAAAGATTCTCTGCACCCTATGTCACCTGTGGAAAAACATATGGTGCGGAGAGAGGGGGGAAAGTAACAATACCAATCAGGAAAAAATTGACAATTTTCTAGTATTTGCATTTGTTTCCAGAAAGAAGAGGCAGGAGAGATGCTGCGTGAGGTTGATTTCCACCAGCTGAAGATTGAAAACACCCAGTTTTTGAGGCA
The DNA here is from genome assembly GCF_028641065.1 of Leucoraja erinaceus. Classification (NCBI taxonomy): domain Eukaryota; kingdom Metazoa; phylum Chordata; class Chondrichthyes; order Rajiformes; family Rajidae; genus Leucoraja; species Leucoraja erinaceus. The sequence goes on along the minus strand of NC_073393.1, from coordinate 15,480,762 downwards.
GATTGAGCAGTACAATCAGGACCTCCTCCAACTCAAAGTCATGACAGGGCAAACGCAAATTGTTCTCAACGCCTATAAAGTACGTTTTCATTGTTTTGATTATTAGATGTGATTATTGCTGACAAGGTAAACATTTATTACTCATTTCTAATTGTCTTTGTGAATGTGGTCTTGAATCATTTGAACATTTTCTACTGAAGGCATTCCCATTGCTATTGACTGGAGTACTCCACAATTTAGATCCAGCAATAATGAAGGAACAGTGATACTTTTCCAAGTCAGAATGGTCTGTGACTTGGGAGGAATTATTCCTATCCCTATAACTCCTCCCTCGCCTACATCTATGGACCCCAGCAGTTCTTCCAGGTGAGACAGAGGTTGACATGCACCTCCTCTAACCTCATCGGCTGCATCTGGTGTTCCCGATATGCTCCTTTATATTGGTGAGACCAAGCATAGATTGGGAATCCGCTTGCTGAACACTTGCTCTTGGTCCATCAAGGCCTACTGGATCTCCTGGTTGCTAATCATTTTAACTCACCTTCCCATTCCCATACTGACCTTTCTGTCCTGGGCCACCTCCATTGTCAGAGTGAGTCCACACAGAAAATGGAGGAGCAGCACCTCATATTCTGCTTGGGTAGCTTACAACCCAACGGTATGAACATTGAATATTCCAATTTTAAGAAACCGACTCACTGCAACCTTCTTCCTCCTCCCCTTTCTCCCCCAAGACACCCCCACCCCTTTGTTTCCCTCTCCTCCTCACACAGAAGAAGGGCTCCAACCCAAAACACTGCCTATCCATGTTCTTCAGGTATGCTGCTTGACTCACTGAGTTCAACATTTTGTGTTTATTTTATCTATCTTTATTTCGTATTTACAGATAATTCCAAGTAATAATGCTAGCAAATATATTGTAATTATTCTCATCAATTGCAATCAGTGCTCCCGATGTTGAGTCCTTGCAAGATAAGGGGAAGGGGGAACACATAATTTTTCCGGGCACTTGATCCTGTCATTGAGGATTCAAAGTCAGAAGATATTCAAGATCAAATGGGAGTGGATGAATAAGGGAAGTAATCTATTTTTAAAATACTAGCTTAGGCTTTAGATGGTTGGCAGGAGGTAAAGGAGGTTTGTAGAAGAGGAGTGGTGATGAAGTTGGAGATTCGTTCATTCAGAGACAGAATGACTATGTAACAGACTGGTAGAGGATTACGGTTTCCTCCCACACTCCAAAGACGTACAGGTTTGTAGGTTAATTGGCATGGGTTTGTATACTTGGTATAAGTGTCAATTGTCCTTAGTGTGTGTAGGCTTGTATTAACGTATGGGGATCGCTGGTCGGCGCGGACTCGGTGAGCCGAAGGGCCTGTTTCCACGTTGCATCTCTAAACTAAAACTAAAAAAGTAAAGTAATAACATCTTAAATGTTGGTAAAGGAAGACATAGGACCTAATTTTAGTATTGTTGAAATGTCTGTTATACTTTCTAATCCTGTGATCACGTACCCCTTTTAGAGGAAATTACAGAAAATGCTTGCAGAGACAAAGCAACTTCTCAGTGAAATTAAATCAAGACATGAGCTGCTTCAGAAGATTGAACTTGAGACCACAGAAGTAGAAAAAGTAGGTGGTACTGAGCATGGTCTACCGAATCTATTAACTTTGCTTTTTCTTTAAAATTACAATGATAGTCTCCATTCTGCATGAATTGTGAGTCCAAGGCATCTACTTTCCTCATTTAGGTGCTTGCTTTATCTTTCCATAATTGAAGCTCACTACTGCCTTGCAGATGAATGTCCTTGGCCCATTACCTACATGATCTGAGCTTCCCCTCTAATTTTCTGGTTGACTTAACCACCATTTATCATCTGCCAACCAGACTTCCCCCCCATGTCACCTACCCATTCAAACCTCTCCCACTATCTACCTTCCTGACCTAATTTCCAGCCCTCATCCCAATTATCTACCTGATTTACAGTCATAGTCATACAGCACGGAAACAGGCCCTTCGCCCCAACTTTCCTATGCCAACCACAATGCCCCATTTACACTCGTCCCACCTGCCTGTGTTTGGCCCATATCCCTCAAAACATTTCCTATCCATGTATCTGACCAAATGTCTTTTTAATGTTGTTACAGTACCTGCCTCAACTACCTTCTCGGGCAGTTTGTTCCATATATCCACCACCTTCTGTGTGAAAATGTTGCGCCTCCTATTAAATTTTTCCCCTATTACCTTAAACATATGTCCTCTGGTTTTTGATTTCCTTAATCTGGGTAAAAGACTCAGTGCATTCACCTTATCTATTTCCCTCATTATCTTATACACCTCTATAAGACCACCCCTCATCCTCCTGCATTTCAAGGACTAAAGTCCTAGCCTGCCCAATCTCTCCCTGTAGCTCAGGCCTTCAAGTCCTAGCAACATCCTCGTAAATCTTCTCTGCACTCTTTCCAGCTCAACAACATCCTTCCTTTCGCAGGGTGACAAAAATTGAACACAATACTCCAAATGCACTCACCAACTTCTGACTTCTGCCACACTAGCGACAGGCCGAGTATCCCACAATTATTTTCGCAATGCTCTCCACCTCAGCACAATTTTGTCCTGATATTCTCCCTATCAACCAGTTTTAGCAGTTAGCTTTTGAACTCCCCTCCAGCCCCAATCATCATCTTCTCCTCAAGTCAGTAACTACACAATGGAGGATGATCAAGGAGAAGAGGCTAATTGTACCATGCATGGGTAGTTTGGGCTCATGTAATAGGCCTCAGAATATGTTAGGTATGGGATATAATTAGCATATATAATTAGTATATGTCATGTCTTGTGGTTGTATGCATGTGCGGGGGAGTCTCAAGGTGGCATCCTGGAATAAAGAAGCATGTTAGTTTACTCCCGTGTCCGAGCCTTATTAAAGTCTGTTCCAAGCATCCAAATACATAACAGAATATTTAAACACTGCTCCCCCGTTTAGAAATGTTCCTGTTGCTGAGAGATGCCACGTGTCAAACCATAGCTAAGGGATCGCAATTCTAGATGACGCAGAACACAGGTTTGAGAGCTGTTGCACTGCTTCTTTGACAGAAACATTCATCACTTCTATTTCTGAATTCAACTGACAGCACAGACTGTGCGTGAATTGTAGCAAGCTCCAGCTTGATGAATTTGTGAGAAATTGAATCAATATTTGAACTGAGTGATGAAGAGAATGTTCCCAGTCTTTGAAGCATCAGAATAAAGGCCAGTGATTATGTATATGGCACTGTCGGGCACTGTCCATAAGCTTGCCCTTGCTGAAACGCAAGACAAATAGATTATTGTCTCACTCATGTCACAAGCCTTAGGGCTTTACTTCACTGACAAAATACCAATGCCCACAAGCACATATCTGACATTTATTTTTGAATGATTAAATCAATGTCATTTTTTTACAAAGGATAAGGCCACGGCAGAGGAGCTAAACAAGAAGTTTCGAAATGACATTTCCAATTACAAAGTACCGGGCATTCTTGAATATGTTCAGGAGACCTGGAATCGTTTTGACTTAGAGAAAAAAGTGAAAACCTGGGAACGCAAAGTGGACATTGCAGAGGTGAATCTCACAATGCTTAGCTTTATGAAGTAATGGGGAAGGTTACTGCATATAGCTTGGAGACTTGTCACGTGTCTCTAATTAACAGTTGCAAAGAATTAAAACTATGTCACTATCGTAAGTTCACAAATGATGATGCTAAGTGTAATGATACCTCCAGTGTAAAATTGTTTCTCATATAGTAAAATTTATGTGATGCAGAAGCGTGGTCAGTAGAGCTGCGCATCACAGCTCTAGAGACCTGCGTTCAATTCAGACCTTGGGCACGCTTTGTTAGGCGCGTGTGCAATTTTGGTCTCCTAATTTGAGGAAGGACATTATTGTTAATGTTGAGGGAGTGCAGGAAGGGTTCACGAGGTTAATTCCTGGGATGGCAGGACTGACATATGATGAAAGAATGGGTTGATTGGGCTTGTATTCACTGGAATTTAGAAGTATGAGAGGGGATCTTATAGAAACATATACAATTCTTAAAGGATTGGACAGGCTAGATGCAGGAAAAATGTTTCCGCTGTTGGGCAAGTCCAGAACCAGGGGTCAAAGTTTAAGAATGAGGGGTAGGCGATTTAGGACAGAGATGAGGAAAACCACCCAGAGAGTTGTGAATCTGTGGAATTCTCTGCCACAGAAGGCAGTGGAGGCCAATTCACTGGATTCAAGAGAGATTTAGCTCTTAGGGCTAAAGGAATCAAGGGATATGGGGGGAAAAGCAGGAACGGGGTACTGATTTTAGATGATCAGCCATCATATTGATGGCTCGAAGGGCCAAATGGCCTACTCCTGGCACCTATTTATCTATGTTTCTCTGAACAATCCCATTTAATCTGTATTAAAACAATATCACGACTAATGGTACCATTTGTTATGTTTTATCAAGGATGCATGTGAAAAATGTTAGAGCATCAATGAAATTGAATAAAAATGTGTATTTTTATGATGGCTATATATGTAAATAATAACCCCCCAGAAATGTGTAATTTTTGGGCCTTTAGTCTTATTTGTTTTCCATGCCATCAAAAAAAAGGAACAAAACACAAAGGGCAAATGAGAACTGAGTTAATGTTGCAACAAGTTACTGCTAGGTGAAGCCAACCATATGGCATCAGTAAAGTTATTGTTAAAATAGTTAAGAAAAGGAACCTGTAAAGATACAGAGAAAGCAGGGGACGATTTGGATCATCACTGCCTTTTGAATTAGTCTGTACATACAATTGCTACTGCATGTGGTTGCGTGATTAGTCAGACTCTCAAAGTATGTGAGTTGCTTTGAAATGTTTTTGTACAAATCTTTTTTTGACATAGGTGAAGGTTCTGTCTGTGGTTTTTATAAAATGATAAATTCACTTATGCGGCGACACACGTGCAAAGAAAGAGTGGAGAATAAACAAAAGAGGCAGAAAGTAGAGAAAAATTCCTTGGGGACTGAAATAAATGGTTTAATTTTTGTTTCCACTGCCATACACAAAATGGGTTTCACTGAATTCCTGATATTCAACACTGACGTCACTGGTGTATGGGATTCAATAGGATGTAAAATTGAAGCGCAGTCCATTTTTCATGTAGTGGTAAAAGTGAAAGATTACTCCAGAGTGACAACTTTTCAGAAATAAAATGAGAGATTTGAGTGGTTGTCAAAATAAACATGTTGTTTACAGAAGCACCACATATTTACAACATTTTGTATACATAGTTGTGACCTACAAACACTAATTTATTTTAATTTGCATTTCAGCTTGCACATAGATCTTACAGTAATACCTGGGAGAAAATAAAAAAGTACAATGATCACGATCAAGATCAAGACATAAATATGTTGTAATCAGGTCAAGTTAGAATTTGTCACATGTAAAAGGGCAACATTCACAAAGCTCCACTAAAACAAAAAGAATTCAAACTTTCTACGAATCATAATCATATTTTATGGTGTTATGCTATTTGACTATTGGCTGTATTATTGTGTCAAAAAAATAAATTCAACTTTTAATACTGTGTCCTGTTTCCTGCTTACGGGCTCTAAAACGATTGTTATCATCAAAGAAGCTATTGGAATTATTACATGAACACATTATACCGTTTTAGGAGGATATGACCAAACTAAGGCAAATGGGACTAGCTCAGATAGACATCTTGATTGGTATGGATGAGTTGGACCAGGCCTTGTACAATATGGTTCCTTTTGGCAAGCCTACACCATTACTAATGAGAAACCTACCTGATATCCCGGTGGCTCAGCACTTCAACTCCTCCTCCCATTCCCAATCTGACCTTTCTGTCCTGGGCCTCCTCCATTGTCAGAGTGAGGCCGAGCGCAATATGGAGGAACAGCACCTCATATTTTACTTGGGTAGTTTGCACCCCAGCAGTATGAACATTGACTTCTCTAAGCTCCGATAGTCCTTGCTTTCTCTCTTCATCCCCTTCCCAGTTCCCCTATTCGTCTTACTGTCTCCGCCTACATTCTATCTTTGTCCCCCCCTCCCCCTTCCTCTGTCATCAGTCTGAAGAAGGGTCTTGACCCGAAACGTCGCCCATTCCTTCTCTTCAGCGATGCTGTTTCACCCGCTGAGTTACTCCAGCATTTTGTGTCTACTATTGAGAATATTGAGAAATCGTTGACCTCACTATCTCCATTGCAGGTGATAGACTTCTGACCGACATCCACTATAAACCTACTGACTCCCATGGCTATCTGGACTACACTTCTCCGCAACCTGCTTCCTGTAAGGACTCCATCCCCTACTCCCAATTCCTCCATCTACGCCGCATCTGCTCCCAGGATGAGACGTTCCCCTCCTCCACCATAGATGAGGCTCGCACCAGGGTCTCTTCCATACCCCGCAACATTGCTCTCTCTCCCCATCCCCCCACTTGCAACAAGGGCAGAGTCCCCCTAGTCCTCACCTTTCACCCCACCAGCCGTCACATACAACAAGTAATCCTCCGTCCGTTTCGCCACCTCCAACATGACCCCACCACTCACCACATCTTACCATCTCCCCCCATATCTGCCTTCCGCAAAGACCGCTCCCTCCATAACTCCCTTGTCAATTCTTCCCTTCCTTCCCGTACCACCCCCTCCCCGGGCACTTTTCCTTGCAACCGCAAGAAATGCAATACTTGTCCCTTTACTCCATTCAAGGACCCAAACCATCGTTCCAGGTGCGACAGAGGTTTACCTGCATCTCCTCCAACCTCATCTATTGCATCCGCTGCACTAGATGTCAATAGATCTATATCGGTGAGACCAAGCGGAGGTTGGGCGATCATTTCGCCGAACACCTCCACACGGTCCGCAGGAACCTACCTGACCTCCCGGTGGCTCAGCACTTCAACTCCCCCTCCCACTCCGTATCCGACCTCTCTGTCCTGGGTCTCCTCCATGGCCAGAGCAAGCAACACCGGAAATAGGAGGAACAGCACCTCATATTCTGCTTGGGGAGTTTGCATCCTGGGGGCATGAACATTGAATTCTCCCAATTTTGTTAGGCCTTGCTGTCTCTTCCCCTTCCTCAGCCCTCCTGCTGTCTCCTCCCATCCCCCAGCCTTCAGGCTCCTCCTTTTTCCTTTCTTCTCTCCGCCCCCCCCACCCCCGATCAGTCTGAAGAAGGGTTTCGGCCCGAAACGTTGCCTTTTTCCTTCACTCCATTGATGCTGCTGCACCCGCTGAGTTTCTCCAGCTTTTTTGTGTACATTGAAAGTAGGCATGCAGGTGCAGCAGGCAGTGAAGAAAGCAAATGGTATGTTAGCATTCATAGCAAAAGGATTTGAGTATAAGAGCAGGGAGGTTCTACTGCAGTTGTACAGGGTCTTGGTGAGACCACGCCCGGAGTATTGCGTACAGTTTTGGTCTCCTAATCTGAGGAAAGACATTCTTGCCATAGAGGAGTACAGAGAAGGTTCACCAGATTGATTCCTGGGATGGCAGGACTTTCATATGAAGAAAGACTGGATAGTCTCGGCTTGTACACGCTAGAATTTAGAAGATTGAGGGGGGATCTTATAGAAACTTACAAAATTCTTAAGGGGTTGGACAGGCTAGATTCAGGAAGATTATTCCCGATGTTGGGGAAGTCCAGAACTAGGGTCACAGTTTAAGGATTAGAGGGAAGTCTTTTAGGACCGAGATGAGAAAATCATTTTTCACACAGTGGTGAATCTGTGGAATTCTCTGCCACAGAAGGTAGTTGAGGCCAGTTCATTGACTATATTTAAGACGGAGTTAGATGCGGCCCTTGTGGCTAAAGGGATCAGGGGGTATGGAGAGAAGGCAGGGATGGCATACTTAGGTGGATATCGAATGGCGGTGCAGGCTCGAAGGGCCGAATGGCCTACTACTGCACCTATTTGCTATGTTTCTATGTTAATCCAGCATTTTGTGTCTTTTTCTTTTGTCCATTTACGAATGCATGTGATCCTCAGGGACCTCCAGTTTGCGGGCATTGATGTGAGCCACTAAAGTTGAATACATTTCGTATTAATCTCCTCCGTCTTGCAAAATGTTATTTGGGCATGACGGAATGTCTTACACATGTACTTAAGTGATGTTTTATACAACACTAGCGAAGTGTTTATGGCTCAGCCGTACAAAGAATGTAAGGCTGTATTCATACAAAAGAACCACCTCTCTTAAAATCAGTCTGAAGAAGGGTCGACCCGAAACGCCACCCATACCTTCTCTGCAGAGATGCTGCCTGTCCCGCTGAGTTACTCCGGCTTTTTGTGTCTATCTTCATACAAAATTGATTGTGTTCAAACAAACTAATTGACAATGTAAATACATAACAATCAAACAACAACATATTTTTACAGCCTTCTCGCTGACTGCGGTGATCTAAACCTATGAAAGCAAACGCGGTAAATGATGCTAGAATTATGGTTTGCACCTTGGACCAAGTCCGAGTTGAACAACGGCCGACGTTCAGTCTCTGCTGCACTAGATGTAGATGTGGATGTAGGTGAAGGCGGTGCTGAGAAGGTGTCATCTTCTCAGTCCGCTAGTTTACCATTTCACCTCTCTCTCTCTGTGCGTGAACTGCATGAAAATCCATCATCGGACCCTCCTGAGTGAAGAGGGGAAAAAAAAGACCGGAGAGGATGCTAAGTGCGCGTTGTTTTACCTCTGTTTCTTCTCAAATTCTGAAAAGTGGAAGTCAACATGAATGGACCGCAACGTCTGGGAACTGCCAGTGTGCAATGAATGAGCGGTAGGTAAAGTCAGAGGGTAACCAAGCTATTGTTAGTGCCTGCCCGGTTGCTTGGTAACGGTTACGCGCGCTTCCTACAGGCATGGCCAGGTGGCCACCGCGCTGTGACCGTGGGACAGAGCTGCGCGCCATCCCGCACACTGATGCAGAGCACAAATGTGTCGAAAAACGACATGGCAGAAAAGCGGAGAGGGCCCGCCAAGACGAAGAGCATCGGGGAGGTGATTTTGCCTGGGGGCCCTAAGGGTCCGTTCTCGAAGTTAAGTCAGGCCACGATGAAAGACAATGATGGAGTGAAGCGGACCAGCGTGGCTTTGCTCAAGTATAACCCCGGCTTGGCCAAGTCGCGCCAAGCCGACAAGCAAAAGCGTAACTCAAAGAAAGCTTCAGAGACGGAAGAAGAACAGTTGTGGAGCACCATACCCGGTGGCACAGGTAACATTCATTACTGGGAGAGGCTGATGCACCGCCACATACAGGCAGGGTACCTCTCGTTAAATCAATAACGCCGCCCTAAGAGAGAGGGTCGACTTTTGTAAAATATTACTCGGGGGGAGAGAGAATCCATGTGTAACCTTGCACACCAGAACACCACAGAGCGCGTTTAAGAACTTTAATTATATTCACTGTAGAGTGTGATTTAACTAATAATAATTTGCAACGGACATACAACATTTTCAATGGTTAACAGAAGGAGATGATAGAACATCGAACAGGACAACCCGTTCTTCGTATCGTGTGGTATTTTACTCCACAAAGACTCAGTCAGACGAGAAATCAATTGATATTCCACCAAACTGTAGTCCGACAGCGCAGCAATGTTCTGGAGGAACAATCTGGATTATGTGTTTAGGTTTATGAAATAAGACTTGAACTGAGTATTTTGTCAGAGGTGAGGATGCTACCAGCCGAATCGTAAGAGAGATATTAATGGCCATTAAGGAGCGAGGGACCTCAGACAGAGAAAAGCATTCACTGGGAGGAGGGGGCTACAGATGATGAAATTTGATTGAAAAGGAAGATGGAGTACTGGACCATATCGTGGAGGGGGTGGACAGATGGTAACAGTGAGGGAGAAGGGACCCGATAGATGTGCGCGGATGCTGGTCAGATGGTGTGGGTGGGTGAGATGATGTGGACTGTTTTGGCAAAAGGAGGATTAGGGTAGATAAGGAGGAAGAGAGAACCCAAGCACAAGCAGGTTACCTGAATTTAGAAAATTCTATGTTCATTGTGTTGGGGTTGTAAACTATCAAGGTTGAATGTGAGGTTATTTTCTAGTTTGCATTTGAGCTCACTCAGGTAGTGGAGGACACTGGATATAGACAGTTCAATGCTGGAATGGGGAAGGAAATTAAAATTGCGAGCAATCACGAGCTCCAGGTGGTCATGTTGGACAGATCACGGCTGCTTAGCCAAGCAGTCACGTAATCTCCATTTGGTCTCACCGATGTAGAGGTGAGACCAAATGCCCGGGGGCCCTAATGTAGTAAGCAGAGAATGCGGTAGAAGCGAGACACAAGGAACTGCATTTGCTGGTTTACAAAAAAGAAAGACACAAAGTGTTGGAGTAACTCAGCTGTCAGGCAGCATTTCTGGAGGCCATGGATGTGACATTTCGGGTCAGGACCCTTCTTCCCAAAACATCACCTATCCACATCCTCCAGGAATGCTGCCTGAGCCGCTGTGTTATTCCAGTTTTCTTTGATGCTGTGGAACAGGTTGGAGGAGGTGCACGTAAATCTGGTTCACCTGGAAGGGTCCAACAATGGTGCTGAAGGTGGAGGTGGAGGGACGTGGGCTGCACCTACTACATTTCCAGAGACAGGTGCTTCAGAAGGGGAGGGATGGATGAACCAGGGAGTCACAGAGAGAGTGATTCCCATGGAAAGTAGAAAGGGACGCTGATGGGAAGGTGTGACAGGTGGTGGAATCATTGTAGCTGCCAGAAATTCCACAGAATGATGTGCTGGACGTGAAGGCAGGTGGGGTGAAAGGTGAGGACCAATGGGGCTCTATCCCTACTATGTCTAAGAAGACTCAGGGTGAGAGCAGAAGTGCTGGAAATGGATGTTATGTAGATGAGGACTATCAACCACATTGGTCAAAAGCTCCACTGAAGGGCTGATGGAAGGCCTCATCTTAGGAAATCAGAGGAGGGGAGGAGAAGATAATGTCAAGCCATGAGGGGATGAGGTAGTACAGCAGATAGAAACATTGGGCCAGCCAGGGCTGTCATGTTTATAAATGTTACGTGGGAGATATAAATGAGCAGTTGAGGGTTGGTTCTTCTGTAGGTTTGTAGGCTTTGGTTGGAAGATCTCCTGAAAATATGAAGTCTGTGGTATATCAGACAGTGGCCTGGTGCTGGTAAAGGGTAGGAGGGAGATATGAGGAGGTATCAAAGAGCTGTTGCTTAGTGTCCACCAGACTACAATGGCACTGATCTTTTCTGCTGTTTGATGATGAGATTGGGATTGGTATGGAGCGAGTGGAAGGTTGTGCCACCTCCCCTTGACCCACTGTTAGTCTCGGACATCTAAAATCAGCCAGCCTTTCCTCGATCTGCTCTGTCCTATATGGAAAGTCCACCCTATTAATCTTTCCATTCCTTACCTAAAAGCCTTCTTTATAATACATTCCTTTACTCAGACTAGTTAAACAGAATGATTTTGGGTGGGGTTCCTATCATTTAATACAAGGAATTAAAATTGTATAGATTCAGATTCAGATTCAATTTTAATTGTCATTGTCAGTGTAAAGTACAGAGACAACGAAATGCATTTAGCATCTCCCTTGAAGAGCGACATAGCAAACGATTTGAATTAAAAAAAAAAAAAGTGTCCGGGGGGGGGGGGGGGGGGGGGGGGGGGGGTGGTGATTGGCAGTCACCGAGGTACGTTGTTGAGTAGAGTGACAGCCGCTGGAAAGAAGCTGTTCCTCAACCTGCTGGTTCGGCAACGGAGAGACCTGTAGCGCCTCCCGGATGGTAGGAGGGTAAACAGTCCATGGTTGTGGGTGAGAGCAGTCCTTGGCGATGCTGAGCGCCCTCCGCAGACAGCGCTTGCTTTGGACAGACTCAATGGAGGGGAGCGTGGAACCGGTGATGCGTTGGGCAATTTTCACCACCCTCTGCAATGCCTTCCGGTCGGAGACAGAGCAGTTCCCATACCATACTGTGATGCAGTTGGTAAGGATGCTCTCGATGGTGCAGCAGTAGAAGTTCACCAGGATCTGAGGAGACAGATGGACCTTCTTCAGTCTCCTCAGGAAGAAGAGACGCTGATGAGCCTTCTTGATCAGAGTAGAGGTATTATGGGTCCAAGAGAGGTCATCGGAGATGTTGACTCCCAGGAACCTGAAGCTAGAAACACGTTCCACCTCCGTATCTCCATATTAAAATCTGTGCCTGGCTTGGAAATCCCACACATTTTACTATTGGAGTCAAAGTCAGAAATTGTAAGATATTTTGACTTCAGCATGTAGATAGAAATAAGCACAGGTGTTCAGTATATGCTGTTGCCAGTGTGAGTCTTCTTTATTTCACAAAACACACCCTTGCTCATATGACAGTTCATGTTGTCTATTGTGATAGGTTTTAGTTCATTGGTACGTGGTTTTATTTCTGTCCATCCACACAAAGTTTGTATAGTTGTTTTAGCACTGTGTCCTATTGAGTTTCAGCAGCAATTTCAGCTGCTGTGACTGGAAAGTCATTGTCCACTGCTTCTGTAATGTAGATAGCACCTTCAGTGCCCCCAACTGATTCTTCATGAGGCAAATGTGATAAATCATCAGCGATAGCATTTTCTTTTGAGCTGCGGTACTCTATGCTGTAGTCATACTATGACAGGAGAACGGCCCAACGCTGCATCCTCGAGGCTGACATTGTAGGTATTGCTGACCAAGGATCAAGAATAGCGAGAAGTGGCAAATGATCAGTAACCAGGGTGAATTTCCAACCCAATGGATACTGATGGAATTTCTTGATCCCAATGATGATACCTCGATTTGTGCATAACTAGGCTCACTCTTGGTAAGTGCGCGTGATGCAAATGCTATTGGCTTCTGTTGTCCATGTTCTATTACATGTGAAATCACAGCTCCTACCCCACAACTAGATGCATCACAAGCTAACTTTAATTCCCGATTTGTATCGTAGTATACAAGTAATGCATCACTGGTCAAGCTATTCTTACATGCACCATAAGCTCTTTGGACCATTCACATTTTTTATCCTTGTGCAACAACTTGTGAAGAGGGGCTAGCTTTGTTACTAACTCGGGTAAGAAGTGTGAGTAATACTGTACCATACCCAGGAAGGAGCGGAGTTGAGACACATTCTGTGGTGTTGGTTCGTTTGCTATAGCGTCAATCTTTTCCTTCACTGGTTGTAGTCCATGTTGAGCCACTTTCAAACCAATATACACTACTTTGGTCTGTAAGAATGCACATTTGCTTCTTTTCAACTTTATATTGTGATCATCAAGCCATTTCAAACACTTCACTGAGTGTCTCTAGATTCTCCTTCTCATTAACAGTCGCAATCAGCAAGTCATCTTGATTGCTCAAACCATGTGATGTTCCTTGCAAAATCTTGTCCATTGTAGCTTGGAAGATTTTTGGTGCTGACTTCACACCATAGGGTAGTTTTGTGTAGGAATACAACCCCATGTGCGTGTTCATCGTGAGGTACTGCTGGCTCTTACGATCAATATTTAGCTGAGCATATGCATGTGACAGATCTAACTTAGAGAATACCTTGGAACCAGCAAGTTCAACGTAAATCTTGTGAGGTTGGTAGTGGATACTGTTCATCATCTACTGCCTGGTTGATACTTACTTTGTAGTCCCCACACAATTTCACTGCGTTGTCTGCTTTGGGAACCACTACCATTGGAGTAGCCCAATCACTGCAATCTGTTTTAACCAGTACACTGTTTTGTTCCAACTTTTTGATTTCATCTTCCACTTTACTTTTCAGCGAATATTGCACTGGTCACGGTCTACAGTAGACAGGTTCCACATCGGGTCGAATCCAGATATGTGCTTGCTCACCCTTTTATGCCATCAAAGCTGTCATTGAACAAAGCATGATGTTTCTGCAATAACTGATCAGGTTGTGTTTGCACTTCGACTTGGAATACAGATTTCCAGTCCAGTTTCAGTAAGCGGAGCCAATTTTACCCATCAACGTTGGCCTATTGACATAACTTGCGACAACTATTGGCAACTTCAAAGTCTTGCCTTTGTGTTGTACATCACAAACATCTCTCCACGTGTCTCCAATACCTCTCCAGAGTACGTTTTCAGCTGAATGTTGTTTCTGTGATAGGCATATTGCTAAACTTAGATTCATAGGTGTCTTTGCTTATAATTGTGCAATCAGCAGCGGTATCAACACACATAGTAATGTATTGATTGTTTACTTTGACCTTTGTCTGAAAGTCTTCCTTTCCAGACCCACCATTCATAATATAGATGCCGTACAGTCCAAGTTCATTACTCTCTGAGTGTTCTTCGAGGTTGTGAATCCCACGCAGTTGGTTTAGTCGAGCCTTTTGTTTTGCTTTGTCCTGTGATGGTGCTCTACATGCTGATGCAATATGGTCATTCTTTTGACAGTTGTTGCACCTAGAGTCTTGAACTGGCACGTATTTGCTTTGTGTTGACCATTGAATCGATAGCACATATCTGCGCTTTCCCCAGAACTTTGGTGGGATGGCCTTTTCCCTGTCTTGTCAAACTTGGGCTTTGGAACTGCCTTTTGACTGTTGGCTGTGCCAGCATGTGCTGGTTGAAACTCACGTGCACTTTGATATGCCATCTTCATGGCCAAAGCAGTTTTGCATGCCAAAACAAAGGTAAGGGCTGATGTGTTCAGTAATTTTGCTCGTCCAGCATTCCGCATACAAATCTATCACGCAAAGCTCAATCCAGAAATGTGGCAAAATTGCAGTGTAGAGACGACTTCTTCAATGAGATAATGCGTTCACTCACAGTCTCACCAAACGTCTGGTTTCTTGTGTGAAATTTGAAATTTTCTGCAATCCCTATGGGCTTTGGGTTGAAGTGAGCATCAAGTTTTCAAAGAACAGTCTCAAATGAAAGATTCCTTGCTTTCTCTGTGGCTAGGATGTTGGTGAGAGTTTCATAAACTTCATGACCAATCTCAGTTAACATAATGGCTTTCTTTTGTTCCTGGATGGCCTTGTTTTGTGTTCTTACCTGCACTTAATCATCATCCTCTGTTTCCCCAGCTTCAATAATGTAATTTGCAATAAAAACATTTCCATTCTTTCACAGTACGAGGTAAAGGTTTCACAGTTCTTGTCGAAGGTCTCTAGTCGCCCGATGTATCCCAAGGACAACATCTTGCCCCATAGACATAACACAAAGATATCCTGACAAACTCGAGTTGATTTGTACATCTGCTGTTTTAAATTATAGTCCCATGCATCGAAGGAGCTGCGGCCTATCATATCCAGTTCGCAAACAATTGCAACACAGCTTCGCATTTGCTGTATAAGATGTTAAACTATACAGCATATTGCAAAACTGTCCTGCACTGTATTTAAGGGTTGAGTTCACAAACCCTATCCGATCCTTGTCGCCATTGTAAGATATTACGGCTTCAGCATGTAGATAGTGTGGGTCTTCTTTATTTGGCAAAAGTACACTGTGCATACTCACACATATTCATGAGACTGATAAGATATTGAATATATCACGTCACAATTCATACCTTTCCAGTACCCTGTTCTTAAAGTTACATTTACCATTGTATACACTACAGAAATATATATTTCTTTGTTTGATAATGCACATGTGAAGCATCGTGATGATGTCAGAGTATAGGAGGGAGATCGATCGTCTGACGGAATGGTGCCAGAATAACCATCTTGCAGTCAACCAGTAAGACCAAGGTGCCGATAGTTGACTTTAGAAGAGGAAGGCCAAGGATCCATGAAAGTGTCTTCATTGACGGGTCGGTGGTGGTGGAGAGAGTCAACAGCTTCAAGATTCTGGGGGGGTGTGCATTTCTCTGAAGATCTGTCATCGATTGCATTCATCAAGAAAACCCATCAATGCCTCTACTTCCTTAGAATTTTGAGGATATTGGGTATGTCGACAAATTGTCTCTTCATCTTCCACTGTACGGTAGAGAGCATATTGACTGGATGCACCCTGGCCTAGTTCGGCAATTCGAGCACCCAGGAATGAAAGAGATTATAAAAGTGGTGGACACTGCCCGGTCCATCACAGGGACCGACCTACCCACCACCGAAGGATGTATAGGAGGCATTGCCCTAATATTCTTTTTTTTTCAATTTATTTAACTTTTTGTTTGTATTATTATGGTATGTATTGAGTACTGTGTTTACAGATCAGTTCTATTGCTGCATGTAAGAACCTAATTGTTCCATTTTGGTACATATAACAATTAAACACTCTTGAGGTGCTTTTGGTACATTAAACATACTGTACAAATGGTTGGTGTTGAAATTCCGCTAGTTTGTACAAAGCAAGCACCCATAAACAGTGATGTGATAACGACTTGACAATATATTTTGTTGATATTGGTTGAGGGATATACAGGGCCACATCACCAAGGATAACTTTCCAGTTGTTCTTCAAAGTAGTATCATGGGAAAGAAGTTATGAGTAGATACTGCTGTTTTTAATATATAACTTTCATCAATAATTGACTCGGATGGTCGGAAATATTCAGCAGGTTAAGTATCACCTGTGGAGACAGAAACATAATTAATCTTTCAAGGTGACAACCTTGTATTAGAACTAGGACTTCTTATGGCATTGTTTGCAGAATATCTGAGAACAATGGCAAAAAACATTGGAAAAAAATGATGTTGGTAACGTGACTGTTGATTGACTCAACAACTCAAGCAGGACTATTGGACAATGTGAAATACTTAATGAATGAATGCTTAATATGTGGTTTGCAGAATGCATGCATCCTCAAATGTATGGTGGTCAAACTCTCAGAATATTGCTGCTAAAGTGCTGAAGAGTTTGGTGTTTAATGAGGATCTGAGGATTTGGAGACTTAATTAGGAATATATACGTTAATCCCGTGAAATTGATCAAAGAAATCTAAGTGATTCAAAATTGGATAAGGGTATATATTATATTTGTACAACTGTATTTAGAAAATAATTGTACAATTGCATTTAGAAAAATAAAATAAAACAAGACAAATTAATATATAAAATATAGATGTATTTATATGAATCCATACATTTGCATTATATTGTATATAAAATATGTATAGTTTAAATATAATATATCTATACAGACCATTAAATAAAAATAACCTGAGAATTTTATATGTGTGCCAGAATTTTTTGTTGGCCAAATGATGAAGTTCACATTGCAGTTGGTATAAATTATCAAACTTCAGTATACAATGGAGGGGGTGCGAAACATCAGAGAAGGAACAAATTGGACTACAGAGCTTGGTGGCATTGAATGCCAAAGAGTTTGTAACAGCAGCTGAGATTTAGAGTTAAGTGACACAGTGCTATGCTGTTTGAGAAATGTGAGCAACTGGAAGTAGCACTAAAAATAGAAACCAAGGAAACAAAATTAGTTTAAAAAAAACATCAATTGAAATAAAGACAAAAATAGGTGTAACACAGAAAAGTACACGCAGTACCAAGAAGTAAAGACGAGAAAGTGAGAAAAGTACTATGGCTACATCTATTTCCCATCCGTATGCAGCTCTCAGTGATATCTTTCAAAAACACAACATGGAAGTCGACAATAGTTACAAAAAGCTGGAGTAACTTAGCTGGACAGGCAGCACCTCTGGCGACCCTTCGTCTCGACCTGAAACGTCACCCATTCCTTCTCTCCAGAGATGCTGCCTGTCCCACTGAGTTACACAAGCTTTTTGTGTCTATCTTCGGTTTAAACCAGTATCTGCAGTTCCTTCCTACACATAAAAGTCTGTAAAGACACCCTTAACCCATCACTTTTCTCAACCATGAAATTGATGTTTATCTGACATTGAGTGTTGGGGGAACAGATATTTAATTCAATTAAATATTGTTTTGGTTACCCTACAAACTGTTATCTCGATCATAGTCTGAAATAGGTTTTTCAACTTTCATGCCCTAGATGATGATCAGCTGAGTTTCTGACCCTATAATACCCTATCACCAACTTCCAGCTCTATAATATTGCATATATCCACTCCTTTTTCTGCTCAGCTGCTAAATCTTCCTAAATTTTTAAACTTTCATAGTTAACTATTTCACAACTTTGTTGGTGAACTCCCACCATACATATACCAGAGTCGAGCAAACTGCTGACTGCATCCTAACTTGCATCAAGTTCCATTCAATCTTCACTCTTACATGTGCAAACCTATGATATTGCCCACTGCACAGACATTGCAAACTTAAAATTATCATCCTTGATTAAAACCTTCCATTTTCTGGATCTCCTCTAAATCCCTGATCTCTAATCCTAAAGATCTCCAAGGTTTTTGCAATCAAATTTTGACCGCCTGCCCATCCATAATTTTCATTGTTAGCCGTGTCTTCCACCCGGGCCTTAAGATATGAAATGTCTTCCATAAACATAGATGTCCATCCTCCTTTCTTTAAGATGCTCCATGAAAGCCGCACCTATCATTCCAGTCCTCAATGTCTCTTTGTGGCAGGGTAAATTTGTTGGTAGCACTTCAGTGAAGAGTTGCTATGTTTTATGATGTAAGATCCTTTATGACACACTTGCACTTGGTGTGATGAAATGTGGTATTAGGAATGATGGATTTGAATCATGGATTGGGAAAGGCATCAAATAGCACAGAACAAAATGCTATTGGGGCATGGTGGAGAATATATGATCATCCGGCATTTGTCTGTCATCGCTAAGAGTGCAGCCATAAGGATATAAGAGGAGCAGGACATCAGTCTTGTGGAGTTTACTCCACCATTCAGGATCACAAGTGATCTTGTATCTCATCCCCACTTTATTGTACTACCTCATATTCCTTGATGCCCTTTATAGTCCTCAAATGACAAATCCACCATTCCTGGCACCATCTATGGTGCATCACATCTGTGGCAAGTTTATCCCATCTAAGAAGAGAAAAGCTGTACACATGACTTGAGGTGCACTCTCATAGACAACTGTAGAATTGCACAAAGACTTCAACTATATTTAGATCCAGTGCAGCATTTAGCACTGCTACTTCACATCTAAAGGGATCAGGTTTGATCCTGACCAAGGTGGGGGTTGGAGGTGCAAGGGGGATGTCTTTTTACCTCCATTCCCCACCAGGAAGATTTTGGGGCTCTTCAGTGATCAGAGACCCAAACAGTTCCCTTTACTCACACTCTTCGCCTGGTGGAACTTGTCCTCAACCTCGATAACTTCTCTTTTGACTCCTCTCATTTTCTTCAAGTCAAAGCTGTAGCCATGGTCACTCATATGATATAGCATCCAGCCATGCCTGCCTTTTTGTTGGTTTTGTCAAACAGTCCTTGTTTCAAATATACACTGGCACCATCCCCGAACTCTTTCTCCACTACATTGACAACGACATTGGGGTTGCCTCCTGCACCCGTGCAGAACACATTGCTTTAGTTAACTTTACCATTAACTTCCAATCTGTCGTGAAATTCTCTTCTCATGACTGCGTGGAATTACTCTGGTACTCTGGCTTTCTACCAGCTTCGGCTTCTTTGTATTACTGTAGAGACCAACACTGAAGACTGAATGGAAGTGGGACATCAAGTTAATATGACAAATAACCAGTAGTTAGCAATCACTGTATCCAACTGAAAATGTGGCCATCAATTCATATTTACCAGTGGAGCCAATGACATCTAGACTGTAAATACTGTACATTAAAATTAAATTAGTACAAGTAAATTGGCTTCTGATTTTTAATGTACAGCATGGAAGCAGGCCATTTGGCCCAATTTGCCTGCACTGACCAGTACAAACTCTTCAATATTAACCCCATTGCCCTGCACTTGGTCCATATACAGTATATATATGTCTAATTGATTCACATGCTCATCTGGATGCTTCTTAAATGGTTTCACAACTCAGCTTCAATCACCCATTCAGGCAATGCATTCCTTGTCTTAATCTCACTTTAAACTTTATGTCCTCTAGTTTTATCTAAGCTTTATATCTCGCTGGTATGAGTAAACATTTCCTGCAGTCTACCTTATCTATATCTTTCATCATTTTCTATACCTCAACCCCTCAGTTCCAGGGATAAAACAGTTTACAACTGTTTGTTATATAAATTAACAATTTGGTTGACACTAGTTAACACTTGCAGTAAATTTGCCGATAGTACATATAGGAGATAGTGAGGAAGATTATCTAAGTTTACACAAAGATTTGGATAGGTTGGGAAGGTGGGCCTAGGAATGGCAAATTAAAATTAATACTGACGTGAGAGGTGATGCAGTTTTGTATGTCAAACCAAAAGAGGCCATACACGGTAAAAAGAGTCATAAAGCATGGAAACTGGTTCTTCGGCCCAACTCTTCCATGCTGACCACGATACCCCATCTAAGCCAGTCCCATTTATCAGCATTTGGCCCATATCCCTCTAAACCTTTCCTACCCACGTATGTGTCCAAGTGACTTTTGAATGCTGTTAGAGCACTTCCTCTGGCAGCTCATTCCATTTTCCCACCGCCTTCCGAATGAAAAAGTTGCCCCTTAGATTCTTATTAAATATTTCACCTCTCACTTTAAATCTACAATGCCTTCAGAAAGTATTCAGACCCCTTCACTTTTTCCACATTTTGTTACATTACAGCCTTATTTTAAAATGGATTTAATTCATTTTTTTAAATCATCAAACTACACACTATACCCCAGAATGAAGATGCGAACACAGGTGTTTAGAAATTTTTGCAAAGTAATTAAAAATAAATAACTAAAATATCACATTTACAAAAGTATTCACACACTTTGCTATGACACTCAAAATTGAGCTTAGGCTCAACCTGTTTCCATTAATTATCCTTGAGATGTTTCTACAACTTGATTAGAGTCCACCAGTGGTAAATTAAATTAATTGGACATGACTTGGAAAGGCACACACCTGTCTATATAAGGTCCTACAGTTGACACTGCATGTCAGAGCAAAAACCAAGCCATGAAGACGAAGGAATTGGCCGCAGACCTCCAAGACAGGGTTGTGTCGTGACACAGATCTGGTGAAGGGTATAAAACAATTTCTGCACCATTGCAGGTCCCGAAGAACACGTTGGCGTCCGCCATTCTTAAATGGAAGAACTTTGGAACCACCAGAACACTTCATAGAGCTGGCCGCCCAGCCAAACTGAACAATCGGGGGACAATATACAATAGACAATAGGTGCAGCAGTAGGCCATTCGGCCCTTCGAACCAGCACTGCCATTCAATGTGATCATGGCTGATCATCCACCATCAGTACCCCGTTTCGGCCTTCTCCCCATTTCCCCTGACTGCGCTATCTTTAAGAGCCCTATCTAGCTCTAGAAACATAGAAAATAGGTGCAGGAGGAAGCCATTCGGCCCTATGAGCCAGCACTACCATTCATTGGGATCATGGCTGATTGTCTTCAATCAATAACCTGTGCCTGCCTTCTCCCCATATCCCTTAATTCCACCAGCCCCTCTCTCTTGAAAGTATCCAGAGAACCGGCCTCCATGGCACTCTGAGGCAGAGAATTCCACAGACTCACAACTCTGTGAGAAATAGTGTTTCCTCGCCTCCGTTCTAAATGGCTTACCCTTAATTCCTAAACTATGGCCCCTGGTTCTGGACTCCCCCAACACCGGGAACATGTTTCCTGCCTCTGGCTTGTCCAAATCCTTAACAATCTTATATGTTTCAATGAGATATCCTCTCATCCTTCTAAACTCCAGAGTGTACAAGCCCAGCCGCTCCATTCTCTCAGCATATGACAGCCCCGCCATCCCGGGAATTAACCTTGTAAACTTACGCTGCACTCCCTCAATAGCAAGAATGTCCTTCCTCAAATTAGGGGACCAAAACTGCACACAACACTCCAGGTGTGGTCTCACTAGGGCCATGTACAACTGCAGAAGGACCTCTTTCCTCCTATACTCGACTCCTCTTGTTATGAAGGCCAACATGCCATTTGCTTTCTTCACTGCCTGTTGTACCTGCATGCTTACTTTCGTAGACTGATGAACAAGGATCCCCAGATCCCGTTGTACTTCCCCTTTTCACAATGACGCCATTTAGATAGTAATCTGCATTCCTGTTTTTGATAACAATGTGGATAACCTCACATTTATTCACATTAAACTTCATCTGCCATGCATCTGCCCACTCCCCCAACCTGTCCAAGCCACCCTGCATTCTCATCGCATCCTCCTCACAGTTCACACTGCCACCCAGCTTTGTGTCATCTGCAAATTTGCTAATGTTACTTTGAATCCCTTCATCCAAACCATTGGTGTATATTGTAAATAGCTGCGGTCCCAGCACCGAGCTTTGCGGTACCCCATTAGTTACTGCCTGCCATTCTGAAAGGGACCCGTTAATACCTAATCTTTGTTTGCTGTCTGCCAACCAATTTTCTATCCATGTCAGCACTCTACCCCCAATACCATGTGCCCTAATATTGCCCACTAATCTCCTATCTGGGACCTTATCAAATGCTTTCTGAAAGTTCAGGTACACTACATCCACTGGCTCTCCCTTGTCCATTTTCATGGTTACATCCTCAAAAAATTCCTGAAGTTTAGTCAAGCATGATTTCCCCATCGTAAATCCATGCTGACTCGGACAGATCCTGTTACTGCTATCCACATGTGCGGCTATTTCATCTTTTATAATTGACTCCAACATCTTCCCCACCACCGATGTCAGGCTAACTGGTCTATGATTCCCTGTTTTCTCTCTCCTGCCTTTCTTAAAAAGTGGGATAACATTAGCTACCCTCCAATCAACAGGAACGGATCCTGAGTCTATAGAACATTGGAAAATTATCACCAATTCATCCACGATTTCTAGTGCCACTTCCTTAAGTACGCTGGGCTGCAGACCATCAGGCCCAGGGGATTTATCAGCCTTCAGTCCCATCAGTCTACCCAACACCATTTCCTGCCTAATGTGGATTTCCTTTATTTCCTCCATCACCCCAGGTTCTCTGGCCACTACTATATCAGGAAGAGATGATTGTTTGTCCTCCTTAGTGAAGACAGATCCAAAGTAACTGTTCAACTCATCTGCCATTTCCTTGTTCCCCATAATAAATTTGCCTTTTTTGGTCTTCAAGGGTCCAACTTTGGTTTTAACTAAATTTTTCCACCTAAAGAAGCTTTTACTATCCTCCTTTATATTCCTGGCTAGCTTACCTTTGTACCTCATCTTTTCTCCCCGTATTGTATTTTTAGTTATCTTCTGTTGCTCTTTAAACATTACCCAAACTTCTTGCTTTCCGCTCATCTTTGCTTCGTTGTACTTCTTCTCTTTTATTTTTATACTGTCCCTGACTTCCCTTGTCAGCCATGGTCGCCCCTTCTCCCCTTGGAATCTTTCTTCCTCCTTGGAATGAACTGATCCTGCACCTTCTGTATTATTCCTAGAAATACCTGCCATTGTTGTTCCAGTGTCATCCCTGCTAGGGTATCTTTCCAGTCAACTTTGGCCAGCTCCTCCTTTATGGCCCATAGTCCCCTTTATTCAACTGTAACACTGACACCTCCGATCTACCATTCTCCCTCTCCAATTGTAGATGAAACCTGACCATATTATGGTCATTACCTCCTAATGGCTCGTTAATCTCAAGTTCGTTTATCAAATCCAGTTCATTACATAACACTAAATCCAGAATTGCCTTCTCGCTGGTCGGTTCCAATACAAGCTGCTCTAAGAATCCATCACAACACTCTACAAAGTCCCTTTCTTGGGGTCCAGTACCAACCTCACTTTTCCCAGTCTACCTGAATGTCGAAATCTCCCATAACAACCACCGCATTACATTTGGTACATGCCAATTTTAACTCCTGATTCAACTTGCACCCTATGTCAGTGCTACTGTTTGGGGGCCTGTAGATTAGGGTCCTTTTACCCTTACATTTCCTTAGTTCTATCTATACTGACTCCACATCTCCTGTTTCAATGTCACCTCTTGCAAAGGACTGAATTTCATTCCTCACCAACAGAGCTACCCCATCGCCTCTGCCCACCTGACTGTCTTTTCGATAGGAGGTATACGCTTGGATATTCAGTTCCCAGCCCTGGCCCTCTTGCAGCCATGTCCCTGTAATTCCCACAACATCATACTTGCCAATTTCTAACTGAGCCTCAAGCTCGTCCACTTTATTTCTTATACTTCGCGCATTCATATACAACACTTTGACCTCCGAATTCACTTCCCCCCTCGAACCGCTCGCAATTGGCCCTGACCTTACTCTTTTATCCCTTCTCGAAGTTTCCTTCCAATTAATTAGAGAATCTTTTGTAATTTTTCCTGTAGTTACTTCCCCTTCAACTCCATCTTTATACTCCCAATTTGTCAATCCCTCCCCCCCACTATTTAGTTTAAACCCAGACGTGTAGCCCTAGCAAACTTGCCTGCCAGAATGTCAGTGCCCCTCCAGTTAAGGTGTAACCCGCCCTTTTTGTACAGGTCACCCCTACCCCAGAAGAGATCCCAGTGGTCTATAAATCTAAATCCTTGCTCCCTGCACCAGCCCCTCAGCCACACATTCAGACCTCCTATCTCCCTGTTCCTGTCCCCACTAACACGAGGTACTGGAAGCAATCCAGAGATAACCACCCTAGAAGTCCGGCATTTCAGTCTTCTTCCTCTCTGAACTCATGTTGGAGAACCTCCTTCCCCTTCTTCTCGATGTCGTTTGTGCCTACGTGCACAACTACTGCTGGTTGTTCACCTTCTCTCTGTCTCAAGGATGTCACATGGCTTGTGACATCCTGAACCCTGGCACCAGGGAGGCACAGACCATCCTCGCGTCTCGTCTGCCACCACAGAATCTCCTGTCTGCTCCTTGGACAATGGAGTCACCCACCACTATGGCTCTGCCCGTCGCCGGTCGAGTCCAATCTCTAGGATTGGAGCCACCGACGTGTCTGCTGCTCAGACTGGAAGCATCGTCTCCCCCGACAGCTCCCAAGAGGGTTTACCTGTTTTCATTAGGCACAGCCACCTGGGTCTCCTGCACTCCCCGGTTACCACCTGTTCTCTCAGTCACACACCTTCGTTCTTCCCGTATTCTCGGCGTGACACGACTCCAAGAAGGGCCTTGGTCAGGAAGGTGACCAAGAACCCGATGGTCGCTCTGACAGAGCTCCAGAGTTTCTCTGTGGAGATGGGAGAAACTTCCAGAAGGAGAACTATATCTGCAGCAGTCCACCAATCAGGACTTTATGGTAGTGTGGCCAGACAGAAGCCACTCCTCAGTAAAAGGCACATGACAGTCGGCTTGGAGTTTGCTAAAAGCGTCACATCTAGTGGAAACCGGGCACCGCTCATCACCTGGCCAATACCATCCCTACGGTGAAGCATGGTGGTGGCAGCATCATGCTGTGCGGATGTTTTTCAATGGCAGGAACTGGGAGACTATTCAGGATTGAGGGAAAGATGAATGGAGCAAAGTACAGAGAGATCCTTGCTGAAAACCTGCTCCAGAGCGTTCTGGACCTCAGACTGGGGCGCATGTTCACCTTCCAACAGGACAATGACCCTAAGCACACAGCCAAGCCAATGCAGGAGTGGTTTCATGACAAATCTGTGAATGTCCTTGAGTGGCCCAGCCAGAGCCCGGACTTGAACCCGATCAAACATCTCTGGAGGAACCTGAAAATAGCTGTGCATCGATGCTCCTCATCCAACCTGACAGAGCCTGAGAGGATTTGCAGAGAAGAATGGGAGAAATAACCCAAGCTAGTAGTGTCATACCCAAGAAGAATTCTGGCTGTAATCGCTGCCAAAGGTGCCTCAACAAAGTACCTGTACTGACTGAGTAAAGGGTCTGAATACTTATGTGAATGTGATATTTCAGTTACTTATTTTTAATTTGCAAACATTTCTAAACACCCGCTTTCATTACTTTATTCTGGAGTATTGTGTGTAGATTAATGATAAAAAATGAATTTAATCCATTTTAAAATAAGGCTGTAATGTAACAAAATGTGGACAAAGTGAAGGGGTCTAAATACTTTCTGAATGCACTGTATGTCCCCTGTCTTAAAACTACCCAATGTCTTGGCCTTCACGGCTATCTGGCAATGAAGCCCACAGATTCACTACACTCTGGCTAAAGACATTCCTCATCTTTATTACGAAGGTACGTTCTTTTATTCTGTGGCTGTGCCCTCTGGTTATAGACTCTCGTTACTGGAAACATCCTTTCCATGTCCACTCTATCTACTCTGTTCATTATCTACTAGGTTTCAATAAGATCTCCCTCTCATCCTAAACTTCAGCGAGTGCAGGCCCAGAGTCTTAAAACGCTCCTCATATCTTAACCCAATCATTCCTGGGATCATTATTGTAAACCTCCTCTGGCCCCTCTCCAAATCCAGCACATTCTTCCTCCGCTATAGAGCCCAAAATTGCTCACAAGTGCCGAAAGTGGACACATCAACACCTGATAAAGCCTCAGCATTACATCTTTGCTTTTATTTAGCAATCCCAGCAAAATGAGGGTTAATAATGCATTTGACTTCTTTTCCGCTGATTCAGCTTGCAAATTAACCTTTTGGGACTCCTGCCCCAGCACTCCCAAGTCCCTTTGCACCTCCAATTTCTGAAAAGTAGTCTATGCCTTTATTTATTCTACCACAGCCCAACACCCGGACTTCCATCTGTATATATGTATATAGCGCCGCAGAATTGTGCACCTATCCCCCCCCCCTTCTCCCTTCTGTTTTTGTTTTCTGTTTCTTGTTTTTTGTACTAAATTATATGTATGCACTGAGTACGAGCAGCTTTTAATTTCATTGTACATGTATAGTGACAATAAATGGCATATCTATCTATCTATCAAGTGCCTCACTGTACACTTTACGATGCTTTATTCCATTTGCCATTTATTTTCCCACTCTCCCAATTTGTCCAGGTCTTTCTGCAGCCTCCTTGCTTGCTCAACTCTACCGATCCCATTCACTTATCTTCGTATTGTCTGCAAACTTAGTCACAAAGTCATCAATTACCTAAACCAGGTAATTAACATATAACGTGCAAAGTAGCGGACCCAACATAGACCCCCCGTTGAACATCTCAGTCACTGGAAGCCAACCAGAAAAGGCTCCCCTTGTTTCCACTCTTTGCATTCTGCAAGTCAGCCAATCTTCTATCCATGTTAGTACCTTGCCTCTACTACCATGGGGTCATATCTTGCTTAGCAGCCTCACATGTGGCACCTAAAGCCCTTCTCAAAATCCAAGCAAACAACATCCACTGACTCCTTTATTTATCCTGCTTGTTACCTCCTCAAAAAACCTCAACAGGTTTATCAGGCAAGATCTCTCCTCAACAAAGCAATACTGGCTTTGGCCTATTTTATAATGCCCTTCAAAGTACCCTGAAACCTCATCCTTAATAATGGACTCTAAAATTTTACCTACCATAGAAGTTAGACTAACTGGCACATAATTTAATTTATTTTGTATCGCTCCCTTCTTAAACAGTTAAGTCACGTTTGTGATTTTCTAGTCCTCTAGGACTGTTCCTGACTCTACTGATTTCAGAAAGATCACTATTAATCCCTCTGCAATCTCTACAGCTACCTCTTTCAGAACCATGGGGTGTAGTTCATCAGGTGCAGGTGACATATCCACCTTTAGATTTTTCAGTTTCCAAAGCAACTTCTCCCTCTGTAACAGCAACGGAACTCACTTCTGCTTCCCCCTGACTCTTGAATTTCTGGGACATTGCTGGTGTCTTCCACTGTGAAGACTTACGCAAAATACTTATTCAGTTCATCCGCCATTTCTTTGTTCCCAATTGCTATTCCTTCCAGCATAATTTCCATAATGTCCAATGTCCACTCTTTCCTCTCTTTTACTCTTTATATACAGTATCAGTAAACATTTTTGGTAGCCTCTTTTATTTATCCTCATTATTATTGGCTAGCCTACCTTCAAATTTCATCTTTTTTTGTTGCCTTCTGTTGGTTTTTAAAAGCTTCCCAATCCTCCAGCTTCCCATTAATCTTTGCCATGTGAAATGCCTTCTCTTTTGCTTTTATGCTATCTTTGACTTCCTTTGTCAGCCACGGTGGCCTCATTCTATCCTTGATATGTTTCTTCCTCTTTGGGATAGAAAGATCCTGTGCATTCTGAATTATTCCCATTGCTGCTCCACCGTCATTCCTGCTAGAGTTCCCTCCCAATCAACTTTGGCATGCTCCTCTCTCATGCCTCTAGAGTTACCTTTACTCAACAGTAATACTGAAACACCTGATTTCAGCTTCTCCTTCTCAAATTGCAGATTGAATTCTACCATATTATGATCACTGCCTCCTAGGGGTTCCTTCACCTTAACTTGCCTCATAGAGTTTGGTTCTTTGCGCAATACTAAATCCAGAATTGCCTTTTCTCTAGTTGGCTCGAACACAAACTGCTGTAAGAAGCCATATCATAGGCATTCTACACATTTCTTCTCTTGGGATCCAGTGCCAAACTATATCAGTATCTATTGAGAGAAGGAATAGGCGACGTTTCGGGGCGAGACCCTTCTTCAGACATCCCTTTGTCCGCAAATATCCAACACCAATCAACTTTTGCAAGTTCCTTTCTAATATTGGTTGTTCTTGCTCCAATTTAGAACATCAACTTGTGGACCAAGCCTTTCCTTTCATATATAATATTTTAAAGCTAAAAGAACTGTAGTTGTTGGTCCCAAAAGACTCACCCACAGAAACTTCAGTCATTTGCCCTGCCCAATTTCCTAAGAGTCGGTTAAGCTTTGCCCTGCCTTGTAGGGGTTTCTCATATTTCCTGAACACACTTGACAAATTCCACCCCATCTAAGCCTCTTGCACTTTTTAAAAGACATTTGGACAGATATATGGATAAAAAGTGTTGAAAGAGATATGGGCCAAATACAATCAATGAGACTGGCCCAATACAGACAAAGTGGACCGAAAGGCCAATTGCCATGTTGTATAAGCCCAGTGACTAAAATACTTAGCTTCTCCACTCTTTCATAATAACTGAACTGTTTCACCCCAAACAGCATTCTGGTGAACCTCCTCTGCACCCTTCTCAGCACTATCACATCCTTCATATATTTTGGTGATCTGAAATGCCAGCAGTTCTCCAACAGAGATCTGACAAATGTCTATAGCATCCCTACCTCAGTATTCAATGCCCTGAGTAATGAAATCAGTTTTCCTATGTCTTCCTACCAAGGTGTTTATCTGTATTGCAACCTTCAAGGATCTTTGGACTTCTACTCTGCAGTCCCTCAATACATGCCCTGGCCTCATTATCAATCTGAATTCTGGCAGAACCTCAGAATGATCCTGAAGCAAGGAGCCCGAGCATGATGGACATTCTGACAGGCACTGGTAAATTGTAGCAATCAGATCCCCCTGGCAGCATCTTGTTTTGTCAGGCTGGGTATATATGACACCTCAGACAGTAATATGTTTCCAGCTGGCAGGCTGTGACTATTGAATTTCCACCGAATTTCTGCTTGGGTCCCTGTTATTCACTATGTACATGGATGATTTGTCTAAATATCCAAGTTTACTGGTGAAACAAAACTACAGTATGGATTGGGAGTATGAAGAGGATGTAAAGAAGCTACAAGATAAAATAGACAATTGAGCAGGTGTGAACATGGCAAATGGAACATATGGGAAAATGTGAGATCCACTTTGAAGCACAGAACGGAAAAGGAGAGTATTTTTAAATGGTGACAGATTGGGAAATATTGATGTTCAAATGGATTTAGAGTCCTTGAACACGTCAGTGAAGGTTGACATGCAGGTAAGACAAATGATTTGAATGGAAAAAGGTTTATCGATCTTTATTATGAGAAGATTTGATTTTAATGATGTGTTACTGCAATTCAACAGGGTTTTGGTGAGAATGCACCTGCAGAATCAAAAACTGTTTTGGTTTGCTTACCTAAAACGTATATCTATGTCATGTTGGGAATGAAGCAAAGATTCAGCAGATAGCAGGTTTGAAAAAAAGGATCACAGTCTCAGAATGAGGGGTGACATTTTAGGACTGAGATGGAGAACATTTCTTCATCTATTTATGAACCTTTGGAATTTTCTAGCCTGGATGGTTTTGAAGGCACAATCATTGAATTGTGAATTTCCCTGAAAAGGGGATTAATAAAGTATTTATCTATCTATCTATCCATCTATCTATTGAGTTTGTTCAAAGCAGAAATCAAGGGATTTCTGGATAATAAGGGACACACGGAATATGGGGATAATACAGGAAGAGTAAACTGAGGTAGAAGATCAGCCATTATCTTGATGAATGATGAGGCAGGCTTGAAGGGTCAGGTGATCAATCTATGTGCCTAATGTGCCTATTTCAATATGTCAAGGATACTTACTCACCGTGTGTATTGGACTGTGAAGGGTTTCTCCTGGCTGATTCCATCCTGTGTGCAGGTATATTCTTGTGTGGGGCAACCTGTTGCTGTTTCTGATGGTTTTTGCTGTCGATCAGCATGGTTCTCCTCTCAGTCCTATCTTATTGCATCATAATCCATGGTAATGTTGCCGTGGATAACTGGAAACAGTTCAGAAGTGGTCACTTTAAAATTTGCAAACTAAACTGGAATGTTCATGAACACAATACCTATCAAAACACCATTTTCTCTGAAGTAACTCAGAACATAATTTTTCTTCAATATCTCTATTATTGTTTTGCTATCAGTTTTATGATTCACAGGTTACTGATGAATGATTTCATCTCAAAGTAGTCATAGACTCATCTAGCAGAGACATAGGCTCTTCAGCCCACTGTGTGCACATTGTCCTTCTAATACCCACCAATTCTACTACCCTTTTCCAACCAACAGCTGATAGCTTCTTGCCTATATTGTTCAGACTAGTTCTTGAGAGGATAATTTTGAGTTTCCTTTCTAAAACAATAATAGACCACGACAAAATATCTTGCATAATTATTCTGCCTCTGAAAAATCCATTGCGAGCTTTACAAAAACTGAATATTTTAAATTTACAAAAATAAATAGATCCATCCTTAAACTATTTTGCCATCTTTTTGTTCTTCCCTCCCATCTCCCTACTTGCCAAGGCCCCACATCCAGAGCATCTTCATCCAAAATGCACTTCTACCTTTGGAGACTTGGATATCAGTCCCCAACCCCATCTCTTGATTATCAATTTCTAAAATCCATGCACTTTTAGTTTAAATCAACAGCTCGACCAACAGCTGGAAAGAAGGAAAAATTTATTTTACGAGGAATATTTCATTTTGGGGAAATAAGAGCCTTTTAGCCAAGGAGTGGCGGTCAATGAAAAGGTGCTAATTAGTACGTTGCTTAGCTGCTAGAGGAACAAAAACACAGAATTAATCCAATAGTGACAAAGGTGGAAATCACATTAATATCAAGGATGATGGATACCTGGGCCTGGTACAGGAAGAGATAAGGTTGGCTTGGACTTTATTCCTTGGAACGTAGATGAATGCTCAGAGCATTTTTCCTGGAGTAGGGGAATTAAGAACGAGATGGTATATGTTCAAGGTGAGAGGAAAAAGATTTAATAGGATTCTGAGGGGGAACTTTTTCATACAAAGTATATGGACGAGCTGCCAGGGGATGTAGCTGAGGCAAGTACAATAACAACATTTGGACTGGTATATGAACAGGACAGGTTTAGGGGATATGGGCAAAATGTGAGTGAATGGGACTTAGCTTAGATGGGACATCTTGGTCAGCATGGATGAGTTGGGCCGATAGGCCTCTTTCCATGCTGTATCATTTATAATAATAGGTTGCATATCTTGAATAGAACAATAAAAAGAGAAGTAATTAATTTGTTTTAAAAAGAAAAAAATGAGGATTTAATTCAGATTCAGATTCAGATTCAGAGTCAGATTCAGATTCAACTTTAATTGTCATTGTCAGTGTACAGAACAGAGACAACAAAATGCAGTTAGCATCTCCCTGGAGAGCGACATAGAATATGATTTCAATAAATAAATCTATTTACATAAGATTATTTAAGAAAAACAACTTCCACTGGTTCTGCAATTCCAAAGAAAGGAACATAATACTGAAATGAGTCAAACTTATCAATCAAACTGGGAAAACCAATGTGTAGAAGGAATCTGTTCTAGTTTTCCAAAGTTAGGTATGGATTCTGGCATATTTGTAAATTCAAGACTGAGATCAAATGTGTTTGGATATCAAGAAATGTGCAATGAATGAGCTTGCATGATTCACAGCAAATAAAGATGCAACACAGACATTAAATTAACTGATTTGCAAAATCCAAGAGACAGAATGAGCTGTTACTGTACTGACATTTATGAAAGATTATTAGGAATAGGATTTAGTTGCATTTGGAAAAGCATTTTTTTTGTTAAAAATAATCAGTTTTTTGTTCGGGAAATCCTGTCTGACAAATTTGAGTGTTTCGATAATTGAACGAGGGCAAGGCAGTGGATGTAGTTTTCAGGGTCTTGAGTGCAGCACTTGACTAGATCCCTCATGGTTGGCTGGTCCAGAGTTTGTTACATGGGATCCACAGTGAGTTAGCAACCTGGTTCCAAAATGCCTTGGTTGTAGAAGACAGAGGTAGTTGCAGAGTGATATTTGTCTGACTGGAGGTACATGACCACTGCTGCATTCTGAAAGGTCAATGTTGGGACCTTTGTTGTACGTAATATATATTAATAATTTAGATTAAAATGTATGTGGTCTGGTTAGTAAAATTGCAGATGACACAGAAATTGGTGGAGTTGTGGATAGTGAGAATGGTTTGTCAAAAGCTACAGCAGTTGGAAAATTGGGTGAAGAAATGGCAGATGTAATTTACTGCAGACAAGTGTGAAGTTATGCATTTTTGGAGTTCAAATGAAAGAGAGATGTAGTAAATGGCATTCCTCTGTGAATAAGAGCACTTATCCACAGAGGAATCGAGGGTTGCAAGTCCAGAGTTCCTTGATAGTGGCAACATAAGTGAATAGGATGGTTAATAACGCATATGGCATGCTTGCCTTCATTGGTTGGGGCAATAATATCAAATTTGGAAAGTCAAGTTGCAACTGCAAAAAAGACGTTGATTTGGCCACATTCAGAGCATTATGTGCAGTTCCGCTCACCACATTAGTGGAAGGATGTGGAGGCTTTGGAGAGGGCACAGAGGAGATTCACCAGGATGCGGCCTGAATGCGGCCTGAGTAGGTTAACTTTAAGGTAAACTTGGTGCGTTTTCTCAGGCATGTCTGCAGAGACTGAGATGCGATATGAGGCAAGTATATAAAATTATGGGAGACATAGATAGGGTCTTTTTTGCACGATGGAAATGTCAAATCAGTAGCACAGTGACGCAGTGGTAGAGTTGCTGCCTTACAGCACCAGAGATCTGGGTTTGATTCTGACTATGGGTGCTGTTTGTATGGAGTTTGTACATTTTACTTCTGAACCATGTGGTGTTTTTTCAGGTTCTTCAGGTTCTCCGGTTTCCTCCCACACTCCAAAGACGTGCGTGTGTTTGTAGGCTAATTCCTGATTCCTAATTTCTAAATCCTGATCCTCACCTACAAAGCCCTCCACCATCTGGCCCCCCCATATCTCACTGACCTCCTCTCTCCCTACCAACCCTCACGGTCTCCTCTCCATCCACAAGTCCAACCTCCGCAGTTTAGGGGACAGAGCCTTCTCCAGGGCAGCTCCCAGGCTCTGGAACTCCCTCCCCCAACTGATCCGCAATTCCATGTCCCTCACCATCTTCCAGTCCCACCTCAAGACCCATCTCTTCACCTCTGCCTATCCTTAGCCCCACGTCCCCCTCCCTTTTCATCTCTGCATTAATTGCCTTATTATTGTGTTTTGTATTGAATTCTGCCTTTACTTTGTGTACTAGTCATGTCTCTACTATTTATTTCATTCCCCTTACATGTTTTTCCTCTACCTGCAAAATTTTTGTAAGGTGTCCTTGAGACTCTTGAAAGGTGCCCATAAATAAAAAATTATTATTATTATTATTATTAATTGGCTTCTATGAATTGTCCCTAGTGTGTAGGATAGAACTAGTGTATGGGTGATTGCTGGTCGGTGCGTACTCGGTGGGCCAAAGGGCCTGTTTCCACACTGTATATCTAAACTAAACTAAGGATTCAAGCTAAGGTGAGAAGGAGAAAAATTAAAGCAGATTTTCAAGGGAAGTTTTCCATTTTTACAGGGAACAGCAGGTGCCTGCAACACACTACTGGGGTGTTGAAAGAGGCAAATAAGATAGCAATGTTTAAGAGGCATTCAGAGGGAGTCGTGAACAGGCAGAATATACAGGGGTACAGACTTTGTGCAGGAGGATGGAATTAATTTAGATTGACATCAGACAATGTGGGTAGAAGGGCTCTGTTCCTCTGTTCTAATCCCATGTGCTAAGGCATTAGTTTAGTAAATCAGGCATTGTGCAAAACAGACTAAAAACATATTTATGTTGAAGCTTTTGTAATGCTGTTTCTTTTATTCTTTTGGTAGAAGTACACTTCTCTGGCCATGCCATCAGACATTTCAAACCACCCTCTGAAAGGTTGGTAAGGATTATTTCCCTTTTCCTCTTCTATTTGATTTTGTTTTTGGCAATTACATTATATGAAAGAACATGCTCTCAAAACTGACCAGATATTCATTTAATTCAAGTTCTCCTAGTAAAAAAAGTGTGGAAAGGAAATCCTCGTTGGATTATTCAATGAAACAAGTGGATTATCCAATGAAACAAATGGATTATCCAATGAAAGAAATAAACCAGGAAATTATGAGGACATTTCCTCAGAGGAAACCGCCTCAGAAGCAATCCAATTCACAACACAGCCCAGGTCCGTGGATGGAACCAAGGAAAGCAAGTAATATTCCATTAATTTGTGGTATTAAACTGTTGTCATTTATTTCATTTCTTCTCTTATTTAATGAGATTTTCTTTTCTTAGGTCAAAATTCTGCTTCATCAATGGGTGAGCATATTCTGTTTTTACACCATGTGCTTCTTTAGTATTTGACATTATATATAGCTTACTTTTTCCAAAAATACAGTAGATCAAGGGGGACCCGTTGGATCACGTCCCTTTAACGCACGGTTGCGGGAGTGGGGCCTGCAGCATCACACGCACACTAACCACCCCCCAAACACACAGGGGGAGGGGGGGTAAGGGGGGAGGGAAGTGGAGGTGAGAGGGGAGGAGGGGGAGAGGGGGGGTAGGGGGGGAGAGAGTGGGGAGAGTGGGGGGGGGGGGGGGGGTAGAGGGGAGGAGGGGAGGGGGGAGGGGGGGGGGGGGGGAGGGGGAGAGAGAGAGAGGGGGAGGTGAGTGGAATGGGGAGCGGGCAGAGGAGGGGGGGGGCAGAGGGGGGAGAGAGTGTGGGGTATAGGTGGGGGGGGGGGGGGGGGGGAGAGGGGAGGGGTCTGTTATCTTTTTTTTTCATTTCCTCTCTTATTTAATGAGATTTTCTTAGGTCAAAACTCTGCTTCATCATTGGGTGAGTATATTCCGGTTTTACACTGTGTGCTTGAGTTTTTGTAGTATTTGTAGTATTTGACAATATATATAGCTTATCTTTTAAAAAAGACACTAGACCAAGGGGGACCCAAGGAGGTTGGATCCCGTACTGTCAACCTGTGGTGCGCGGGGGGGGGGGGGGTGCATCGGCATCACACACTACACTAACACCCCAAAACCCAAACACACAAGGGAGGGGGAGGGGGAGGGGGGATGGGAGAGGGGGGGGGGGGGGGGGGGGGGGGGGGAGGGGAGAGGGGAGCAGAGGGGAGGGGGGAGAGAGGGGGGGGAGAGAGGGAGGGGGAGGGGGAGAGAGAGGGGGGAGAGAGGGGGGGGGGGGGGAGGGAGGGAGAGGGAGAGAAGGGAGAGAGGGGGAGGGGAGAGAGAGAAGGGGGGAGGGGGGAGATTGAGAGGGAGAGGGGAGAGAGAGAGAGGGGAGGGGAGAGGAGAGGAGAGAGGAGAGAGAGGAGAGAGGGAGGAGAGAGGAGAGGAGGAGAGAGAGGAGGGGGAGAGGGGAGAGAGGAGAGGAGAGGAGGAGAGAGGAGGGGGGAGAGCGAGGGGGGAAAGGGGGGTGAAGAGAGAGAGGAGGGGGAGAGAGAGAGAGGGAGAGGGAGAGAGAGGAGGGGGAGAGAGAGAGATAGAGAGGGAGAGAGAGGGAGTGGGGAGAGAGGAGGTACGGAGAGCGGGGGAGAGAGGAGGGGGGGGTAGTGAATAGGCGGGTAGAGGGGTAAGGGAGGGGGAGCGGGAGGGGTGTGACTTAACTCGCTGTGCAGGCCGCGAGGAGAAAGTTCTTCAAAAGTAAGCCAGGAAGCTCGTGAGTGCTCGTGAGCGCCAGTGACCTGCGGTGACCTGCGGTGACCTCGAGATCTGCAGAACAGAGCCCACATGCATGTTCTTTCTGCGCCGTTAGAAGATGTAACTCGTGGAAATCAGTGCCCCTGTACATTGACAGCAGCTGCTTTAATCCAAAGCCGGGGGGGGGCACAAGCCAGGTGGGCCACGAGCAAAGACATTGTGACGGCATCAGCTGGCCAGCAGTTAGATTTGAAAAAAATGTCAGATTGGTGAACAATTTTAGGAGAAAACTCAGGAAATAATGAATCAAATTTACAGATGAGGGGATTTTTGATCTCTACCGGAATATTTAAAATTTCACCGTTTCCGCATCGGGTTTTCGAGGAGATGTGAATCAAAGTCGAAATCACACAGGCACACACACACACACACACACACACACACACACACACACACACACACACACACACACACACACACACACACACACACACACACACACACACACACACACACACACACACACACACACACACACACACACACACACACACACACCGACACAATATGTAGTGCCAATATTGTTTTCTTTGGTTTGCATTGAATTTATCTTTCTTGGGATGATTAGGACATTACCATCTATCATATCTATATTACTAAAAGTCTGATCTTGACCACTTCCTGTTATTCTGCATATTGATTATAGAAAAACGCTGTCCCTTACGGCTGTGATCTTTGGCCATCTTACTCAGAGTCTCCCGCCGCTGCGCAGAACAAGAGGATTTTTCCCATCGATGAAAAATAAAAGAGTTATTAGTGTTTAAAAAATGTTGAGATTCTCTCTCCTGTCAATCACGCTGAAGGCCACGCCCCTTCTGGTGGGAGGAGGAGGGACTATAAAACCCTGAAGTGTGAGCGTGGCTCAGTCTCTGCAAGATGGAGGAGGGAGAGGTCACGACTCGCTCTTTAGTGGCTTTGAACCCTGCTTGAAATGGCATGAAACTGCACTTGAGTTTGGTTGCCTTGCACCCTGCTTGAAATGGTAGGAAACTGCACTTGAATTTGGTGGCCTTGCACCCTGCTTGAAGTGGTATGAAACTGCACTTGAATTTGGTGGCCTTGCACCCTGCTTGAAATGGTAGGAAACTGCACTTGAATTTGGTGGCCTTGCACCCTGCTTGAAGTGGTAAGAAACTGCACTTAAATTTGGTGGCCTTGCAACCTGCTTGAAATGGAATTTCAAGGAATAGTCATGAGTCAACTGCCAGCCCACCAGCCGTGAGTGAGCTGCCAGCACAACAGGCTTGAGTGACTGAGCGGCAAGCCCAAGAATCCATTCGGCCCACAATGTCCATACTCGCCCTCTGGAAACCAGTCCCTTCAGCCCGCAACACCCATACTAGCGCCACGCCCCCCCCCCCCCCCCCCCCCCCCCCCCCCCACCCCCCCCCCCCTGTGTGTGTGTGTGTGTGTGTGTGTGTGTGTGTGTGTGTGTGTGTGTGTGTGTGTGTGTGTGTGTGTGTGTGTGTTCTCGCCTTTGAATCACATCTCCTCGAAAACCAGCTGCTGAAACAGGGACATTTTTACATATTTCAGTTGAGATTTACCTTATGATTTCAAAAATCCACTCCTCTGTAAATTTGGTTAATTATTTCCCAAGTCTTTTACTAAAATTGTTCACCAATCTGACTTTTTTTTCAAATATAACTGCTGGCCAGCTGCTGACGTCACAATAACAGTGACATTTTTTTATATTCTGGTAGAAATTTACCTTATAATTTCAAAAAATCCACTCCTCTGTAAATTTGGTTAATTATGCTATGAGGATGCAAGGTGACTTGGACAGGTTGGGTGAGTGGGCAGCTGCATGGCAGTTGGAGTTTAACGTGGATAAATGTGAGGTTATCCACTTTGGTGACAAAAACAGGAAGGCAGATTATTATCTAACTGGTGTCCAATTGGGAAAAGGAGAAGTACAATGGGATCTGGGGGTCCTTGCTCATCAGTCACTGAATGTAAGCATGCAGGTACAGCAGGTCCCCCTTGGTCTAGTTTTCTATAATATTGTAAGATGTACAGATGTTAGTTCAGATCTATATCACAGTACAGAAACTTCAATGTATATTATTATTTTGAAACACTAACTGGTAAATAAAGGTAACACCGCATCAAGAATTTATGATACAATTTTTCTTAAAAAACTGAAACATCTTTAAAAAGAAAAAAGTTTATCAGAAATATTTATTGATGTGGAGGTTTTGGCATAATCTGAATGAATAGTCTGCAGCATTTGCATATTATAAATCAAGAAAGGCAGGAAACTCCAAGGAGCTCTAAATTGTAACCTTTTTGGGATTGCAGGTAATGTATGCAATCCACCAACTCAAGGGGTTCAAGTTAATCCACTTGGTAAGTAGTTCCGTCAACTGATACAGTGAGGTCATGTCATTATGCAATGAAGTGAGGTAGGTATCGACACCATCTGTGACATTGTCTCCACCCAGGGGTGTTAAGGGCTTCTGAACTTTTTGTTTTTAACAGTTAATAGAAGGCAATTTGAGGAGGCTTGACCCTGTTGATGTTGTGACACATTACCACAGAATAAAAACATGTTTTTACCGGTAAATTGTTTCTGGAGTGGCGATTTAAAATAATAAATATAATTGACACCTTTTAGCCAATTCTATGGAATTGAAATTTGCATAAAATGTATAAGAATAGACAATAGACAATAGACAATAGACAACAGGTGCAGGAGTAGGCCATTCGGCCCTTCGAGCCAGCACCGCCATTCAATGTGATCATGGCTGATCATCCCCAATCAGTATCCCGTTCCTGCCTTCTCCCCATATCCCCTGACTCTGCTATTTTTAAGAGCCCTATCGAGCTCTCTCTTGAAAGTATCCAAAGAACCCGCCTCCACCGCCCTCTAATGCAGAGAATTCCACAGAGTCACCACTCTCTGTGAGAAAAAGTGTTTCCTCGTTTCCGTTCTAAATGGCTTACTCCTTATCTTAAACTGTGGCCCCTGGTTCTGGACGCCCCCAACATCGGGAACATGTTTCCTGCCTCTAGCGTGTCCAAACCCTTAACAATCTTTTATGTTTCAATGAGATGCCCTCTCATCCTTCTAAACTCCAGAGTGTACAAGCCCAGCTGCTTGCTCCATTCTCTCAGCATATGACAGTCCCGGGAATTAACCTTGTAAACCTACGCTGCACTCCCTCAATAGCAAGAATGTCCTTCCTCAAATCTGGTTTCAGTTATTTTACCTTTTAGCGTAAGATATTTTTTTACTTTTGCATTTGTTTTTTATTGAATAATGCCCTCTAAACAGGGCTCCCGGAGTTATGAACGGCTGACATCGACATCCCATACATATGAATGAGTTTGCATTAATATTATTAAATTCAAATGAGAGTTTACCTGTAACCTCCCTGCATAACCATAAGATACTGCATTGTCTCTTAAGAACATAGGCTACCAGTTTCACCATAGGAGGCCACTTAAGAGAGTCGCTTTGGAAATTAAACAAAAAAAAAAATCCTTTGAATAGCAAATAATCTATTAAACAATCGAACATACATTGAAACTTCAAGTCCATTCAAATCATCCATTGAGCATGGGACATCCTGATTCTGGAGCTAGATGGGGGGGAGACAAATGTTCATGTGAATTGTCTCTCATCAACACCATTCATCACAATACTGTGGTGGTATGGTTACTGTACTGACTGATGTGTATTTTCTGACATGGACAATATCGACTTATGTGGAACGGTCTGTGTGCTCCTGCAATATAGAAAATGAATGTTGGTTAACCAAGTGTCCCATGATGAAAGTAAGAGTGCATTTGCTCTACTCTCACGTATGAAGAATGAGAGACAATGTCATTGAACAGATAAGATTCCAAGAGTGATTAAATGGGTAAACTCTACTTCTTCTGACTTAAGACTCCAGAACTGACAGCATATTTCACAATTAAGGGTTAGGAGGAGGAAAATGTAATCATGCCAAGTGTTGATCTTTGCAATATTCCATCATGCTGGCTTTTGTATGCTCATTCACTGTGTGCATACAAGGCTGGCATTTATATTGATATTGATGAAAATAGGATAGGAAAGTGGACAATACAACAGAATGAATGACAAAGTAGACTTGAGATACCTTTTGACTTTTGGTGGCCGATTAGGAAAAGGGGAGATGCAACGAGACCTGGGTGTCATGGTACACCAGTCATTGAAAGTAGGCATGCAGGTGCAGCAGGCAGTGAAGAAAGCGAATGGTATGTTAGCATTCATAGCAAAAGGATTTGAGTATAGGAGCAGGGAGGTTCTACTGCAGTTGTACAGGGTCTTGGTGAGACCACACCTGGAGTATTGCGTACAGTTGTGGTCTCCAAATCTGAGGAAGGACATTATTGCCATAGAGGGAGTGCAGAGAAGGTTCACTAGACTGATTCCTGGGATGTCAGAACTTTCATATGAGGAAAGACTGGATAGACTTGGCTTGTACTCGCTAGAATTTAGGAGATTGAGGTGGGATCTTATAGAAACTTACAAAATTTCTAAGGGGTTGGACAGGCTAGATGCAGGAAGATTGTTCCGGATGTTGGGGAAGTCCAGGACAAGGGGTCACAGCTTCAGGATAGAGGGGAAATCCTTTAGGACCAAGATGAGAAAAACATTTTTCACACAGAGAGTGGTGAATCTCTGGAACTCTCCGCCACAGAAGGTAGTTGAAGCCAGTTCATTGGCTATATTTAAGAGGGAGTTAGATGTGGCCCTTGTGGCTAAAGGGATCAGGGGGTATGGAGAGAAGGCAGGTACGGGATACTGAGTTGGATGATCAGCCATGATCATATTGAATGGCGGTGCAGGCTCGAAGGGCCGAATGGCCTACTCCTGCACCTATGTTCTATGTTTCTATGTTTCTATGACTTACTCCTGCATACAATCTTGTGATTATCTCTCTTAACCCATTTTCAGATGTTAGCCAATTTCTTCCCAGTAATGCTTATCTTTGAATTTGGATTACTGAGATAGACCTGTCACAGAGTCCACTTTTTCAGTTACTTTTAAATAATAGAGTATTTGAGCTACTCAGCAGGTTAGTCTGTTTCCTTGGGAAGAGAAGCAGAGTTCATGTTTCAGATTGATAACCTTTTTGCGATATATTACCTTCCAGATGAAAAATTACAATCTGAAATATTAACTTTCTCTTTCTATAGATGCTCGCTGACCTGCTGAATATATCTAAAATTTCATATTTCCAACCTGTAGTTTTAGTTTACTTTGTAGCAACTGTGACTGATTATATTACAACAAAATGAGTTGGCATATTCTTTGGATAATTCTGTATTGCTCAAATGCATAATTCAAAGCAACTGTACAATGTTAAGATTTCATTTTTGAAGTCTTCTCTCAAATCAGATTAGTATAGCTATTTTATCTCAAATGATATAACACTCTAGAACTCTATGCAATGACACAAACACTCATAGATTGCAGCAAGGCTTGCGCGCTATAAGGGACTACAAAGCGAAGATGGGCAGTATCAATGGCAATCGATCCCTCAAACTCAATGCATTATATGCCTGCTTAGAACAGAAGGTCAGTGGAGGAATGTCACCTGTCTCACCAGTCTAGTGTGTGCCTGTACCAACAGTTACTGTGGCAGTCGTACGATCGGCCTTCTTGAGAGTGAATCCGCCTGGGAGATATGTCTATCTTCATACCCGCCAGTACCTCCAGCACTTCTGAGATCGTAATACTGACTGCTCTCAAGCCACTTCCAGTGACTACCCCAAATTCCGCTGTCCTCCTGTCTTTCTCCACGGTAAAAATGGAGGAGAAATACTCCTGGAGGACCCTGCTCATCTCTTGTGGCTCCACGCACATTAGACTGCTTTGATTCATTAAGGGTCCCACTCTCTCTCAGGGAATTATAGACCAGTTAGCCTGACATTGGCGGTGGGGAAGATGCTGGAGTCAATAATAAAAGATGAAATAGCAACACATTTGGATAGCAGTAGCAGGATGGGTCCGAGTCAGCATGGATTTACGAAGAGGAAATCATGCTTGATTAATCTACTGGAAATTTTTGAGGATGTAGCCAGGATAATGGATAAGGTAGAGCCCAGTGGATATATTGTACCTGGACTTTCAGAAAGCATTTGATAAGGTCCCACATAGGAGATTAGTGGGCAAAATTAGAGCACATGGTATTGGGGGTAGGGTGCTGACATGGATAGAAAATTGGTTGGTAGACAGGAAACAAAGGGTAGGAATTAACGGGTCCCTTTCAGAATGGCAGGCAGTGACTAGTAGAGTACCGCAAAGCTCAGTGCTGGGACCGCAGCTATTTACAATATATATTAATGATTTGGATGAAGGGTAACATTAGCAAATTTGCAGATGACCCGAAGCTGGGTGGCAGTGTGAACCCAAGCCATCACAGGGAGAACGCACAGCACCCGTAGTTAGGGACGAACCCAGGTCTCTGGCACTGTAAGACAACAACGATACCACTGCGCTACTTGGGATAAAAGTACCCAAATTGCTTTAAATTCTTCTGGCAATTATAGTCTTAGCTAGACAGACAGATAGACAAAGAGAGAGGGAGATAGAAAGATGTGCCTGGAATCCATAATAAAAGAAATGCAGTGCGTTTTGTTGACACAATTTACTTCACGTTCAGTGAGTGGCAAGAAGTTGCAGCGTATGATATGTTTCCAGTCATTAAAAAAATAGCTGATATAAATAGATGAAACAA
Source organism: Leucoraja erinaceus (assembly GCF_028641065.1). Lineage (NCBI taxonomy): Eukaryota > Metazoa > Chordata > Chondrichthyes > Rajiformes > Rajidae > Leucoraja > Leucoraja erinaceus. The sequence goes on along the minus strand of NC_073393.1, from coordinate 15,437,682 downwards.
TTTAAGTCTGCATCTTGAATGGAAAACAGAATCAATACTTCCTTTGGTGTTTAAGATTCTGATCAAAGATATTAAATCTGCTAGATAAAAAGAATAAGTGTCATAGATTATAATTGTGCACAACTTGCTGGTTAAAATATTAAATCATTGGTAGTCTGAGATATACTGTGTTGATAATTGTTTCCTTTGTTTGCGCGTAATAACTCTGATTCTTCTAGAAAGTCGCAGTTGTAAAATTAGTTTCAATTTGTGAATGATTTAAATTATTAAAAATTATTGTCTTATCTCCACAGCAGGTTTCTAAACATCTATATTTTCAGTCTTCATTATGAGAGACCTTGGGAGGGAATATAGTCAATGCCTATAATACTTCTTCTATAAATGACCCATCAGCCGTAGCATGGATGCTGTGCTGAAACCCCGTATACTACATTTCAGTAGATTTGGTGGAATCCTGAGTGGCAACATCCTGGCAAATTGAGAAGGAGACCTGGTGAGCAGTTTAGCTAGTATGGCAAGTCAAAAAGATAAATGGGCTGGATATAAAATGGGTTGCCATTACATCTTGTTCAAACCCCCTTTTGTGGCATGATAATTAAGTCCACCAAACTGAGCTTTGCCACAGGTTTCATACAAAGCCAAGATGTTGAGATGCAGGGCAGCTTCATATATTTTGGCAGGTTCTTCCAGTATAACCTCCTTAAATTTAATGTCCTAGCCAGAGAATTTGCTCAAAGTTACACGGTAAACAATGATCACAGCAGACAATAGCTGGTCCTTCATAACTAAAGAAACTCAGATAATGCAAAGCAAAAAGAAAGCAATATTTCAAAACCTATGGCCAATTAAACATTCCTGTGATATCATACAATGATGTTTCATGCCAAAGAAAACTAATAACATTGACTCAATTCATTATGATTGACTGAATTCAGTTAATGAGCAGGTTAGTTATCTAGCTAAAGGACACAAAGTGCTGGAGTAAATCACCAGATCAGGAGGCATCTCTGGAAAACATACACAGCTGATTTGTCAGGTTAAGACCCTTCGTCAGACTGATTGTAGGGGGGGTGAAGAAAGTTAGAAAAGGGGAGAAGAGGGATAAAGCATGGCAGATAATAGGTTGATACAGGTGAGGTGTTATTCTTGTTCAAGAAGGAACTGCAGATGCTGGAAGATCGAAGGTACACAAAAATGCTGGAGAAACTCAGCGGGTGCAGCAGCACCTATGGAGCGAAGGAAATAGGTGACCTTTCGGGCCGAAACCCTTCTTCAGACTGAAGAGGGGTTTTGGCCCGAAAGGTCACCTATCTCCTTCGCTCCATAGATGCTGCTGCACCCGCTGAGTTTCTCCAGCATTTTTGTGTACCTTCTGAGGTGTTATTCTTGATAGGCAAATGGTTTGAAGTTGCAGATTGTAAAGCCAGAGGGAGGAAAGTAGCAGGGGAAGGAAGGGCGGAAGAGAGAGGGTGTAGGGAGGGGGGGGGGGGGGGGAGGGGGGGGAAAAGGGGGGAAGAGTTAGTTAGGGGTTACCTAAAATTGGAGAATTCAATGTTCACACCAATGGATTGTAAGTTACTCAAGCAGAATATGAGGCGTTGTCCTCTAGTTTGCATTCGGCCTCACTTTGGCAATGGAGGAGGCCCAGGGCAGAAAAGTCAGTGTGGGAATGGGAACTGACCCACACTGTGTGGCTAGCAACAAATGTTCAGCAACTGGAAGATCCAGTAGGCCTTGGCGTACAGAGAGTAAGTCTTCTGTGAAATGGTGGCTGAGTCCAATGACGAGACCAAGCTTAGATTTGGTGTCCTTTTCGCAGAACACATGCGCTTTGTCCTCCAAGACCCAATGGATCTCCAGATTGCTAACCATTTTAAGTTGCCTTCCCATTCCCATCCTGGCATCTCCTGTCCTGGGCCTCCTCTGTGGCCAGAGTGAGGCCACACGCAAACAGGAGGAGTAGTACCTTGTATTCCACTTGGATAGCTTACAACCCAACGGTATGAACATTTGATTCTCCAACTTTACGTAACCTCTAACTAACCCCTCACCCCTTTCCCCCCTATATCTACCACCCTCTCCCCCCACCTCTGTGCCACAACTAAACTCTAGAGTGTATTTCTCCCTTCAACCACCAATGCATCCCTTCCCTTGCTACTTTCCTCTTTCTGGCTTCACAATCCTCATCTTTTTAAACCTTTTCACAACTTCTGTTCTTATCTCTGGCCTTTGATCCAACCATCTGCCTGTCAATCACCCCCCCCCCCCCCCCCCCCGCTCCTCTCGCCTGAGTCGACCTATGACCTGCCACGCTTTGTACTGCCTCTCCCATTTTCCAGCTTTCTGCTCCCCTACAATCAGTCTGAAGAAGGGTCTTGACCGGAAAAGTTATCTGTCCATGTTCTCCAGAGATGGTGCCTGACCTGCGGAGTTACTCCAGCACTTTGTGTCTTTTTGTGCATTAACCAACATCTGCAGTTCTTACTAGTTAGAGACAATGGACAATAGACACTAGGTGCAGGAGTAGGCCATTCGGCCCTTCGAGCCAGCACCGCCATTCAATGTGACCATGGCTGATCAGCCCCAATCAGTACCCCGTTCCTGCCTTCTCTCCATATCCCCCGACTCCGCACTCTTTAAGAGCACTATCTAGCTCTCTCTTGAAAGTATCCAGAGAACTGGCCTCCACCGCCCTCTGGGGCAGAGAATTCCACAGACTCACAACATCTCTGTTCTAAATGGCTTATCCCTTACTCTTAATCTGTGACCCTTGGTTCTGGACTCCCCCAACATTGGGAACATGTTTCTCGCCTCTAGTGTCCAAACCCATAATAATCTTATATGTATCGATAAGATCACCTCTCATCCTTCTAAACTCCAGAGTATACAATCCCAGTCTCTCCATTAAATTAGCATATGACAGTCCCGCCATCCCGGGAATTAACCTTGTAAACCTAAGTTGCACTCCCTTGCTAGCAAGAATGTCCTTCCTCCAATTAGGGGAGCAAAACTACACACAATACTCCAGGTGTGGTCTCACTAGGGCCCTGTACAACTGCAGAAGGACCTCTTTGCTCCTATCCTCAACTCCTCTTATGAAGGTCAACATGCCATTCACTTTCTTCACTGCCTGCTGTACCTGCATGCTTACTTTCATTGACTGATGAACAAGGACCCCTAGATCCCAGTGTACTTCCCTTTTTCCCAACTTGACACCATTTAAATAATAATCTGCCTTCCTGTTTTTGCTACCAAAGTGGATAACCTCACATTTATCCACATTAAACTGCATCTTCCATGCATCTGCCCACTCACCCAACCTGTCCAAGTCACCTTGCATTCTCATAGCATCTTCCTCACAGTTCACACTAGCACCCAGCAAATTTGCTAATGTTTTACTTTGAATCCCTTCATCTAACTCATTGAGATATATTGTAAATAGCTGCGGTCCCAGCACCGATCCTTGCGGTACCCCACTAGTCACTGCCTGCCATTCTTAAAGGGACCCATTAATACCTACTCTTTGTTTCCTGTCTTCCAACCAATTTTCTATCCATGTCAGCCCCCTACACCCAATACCATACTGAACATTCTGTGACTGCATAACAGAGCACAGAACCTCCAATGGAACGTTCAAACTGAGACCTCAACTCCAGGTTTAATGCAAAGTCACACGTGGCTGAGGTTGAGTTTCCCTGTTGGCAGATATTACAGGATTTCAGGTGAGGCTGCAAATGCCATAATCATTTCATTGTGAATGCCTACCAACCTTTTTTTATTGGCTGCATTACCAAGGTCTTGTTCTGAGCACATGGCAGGAACTTGGCCACTATGTGGGTCCTGTGCTAGGTCAAACAGGTGCCTTGGGGTTAGTATCGTAGTATGATCCTGATGTTCATTTTCCAACTTTATCCATTTTAACTACCAAGTCGTCTTCTTGCAGCGCCAGGTTGTTGCCATTCAGCAATGTATCAAATCGATTGATGTTCCATGTATGGAGTGTCAGCGCAGCATCCAATTTTCCTTGGGTTAGGGTGTAATCAAAACAAAAGCCTGTAGATTTAGTTTCAAATGGTGGTTATTTGAAATCTCATTAAAGGTTTTTTATATGTCAAGGATGTTTTCAGTATCAACCATTTTACATTTTATACATAAGCATTCATCAAAATCAATGCTCCAATGCTGAATGACAAAGCAATCAACATATACAAAAATAGCATAAACAAAGAACTGCAGATGTTGGTTTACATAAAAAAGACAGCACAAAATGCTGGAGTAACTCAGTGGGCCAGGCAGCATCCCTGGAGAACGTGAATAGGGACTCACACCTAATTCTCCCTTCCATCTCCACCTACATTCCTTCATCTGGTTTCACAATTGCTTCAATCCTTTTGTCTCACACATTCTGTTTTCTCATCTCTGGTTTTTGTCCAACCATCTGCCTACCAAATGCCACCCTCTCCTGTGTTTACTTATTATCTGCCATGCTCTGTCCTGCTCCTCCTCTTTCCAGCTTGCTTCCCCCGCAATCAGTCTGAAGCAGGACCCCAACCAAAACGTCATCTATTAATGTTCTTCATGGATATTAAGGGGCTGTCCCACTGTGGCAACCTAATCCGCGAGTTCAGAAGAGTTTGCCCTCGACTCATACTCGCAACATGGTCGACACGAGGCCCTAGGAGGTCTTTGTAACTCTCCTTCATGCTCGAGAGTAGTCCCCGCTTACTCGAGGCCTCAGCTAGGTCGCGGCATATTTTTCAACATGTTGAAAAATGCCTGCGAGTCAAACAAGGTCGCCATGGAAAAAATCGATACTTTTTTTACTCGTAGGTTTAGTCGAAGTAGGTCGTAGTAGGTCGGCATGTTATTCGTAGGCAATCGAGGGTAGTCGAAGGTAGTCGAAGGTAGTCGTAGATAATCATCAACATTGTCGAAGGGAGGTCGAAGAGAGGTCGAAGGAGATCGAAGGAGGTCGTCTTCACTCTCCACTATTCGGTGTCCAATTCTCCCGAAGCTAGTCGAAGCTAGCCTTCAACATAGTCGAAGGAGGTCGAAGGAGGTCTTCTACATAGTCGAAGGAGGTCTTCAACATGACATTTTTTCAAACTCTCCTAAACTTTTCTAAACTTGCCCATTAGGTCGCCGCAGTGGGGGGCAGCCCCTTAACCTGACCCGCTAAGTTACTCCAGCACTTTGTCATCTTTTTTGTACAAAAATAGTGTAACATTAAATTAGCTATAAGCCATATTGCATGTTAAAATATAAGTTCCCACAAGTCATAGAGTAACTAAACACTGCAAATTTTCATTCCAAGGTTTGGACTTCAATCTCTGTTCCGAAGTGCTCACTTTTCTTATTTATGATAATCAATATTCAATCTATATGCTCACATTCTGAGCTACAAGAGTAGGTTCACATTTATGAACATATTCTAATTTCACAATTATGCACAACCAACTTTTAAAATCTTTCCTGTCCCTAAACAATAAAACTACAAAATGATTTTGTCAGTTCAAATCAGGGGTGGGAGTTGTTCTTGGATCTGATGGCATGTGCTTTCAAGCTTATGCATCTTCTGCCTGATGGAAGAGAGAGAAGAAACAATGACTGGGATGAGAATGATCCTCGATTATGATCCCTGCTTTCCCAACAAAGCGTGAAATGTAGATGAAGTCAATGGGTGGGGCTGAGGGAGGACTGTTTTTTGTGATGGGCTGGGTTGAATTCACACCTCTCTGCAATTTCTTGCAGTCTTGGTCAGGGCAGTTGCCATACCAAGATGTGGTGCTTTCTATGGCAAGAGTCGTTGGAGAGATGCCAAGTTTTCTTAGCCTTCTAAGGAAGTAGAAATGTTGCTGTGCTTTCATGACCTCGTTGCACCAGGACAAATTGTTGGCAATATTTACATCTGGGAATCTGAAGCTCTTAATCATCTCCTCTTCAATGCCATTGATACAGATGAAGAAGGTGTGTACACCACACTGCTTCAAGAAGTCAATGACCAGCTCCTTAATTTTACTGTCATCGAGGGATTGTTGTCTTCACACAATGCTACTAACTAAACTCTCCACCTCCTTCCCGTGCCCTATCTCATTGTTGCAGATCTGGCCTACCACAATACTGTCATCTAAACACATGTAAATTGAATTAGAGCAGAATTTGACTGCATAGTCATGAGCGTTAGAATACCAAGACTTGGAAAAATGCATCAAGGAACTATGCAATGGTATTCGCTGAGGCATGATTTGATTTATAAATCTGGCTTAGATATTTTTTAAATTGTAATTTTATCTTGACTTTGTTGGTGTGGATGATAGTAACAGAGAAACGCAATGTAAACTTAATTGGAATTTGGAGATTTGGTTGCTGACATTACATTATGTGAACTCTTCCTGAGTAGTCGAGGGAAAAAATATGTTGCCTGTTTCTTTCTCCTTCAGCTGCTCACTGGAGTATCAATCACAAATTTTGACACCAGCTCTGTAATTTGCCATCAGAGTAAATGAACCAGTATTAATGCTGATTCAGCAGAATGTCTGCTCTACCAAATTCTACACAGCAACACTTTTCCATTCAAAGTAAATCGCAAACACATACATGGATTTCATACTGATGAAGTATCAGTAATATTTCATATTAATATCAGCAAAACAGAAACATAGCAAACTGGAGAAAATCAGCAGGTTAGATGCTTGAATCTTGAGCAAAACAAGTGTTGGAGGAATATAGTTCAGTGTCACTCATGTTATGAGTCATACTTTGTAGCTCCGCCCACTAGTTTAACAGACATCCTCTCTTCCCTTGCTTCCTCAGAATGAGTAATGTGTTAAGATGAAGTTACCTATGCTGTAATGCTAATAAAAGTATTTGGATCTTAATCACTGTACGTGAGTTAAGTTATTCCAACAACAGCGCTCAACATGATGTCAGAATACTTGGACTCACTCCTTGCCTAATTATATTGTTTTTATTTTAGTTTGTTCTTTTCTCCGGTGTATCTTATACTATGGCTTCCGCTCTCAGAAAACCAGATCCTGGTGTTTGACGAAGATCTCGCAGAATGGTGGCGCATATTTGAAGAAGATTTCACCATTTACATAGAAGCATCTCACCCTGCTGCTGCTCCAGGTGTTCCTGCCTCAATTCTCCTTAATAACCATATAACCATATAACAATTACAGCACGGAAACAGGCCATCCGGCCCTACAAGTTCGTGCCGAACAACTTTTTTTCCCCTTAGTCCCACCTGCCTGCACTCATACCATAACCCTCCATTCCCTTCTCAACCATAATCAGGCAGGCACAGATGCTGCTCGGCTTGCCAGAAGATTTGATTATGAACCGACTAGGTTTGACCTGGCTGGTGGCCAGATCGCTCCCGCTGAATCCATCTGGGACCCTGACTGCTTGCTATGCAAATTCCGACAGTTATGTGAGTTAAGAACTAACTTAGTCATGGAGATGCATTTGTTTTTTTCATGACGCCAGAGACCTGGCAAACCTGTGGAAATGTATGTTAGTGCTTTGAAGCACATTGCCAGATGATGCGAGTTTAGAAATTTATGTGACAGCTTGGTCTGTGACCGCCTGGTCTATGGTGTCTGCAATGATAGATTACGGGACGAATTACTACGAGATACTGAGCTCACTCTAGAGACTGCTGAAAACCGCTGCCGCTTTGCTGAAATGGCTGATGCTCATACAAAAGTTTTAGGGCATGGCCCCCACTCTGCTCATGACATTAATGTTGCCGGCACATCTTATCAAATCTCTCGTGCCCGAAAGCTCTATCGTTAGACTAACAGATAATTGTTTTAACTGTGGAGGTTCGCATGCTGCACCTCGTGACCGATGCCCTGCGTATGGAAAATGTTGTCGTTTTTGTAACAAAAGGAACCATTTCTTCAGATGCTGCCACTCGCGTGGCAACAGAGTTCAAACAAGACAATCTGTTAATTCAATTGGCCATGAGAACCTGCTCTCGGAACGCTCTCAATCAGCTCCCACGGATTTGCAGGCTGCTAGCGAAGATTTTGACCTGGATGTTCATTCCCTGTCTGATTTACTGCACAAGCCTCAAGATCCCAAGGTCGCTTTGCTCGTTAATGGCAAGAACTTTTAGCTGAAAGTTGATACTGGAGCCAGGTGTAAAGTAATGTGTCTAGCTGAGTTGAAAAAGATACATAAAACAGAGACAATCACTGCTATGGCTGCCTCCCTTCTCCCATTTGCAGGAGTTCCAGTGCACCCTATCGGTCAAGTCGAGTTAAGGGGCTGTCCCACTTGGGCGACCTAATCCACTCGACCTTCAAGCTCGAGGGCACTCACCTGGAAAACCTCGAGCTGGATCGACCGTCCGCATTGAAACCACAAGCTGGATCGACCAACCACACACACAAACACATCACAAAGGCGGGGGCCAGGGAATGCCTGAAATTCGCTATCTGAAATTCACACCTGCGATGGAGAGGAAGGTAAAAGATGGCTGCACAGTGTACTGTAAACCCTTTAGAGAGCATGGGGGGGGGGGGGGGAGAAGCGGAGAGAGGGGAGAGAAGGGGAGAGAGGGTGAGAAGGAGTGGAGACACTTTTAAGGAGTTTAATAAAGTTTAGCTGGCATTTTACCAACCGGTCGGTTTTCCATGATCATGAAAACTCCAATGAGCCAATCAAAATACCCGGTCAGTGAAGAAGATTACTACGGCTGCCCTCGACTGCCTGTAACTACATAGCGACCCCACTCCACTGCACTACGAGTCAAAAGGAACCATGCCGACCAAGCTGAGGCCGTGAGTATTTGGGAACTTCCCTCGAGCATGAAGGAGAGTTCCAGCGACCTCATAGGACCCCCTAGGACCACGTGTCGACCATGTTGCGAGTTTGAGTCAAGGGCAAACTCGTCTAAACTCGTAGATTAGGTCGCCGCAGTGGGACAGCCCCTTTACGCTGCTGTCTTAACTCACGTGTCCACAACCTGAGTTTCTGTTGTTCGTGAGAATGTGCCATCCCTGCTGGGTGTCAACACTTGTCACGACCTGCGGCTTGTCTATTTCAGCCCTTCTGTTTGTCATCTGACTACAACCTGTGACTTTACTCAACAAATCCTGACACAATACAAAACTTTGTTTGACGACAAGCTGGGCAGGTTGCCCGTTAAGTACACAATTACCATTAACCCTGAGGTATTTCCAGTTGTCCGTCCAGCACACAGGATTCCCCATGCTATGCGGGACCGTGTTCAAAGTGAACTCAACAGAATGGTGTCTCTTGGTGTAATTTCCCCCGTCGCTGACCTCTCGGATTGGGTCTCGACCATGGTTGTGGCAACAAAGAAGAATAAAGACGAAATACAGATTTGTATCAATCCCAAGGACTTAAACAGAACCATTAAACGACCTCACTATCCCATGTGCACTGTGGACGAGATTTCAGCGCAGCTGGCTGAAACAACTGTATTCACGGTACTAGATGCCAATAGTTCATTCTGGGAGATTTTGCTGGAACACAACTCCTCTAAGTTAGCTACCTTCGGGCGATACAGATTTCTTTGCATGCCTTTTGGCATAAGCTCTGCTAGTGAAGTATTTCAACGAGTTATGGAGCAATTGTTTGCATGTTACCCATGCTCCATTGTAGTGGATGACATCCTTGTTGCTGGACGAACTATCGAAGAACACTATGCTAATCAAACAAAGGTCCTGGATGGTGCCAAGACCATCAACCTCAAGTTAAACCCTCAAAAATGCAAATTCAGGGTAAGTGAGGTGAAATACATAGGCCGTGTGTTCACTAAGGACGGCCTAAAAACTGATCCGGTGAAAACCAGTGCCATCAACGAGCTCCCAGCACCCACAGACGTGCTCGGTCTGCAGAAATTCCTTGGCATGGTGAACTACCTGAGTAAATTTATTCTGGGCTTCAGTGAAATATCAGCCCCGCTGCACCAGCTTACCCACAAAGACATTGCTTGGGCAACGCACAAGAACAACCGCTAGCAGCTCTTTTTCAATTTGGGCATAGCATTGTTCTGTGTCAGTCATGGTGCGCGAGGCATAGGCAACAGGCTTATTGCTGTTACCATAATTCTGAAGACTTGCTGCGCCTAGTCCGTATTGTGAAGCGTCACGAGCCACTGTCATTCGAGCAAAAAAAATGTTTTACTGGCCTGGTATGGCTGAATACATCCTCGAGAATGTGGTATCATGTGCAGTGTGTAACAGCAGACCAAGGAACTCCTTGCATACAGCTATCTGATAACGGCAGTCAATTTACCAGTCAACACTTCAAGGAGTTTGCTGCTAGCTGGGGTTTTTGGCACATCACCAGCAGCCCTGAATATCCACACTCAAATGGACTAGCTGAACGGGCTGTCAAGAGTGCCAAACAGCTCATGGAACGATCCCACAGAGCTAATTCCGACGTGTACCTGGACCTGCTCAACCTACACATCTCCCGCAACCCCATCTTGGGTTCACCTGCTCAACGTTTATTGTCAAGGCAGACCCGAGCCACAGTGCCTGTGGTAGATCAGGCATTGATCCCACAGGTGGTCCCACCATTGGAAGTCCAGTCCAGGCTGCAACAAAAGCATGACATTCATAAACAGTGGTATGACAAAGCAAGCAGGCTGCTGCCACCATTAACCAATTTGTTTGCAAACTGACAAAGGTCATGACCGTATTGGTGTAATTTCTGGAACTGCCTCAGAGCCATGTTCATATCTGGTCAGTGCTGATGGCGGCACCTACAGGCGTAACAGACAACATATCCTGCCTGTAAATGAGCCGGCTCCACCTCCGTATTATCCAGACCGTACAAGTGGACTTCCGTCCACATCCAGCGGCATCGGTCCGCCTGTACCAGCACATCAGCCCACTTCTGGAGCGGCTGCTCTGCCAGTGGCGATGCCCCCTCCGCCTGTGCCAAAGTCCTTTGTTTCATCACAGGGAATGCTGTTTCAATCTCCGCCACCAGTCATGCCACCGATTCTGTCCCCGGTGGAGAAAAACGGAGACGGTTTATATCGCACACATGATGGTCGTGTTTGCAAGCCAGTCGTGAAGTACCCGGGCTATGTTTGACTTCTCCAGCGTATTATCAATTTTCCTCCATCTTATTATCAATTGCTATGCATGCCTTATTTAGTCAATGGTTTTGTACTGACATTTAATTCTTTAAGAGGGAGGATGTAGATCAGTGTCACTCATGTTATGAGTCATACTTTGTAGCTCCGCCCACTAGTTTAACAGACAGCCTCTCTTCCCTTTCTTCCTCCGTCTTCAGTTATGTGTTAAGATGAAGTTACCTATGCTGTAATGCTAATAAAAGTATTTGGATCTTAATCATTGTACGTGAGTTAAGTTATGCCAACAACAGAGCTCAACAAGGAACTCAACTGGTCAGATGCTGGAATCACACTCTGTTCGCCAAGGCCTACTAGATCTTCAGGTTGTTGACCATTTTAATTCCACGTCCCAATCCCATACCGACTTTTCTGTCCTTGGCTTCTTCCATTGCCTGAGTGAGGCCACACACAAACTAGAGGAACAACACCTCATATTCCGTTTGGGTACCTGACAATTCAATGATAAGAACATTGAATTCTCCATTTTCAAGTAATACCCTCCACTGTGGTATGCACACATTTTTCTCCCATCATCTCCCAGCTCCTTTCCTCTCCTCCATACCCATATCCCCAATTTTATTTTTATTTTCCCTCATTTACCCATTCCCCTCTGTCCCCTTCCATCCATATTCCTCTTTCCAGCTTTACATTTCATTTTTTTCCTTATCTGACACAATTTTATCTTCATTTCACATCTATCATTTGTCAATCACTCCACCCATCTGCCAATCATCTCCCCTCTTACATATCCCGCTACCACTGCCAGGCTTTCTTCCACCCCCATCTCTCTTTTCCAGCGTTCTTCCCCCTTCTTCAATCAGTCTGAAGAAGGGTCTTGATCCTAACTTCTTATGTCCCAGATGCAATATTATTGAAGCGTGCGAGTACACCATAAGGATTCAGGATTAGATTATGGATTCAGGATTACTTTACATTGTTGTTTCCTTTTTGTGATTGGTGGCTGTTTCCGAGTTTAACAATGTTTAACATGTGAATATGCAAATGTGAAAATGTGTTTACATGGTATCAGACAACTCCAGCTGTTATCAGGAAACTGGACCATCCTATCACCAACTAGAGAGCGGCTCTGACCTATTGTCTCATTGGTGATCGTCAGAGTATTTTTAATTGGATGTTACTAGGCTTTATCTTGTACTAAATGTTATTCCCTTTATCCTGCATCTATATGCTGTGGATGGCTTGATCATGTTTGTAATCATGTATAGTCTTTCCGTTGATGAGATAGCATGCAACATAAAAGCTTCTCACAGTATCTCGGTCGGTGCATGTGACAATAAACTAAAACAATGTACAGTGAACATTGGGATATATTTGTTGTAAACATGCATTTAATTCATAAAACCAATGTGTCCATTGATTTTCATAAAATGTGCATAATTCGCTTACTTTTGTAAGAATAATTCAATTTGTGGGAAGAAGTCCCAAATGTTCCAAATTTCTGGGTGGTATATTTAAACTGCTGATCTCATTTAGGAAGTGAAATCTAGCTCATGTAATGTTTTTTTTTGTTATTCTATAACGTATTCAGATTATCTCACAGTTACTGATTAACAATAAACCTCTCTCTTACAAATACAGATGCCAACCAAGATTTTAAAATATATAGAGGACCTTGGGCTTGTCTACAATATCTCTGCGACCTGATGTGCTGCCAGCCACAGAAGAAAACAATTATTTTGCAAAGTGATAATTAAAATTCAATATGAAGAGTATGCAACTTATCTTCAAGTAAAAAACTGCAATGCAAAGTTTCTGGTTGTGCTTTTCCTTTAGTGATCACTAATTTGACATTTAAACTGACATTTGAATCTCTCATGGTCCAATAACTGCAGCATCAAGATTTGCACCCATGCTTTGGATCTTTGATAGATGGTAGATGGATAGATATGAAAGACATTTAACTAAGAGTCCTGTTCTAGGAGGCTAGTAAATAATTTCAGAAGCAAAACCTCAAAGGCATAATTCTTGGTGTTACGACCGGAACCATCTATTCTCTCTGGGCAGTTCCTCGGGATTGTGGTTGAAGTGTCTGAGGAAGTCAATATGCGAAAAGCAGCCTCGTCTATAGGGCAGAAGATCCCCGATGGGGCAATGTGGTGGTAATTTATGTGGGGGTGTCCTCCTTCTGCCATATACAAATCCCTTCTGCATGTTCCTGATGCATGTAATCTAAGTTCTCGATAACATCCCAAATGCTCCTGAGCAGTCAAGCCATATATTTCCAGGAGTCATAGAACATAAAACAGTAAAGCACAAGAACAGGCTCTTTGGCCTACAATGTCTGATCCAAATAAGATGCCAAGACCATCACTATCTATCTTCAAATAACCCATATCTTACAACTGAGAGGGGAGAGGACAGACCAGAGATATGGTGATCAAGGAATGGTTCATTGTTGGCAGAGGGGAAGGTTACAATGAGACATACAAACATTAAAATTTAATCGGGAAGACAGACTAGTCGGAGAACTAGGATAGGGGAGGAATGGAGAGGGAGGGAGAGGCTATTTGAAGATAGAGAAATCAACATTCATACCGCTAGGTTGTAAGTTACCCAACAAAAATATGAGGTGCTGTTCCTTCAATTTGCATTGAGCCTCACTCTAACAATTCCTTGACCATCGTCTGCTTTGATCTGTCGTTTTCACACCTTGCCCTTCCATATTTCTAGTCTCCCTCTCCCCTGAGTCTCAGTCGGAAGAAGGGTCTCGGCCCGAAACGTCACCTATTCTCTGTCTCCAGCATTTTGTGTCTATCTTCGGTGTAAACGAGCATCTGCAGTTCCTTCCTACATGTAGGGTGGCCCCATTGCGCTTTGTATGACCCAGTGAGGTTGCGTGGAACCTGGAGCCCCAGGAGCGAGGAGAGCTCTAACTATGGCCATCGGGGGAAGAGGACTGGCCGGGAATATTTCCTTGGGGTGCATCTTCGGGAATGATGGCAACGACCTATCCAATGAAACAGGCATAATATTGAGTTGTGAAGTCAGAAGTTAACTTCCCAGAGGCTGTCAGATCTGCTGAATATTTGCAGTCTTATTTCTGATTTTGATTTTTAATTTTAATTTCAGCTTAATCATGAATGTGATCCAGAAAAGAAAGTTAAAATCTGTGATTTGTTAAGGTCAATCTCATGGCATCTCAACCCAGCACATTTGCAATATAGGAGATTTTAATCAGAAACATATTTTTCTGCTCCAGCATTTGGAGAATAGTTGTAATCTATAATCTTTTTACTTCAAACTTCAAATTATCCCATTGAATAATTACTTTAAACTATTTCAAATCCAAGTACTAATTAGTTACCTGTGTACAAGTATACATTTGGACAAAACATATTTTAGCCATTTTTATTCAACTGTTTATTGGTTTCCTGTTATGCATTAGCACGACATGCACAGTTATTTCAACCCCCTGCTGTACCAGATCCATTTGTTACACCTGTTTCCTTCACTAATATAATTGAATTTGATTGTAAATAGCTGCAAGCTTTTTAGGTTTATTATTGTCACGTGTAACGAGGTACAGTGGAAGGCTTTTGTTTTGCACGCTATACAATAAAATTAGATAATGCTGTACATAAATACAACCAAGTCAAACTCAAGTACAATGGGTAGAGCAAAGGGAGAAGATTCAAAGTGTATAATATAGGTCTCAGCGTTGTGGTGCATCAGTTCCATAGATTAAGTCCAACATCCGCAATGGGTAGAGAATGCCTCATTGCTTGTGGTGCTCTGCTTGTCTCAGCTTCCCAACCTTAAGCTCCACTGGCTGTGCCACTGTGCCGTTTTCTTCATCATACGCTTGTGTTTTGCTCAATATTCCAGTATCTGCAGTTTTGTGTGTTTCTGCAGTCCTTCCACAGATGCAGTCTGACGACCGAGTTCCTGCAGCGCTTTGTGTCTTGCTCAAGATTCCAGCATTTGCAGTTTCTTATGTCTTCAACCTAAAAACAACCTATTTGTGCCTTCTCCTTTTTTTCTGATTATCCTAAACCGACACTGACACGTTACTCTCACAATCCAATGTTTTGCTTAATAACTCCTTTTGTGTGGCACCATCACAATGTCCTTATCCATTCTACCATTCTCATATTTCCTCTTTCCTGACTTTGACTCTTGGACAAAGTTGCTATGACAACAACTGTTTCTTACAAAAACTTATAGAATGAGGAGTGTTGAAAGAATCTAGTGCCCCTCACTTTCTGACCCTCCTCTTCTTTCCCAGCTGGTCCAGCAGATCAGCCATGATTGAATGGCAGAGTAGACTTGATGGGCCGAATGGCCTAATTCTATTCCTATAACTTGTGAACTTGCTTCATGTAACTTCATCTTCTCCCTCCCTTTTCTCTTGCAGACTAATAGAGGCTACATTCTTCCGGAATTTTTTGAGGATGTAACAAGTAGAATGGATAAGGGAGAGCCAGTGGATGTGGTGTTTCTGGACTTTCAAAAAGCCTCTGACAAGGTCCCACAGAAGAGATTATTGTGCAAATTTGGTATTGGATGTAGGATATGACATGGATAGAGAACTGGTTGGCAGACAGGAAGCAAAGAGTAGGAATTAATGGGTCCTTTTCCGAATGGCAGGGAATGAAATGTAACATCTCTAAGTTTGCAGATGACACAAAGCTGGGTGGCAGTGAGTGCTGCGAGGGAGGATGCTATGAGGCTGCAGGCTGACTTGGATAGGTTGGGTGAGTGGGCAGATGCATGGCAGATGCAGTATAATGTGGATAAATGTGAGGTTATCCACTTTGGTGGCAAGAACAGGAAGGCAGATTATTATCTGAATGGTGTCAGATTAGGAAAAGTGGAGGTGGAACGGGACCTGGGTGTGCTTGTACGGCAGTCACTTAAAGTAAGCATGCAGGTAGAGCAGGCAGTGAAGAAAGCTAATGGCATGTTGGTCTTCATTGGAGAGGATTTGAGTTTAGAAGCAAGGAGGTACTACTGCAGTGGTACAGGGGCCTGATGAGACCGCACCTGGAGTATTGTGTGTAATTCTGGTATCCTAATTTGAGGAAGGACATTATTGCTATTGAGGGAGTGCAACGTAGGTTGACCAAGTTAATTCCCGGGATGACGGGATTGACATGATAAAAGAATGGGTCGACAGGGCTTGTACTCACTGGAATTTAGAAGGATGAGAGGGCATCTTATAGAAACATAAATTCTTAAAGGATTGGACAGGCTAGATGCAGGAAAAATGTTTCCGCTGTTGGGGGAGTCCAGAACCAGGGGTCACATTTTAAGAATAAGAGGACGGCCATTTAGGACCGAGATGAGGAAAAACATTAAATTCTCTTCAACTTTCCAAGATCCTACCGCTCATCTATGTATTAGGAGTATTGAACCGGGTTTCTGGCGCCATAAGGCAGATGCGCCGCTGTGCCGTTGAATTCCACCGGTGTCTTCATTTGGCGCCAGTCCCTGCCCATTTATTTGAGTCCAATTCCTGTTTTCCTTTGTACCGGTTCCATCTATAATCTTTATCTAGAATAGTGGGTGAAATGAAACATCGTGTACTGCAGATGAGTATGGACCACTAAAAGTCCAACCACCATGCATAGGAATCCAACCCTCTTCCTTCGGGTGTGCCTCTGTGATTCTTCATAATTAAACGTTATTATGTTTTCACAGATGTGGATGAAGTTTCATCTTTAGTTGAAAAGGTGGTGGAGAACAGCCTTCTTGACATCGGTGTACTCTAGCTTCCTCCTTCCATGTTCTTCGTTCTACATCCAATTCTTAATTATTGGCTGTGGGAATCTAACATGAAATACATGAAAAGGACGAGCCACTAAATGAAGGTCTGGGATTTGCAGAATCAAGAAATTAAGATTGCAGACTGCCTGTTGGATGGTAAAATTACAAAGTCACCAACTAGGTAATAGTGAGCGTAACTTCGTTGCTAAGTAACTGAATGACCGACCCCCTGGATACTGATCGGTGTGGGTGGGCAATGAGTCAGTCGGTGAGAAGCAGGTGGGCTGAGACCTTGGACAGAGGCTTGCAGTCCGATGGAAAACACGGCGGGAAATGTCGGCCAGGGACCTGGTGTCCCACGGGTGCCTTGTCGGGTTAATCTGGCCGCCCGGAAAACAGACCTGTATCGCCCCGACCTCCCTTCCCTGCGCCGCATGAAGATGGACGACGAAGCCAGCAAACTACCGGGGGAACACAGCCGGAACACCACTAAATGCAGTGCAGGTACCAGTGTGCCTCGACAAGGGGCGGCGTGCAATGGGGAGAGGGAGGTGGTGTAGGTATCCTGGAACTAAGGGAATTGAGAATAAGGCGGTCTTGATTTTGAGAGGAGGGATGGGTGGATGGTGATGTTTTGACGAAGATTTCCAGAGAACACGAGAAAACGCAGAGATGCATATATGGTTATATGGCTATATAACCACAGAAAACGCAGCGAGGGGGGAGAAACAAGAATTGTTTACGGAAGACTAAGGGTTAATTAAAATGAAAAATGCAGCTGGCCCACGATGTAAGGTTCAACAATTTGTGAAATCTAGTATAATAAACCTCCCATTGTAAGAACATCGAGCGACATTTAAACAGTGCCTGTAGCATGGGGAGAATAAAAAGTTAGCTGCTAAAGCGTGCCTATTATTAACATGTAAAATACCACGAGAGCCTGTTATAAACTGGTTGATAGTATGCACATGGAGCTCAGGATATTGCGACATACTTATTATGCCCCGCCACTTGGTATCCAACCACAAGTTTATTGATGCATTATTGGTCCCATTGCTATCTACAGTTTACAGTGTATGTTGCTTGCTGGTCTCCTACAGTGGTGGGTTGGACATGTATATTCACAGCAAATTACCAAGGCTTATCTGTCCCAATGTATCTATACACTGTAAATGGCTCGATTGTAATCATGTTTTGTCTTTCTGTTGACTGGTTAGCACGCAACAAAAAGATTTTCACTGTACCGCAGTACACATGACAATAAACTAACTGAACAAATTTGAAACCTACACCATCTACAAGTTTAAAAGCAGCAGAAAAGTAGAAACACCACTGTCCACACGTTGCACATTGTTCTGATTTAATCGTCTATTGCTGTTCCTTTATTGCTGCTGAGATTTCCTACATGACTGCAATTTGGAAGTACGTTCATCATATAGCTGCACCTGATGAGGTAGCTCATCCACTGTCTCAAAGCAGTTTGTGTTAAGCAACATATGCTGGCTTTGCCAATGATACCCTTATGGTTAGAAGAATACAGCAATAGCTGTTATTGAGAATGTATATCACATGTGCCATGGCAGAATGTTCAGTTTAGGTTTATTATTGTCGCATGTATTGAGGTACAGTGAAAACCTTTGTTTTGTATGATATCCATTCAAATCAGATAATATTATGCAGGAATACAATCAAGCCAAACTTGAGTACATTAGGTAGCACGAAGAGAAAGATATATAGTTCTCAGCATTATTTCATAACAGCTCCAGAGAAAAAGTCCAATGGCCATGATGAGGTAAGGGTCGTTGTTATTAGTCACATTGAAACAAAATAAGTGAATGAAATGAATTAAAATTCACTTAAATCAGTGTGAGAAGCTGATATGCTTTGGAGCTTCTACAGATGCACCGTTGAAAGCATACTATAACCATATAACAATTACAGCACGGAAACAGGCCATCTCGGCCCTACAAGTCCGTGCCGAACAACTTTATTCCCTTAGTCCCACCTGCCTGCACTCATACCATAACCCTCCATTCCCTTCTCATTCATATGCCTATCCAATTTATTTTTAAATGATACCAACGAACCTGCCTCCACCACTTCCACTGGAAGCTCATTCCACACCGCTACCACTCTCTGAGTAAAGAAGTTCCCCCTCATGTTACCCCTAAACTTCTGTCCCTTAATTCTGAAGTCATGTCCTCTTGTTTGAATCTTCCCTATTCTCAAAGGAAAAAGCTGGTCCACATCAAACTGTCTATCCCTCTCATCATTTTAAAGACCTCTATCAAGTCCCCCCTTAACCTTCTGCGCTCCAGAGAATAAAGACCTAACTTATTCAACCTTTCTCTGTAACTTAGTTGTTGAAACCCAGGCAACATTCTAGTAAATCTCCTCTGTACTCTCTCTATTTTATTGACATCCTCCCTATAATTGGGCGACCAAAATTGTACACCATACTCCAGATTTGGTCTCACCAATGCCTTGTACAATTTTAACATTACATCCCAGCTTCTATACTCAATGCTCTGATTTATAAAAGCTAGCATACCAAAAGCTTGCTTTACCACCCTATCTATATGAGATTCCACCTTCAAGGAACTATGCACGGTTATTCCCAGATCCCTCTGTTCAACTGTATTCTTCAATTCCCTACCATTTACCATGTACGTCCTATTTTGATTTGTCCTGCCAAGGTGTAGCACCTCACATTTATCAGCATTAAACTCCATCTGCCATCTTTCAGCCCATTCTTCCAAATGGCCTAAATCACTCTGTGGACTTTGGAAATCCTCTTCATTATCCACAACACCCCCTATCTTGGTATCATCTGCATACTTACTAATCCAATTTACCACATCTTCATCCAGATCATTGATGTACATGACAAACAACAAAGGACCCAACACAGATCCCTGATGTACCCCACTAGTCACCTGCCTCCAACCCGACAAACAGCCATCCACCATTACCCTCTGGCTTCTCCCATTCAGCCACTGTTGAATCCATCTTGCTACTCCTGCATTTATACCCAACAGTTGAACCTTCTTAACCAACCTTCCATGAGGAACCTTGTCAAAGGCCTTACTAAAGTCCATATAGACAACATCCACTGCTTTACCCTCGTTAATTTCCCTAGTAACCTCTTCAAAAAAGGTTACTGTTGGGTTGCATCACAACTTTGAGCCATAACTTATGGAAGAACCATTCAAAAGCCTGATTACAGAGTGGAAGAAGCTGCTCCTGAATCTGGTGATGCCCGCTTTCAAGCTTCTGTATCTGCTGCCGACAGATGTGAGAGAAGAAGGAATGACTAGGGTGGGAAAGGTATTTGACTATGTTGGCTGCTTTCCTGAGGCAACAGGAAGTGTCAATGATGGGGAGTCTGGTCTGTGTGATGGATTGGGGTCCATCCACAACTCTCTACAATTTCTTGCGACCTTGGGTAGAGCTGGTCCAAAGCCAACCTATGATGAAACCCGACAGTATGCTTTCAATGGTGCATCTGAAGAAGCTCCAATGCATATCAGCACACTGATTTAAATGGATTTTAAGTGCATCTTATCCACTTCTTTTATTTCAATGTGACTCACATAATGTAATCAGCTCTGTTGAGAGAAAACTGTGGTACTATCCTAACTGCTAGTCATTCCTATGTTCCTGTTGTTATATGATTGGGCTAGAAACTGGTATTCTCAATGTAGATTTATGCACAATCCAAATAAATGTCTCTCTTTTCTTTGTATTAGATGATTTTTCAGATACGTCCTTTACGCTGTTTGATTATCCCAAAGCATCCCATGCAGCATTGGTGAGTATTTCTCATTAGAGTCCAAGGTGGGTTTTCTGTGACATTGTTATAAATGATAAATTGACATTAGAGATCAATCACTGTCCAAATCCAAGGAATTGACGGTAGCATCAACCTTAGTCTTTGCAAATGGGATAAGGTGACTCACAAGTGGACATATCAGTCTCCTGAATTAATCACCTATTTCCCACCCGTTCCCAGAGGTGCGGCCACGTTTACTCTTAACTCTACCTCATGTGGTTAGTCTGACATTGTATTTTTTTGGTACTATTTCAGATTGCATTTCAATCTTTGCATCATTCAGCTGTTTTGCACTCATATTTATTATTGTATCTATTATTATTATTATTATATTGTTTATTCTATGATCATATAAAAAGGACTTTCATATATTAGGGTACCCCCTTAGTAATAGGCTGGAAAATGTTCTTATTCCTTCGTTATTATCGATTTTTTAACAAACATCCAGGTTGATTATATTACTTCTAACCCCATGATCCCTTAACATATGCAACCATCTTTTGAATTATTTTGTCAAATACAGTCACAGTTGGACGATACTTTGCTGAAACCACACTTGGAGTAAGTACTGCATTCAGTTTTGGTCATCCTGCTATTGAAAGGATGTAATTAAGCTGGAAAGAGTGATTTACGAGGACATTGCCAGGACATCCTCGTAAATTCTCAGCACTCTTTGCAGCTTAATGGTAACTTTCCTATAGCAGGGTGTCCAAAACTGGACACAATACACAACTGTGGTCTCATCAGCTTCTCTCATAACTGCAATATAACATCCTGACTTCTATACACCATTGCCTGACTGATGGTCAACATGTCAAAAGCTTCTTTCACCAGCCTATTGACCTGCATTGCCACTTTAAGGGAGTGAAATACTTGTACTCCGAGAATCCTTTGCTCTACAACACTTCCCAGAGCCCTACAGTTACTTTGAAGGTCCTTTCCTGGTTTGAATTCCTAAAATTCAACTCCTCACACTTACCAGAATTAAACTCCATTGGCCATTCCTTAACCTGAATGCCCAGCTGATCAATATGGGAAAGATGTAGAAGAGAAATGGAGGACATTTAAAGGGGAAATTTTAAGAGTACAGAATCTTTATGTTCCTGTTCGGTTGAAAGGAAACAGTAAAAATTGGAAAGAGCCCTGGTTTTCAAGGGAAATTGGACATCTTGTTCGGAAAAAGAGGGAGATCTACAATAATTATAGGCAGCATGAAGTAAATGAGGTGCTTGAGGAGTATAAGGAATGTAAAAAGAATCTTAAGAAAGAAATTAGAAAAGCTAAAAGAAGATATGAGGTTGCTTTGGCAAGTAAGGTGAAAGTAAATCCAAAGGGTTTCTATAGCTATATTAATAGCAAAAGGATAACGAGGGATAAAATTGGTCCATTGGAGAGACAGAGTGGACAGCTATCTGCAGAGCCAAAAGAGATGGGGGAGATATTGAACAATTTATTTTCTTCGGTATTCACCAAGGAGAAGGATATTGAATTATGTGAGGTAAGGGAAACTAGTAGAGTAGCTATGGATACTATGAGGTTCAAAGTAAAAGAAGTACTGACACTTTTGAAAAATATAAAAGTGGATAAGTCTCCAGGTCCTGACAGGATATTCCCTAGGACATTGAGGGAAGTTAGTGTAGAAATAGCCGGGGCTATGACAGAAATATTTCAAATGTCATTAGAAAAGGGAATAGTCCCCGAGGATTGGCGTACTGCGCATGTTGTTCCATTGTTTAAAAAGGGTTCTAAGAGTAAACCTAGCAATTATAGACCTGTTAGTTTGACTTCAGTGGTGGGCAAATTAATGGAAAAGATACTTAGAGATAATATATATAAGCATCTAGATAAACAGGGTCTGATTAGGAACAGTCAACATGGATTTGTGCCTGGAAGGTCATGTTTGACTAATCTTCTTGAATTTTTTGAAGAGGTTACTAGGGAAATTGACGAGGGTAAAGCAGTGGATGTTGTCTATATGGACTTTAGTAAGGCCTTTGACAAGGTTCCTCATGGAAGGTTGGTTAAGAAGGTTCAACTGTTGGGTATAAATGCAGGAATAGCAAGATGGATTCAACAGTGGCTGAATGGGAGAAGCCAGAGGGTAATGGTGGATGGCTGTTTATCGGGTTGGAGGCAGGTGACTAGTGGGGTGCCTCAGGGATCTGTGTTGGGTCCTTTGTTGTTTGTCATGTACATCAATGATCTGGATGAAGGTGTGGTAAATTGGATTAGTAAGTATGCAGATGATACCAAGATAGGGGGTGTTGTGGATAATGAAGAGGATTTCCAAAGTCTACAGAGTGATTTAGGCCATTTGGAAAAATGGGCTGAAAGATGGCAGATGGAGTTTAATGCTGATAAATGTGAGGTGCTACACCTTGGCAGGACAAATCAAAATAGGACGTACATGGTAAATGGTAGGGAATTGAAGAATACAGTTGAACAGAGGGATCTGGGTATAACCGTGCATAGTTCCTTGAAGGTGGAATCTCATATAGATAGGGTGGTAAAGAAAGCTTTTGGTATGCTAGCCTTTATAAATCAGAGCATTGAGTATAGAAGCTGGGGTGTAATGTTAAAATTGTACAAGGCATTGGTGAGACCAAATCTGGAGTATGGTGTACAATTTTGGTCGCCCAATTATAGGAAGGATGTCAACAAAATAGAGAGAGTACAGAGGAGATTTACTAGAATGTTGCCTGGGTTTCAACAACTAAGTTATAGAGTTAGGTTGAATAAGTTAGGTCTTTATTCTCTGGAGCGCAGAAGGTTAAGGGGGGATTTGATAGAGGTCTTTAAAATGATGAGGGGGATAGACAGAGTTGATGTGGACCAGCTTTTCCCTTTGAGAATAGGGAAGATTCAAACAAGAGGACATGACTTCAGAATTAAGGGACAGAAGTTTAGGGGTAATATGAGGAGCTTCCAGTGGAAGTGGTGGAGGCAGCTTCATTGGTATCATTTAAAAATAAATTGGATAGGCATATGGATGAGAAGGGAATGGAGGGTTATGGTATGAGTGCAGGCAGGTGGGACTAAGGGGAAAAAAAAATTGTTCGGCACGGACTTGTAGGGCCGAGATGGGCTGTTTCCGTGCTGTAATTGTTATATGGTTATATGGTTATTAATATCTAAATCTTGAGAGCCCTCTTCACTGTCCACGCTGCCACTTATTTTAATGTCATCTGCAAACCTACTAATCAGGCCTTACACATTCTCATCCAAATCATTAATATAGACGACAAACAGCAATGGCCCAGCACCAATCCCAGAGGCACACCACAAATCATAGAATTCCAGTCTGATAAAGAAGCTCCCCCCACCCTCTGCTTCCTACCATGAAGCCAATTCTATATCCAAATAGTTAGCTTGGGAAAGAAGATGGAGTTTCAGTTGAGCAAATCACCTGAAAGATTATATCCACAATATGGCACTGAAGTGCCGTCCAAAGCTGATGCGATCAAACATCTACAGTGGGACTTGAACCTATGACCTCCTTGCTCTGGGAGGAAGATTGATGTTGCTGAACAGCTAAAACTTGACGAGAGAGTGTACCTCCATTATTGCAAAGAATTGAAGAAGATTTGGGATTGTTATTCATGAACAACTTTGATAACCCTTTATTTAGCAAAGATATTTGCTGCAGTAACTGCAAAGCAAATAAATGCTTTCTTAAAGAAAATCTTACCACATCTTAAAGCAATGTAAAATACATTATCTTTCCATTCCTCGGAATGTTTAGAATTGTTATGCTTGTCTTACCCAGTTATTCACCCATGCCGGAGGATCACTGAGAATAAGTGACAAGTTTTCTCCTGATGGAAAGCGATATACAATTCCTAGCATTCATATTGAGAAACCATGGAGTCACTACAAGTCTTTGATCACTGAAACCTCAAAGGACTGGTCTCGCTTTGTATCAGAGTGTGGGGAATTTGTGCTTCCCAAGAAGGACCCTAAAGGTGAGCTTTAGATTGTAGTTATTGTAATGTCATTTCCTTTTAATCTGCAGTCAATTTAAACTTTAGAGTTACCATCATTACCGAAATCCTGAGAAGCTCAAAGCTCTACATTATTTATACTAGCTTATTAGTGTGCTGCGTTAGAATGCTTAACTGTAACCTTCAGTGACACACTACATCATGGGGAGCCGCAGTAGCTGTGGCCAGCTCCTTATACAGATCATTCGCCCTTTATTTCACTTCCACCAAGTCACTGAGCTTTAATTCATTACACCTCATAAACTAATTTTACATCTCTTTTCTCCCAATGGTCAAATCTCATCCTTTGCCCTGATATCTCCAATCCTTAAACCCTTTGCTATTCTGATTTCTATACGCAATTCCCTGACTGATGAAGTCCAACATGTCAAAATCTCCTTTCACCACCCGATCTGCCTGCAATACCATTTTGAAGGAGTTATATATTTGTACTCTGATTCCTTTGATCCCTTAGGAACACATATTGACTTTTATTACATAGGACTCAACTGGAAAAGTGGGTTAGTGTTCCAGAAAATAGAAATAAAAATGGCTTACCAAGAAGGCAACCCTTTTGTAATATGGATGTCACCTGAATTTCATTCTTTCAATTTTGGATCAGCTATTTTATTGCTAGACTTCAAGTTCTAAAGACAAATCCAGGATTGTAGGGGTCATCATCCATAAATGGAAAGGAGCAAAGGCATTGATCCTGACAAATTATCTTGAGCATTGTTTGAGCGTATTTTGTGCTCAACCTTGAAAGATATAATTTCCTCTGCAGCGTTCCTCAAATCATAAATCATAGTTTCATTATTAATTAATTATTATTAATTTCATTAATCATTTCATTAATAATTAGTTATTAATTATAATGATTAATCTACAAGGCATTGATGAGAGTACATCTGAAAGATTGCATGTCCTATCTGAATAGCAGATCCTTCCTTATCTATGGAAGGAAATGCTTTTCAGAGAAGGTACACAGGTTCAGTTCATGTGATACAGGGGTTGTTCTGTGATAAAAGACAGCAGAGCTTTAGATAAATAAGATCTTAATTAATGAAACATATAAGATTCTAAGAATGGTTTGACAAACAGATGATGAAAGGACGTTTCCTTTCTCTGAATAATCAAGTCTGGTGTTAAGAAATGGGATTGGTCATTACAGCACTACACAATTTTCTCGAGAGCGAAGAGTGATTTATCACTATTTCAGATTATTTTGCATCACACTGGAAGCACGACAATGCAATTTCTGACATGAGTTGCACTGAGTGTTGAAAATGATTGATGTCTCAGATACATATCAAGCCACATCATTTCCCAAACAATGTATTGCAGAGAAAATTCAACGTTATTTTGAGTCATTTCCAGAACAACTAACTTTTACTTGCATTATGCTGAACCTCACTGGGGTTAACCAAATTACCATCTATCCTATCTTAGTTCTTGTTAGCCTTGCATGGCAAAATCCTTCCCTTCAAACTCGATGGTTGTATTGTATTGTATATCTTTATTGTCATTTCCTGAGTATTCGCATACCCAGAGGAAACAAAAAAACGTTGCTCAACCAGTGTCCATTCAGTGTGCATGAAAAATAAATAGAAATTAAAAAAAATACATGTATCATGAACAAATTTAACACTCTACTAAACATTCAACAGGCGTTCCGACCGGCAGCGGCACAACAGTGGCTCTGCTGCAGTGTGGGGGTTTGTGCGCGATACTTGGCAGGGGGCAAAGTCCATTTAGCAGTCTTATAGCCTGTGGGAAGAAGCTGAGGAGCATCCTGCTGGTTTTGCAGCTAATGCTCCTGTACCTCTTCCCAGATGGCAGGATGGAGAAAATGTCATGCGATGGGTGGTAAGGGTCTTTGATGATGGAGATGGCTCTGCTGATACATCTCTTCCTGTATATGTCCAGCAGGAAGGGGAGTGGAGCACCAATAATCCTGCTGGCGGTCTTCACTATCCTGTCTAGTTGGTGCCGTTCGTACGCCTTGCAGCTCCCGAACCAGGAAGTGATGCCGTAGGTCAATGTGCTCTCGACAGTCCCCCTATAAAAAGTCCGTAGGTGTGTAGTGGGGAGGCCTGCTTTACGTAGTCTTCGGAGAGGGTGAAGTCGCTGCTGGGCTCTCTTGACCAGAGCTGTGGTGTTGGCCGTGGACGTCAGGTCATCAGACAGATGTAGTCCTAGGAACTTCATGCTGCTGACCCTTTCCACATCAGCTCTGTCGATGTGCAGAGGTGTATGGTGTTGTTTCCCCGCCCTCCTGAAGTCAACCACCATCTCCTTAGTTTTTCCCACGTTAAGAATGAGGTTGTGGGATTTGCACCAACCTGTGAGCAGCTCCACCTCCATCCTGTACGCCGATTCTTCATTGTCACTGATGAGACCCACTACTGTTGTGTCGTCAGCGAACTTGTTGATGAAGTTGTTATTGAGTCTGTTGTTGGTGTGGAATCGCAGGACTGAAGGACCTGTTTCCATGCTGTATCCCCCCCCCCCCCCCCCCCCCCCCCCCCCTCCCTTCAAGCTCTCCAATGGCTGAACTCCTTTTCCAGGCATTGAGCCTCGACCACCTCATCAAACCCCGATCTTCTGATAGCAAGGGCCCGCTACTTGCTGACCCTGATCCTCATGCCAAAGCACCTCAACATCCTAAGCCCCAATGGATCCTCTGATGGCCAGTCCTTTTGGCCCCTGCCTACTATTCCCTACCCCATGGACCTAGCCACATTTTGCTTCAATGTGGTGTGGAACAGTAACTCTGGTAGCTGTAGTTTTGGGCCTTGAACCTTGGAGGCTGTTGATGTTGCAGCAGAAGGGCCACTGACAGTGAAATCCCCAACAGGGTTCTATATAAAATCCGGTAGGCGGCGCGACTCTGGTCAGCAGCGGCCTCTGCAGCCTGTCCGCGTTTTTCTTATTTTTTGTCTATGTTTATATGTAGTTTTTGTTATTTTATGTTGGGGTGTGTGTGTGGGGGGGGTGGGGGTGGGGGTGGGGGTGTGGGAGGGAGGGGGAAACTTTTAAATCTCTCCCTGCACTGGAGACCCGACCTTTTCTCGTCGGGTCTCAGTTGTCGTTGGGGCTGCAACGAGGAGCGGCCTCCAACAGGAAGAAGCCGGGGACTCTGGTGCCGACTCACCTCACCGAGACCGGAGCGGGTGGAGCGGTGGAGGAGCGTTGCCGCTGCCGCTGCCGCTGCTGCTGCTGCTGCTGATGCGGAGGCTGCCACTGCGGGTCTGCGGGCGGCAGCACCGGGAGCCCGCGGGTCCCTGGAGGGAGACCGCTTTTCAGGGCTCCTGCAACGGCGACTTCTCCTGCCCGAGTTGCGGGGTCGAAGAGCTCCTGGAGCGGGGCCTACATCACTGCCCCGCGCGGCTTGGAATGGCCGCGGGACTCTGCGAGCGCACGCCGGGGGCTTTAACATCAAGACCCGGTGTGCGACCTCGCACCACCCGGCGTGGCTTTAATGGCCGCGGGACAATCGCCATCGCCAGCCGGGGGCTTTGACTTTGACTCTGACATCGGGGGGGGGGGGGGGGGAGAGTGCAGTGGAGAGATACGTTTTTTTTTGCCTTCCATCACAGCTATGTGATGGATGTTTATGTAAAATGTAAATTATGTTGTGTCTGGGGTCTATTTGTGTGTAATGTATGGCTGCAGAAACGGCATTTCATTTGGACCTCCAGGGGTCCAAATGACAATTAAATAGACTATTGACTATTGACTACACTACTTATAGCATGCTTTAAATGGTGCATTACAATTTTAGCTTTCTATTTAATGAATGTAGCATTTGAATTATAATAGTCAATGCTATTTAATAAAGATATTATATATTTATAGAGAGGCTGTCTACGAGCTATGAACGTCTGAGTTATAGACATCATTACATATGAATGAGTTCCCATAGCATTATTAAATTAAAATGTCAGAAGTAAATATATATGTTCACTTTTATGATGGCAGAACTACGTAGTTTCCTTTCTCTGTCCACTTTTAATAATTGTTCTTTCTTCTCAGTCTTATGTACTTTTTATGTAATTTGTAGAATACCGTGGAGGTATGCTTACTATATGGAGTGATTCTTGTGTATTTTCTAACTTACTTATGGACATACATAAAAACAGAATCCCTTTGTTATCCAGACTCGGTCCATATTGATGCTCTATAAAAGTTAAATTTACTTAATACATCAGTGTGCTTACATATAGTATGCTTAATATTTTGGATTGTTTATTGACAAGCTTTTCCCCCCCTTTTTTTTAGATCTACACTACTCTGGCTACGCAGTCAGATATTTGAAACCAAACATTACACAGTCCTGGAAGGTAGAATCAAAGTTCATTTATTTTCTCTTTGATTACTTGCTAATCCCTTGATGGTATTTAAAAGTGTCTATTGCACATCTCCTTTCAGTGTTATCTTCAATCGGAGCCTTCAATCAGCAATTATGACCAGAAGCCCATCTCAGTCAATACTCTGTAAGTTTTGATAAAGCCTATTCCTTCAAAATTGTTGACACGTACTCGTATTAATTATATATTTCTTCTCACCTTCAACAGTAATCGATACAGAAAATGGTCCACTCCATTCAGGTACTTGTGTTTGTTCTTTACTACGTATCACTGTCATTTTTCATTTACATTCTTCACTTTGTGCTGACTGTACTTTGGTGCATCAGAATGATGCCTCAATTATATTAACATGATATAACACTTCAGACAATGGTAAAAGTTTATTATTTTTGGAAAGATCGAGGAAAAAGAAAGAGGAATCACATGCATTCAGAGAATAGTAATTGTAGGAATTTGGCTGGAATGACAGTTACATCAGCAACATATTTACTACCTTGTACATCCATGTACTCCACAACCAGCACAGCATCTAAAAGATATATATAGAATGCTCTTATAGAAACTTACAAAATTCTTATAGAAACTTCTTAAATTCTTAAGGGGTTGGACAGGCTAGATTGTTCCCGATGTTGGGGAAGTCCAGAACAAGGGATCACAGTTTAAGGATAAGGGGGAAATCTTTTAGGACCGAGATGAGAAAAACATTTTTCACACGGAGAGTGGTGAATCTCTGGAATTCTCTGCCACAGACAGTAGTTGAGGCCAGTTAATTGGCTATATTTAAGAGGGAGTTAGATGTGGCCCTTGTGGCTAAAGGGATCAGGGGGTATGGAGAGAAGGCAGGTACAGGATACTGAGTTGGATGATCAGCCATGACCATATTGAATGGCGAATGGTGCAGGCTCGAAGGGCCGAATGGCCTACTCCTGCACCTATGTTCTATGTTTCTATATAATGCAGGACCTCTTATTGTGCAAGTGCATTTTGGTTAGAGTCGGCGCTGGCAGATCTAGAAGTGGATCCGACCTGGAAGTATGGAAAGATGGTACAAAATGGGACAGACTAGGTACCAGGGTGTGTAGATGCTGTGCTAGAAGCTTTGATAGTGCAGCAGCAAAGTGGAAGAGATGGCTTGCCTTCACCTCCCAGACGTCTATTATCCACCCGACCTTTACTTTGGCAGCCTTTGTACAGAGTGCAGTGCATGGCTGGGTATTTTGCTTTCCTAGCCACCTGCGGACTTTTAACTGAAATTAGTACTCTTCCACTAACCATACCATTGAGATAACATTGCACAATAGTAGGAAGAGATACAAAGTTACATAAACAAAACAAAAACATTGACGAAATAATGATTAAGAGACTTTTTTCAAGAAATATATATTTTCAAATATAGTTTGTAATATTTATGTTGTGGAGGAATTTACTTTGCATTATGGCTAGGTAGATGTCCTGACAAGGTGTTGAAGTGGTGAGGGACAGTTGGTGAAGAGAGAATCGGGGTTCTGGTTTCTAGTTTCGTACTCTAAATTCTGCATGGGCAATCTGGGCAGGAAAGGGCTGCATTGGTTGCTTCCTCCTTTCCTTAATTTGCTCCTCATGCTCTTGCTCCAGATGTATTCATCTCATTGGGATAGCAAAAGGCATCTCCGAGGATGGCAAGATTAAACAGCATAGAGCTGACCATGGAAAATGTTGATCATCATAAAACTGAGAATGTTGGAAATCAGAAACAAAAGCAGAAAATGTTGAAACTCAGCATACTTTGTTAGAGCTAGAAAGTGAGAAAAAGATAGTATTCAGTTGGAGACAACTTGGAGATGGGGTAGCTAGAAAAGATGAAAGCCATTTAATATGGTGAAATGGAGGATGCTTTACCCTATCAAATGGTGATAAGCTGTGATGATTTTATTAAAGGTTTTTTTTTAAATACATTTTGGTTTCATCATGTAGAAATTACAGCTGTGTTTATACATAGTCGCCCCATTTCAGGGCACCATAATGTTTGGGACACATGGCTTCACAGATGTTTGTAAATGCTCAGGTGTGTTTAATTGCCTCCTTAATATAGGTCTCAGCATCTAGTCTATCCTCCAGTCTTTCCATCACCTTTATAAACTTTTATTGATGTTTATCAACATGAGGACCAAAGTTTTGTCAATGAAACCCAAATTAGCCATTATAAGACTGAGAAACAAGAATAAAACTATTAAGAGACATCAGCAAAACCTTAAGCTTACCAAAAATCAACTGTTTTGAACATCATTAAGAAGGAAGACCTCCACAGCTGTTGTTAGAAGAATTCTCTCTATAATAAAGAACCCCCCACCCCCAACTGAGAGATCAGAAACACTCTTCGGGAGTCAGGTGTGGATTTGTCAATGACCACTGTCCACAGAAGACTTCATGAACAGAAATACAGTCGCAAAAAGAAGGGTTTCGGCCCGAAACGTTGCCTATTTCCTTCGCTCCATAGATGCTGCTGCACCCGCTGAGTTTCTCCAGCTTTTTTGTGTAACCCGCAAAAATAGGATGCCCAGTTTGCCAAGAAGTACTTAAAAGAGCAACCACAGTTCTGGAAAAAGGTCTTGTGGACAGATGAGATGAAGATTAACATATCAGAGTGATGGCAAGAGCAAAGTATGGAGGAGAGAAGGAACTGCCCAAGATCCAAAGCATATCACCCTATCTTTGAAACACGGTGGACATGTATGGCTGCTGAAGGTACTGGCTCACTTATCCTCATTGATGGTACAACCATGGGTGGAAATCCCGGGGGGGGGGGGGGGGCACGTCCTCCATATTTTGAAAGGTGGGGGACAATCTCCCCCATGTTTTGTGAAACGGATTTTGCAATTAGTTCCCATCCGACCGCACGCTGCGTAGTCGCGGCCGCCTGCATGGTCAGCTGGCTCAGACTCTGAAAATAATTAAATGTCATCCGTTGGTAATGATAAACGCTGATCAATTCCTCATACGATACACAAAATAGATTGCAGCAAAAGCAAAACCGCCTAAGAATTTTGCATTTTTAAAAAGCTCTCAGGTTTAATGAGCACTGCAGAACGATTGGAGTCGTTTATCATTTCATTCCTCCGAGACAAAAACGATGTGCGAACTGCTACTGTTAACATCGTTAACTTACTGTTAACACTGTTATTTCAATGTGTCACCAACCTATACATCGATATGGATTCCTAAGTAAATATAATTGTGTTTTGACCTTCAAGTATTACTGACGCGTTCCTTTGAATAAAATTCATGGGAGAATTTCCTAGAACTGTCTGATGCAGGTATAATTACCGTTTGAACTTAGGAGGCAAACAAAAAATGCTGGAGGAACACAGCGGGTGAGGCAGCATCTATGCAGAGAAGGATAGGCAACGTTTCAGGTCTCGGGCCTTTTTCAGATCCTCTGTGAACTTTGGATGTGTGGGTGGATGGGAAAGATTTAAACGGGTATCGGAGGGTCATTAAGGGATCCAGCAGTCGAGCTGGTGTGCAGGTATAGCCCCTCATTCACCCAGGTTATTTAGTAATTTTTACCCATGAATTAGGAATGTTATATGAAATTTTTTTTAAAGTATGTTTATTTTTGTTAGTTTATCAAAAGTTTATTTATGTGTGTTGTTAGTTTGTAAAAAGTTTATATGTGTTTTCTCTCTCTCTCCTCCAAAGTTAGTTCTTCTGTTTGCCTTGATTTGCTTCAGTTTTATTTAGTGTTATTTATCACATTGTAGCTTTTGAAATAATTAAACGGGTATCGGACCATTCGTACGGTCATTAAGGGCTCCGGACCGCGAGCACGGGCTTCCTGGCGTGCAGGTACAGTCCCTCATACACCCACATTATTTAATAGTTTTTACCCATCATTTTCCCTAAAGGAAGCCCGTGCTCACGGTCTGGACCTTTAACATCCGCCCGATACCCGCTTAAATCTTTTAAAAACTACAACGTGATAAATAACACTGAATAAAACTGAAGCAAATAAAGGTAAATAGAAGAAATAACCTTGGAGGAGGAGAGAGAGAGAAAATAACGAACGTAAACTTTTCACAAACTAACAAAAACATATATAAAGAAACTTTTGTTGGGAGGAGATAAAATTGTTAGTTGTCATGCATACTTGTCATCAGGCCACCAGGCAGTTGTGTCCGTCCCCCCGTCCCCCCCCCCCCCCCCCCCCCCCCCCCCCCCCCCCCCCCCCCCCCACCAGTCCCCCCCCCCCCCCCCAAAATCAAGCATAAGCTAAAGATGGCTGTAATACAGGCCTGGCAGAGCATCACCAGAGAAGACACCCAGCAACTGGTGATGCCCATGAATCGCAGTCATTGCATGCAAAGGATATGCAACAAAATATTAAACATAACTACTTTCATTTACATGACACTGCTGTGTCCCAAACATTATGGCGCCCTGAAATGGGGGGGACTATGTATAAACATCGCTGTAATTTCTACATGGTGAAACAGAATTGTATAAAAATGGCCTTTATTAAAATCTGACAATATGCAGCTTAACCACATGCGATTTTTTTCTATTACAATTCTCAAATTGTGGAGTACAGAGGCAAATAAATAAATGATGGGTCTTTGTCCCAAATATTAGGGGGCACTGTAGGATGTAACTCATTGAGAAAAATTAGACCTTACCTTACCTTAAATGGTTGAATTCAATATTGAGGTCTGGTAGGCTGCAAAATGCCTAGGCACAAGATGAGGTTCTATTTTTCAAACTTATGTTGGGTCCCGTTGGTACAGTGCAGGAGTCCATTGAACTATAGTTCTGAGTGAGATGGAGAATTAGGATGGCAAGCACCATGGTATTCATGGATCCTCAAGGGGTGCAGAGAGGTATGAAGGATATTTGATATTGATTTGGACTGAGAAATAGGTTTTCATGGTTACTACATAACTGCTCAGGCTATGGGAGGCCCTCCTTAAAGCTGTAGGTAAACCAGCAAAGTGACCCTCTACCCTCTGTAGCTGTGATCCATACTTGCCACCAAATGATCACAATCACATTGAATGTCGGTGCTGACTGGAAGGGCTGAATGGCCTACTCCTGCACCTATTGTCTATTGTCAAATTGCATCTTAGTTTAAACATAGAGACAAGAGCTGCTGGATTGTGGAGCCAAAAACAAACTGCTGAAGCAACCCAGCAGGTCAAGCAGCATCTGCAGGGGTTAATGATAAATTAACATTTCAGGTCGAGTCCCTGCATCAGTCCAGCTTCTTTTTTAATCTAAGCAATAGTAAGCATTACTTATACAATCATGCTTTTATGTCTATTTTTGTAAATGTAATGGTTAATTTTGTTTTATAGCCGTTCTTCTTCCCAGCGACCTTGGTATTAAAGTACATCTTGAATTTGGAAGCTTTGAGCAGAAGGTATCGGCAAGGAATCTGACCAGATTTGCTATAGGATCTGAAGCTGTGAATACAACTTCAAAGAAGTAAACAATTCTCATTCAATGAGCATATTTTGCTTTTCACTGAGTAAGCAGTGTAATGGAAGTGACCTGTGCTTGTAATTTCTTTTACAAATTATGCATCTCAATATTTTGTTTGTGCCTGATACAATATGTTATGTAAATTGTTTTCATGGTGATCTATGCAGCTTGTCCTACCTTGACCATAACTATCGTGTTAGATTATTAATATTTTTAATCTAACAAATATTTAATCTTTCTAACTGTACTCCTACCAATTAATCTTGTATCCTCTAAGTGATGGAGGAAATACCAATTAAGTGTGCTTCTTTGTACTGGACGGAGTTGACTTTCAGGGGTATCATCTAGACAAGTGGAGAGTATTTAATCACATTATTGATTTGACTTGGAGATGATGGCATGATTTTAGAAAATCAAGAGGCAACTTTGTTCCTTTTTTGGCAGCCACAATTTAAGAAAATCGACAGTAGGTGCAGGAGTAGGCCATGCGGCCCTTCAAGCTAGCACCGCCATTCAATGTGATCATGGCTGATCACCCACGTTCTGTACACCATTTTTGATAATGCCAAGGGGAAGCAACAATGTGAAATAGAAGGGAAACAAAGATAATTATTTTACCATGCCCAACACAAGAGTGTGCTTATGGGTACAGAAGACATGATTATAGATTGTCTGCTTATCAAACAAATAGATAAGAAATTAACTAAGCAAGTACTATCCACAGGTCAGAGTGGACAGGCTGTAAGCAGGAAAAAAATAATGGCTTTTATCTTAACTATTTTAGTACTAACATAAGTGTTTGGTTTAACCTTCTTCTGTTGGGAGATGATTGGTGCCTAACATGGGTGGAGCAAATGTTAAATGGCACTCACCAGCTTAAGTATGGACTTTGTACTGGTCTTGCTTCATCTGGGCACAAAAAGCTTCATTGGGAACTTGCAAATGGAATTGAATGTTGTTCTATCATCAGCAAATGGCTGTCCTTCTAATCTTATAATGGAAGTTTAGGTCATGGATGAAATTCTGAAGATTGTTGAGGCAGGACAAAGCTGAACATAAACACATAAGCTAAGCTCTTTCATGTTGTTCAGCCATATGGTTTAAAAGCAGTTAGATTGATAAAAGGTTATATTTATAATTCTGCAAGAGTTGTATGCTATACCACACATCATAATTATTAATGATAAAATGTGGGGACAGTGCACAGTAGTTAATACTATGGATGACTGCAACAAAATACAAAAATACATGAAAACATTTGTAGAATGGATATGTAACTGTCAAAGATTATGCACTATGTCTTCAAAGGACCTGCCACTACCTAGAATCATTGTACATGGTCCCACCAAACTGGGTTGTATGTGGAAATCCAATTTGCTGGTCCACAGCATCTTGATTGGGCAATGAGGTCCTAATGATGACTTAACCTCGTGTATTGCAGAAGCCCCATTCCTATAGCTCCTTATTGCTTTCTTTGAAAGCAAAGCCAGGACACGGCTTTGTTGTTGGTCATGGCTGTAAATTATTTTAACAGACTTTGAACACCTCTGACATTCAGCGGCATTTAAAACAAATTAGTGTTAAAATAAATGATTCTGTGAATTCATTATTTTAACTGAACTTAATCAAATTAAAATTTAATATTTTTAACTTAAAGTAATAATAAACATCTTCCATTTTTCCATTAGATCCACATGTCTAAAATCTACATTGAAATCAATGGGGTTTCAAATCCTGGTGCAATATTTGTAAGGGTGATTTATCTTTCATAATGCTGTGAATCCTATCCAGACTTGGCTTTAGCTTGTATCCCATTTGGAGTAGAGGGAATTAGGTGGCACCATCTACCACTCAGTTAAAGACTCACAGCCCAGGAATGCAAGTACAGGACTTGCATCCATTTAAAGGGGAATGATTCCCTTTGGAACCACCATCCATAGCAATCAAAATTCAGCCCACTCTGTGGGATAATTGCAAAGAAGCAATAGCACAACAAAAATCACATAGAATGTTCACTAATATTAATTCATCTATTTTGAAACTTTAAGCATCATCTGACATGGTTGATGTTTCTGGATCAGTGTCCAGACCCCTGATTACTGATCCAGTAACTTAACCACTTCAATATTGTAGCCCCATAGTTAGTATTTGCTGCAAAGGCAGAAAACACAATGCATCACATACAAGTATGAATCTGGTTCACACAGATGCAGGTTGATGCAAAACTGGTGTAAATTCCTGTAAATGTTGTGATTTCTGTTTGCATTCGTGGGCACCAGTTTGTTCCCATTAGCTATTAATTACAATATTGCAGTGGGTACAAAGCGGACAGAAATAGTTAGATTTTTGCACAATTCAGTGTTATTTCTCCAAATAAATCATCTTTGATTTATCATTGTTGTTGCTGGGAATTTTGAGAATTATAAGGAAGATGAGTAGGTTATAATATGGTTAAACCTAGCTCTCACATACTGAAAAGCAGTCAGAATAGTAAAGCTGAAATATGCTGCTGAAAAACAGGCTTACTTTACTATTGAGGGGGGGTTGTCACTCGCAATTCTGTCCAGCTGCTTATCCGTTGAAACCTTGAGATTACAGCTACTCTTCATCACTGTGTTTAGCAGGCAAGTCTCCCGAAGGTTAACAAAAGACTTTCTTAATGAAGGGCCGCCCATCTAGTGAGTAGAATCTTGACATTCATAGTATCTACTTCTTAGATATATGGGAGGGAGTGTTTCAATACAACAGGAAATGTAAGATTAAAGTTAGCTCTGGGGAAAGGCAAAGATGGAATGTTACAGAGACATTGATTAATGATTTACTTCAACTCCACAAGTAACAATTGTGTCGTGGGGATATAAAAATGTTGTGGTTACTGTAGCTTTTGAAGCAGTTTGCGCTTGCTCACACTGTTTCCCAATGTACATCACTAAGGCCTTTAATAAACCGAGTTGTTCGATAGACTGAGCTGTTTTAATTTGTGTCTGTGCTCATCTGAATAAAGTCAGATATAGGGTGCGGATATAGTACAAAATTCCCTCCTGCAATCGGTAAGCATTTTGGAATAAGCACTAAACTAAAAAGATGAAAAATAGAAATAATTTTTAAGATATAATTTCCTTAAAGCTGTGGCCAAGAATTGCCAAGTGCACTTTTTTTCTAAGAAAGTACTCGAGAGGATATGTTAATTCATATGGTTTACTGCTGTTAGCTGGACTTTCCGTATCATTGCATTATTCTCAGGAATCCCACTACAATTTACGCAAATAATAAACTGTAACTAACAACATAGGCATCACTATACACATACAGTGTCTTATCTCGCGGGTTGTAGTTCATGTACTGGATGCCAGATGAGACCTTTCGAATCTGGATGGCCAAATCATTCCGCTCAACTCCAGTGGTTGTGTCAAACATATAAAATATCTCTTCAACTTCAGAGTTCAAATATCTGGTGGCATAAACGATGCCACACACCATAAAGGCGTTGGTTGCTGATCGTTTGTATAGAGTGGTGTTCCAGCTTTTCAGTATTGACAGGTCGGTTGC
Source organism: Leucoraja erinaceus (assembly GCF_028641065.1). Taxonomy (NCBI): domain Eukaryota; kingdom Metazoa; phylum Chordata; class Chondrichthyes; order Rajiformes; family Rajidae; genus Leucoraja; species Leucoraja erinaceus. The sequence continues at coordinate 15,399,645 of NC_073393.1, read as the reverse complement.
ATTGAGTTGACTAACAACTAGGTTGCCAAAGTTTTGCTCAGTTGCATAAAGTACCCAGAGCCCATTTTCATCTGTTGCCAGATCCATGTCTGAGTAGCCATAACAGGAAGAAACTGTGCAGTATGGAAACTTGTCATTAAATCCAACATATGGCAGTTTGGCATATAAAACAGTTTTTGTTGTCATATCAAATTTGCAGAGCTGATCCAAATTGTAACAGTTGTAATAGTAAGCATCTTTATACATTATCCCACCAGAGCCTTGAGCATTATAAGTTATAAAAGTCAGATCAACGGCACCACTGCGAGTGAGAAATTTGCCATAAGAACTGAAAACTCGAATCTTATTTCCATATCTATTACTGGTGGACAGAATTGTCAACCAGTATTGATCCGCTTTTCCAGGAGCTGGCCATGGGTCCATTCCCCAAGAACCATATCGGTAGGACACCCCAAAATGATTGAGCATTGAACTTTTTGGATCGGACACTCCTACTAATTTTCCAAATGAACAAGAACCTGTGAAAAAATACAAAAAAAAATGTGTCACAATTTCAAATTATGACACACCTTATTTAAAACAAAAGAGGGACTCAATGTCCATATAGTTTTTTAATCAAGTTCTTTCATCTGCTGAGAATGAAAATCTAGATATGTATAAACAGTGTGTGTGCGCTTGTGAGTGTGTGCATATATACGTACTGACCTTTTATTTTCTCTCTCGTTTATTATATTGTTTACAGTGTACTATGTTTACATATTCTGGTGTGATGCAGCAAGTAAGAATTTCACATGACAATAAAACACTCTTGACTCCTGAGCTTCATTAGTCTGTGATTAGTTGCAAATAGAGAGACCGGAACCATGCCTGGATTCCACCTAGCAACCACTCCACCAAACTCCAGGGGAGAGGAAATGTAGATCAGAGGTAGTATAAAATGTGTGTTTTTAATCAATGAACATCTGCCCTAGGACAGAAGAGGTGTCTACACTGCGTCTCCTTAGTTGGCCAATTTGCAATAAAAAAAGAGTATTGCCTTCTCTAACTTCAAGTAACCTTTGCTTTCCCTCTCCACGTCCCTACCCTGTTCCCAGTTCTCCGACCAGTCTGACTGTCCTCAATTACATTTTATCTATTCTACATTTTCCTTGATCTCCATCCACTTTGTCTTGTTTTCACATCTTACATATCTTTATCTTTTGTATCTTCTCCCCAGACTCAGTCTGAAGAAGGGTCTCGACCCAAATGGCCATCCATTCCTTCTATCCAGAGATGCTGCCTATCCCGCTGAGTTACTCCAGCATTTGTGTCTTTCTGTAATAAAGAGAGTTTGTTCTGGAAGTAAACCCTGGAATCCACCTGAATTTTTCCTGTCTACAAATTGGCACTGCGAGCAGAGTCCACTGATGATTCAGGACTAACAGAGCTTTGGTGCTCTGATGGAAAGGCGTTCGGGAGACTGAAAGAACAGAAGACGGGGCAGGCCATAACCAACAGAGTCGGCAAGGGATTAGATCAGGGGGGGACATTGACAGACTGTAACTACAGAGTGCAATCAGAGAATCGATAGCCTGTAGCTTTAACCCTAGAGAAAAGTAAGTCTACAGGTATGTAGGAAATCCAGTGGAAGGTTCCAGAGAGGGGGGGGTTCAAATGAGTGCCATAAAAATATTAAATAAAAAAAGATTAGGAAGGGATACAATGAGTTGGAGACAGGGGCAACATAATGCGCTATAGTGGTAATGAAAGGGGATTTGGGGCAAAGAGGTTTTGCTTTAGGGCATTGGGGGTGGGGGAAGAACAAACAAGACGAGAAAGGAAACGTGGAAAAATATGTAAGGCAATTATCCACAACATCATTCAACAAAGGAATGGACTTCAAGCTGAAGAGCATCTTCCCTACTGCATGTGCCTCCTGAGATGACCAATTTATTATAAAAAGAGTGTGTTCTGGAGTAAACTGCAAACTTAAGATGATTTTTCCTGTCTATACTGACTGCTACTGAAGCATAGTTCCATTGTATGTCACTCAAACAAGCAATTTTCTTTTGTAACCCCAAACAGTGAGTAGAACAACTATAAAGGGCATTTCCACAAAGTCTAATCTTCCCTGTAGCCAGTATCCGCAATCACTGGCCCTGTCCAGATGAACCATTAATTAGAATTGGCTGATATGTCCCTTATTAGGGGAGAAATATTTAATACGAACCCGAGAGGCAACTTTGTTTGTTTTTTTTACACACAAAGGGTATGGAATGAGCTGCCAAAGGAGGTAGTTGAGGCAGGCACCATCACAACATTTAAAAGTCAAGTACATGGATCGGATAGATTTAGAAAAATATTGGCCAAATGCAGGCAAGTGGAACTCGTGTGGTTGGGGCATGTTGATGGATGTAGTCAAGTTGGGCCTTTTTCCACACAATATGACTCTATGAACATTCTGAAGGAGAACAATGCCTTGAATGACATCTTACCATACCTGGTGGCCATGTGGTAGAGTCTGTTTGTTAGAAGTGCCTTCTCTGCCGGATTAACTGAGACTTCCTTACTGTGAAAATGTGTTTAGTTTTTCTTTATTCTTGCAATTTGAACACTGACAAGTAGACAAACCACAATGGGCTAAGCTACAAAGCATGGGGTATACAAGTCAAAATAGGAATTGGTATGTTCATTTCCCAATTGTTTTCAACCTACTTTATTGGACTTAAATTCACAACTTTCCATGAAGAGATTGAACTAATGACCTTGTATGTATAAACACACATGAATCTCCTCGGAATGCTAAGCTGCCATTTCAGTGTTTCAATTCCTTGATGACATTTAGTCAGCTCTCCAGTCATTTTCTGGTTTCAGGTGTGCAGGACTCATAATTGTGCTCTCAAACCTTTACCTCATTTTTGTTTTTCCTCACGTTTGAATAGGAAATCATAAGGTAATGTGATTGGAGCAGAATTAGGCCATTTGGCCCTTCAAGTCTACCCTGCCATTCAATCATGGCTGATCTATCACTCCCTCCTAACCCCATTCTCCTGCCTCCCCATGACCCCGGATATCAATATTAATCAAGATTCTATCTATCTTTTCCTTTAAAATATCCATTGACAGCCTCCACAGCCTTCTAAGGCAAAGAATTCTACAGATTCACCACCCCCTGACTAAAGAAATTCCTCCTCATCTCCTTCCTAAGGAAATGTCCTTTAATTCTGAGGTTATGACATCTAGTCGTCGTCTCTCCCACTAGTGGAAACATCCTCTCCACATCCACTATGTCCAAGTCTTTCCCTATTCGGTAAGCTTCAAGTGGTCCCCCATCGTCCTTCTAAATTCCAGCGAGTACTTGGCCCAGTACCGTCAAATGCTCATCATATGCTAACCCACTCATTCCTGGAATCATTCTTGTAAACGTTCTCGAGACCCTCTCCAGAGCTAGCATATCCTTCCACAGATACGGTGGCCAAAATTGCTCACATTACTCCAAATGCGGCCTGACCAGCGCCTTATAGAGCCTCAGCATTACATTCCTGTTTTCGTATTCTAGTACTTTTGAAGTGCTTGCCTTCCTACCTATTCAACTTGCAAATTAACATTTTGGGAATACAGCACCTGCACTCCCAGATCCCTTTGCCCCTCAGATCTCTGGATTCTCTCCCCTCCCCCAATTAGAAGAGTCTGTGCTTTTATTCCTATGACCAACTTGACTCCACACGACTCCCACTCTTTGCTACATTGCATTCCAATGCCACTTCTCTGCCCCACTCTCCCAACCTGCCCAAGTCATTCAATACACAATACAATTTATTTGTCACTTGAACCTCAGAGGCTCAATTGAATGATGTTCAGCTTTCTGCAGATGCACACATGAAAAAAAAGACCCAAGACACAACATAATTTACACAGACATCCATCACAGCGCATCCCCTCCTGTGATGGAAGGCAAAAAAACACTTAATCTCCTCTCCCCTGCACTGCCCATTCCCCTCAGGTGTGCAGGACTCATAATTGTGCTCTCAAACCTTTACCTCATTTTTGTTTTTCCTCACGTTTGAATAGGAAATCATAAGGTAATGTGATTGGAGCAGAATTAGGCCATTTGGCCCTTCAAGTCTACCCTGCCATTCAATCATGGCTGATCTATCACTCCCTCCTAACCCCATTCTCCTGCCTCCCCATGACCCCGGATATCAATATTAATCAAGATTCTATCTATCTTTTCCTTAAAAAATATCCATTGACAGCCTCCACAGCCTTCTAAGGCAAAGAATTCTACAGATTCACCACCCTCTGACTAAAGAAATTCCTCCTCATCTCCTTCCTAAGGAAATGTCCTTTAATTCTGAGGTTATGACATCTAGCCGTCGTCTCTCCCACTAGTGGAAACATCCTCTCCACATCCACTATATCCAAGTCTTTCCCTATTCGGTAAGCTTCAAGTGGTCCCCCATCATCCTTCTAAATTCCAGCGAGTACTTAGCCCAGTACCGTCAAATGCTCATCATATGCTAACCCACTCATTCCTGGAATCATTCTTGTAAACATTCTCGAGACCCTCTCCAGAGCTAGCATATCCTTCCACAGATACGGTGGCCAAAATTGCTCACATTACTCCAAATGCGGCCTGACCAGCGCCTTATAGAGCCTCAGCATTACATTCCTGTTTTCGTATTCTAGTACTTTTGAAGTGCTTGCCTTCCTACCTATTCAACTTGCAAATTAACATTTTGGGAATACAGCACCTGCACTCCCAGATCCCTTTGCACCTCAGATCTCTGGATTCTCTCCCCAATTAGAAGAGTCTGTGCTTTTATTCCTATGACCAACTTGACTCCACACGACTCCACTCTTTGCTACATTGCATTCCATCTGCCACTTCTCTGCCCACTCTCCCAACCTGCCCAAGTCATTCAATACACAATACAATTTATTTGTCACTTGAACCTCATAGAGACTCAAATGAAATGTTGTTTCTGCAGTCATGCACACATGAAAAAAAAGACCCAAGGCACAACACAATTTACACAGACATCCATCACAGCGCATCTCCTCCTCGCTGTGATGGAAGGCAAAAAAACTTATCTCTCCCCTGCACTCCCCATTCCCCTCCCGATGTCCCTGCAGTGTCCCTGCTTTCTCTACCCTACCGGCTCCTCCACCTATTTTTGTATCAACTGCAAAATTGGCCACAAAGCATTAATTTCCCTCATCCAAATAATTAATACACAATAAATAAAGATACATTTGGTTTTCTTTCACACCTTTAATGGTCTCGAGATATCTCTCACCAAAGAATATTTTGAACATAGAGTAATGTTGTAAGGATCACGTTAACCATCTTACAAATATCATTCATTATCACTGATATTGATTGAGGTGTAAATATCATCTCCAATGCCAGTGCTAATCCTCCCGCATAATGATGCCATGAGATTTTTTATATCCTACTGGAGGATAATTGAAATACTAAGCCTGGGGTCATCCAGGAATCCCTCATTCCCCACCAGAGCATCAGCTGTGATTTTGTACCCAAACCTTTTGTTCACAGTTTGAACCCAATCTCCTAAATCAACCTGGTGAGGTGTGTATGAACTGGATCATTGAGAGCACATGATACCGACCTGGTAGTAAAGTGATGTATGGTGCTGGTGTTGCTAACAGTGCACTCTGGCAACTAGACAGACTTCTTTTCAGGATCATGCTTTTTCTATGTTCTTTGACTACTTTAAGTCGGTCATATTCCTCCAATTCATCCACTTTGTCGGTAATATTTTGCACCTGTTAGACAAAGGAAGAATACAAAAAAACAACGCTTTTTGTAGTATCTTTTAATAACCCGAAAATGTGCTAGAATACCTATGTGGGTCAGGTAGCAATACTGGACAACATAGATAGGTGGCATTTTGGGTTGGGATCCTTCTTCAGAACTGAAATGTCACCTATTTTTGTTTTCAAGAGATGATGCCTGAACTGCTGTGTTACTCCAGCACTTTGAAATACGATTTCCCTATTTTTAAACAAACCCCCTTGTAATAAATGAAAATATGCTATTTGTCTTCTTCTTATTGAGTCCACATCACAAGATTAGAAATGGTTCAGCCAGAGCTGAACACACTTCTCGGCATCTGCATACAATGGCATCTTGTTCTGTATTACTTGCCGAGTCTGTGCACAAGAACACTCAATTCTCTCTGCACTACACTCATCTGCAATCTTTCTCCAATTAGATAACGGTTTGCTCTTGAATTCCTCTTACTGAACTACACTTGTTAAGTTATGCCCACTCACACAACCTATCTTTATCCAATGCAGTCTTAATATTGTCATTGCAACTTGCACTCCAATCTACTTTTGACTCATTTGTAAATTTGGATGCTTTGCACTCTGTTTTCTCCTCCAAGTTATTAATATAAATCATAAATAACTGAGGGACAAGAAATGATCCTTGGAGCACTCCATTAGTTACTTCCTTCCAGCTTAAAAATTACCTATTTAATCTGACTCTCTCATCTCGTGCATCATTACACGTGGTTTACCTTCACAAAAAGATTATCCACCTTCTCTTGGTTCCTCCAGTTAATTGTTTGAAGTTGGTTAAGCAAGTCCATCAACTCAGCATATTCTATCTCTATGATCCGAAATGAGATGATACTGTATAGATCACCATCATATTCTTCTTCAAGTGTATCAATCCGCTGCACAAGCTTCTGAAGTCGTTGCTCCATATCAGCGAAAATATCAATAGGGTCCTTTAACTATCAGTTGAAAGAAGAGTACATTTTTCTGGTTAGGAAATTTGAGACAATATACCAACTGCTTAATATACAAAATAGGATAAAACAAGTGGTGTGCAACAGCCACATTTACAATCCAAACCACATCCAAAGGTTACTTGTGATAACAAAATTTTTAACTGCAGCAGTCTGCTTATATTTTAAGAAAGCCATAATTCCCATTGATCATTCACTGCCTCTTCACTGCTCTCATTCTTGCTAATTGCTCATAGTCTCACTGCCCTCTCACACCTCCACCCACCACCTCAATTCTCCATTCACGCCCCGCTCACACCATCACTCATGGCCCCCTCACACCACCATCCCGTGTTGTGTATTGTAACATCTAAGCCCACCAGTACTGTGCTCCAGTGTAAAACTCTGTCAGATCTGTGCCCGCCAGTACAGCACTCGAGTACTGTTCGGTAACAGGTCTATGCCCACCAGTACTGTACCATGATGTTAAAGAGATTGTTTTGCACCTACTCCTCCTGTCAAGGAAAACTACAACCGAGGAACCGGTAGTTTACGGGACAATAGTTGGTTTCACTGTTAACGTTGGCGAGACGAGGGGGCTGGGCGTTGGTATCGCGCTTACCTCTTTGGCATTGAGTTCCTGGCTGCAGTTGGCGCTAAGCGAATGTAGCTCTTCAAACTGTTGCCTGGGGAATACTCCGTCCGACATTTGCAGGTCGCAGTAACACCTCTTCCCCACTCGGGACACGCCCCGAACATCGCCGTCCACCTGCTGAACGATGACAAGTCAAAATCTCCGCAAAATGCTTATTATAATCGAGTGCAGGAAGGAGTGGAAAATGAATGACTTACCGTAGCAGCGGTCCTCAGGAGGATGACGAATATCCCAGCCAGTGTGAACAGAGCCATCACGAAACGTGCGCTGCCACAGCTAAAGTTTCCAGTATTTAAGCAAAATGGGCGGGGATTGACCCGCCCCCCTCTCGGGACAGCAGAAGAAGACACAAAGGCTGGAGTAACTCAGTGGATCAGTCAGCATCGCAGGACAGCAACCTCTGGGGCTGGCCATGCGGGGTGGGGCGATGGGTTGTGGGTGGATGATGATTTTCGGCCGGTGGGCGAGAGGAATTTACTGCAAACTTTGCCCCCATCCTTCCCTGGGAGATGTGCGGGGGTGGTGTGGGGGAGGGGTTGTGTGAGAGGAAGAGGAAGGGGTGGGGGAGGGGGAAGAATGGGGGGGAGGGATAAGGGGGGGGGTGTGGGGAGGAAGGGGGTTGGGGGAAGGGGGGAGTGGTGGGGTGGGGGGGGGGGGGGGGGGGGGGGGGGGGGGGGGGGGGGGGGGGGGGGGAAAGGGGGGGTGAATGGGGGAGGGGAGATAAAGGGGGGTGGGGGGGAGGAGGAGGAGGGAGGAAGGGGGTGTGTGGGAAGGAGGAGATGGGGGTTGTGGGGGGAATGACTCCACTCAGCGGCCACACGGCACCACACAGCACCTCCCGACTCCACACAGTGCTTTCCCGACTCCACTCTTGCGGACTCAATCAGCATGGGCTTGTTTATTCAGCCCCGCCTCCGGGTCTTTATTCTCCAGCGGGTGCTGGAAGGGGCGTTACCTTCATGGTGACTGACAGGCGAGAAGACCTAACTGCTGATCTCACGATTTTTTAAACCTTCATAATTTTTCTCATATGTCACTGATCGGAACAAAACTTGGTGTCTTGGAGCAGAGGAGAACGGTATATAAGGTAGCAATATAGGGTAGCCTATTTGTGCAAATTTAATTGTAACGCAGACTGGAAGTTGTCAAGATGAGAGTTTAAGTAACAGTATAGATAGATGGTCCATAAACAAGTATATTTAATAGGCAGACCATATTCATGCCACCATTAATTCCATTCAGACACAATTGCACCACAGGCTTCGCTACATTGGAAATTCAAAAGCTCCTCTAGATACTTATTAAATGTTGTCAGTGTTATCTGCTCCCAACATCCACACGGGCATTCCAGATTCCAACCACCCTTTTGGAAAAAATAAGTTCTTCCACTGATCCTCTCTAAATTACCTAACCCTTACCCTTAACCTATGTCCTCCCAGTTTAAACACCACAACCAACTTGAGGAACACAGATTATCCGGTCATAATCTCATTAATGTTTTGGGAGTTTGGTGTGCAGAAATTGAATGGTGCATTTCTTATAGAGCAGTCACCAAGGTTTGTTGCTTCTTGAGGATATTGGGAGCTTTGATTCATTAAGTCTCTTTTATGAAATATTTTAATTTAAAAGTATAGCCAGTGATGCACTTGCAACACATCTAAATTGTCTGCTCAGTTGCAACAGGTTTCACGAAGCATGTGGACATTCTTACACAGTTTGTTGTACAAAGATGACAACGGTCAAATACATTAACAAAAATATTAAAGAGTAACATTAACATCATCGATTCCTGGGGGACACAAATGGGATCAGTTTCTAAATTCATTTAAATCTATTAACAACTATTTTCTATCCGAGTTTTTTTAGTCATATCATCACTAATATTCAATTTTTCAACCTTGTATGGCACCTTATCAAAAGCCTTACACAATTAATTGATGGCTTCCACCATCCACTACCATAGTGGCTTCAACAAATCTGATAAAATTTGTTAAATAAAATCTTCCTGATTGAGTATTGAGTTAACAAGTTTATCTCTATCAAAGAATCCCCCTTAAGTAATTTTGCAGATAATAAAATTATATAACTGTGGATTTAAGATTAAGAAACTAGTATTTGGAAACTGAGATTATAGCTGACGTGCACAAAGCAAAACATTGCAGAATCGAAGGTTATTAAAAACATTTCGGGTAAATAAAATTTGCAAGTCAATAGTTTTTGTTTCCTGTGGACTGCAAAAATATATTTTTAGTCTTTGTTCCTCTTATGGTGGTATATGTGGTCTTTGTCTGAGCAACAAGATGGCCACTCTGATATTTGTCACTGAATGGCATTTGCAGGATAATTAGGTTGATGTTTGATATCAAAAGTTATTTCCTTGCATATATTGAATCATGAACACTCTGTATTTGATGGAGTTATAAACGCTGTGTCGATTCAACATTCCCAAATGACAATTACCCATGTTATAAATAGGCTTTTAGACTTTGTTCTAGCAACATCGCTAATGTAAAACACAACAGGGAACCCCATTCTGCACAGTGAAGTAACAAGGAACTGCAAATATTGGTTAACCAAATATAGACACAAAATGCTGGAGTAACTGAATGGGTCAGGCCCATTCTGGAGAACATGGATAGGTAATGTTTTGGGTCGGGACCCAGAAGAACACATACCAACAGTACATTTGGCTTTGTTGGGTGTAATTGCCAGATTAATGCTGAATGGTGGGTATCTCACATGTGGTGCAATATTGCAGCTGAGCAGAAAAAAATATTATTGTAATAACTTACTATAAACTGAAGAAAATAAGAAAATATTGATGAGGGGCAGATTTAACACAATCAATATAGTAGTTGGGCAAATAATAAGATAAAAAGCACAAATCTTTATGTGTATGATCATACTAAAAGCAGTAGAAGATCAATTTAGACTAAGGTGGGGAATGTTGGGATGGTTATGAGCAATTATTGCTTGCCCATTTGATATGGTTAGGAGTTCAAAATCATGCCTCAATATCACAACAACTATCTACTTAGGTCTTGGAATTAAAGGGGTTCTAACATGAGGGATGTTAGCAGTAAACAGAAAATGATAATACTAGGTTATTCTTCAGACTGGAGGGATGTGCAAATTGGAGTTCCATAAGAATTATTACAGGGTCAAGTGCTTTCCCAATATATATGTTAATGGATTGGATGTCAAGGGCACAGGCTTCCAAATCCTTCTGTAATGTTTATCTCCATGTGAGTTTTGCTCGGCCTCTTTTACTTCTTCTGTCAGGTTGCCATGTCATTGCTATCTTCGGTGCACGTTCTGGTGACATTCTGACTACATGTCCTGCAAATTTCATCCTCCATACCTCTATATCCTGGCTGAGAGGCTTTGTTGCAGTTTCCCGGTGGATAACCTCGTTTGTGATGTGGTCTCTGTAGCTAGTCTTCAGGATCTTCCTCAAGTAGCGTTGTTGGAATGCATCCAATTTATTTTTCATCTTCACATTTAATTTCCCATGTCTCACTGGCATCGAGTGCTGCAGGAAGGACAGACTGGAAGAGCTTGACCTTTATTGGATATCCTGCCACTAGACCATATTGGCTGCATTCTTCTGAAGACTGATGCAGCTTTACCAAGTCAAGACCTCTACATCTCCATCTGCTGTGAACATGATGCCAAGATAGGTAAATCTTGTGGCGTTTTCCACAGGTTCCCCATTGATTATCAGTTGGTCTATTGGCTGCTGGTCTGCAGTCTACATGGTCTTAATCTTCTGGCAGCTGATCTTTAATCCAACCTCCAGAGCGGTTGTCATGTCTTGAAGTGTGAGTCTCGACTCTGCAAGTAGTGCAATGTCATTGGCAAAATCTAGGTCTGTGAGGCGCCTTCCTGTTTTCCACGGTATTCTGAAGTCAGGATGAGGATGTTTGCTGATAACAGCACAACGCTCAGTTCCGTTTTCAATTCCTCACAAAATTTTGCAATCCGTGTCGGTAAACAGAGTTCAGTTTTTGAATGATAAGTGACAAGGAACAGTTGCACAACATGTGCCAGACAAATGGCTACATCTTACAAGAGAATGTCTTACCATTACCTTTTGCATCAATGGTATTAACAGTACAGTTACTATGTTTCTCAAGATCCGAATTCTCGGGATCACCATTGAGAAAAATGTAACTGAATCACACAGATAAATATTAAAACTATGAGTGCAGATTACAAACCAATATTTTGTGGTTATCGTTTTTTCTCAAAGTGTTTCCATTATCCTTAAACAGCAAGATTGTGAAGAATTCTCCCCATTTGCCTGGATGAATGCAGCAACAACATGGCATCCAAGAGAAAGCATGCATACTTTACTTTTTCACCCTCGACTCATTATGGCTCCAGTATATACCTCCTAATGGATGTATACCTGCAGTTCATTTGCTTTGTCATTTATAAACCTTAGCCTTTACTGTAGAAGATTAAGGCAATAAATGCATCACAAAACCATACTATCCTGCAGGTACACAAAAAAGCTGGAGAAACTCAGCGGGTGCAGCAGCATCTATGGAGCGAAGGAAATAGGCAACGTTTTGGGCCAAACCCCTTCTTCAGACTGCACCCGCTGAGTTTCTCCAGCTATTTTGTGTACCTTCGATTCTCCAGCATCTGCAGTTCCTTCTTAAACACATACTATCCTGCATTCTGATTTAAAAATGTATGACCAGTTCTTTGTCAGCAATGATTCTAAATGTTGTATCCACTGCTTAATATAAGGACTACAGCTGTTCAAGGGGACAGTTCAATACTATTTCCTCATAGCAGTAATGGACAGAAACAGTGTAGTATGTCCTTTAGACAATGATTAAAGTGGCATGACATGACATTTTTCAACAACTTGATTTTACAAAGCAGTTTTAGTGTAATAAAAATCCCCTTGTTATGAAGGACTATTGAGACTGCATTCATCGAATATTTAAGCACAATGCACATGCAATAGTCAAACATGCACTTAAAATATATGACAAACATCGCGTTCTCATGGAATTTATGTCATTATTTTTTTTTCAAATTACATTTATTGACATATGCCCAGAAGATGTAGCTTTGTGTTATGGAAAATCAAGATACAAACTTTGTCTGGGAACGCAACCCCCCTTTCCTCCCCGTAACATGAGTGTTGCCTGTACAGATCTGCTGTCTATGTGATTTCAGACTCAGTACAATGTGGAAAAATCTTAACTGCACACTGAAAAGGATGAGTAAGTCACTCAGTTGTATCAAACTGCTAACAGCTTTATGTAGGAATAAAACAATAAGGACCAGGAGACATTACATTTTCACTCCAGTTGTATTCCAGTCGATCTTCTAAAATCGTGTGCTGGTATAACGATTGCTTGAACAATACCAACAAACTATTTGTGACCATGATGAGGAATTGAAAGGAATATGTTGGAGCAGTGCCAATGTGGTGAAGTTGTAATACGTGTGTGCTAAACCGAGGGAACATCATTCTGCAGTTGGAGGCAAGAAATGCGGTCTCGACATATCGTGCTATGAACAGTTGTACAATTAAGCAACCAAAGTGAGCAGAAGGCCCAATCACATTTTATTATTCAATTAATGCAAAATCCAATATGTGAGTACACAGCAGAAAGCCTTCAGAGTTAGCTGCAGCCAAAATAATCCAACCCAGGTCTCCACCATCACTGATGTCAGTACAGAGCTGATGTGATTCAGCTGACATAATGTTCCTAAATGCTTGAGCAGAACATTCGAGATAAGACTGGGAGGTTTGGGAACATAATGCAGAAGGTTAGTGTTCCAATGTGGGCTGTTCCTTTAGCCAAGCTGATCGAGTACAGCCTCACAAAGTAGAATATTTCTTAGGTACATCTTGACTACAAATAGCAACCAAGTCAATCCAGCCAAACACTGCTCTGTCAACCTATTTTCAATGATCAGCAAAGAGGTGCAATTCTTGTAGCTGGTACTTTGAAATTGCATGTACTTGCTAATTTATGCCCTGTCTCTTTTCTTGCAAGGTTATTTACTTTTGAAGCATATCAACTGGGACAAGAGTGGAATTCCACCAGTGAAGTGTTAGTGGCTACAACTGGTCTGCAGGTGGCTTCTCAGTAAATGGGTGGAGGGGAAGGAGAAGCCAACACATCCCCAGTCTTCCCAGTTAAGTGAACTCACATCTGCAAAATCAATGTAAAGACAAGCAGAACCAGACGATCCCTGAATGACATAGCTGGCAAGTTGGGCGAGATACCGCATAGGAACAAATCTTGCTTTCACCTTTAGGTAGACAGCCAAACCTTTCAACCCCAACCTAATGAAGACTTTGAATTTTCATCATGTATAGCATTTAGGCCTAGTAAATTTATTGTCAATTCTGAATAAATGGAAAATTCTCACAGGCTGGAGTTATACCTAAAGCAAGGATAGAAGCCTGCATTTCAACCCAAGCAGGTGTTCCATAGTGCAGTGAGTTTTGCATAGAATCAGTCACTAGATCTTCAAATGAGGATGTTTGCTGATAACAGCACAACGCTCAGTTCCGTTTTCAATTCCTCACAAAATTTTGCAATCCGTGTCGGTAAACAGAGTTCAGTTTTTGAATGATAAGTGACAAAGAACAGTTGCACAATATGTGCCAGACAAATGGCTACATCTTACAAGAGAATGTCTTACCATTACTTTTTGCATCAATGGTATTAACAGTGCTATGTTTCTCAAGATCCGAATTCTGGGGATCACCATTGAGAAAAATGTAACTGAATCACACAGATAAATATTAAAACTATGAGTGCAGATTACAAACCAATATTCTGGGGTTATCGTTTTTTCTCAAAGTGTTCCCATTATCCTTAAACAGCAAGATTGTGAAGAATTCTCCCCATTTGCCTGGATGAATGCAGCAACAACATGGCATCCAAGAGAAAGCATGCATACTTTGCTTTTTCACCCTCGACTCATTATGGCTCCAGTATATACCTCCTAATGGATGTATACCTGCAGTTCATTTGCTTTGTCATTTATAAACCTTAGCCTTTACTGTAGAAGATTAAGGCAATAAATGCATCACAAAACCATACTATCCTGCAGGTACCTGTACACAAAAAAGCTGGAGAAACTCAGCGGGTGCAGCAGCATCTATGGAGCGAAGGAAATAGGCAACGTTTCGGGCCAAAACCCTTCTTCAGACTGCACCCGCTGAGTTTCTCCAGCTTTTTTGTGTACCTTCGATTCTCCAGCATCTGCAGTTCCTTCTTAAACACATACTATCCTGCATTCTGATTTAAAATGTATGACCAGTTCTTTGTCAGCAATGATTCTAAATGTTGTATCCACTGCTTAATATAAGGACTACAGCTGTTCAAGGGGACAGTTCAATACTATTTCCTCATAGCAGAAATGGACAGAAACAGTGTGGTATGTCCTTTAGACAATGATTAAAGTGACATGATATTTTTCAACAACTTGATTTTACAAAGCAGTTTTAGTGTAATAAAAATGTCCAAAGCCATTTCAGGAGAGCATTTATGAACAAACATCGACACAAGTTCAGGCAAGAAGGTACAAAGGCAAATGAACAAAATGGTAGGAATTAAGGTGCACTTACAATGAGGAAAGCAGCATAAAGAGAGAGAGAGATTTGGGGAGGAAATTCCAGAGTTTATGGTCCTGCTGAAAATATATATATATATTGTTACCTTTTTGCATATCTTTCATACATTTATTCTATATCTCTATATCAGTCTATATCTCTCATTTTCCCTTTCCCCTGACTCTCAGTCTCAAGAACAGCCCCACCCGAAACATCAATTATTCTATTTCTCCAGAGATGCTATCTGACCTGCTGAGTTACTCCAGCTTTTTGTGTCTATCTTCGGTTTAAACCCGCATCTGCAGTTCCTTCCTCCACATAGGCATCAATCATATGTGATTAAAAATCAGTGATGCTCAATGAACTTTATTATGAGATGTGTGAATACAGGGAAGGTCATAGAGTTAAAGCAGATTACATTGATAGAAGGGAGCAAAAGTCATGGATTAAACATTAAAAAATTCAAACCATTGCTTAACCAGGAGCAAACATAACACAAAGAGCACAGGAATAATGGGTGAACAATAGCAGAAGATGGTTTGACATTAAGACTTCTACTTCCTTACTTAACAATCAAAGACAAAATACTTACAATATAGACAAAATTAAATTTCACCCATTGAGTCAGTCTGATAAATCTAATCTGAAGGAATACAAACCATTGTATACGGCAAATCCATAGGTATCTGGGCTTCTCATCTATTTGATGGTCCAAATAAAGAGAAACATTCAATTAGCCTTAACCAGTACATAGCAGTAGAAATAACTTTATAAACTAAATATTATAAGCTAAGGCATATCCATGATGGCTTTATTAAACTCCAATCCTGAGAACCCATGTTCTTTGAAAACTCACATGGAATAAATGAACTCCTGCTGAGGTTGCAGAATTATCCTTTGCAGACATGACATCTGACCACAATACCACAATAAGACACAACAGAGGAACTTCACAGCATTGAAAAAACTTGACATTTAGAGCCGCCAAAGTTTTACAGCTGATAAAAGTACTTTTGAGATTTAATCACGCATATGAAATATGGAGAAAGGAGAACTACCCTCTAATATTGCTTAGTAAAGTACCCGCAGTGCGATAATGTTCGTCAAATATTAAAGGCAACGCCTGTGCAAATAGTTGCGATTGTGATTACCGCATTTTTCGAAATTTGATTTCTTCTCCATCAACTCCCTTCTATACATCTTCATCTTTTGTAAAATGTTCCTCTTTTGATGTTACATACATACCTTTCCTTGTCTTGAACAATTCTTCCCATGGAGCTTCTACTGATTCTGCTTCCTCTCCCACTTCTTCCCTCTTTAACCCGCATTCCTTATATTAATTTATCTATGACATTTCTCACCATCTTACTCTTCCTTGTGCATCTTTTGTATGCCTTTGCCAAAAATCTTCATTAATTTCTCATCAAAATCTTGGTCTCTTTGTGCATATCTTACATTTTCTTACCTTTAACAGTTTTTTTGTTTTGCCTTAATCTTAATAAACCCATCCTTTTCAGCTTATCTTATGCTTATATTGACATGGAGGAAGCTATTTGGCCCATTAGATCCACACCAGGTCCTGGGAACAGTCCCATTTTGCCCCTCATTCCCTCTCCTCTTGCAAACTGTTCTCTCTCATGTCCAACAATTCCTCTTTTATCACTTCCATTTATCTGCACGATGTGGCCAATTAACCCACCAGCAAAGCTGGAGGAAACTCAATGATCATGCGAGTGTGCAAACTCTGCACTGGTAGTACTCAAGGTCAGGAACAAATTCAGGTTCTCGGAACTCTGAGACAGTAATACTGCTGGGCCGGTGTCACTGGCCACTCATTTTCAGTAAGTGAATGAAGATAAGTAGATTTGAAAAAGCTCATGAAGACATGAGGCATATAAAGATTTGCAAAAAGACAATAGATGATAGGCGCAGGAGTAGGCCATTTGGCCCTTTGAGCCAGCACCACCATTCAATGTGATCATGGCTGATAATCCACAATCAGTACCCCTTTCCTGCCAACACCCCATATCCCTTGACTCCGCTATCTTTAAGAGCTCTATCTGACTCTCTTGAAAGCATCCAGAGAACCGACCTTCACCCCTTAATAATCTTATATGATTCAATAAAATTCCCTCTCATCCTTCTAAACTCCAGAGTATACAAGCCTAACCGCTCCATTCTCTCAGCATATGACAGTCCCGCTTTCTTCACTGCCTGGTGTACCTACATTCTTACTTTCAGCGATTGATGAACAAGAACCCACAGATCCCGTTGTACTTCCCCTTTTAACAACTAGACACCATTTAGATAATAATCTGCCTTCCTGTTTTTGCCACCAAAATGGATAACCTCTCATTTATCCACATTAAACTGCATCTGCCATGCATCTGCCCACTCACCCAACCTGTCCAAGTCACCCTGCATCCTCATAGCATCCTCCTCACAGTTCACACTGCCGCCCAGCTTTGTGTCATCTGCAAATTTGCTAATGTTACTTTTAATCCCTTCATCTAAATCATTAATATATATTGTAAATAGCTGCGGTCCCAGCACTGAGCTTTGCGGTACTCCACTAGTCACTGCCTGCCATTCTGAAAGGGACCCATTAATCCCTACTCTTTGTAAGAGTAATCCGTACTCTTTGTAAGATTGAAATGCAAAAGCAATATGACAGCTAATCCTGGTGGAAATGAATGAATGCATGTATGAATGATGAATGAATGAATGAATGAATGAATGATGAATGAATTAATGATGAATGATGAATGACTGAATGAATGAATGAATGAATGAATGAATGAATGAATGGGAGTGGGCATGCAACAAATCAGAATTAGAAGAGGATGTGAGATGGTAAACATGGTAGAAAGATTATTGTAGGGGTGGGTGAAATAAGAATGCATCTTTAATTGAAGGTGAAATGTTGCATTAGGAAATGAGAGTGAATTTCACTGCAGGAAATGTATGGAAAATATGAATGAATACACATTCAAAATGGATTAGAGGCTCTAGAAGCATTGGAATTGTCAAGCATGTGTCTGAAGGAAATGCATTTTATGTTTCCAGCAGCAATGTGGATGCTCATTAGGTTGGTGGTAAATGGGCTTGTGAATGTGTCATGTGCAAGTGTAAAGCTGAGCTCAAGTTCAAACGGAATAATATTGCAGGATATTGTCAGCGTTACAGTGAGATGTTGGGAAAACTCTATTGCTCATCATCTCATCTATTTCCTCCAATTTTCGTCACACATCCTTACTCCCCAACATTGTTTTAGATCTTCCTGTGTCCTCACTGAATGTTTTGTCTTCCTCTTCCCTTCCCACTCCACCACACTTCCCTGTCCCTTTTACGATTATCCTCATTGCTCCTCCGGACTTCTTCATGCTACAGCTTCTATACTTATTTTCCACTCTGCCACCCTTTGGTTTAGTCGCCTCCTCTGGTGCCCCTCCCCTATCTCTGCCACCTTACACCTCCCTTTATTCCACATGCACATTGTAACCATGTCTCCTCCGAAATACCATATCTCTGAAGTTACGCATGTATTTTTGGTCCGGATGCTCCTGTTCATATGGAATTGCTTATCTCTTCCTCGTCACAATTTCGTTTCTATCTCTCCTTATCTATTTCTATAGTTCTTCCCTTATCCATCTCCCCTCCTCTTTGTCCACACCTCTTTGAAACTTTGTATAAAGGAATATTTCCCGTGCAGGCTGCGTAAAGTTTTCAGAATGACTGCCATTTATCTGGTGATTGCGGCGCTCCTTGTGCCTATCATGGCCTCGTCTTCTGCTGTGAGTATCACTCCGTAAGTACATACCCTGGTGTACTCTTCTTAAAACCGCAATAACAAACGATGACAGACACTAAAAGCTGGAGTAACTCAGCGGGACAGACAGCAAATCTGGAGAGAAGGAATTGGGTGACGTTTCGGGGCAAGTGTGTAAGTGAGTGTGTGAGTGAGTATGTGAGTTTGTGAGTGTGTGTGTGTGTGTGTGTAAATGTATGTGTATGTATGTATGAGTGTATGTGTGTGAGTGTGTGTGTGTGAGTGTGTGTGTCTGTGTGTGAGTCTGTGTGTGTGTGTGTGTATGAGTGTATGTGTGTGGGTGAGTGTATGTGTGTGTGTGAGTGAGTATGTGTGTGAGTGAGTGTATGTGTGTGTGTGTGCGTGTGTGTGTGTGTGTGTGTGTGTGTGTGAGCTGGAGTGTGTGTGTATATTGGAATTGGTGGAGAGGTGGAATATTGCTTTGGGGAACCAGCCCTCCCGTGTGAAGCTGGTACCGAACGGGTCCCACTTAGTCTAGTTAGAAAACTAAATGTTATAAGCTAAGGCATATCCATGATGGCTTTATTAAACTCCAATCCATAGAACCCAGTTTCTTTAAAAACCCATATGGAATAAATGAACTTCTGCTGAGATGGCAGAATTATCCTTTACAGACGTTACATCTGACCACAATACCACAATAAGACACAACAGAGGGACTTCACAGCATTGAAAAGACTTGACATTTAGAAATCAGGAGCCGCCAAAAAGTTTTACAGCTGATAAAAGTACTTTTGAGATTTAATCACGCATATAAAATATGGAGAAAGGAGAACTACCATCTAATATTGCTTAGTAAAGTAACCGCAGTGAGATAATGTTTGTCATATATTAAAGGCAACGCCTGTGCAAATAGTTGCGATTGTGATTACCGCATATTTTGAAATTTGATTTCTTCTCCATCGACTCCCTTCTATACATCTTCATCTTTTGTAAAATTTTCCTCTTTTGATGTTACATACCTTTCCTTGTCTTGAACAATTCTTCCCATGGAGCTTCTACTGATTCTGCTTCCTCTCCCACTTCTTCCCTCTTTAACCCGCATTCCTTATATTAATTTATCTATGACATTTCTCACCATCTTATTCTTTCTTATGCATCTTTTGTATGCCTTTGCCAAAAATCTTCATTAATTTCTCATCAAAATCTTGGTCTCTTTGTGCATATCTTACATTTTCTTACCTCTAACATTTGTTTTTGCCTTAATCTTAATAAACCCAAACTTTTCAGCTTATCTTATGCTTATATTGACATGGAGGAAGCTATTTGACCCATTGGCTCCACACCAGGTCCTGGCAGCAGCCCTCATTTCCTTCTCCTCTTGAAAATGTTCTCTGTCATGTCCAGCCATTCGTCTTTTATCATTTTTCCATTTATCTGCGCAATGTGGCCAATTAACCCACCAGCAAAGCTGGAGGAAACTCAATGATCATGCGAATGTGCAAACTCTGCACTGGTAGTACTCAAGGTGAGGAACAAATCCAGGTTCTCGGAACTCTGAGACAATAATACTGACTGCTGGGCCAGTGTCACTGGCCACTCATTTTCAGTAAGTGAACGAAGATAAGTAGATTTGAAAAAGCTCATGAAGACATGAGGCATATAAAGATTTGCAAAAAGGCAATGGATAATAGATGCAGCAGTAGGCCATTTGGCCCTTCGAGCCTGCACCGCATTTCAATATGATCATGGATGATCATCCAACTCAGTCTGGGTCTGAAGGAAATGCATTTGATGTTTCCAGCAGCAATGTGGATGCTCATTAGGTTGGTGGTAAATGGGCTTGTGAATGTGTCATGTGCAAGTTTAACGCTGAGCTCAAGTTCAAATGGAATAATATTGCAGGATATTGTCAGCGTCACACTGAGATGTTGGGAAAACTCTATTGCTCATCATCTCATCTATTTCCTCCAATTTTCTTCACACATCCTTACTCCCCAACATTGTTTTAGATCTTCCTGCATCCTCACTGAATGTTTTGTCTTCCTCTTCCCTTCCCACTCCACCACACTTCCCTGTCCCTTTTACGATTATCCTCCTCGCTCCTCCGGACTTTTTCATGCTACAGCTTCTATACTTATTTTCCACTCTGCCACCTTTTGGTTTAGTCGCCTCCTCTGGTGCCCCTCCCCTATCTCTGCCACCTTACACCTCCCTTTATTCCGCATGCACATTGTAACCATATCTCCTCCGAAATACCATATCTCTAAAGTTACCCATGTATTTTCGGTTCGGATGCTCCTGTTTATATGGAATTGCTTATCTCTTCCCCGTCACAATTTCCTTTCTATATTTCCGCGCTATAGTTCCTCCCTATCCATCTCCCCTCCCCTTTGTTCACGCCCCTTTGACACTTTGTATAAAGGAATATTTCCCATGCAGGCTGCGTAAAGTTTCAGAATGACTGTCATTTATCTGGTGATTGCGGCGCTCCTTGTGCCTATCATGGCCTCGTCTTCTGCTGTGAGTATCACTCCGTAAGTACATACCCTGATGTACTTTTCTTAAAACCGCAATAACAAACGATGATAGACACCAAAAGCTGGAGTAACTCAGCGGGACAGGCAGCATCTTGGCACCCATTCTTTCTCTCCAGAGATGCTGCCTGTCCTACTGAATTATTCCAGCTTTTTGGGTCTATCTTCGGTTTAAACCAGCATCTGCAGTTCCTTCTAACGCATAACAAACCACGATAGACACAAAAAGTGTAACTCAGCGGGATGGGCGACATCTCTGGAGAGAATGAATGGGTGACGTTTCGGGTCGAGACCCTTCTTCGAACTGGTTTTACCTTTTCGACCCATTTTCAGTTTGCTTTTCACACCCATTCTTCGTTCTCATCTCCTCCTCCCTCCCATCCTCAGGCATCCTTCTGTTCTCTCCTCGCATCTCCAATCCTTCCCTCTCCTCGCATCATCCCCTCTCCCATTTACCAACTGTTGCGCCGTTTGCTTAGGTTCGCGTCCCCTGCCTTGAGCGGGGGAAACCCACATCAAATATGTTATGTGGAATGAGGGCTTGGGAAGAGGCGATGGATGTCCTACCACTGGAGACACGATAAACAATGCGATCGGGTTGTCGCTGTGTCTGACCCAGGGTCGGCCCCACAGTGTGTCTGACCCAGGGTCGGCCCGACACAATTTGTAAAGAACATTTGTCAAAACGGAAAGGTATTTTACCTCGTTTTGAGTGTCATTTGGTGAATATGGAGATTTCCTCTCATGATTGCATCAACCGAATATTTGACGGGGCCATTTATGACAGTTCAGTTTCTTAAATAGTTAAATTTCTTAAATACTTAGTTGAGGTGAATAATATTATGAGAACAGGACCTGTTTCGCTTAACAAAGAGTGTAGGAAGGAACTGCAGATAGTGGTTTCAACTGCAGATGGACACTAAAAGCTGGAATAACTCAGCAGTATAGGCAGCATCTCTGGAGAGCAAGAATAGGTGATGTTTCGGGTCGAGACCTTCAGACTGAAGAGGTTGAAAGCCAGCCATAAAACACAATGACTAGAGATATGTGCTATCCAACTAAGGGCAGAAATCAGAATCATGTGCTCATCTTTATTGAGGCAACACCATAATAAATATATTACAGGAAAAAAAATTAATGGGGTGGCATGGTCGCACATCGGTAGAGTTGATGCCTTGCAGAACCACAGACCCAGATTTGATCCTGACTACGGGTGCTGGCTGTACAGTATTTGTACATTCTCTTCATGACCACATGGTTTTCTCTGGATATTCCAGTTTCTCCCACATCCGAAAGAAGTGCAGGTTTGTAGGTTAATAGGCTTCTGTAAATTGTCTCTGGCATGTAGGATACAACTGGTGTATGGTAGATTGCTGGTCGGTGTGGACTTGGTGTGCCGAAGGGCCTCTTTCCATATATATGTTTTACATATATATCTTAATTTCATTGAACCATATACGGTAGATTATGTGGCATTATTTTCGTCTTGTTTCTATAATCAAAGGGAAAGGGTGATTGATTTATTTGTGCAGAACAGTGATGGAAGACTGAATCCCCTTGCCTTGTTTCTATGTTTTTGTTTCTATATATGTATGCATAACAGCATGAATTATAATCTGATTTCCATACATGAATATACTAAGTTCATTCATGTGCTGCACCTGTTGATCGGAGCCTGGCTCTACTGTGGAATGTCATTAAGAATGTAATTTAGCCTAAACTTATTCATACCTAATCCAATTTGAAGCATAAATGTTGCATCCAATTGTAAGTTAAAGGACTTGATATGCAGAAGATTGCACAATTTCAAGCTGAAAAATGCAAAAGCTCCCCCTCCCCCCCATGGGTGGAATTGAAAGTTTATAAAGAGGAGAATCGGGGAGACTAGCCAAATTTCAATTAGAACCCTGTGAGATCTTCCAATGTTGAGCATTTGAATTTAATTTTGAACCAAACTGTGGGCTCTTGTGAACTAATCTATGGAATAGTGCTGATATTGTGTCTAAAAGTATGTGCGAGTGAGATAGTCCTTTTCTCCACAACCTCTGAACAGTCTGGAGTGTGGATGATGTTGGGAGGAGATGCAAGGCAGGGAGATTGGAGGGAGAATTACATGGGTAAGGGAGGAGGATGTCAAACAGTTGTCTAGAGGGATGTGGTTCAAGCTGATGTTTGAGGTCAATGGGCAGGGCCAGATTTAGATGAAGAGAGGCCCTGGGCTGTTTCCACTTGTGAGGCCCCTCCCAATCCCCCACCTCCACGACTAGAGGAAGATGGTCTACCAGATTGACACCGATGTGCAGTCGAGCGTGGCCAATGAGATAAGGGGCTAGAAAGCTGCGCTTATTTGTTTATTTATTGCCAGTGCTAGTGTCGAGTTATCGGCTTAATATATTATTCTGAAATGGAGGGCAAGGAAAATTACTGAAGGGTTGTTTAGGGACTACAGTGCGTTGTGACAGCATATGTAAGGAAGGCCTATGACAGTGTCAAAAATATTATACACCTTGCAGGGCTCTCACTTAATTTTTTTTCTCTGTTGTCAGCCGGGAAACATTGACAGCTTTTTAAAGTTGCAAAATAACAGTTTAGGTGGTCATTTAAGACAGCTTGTGATAATGTGCTCGGACGTAGTGCATAGTTACCAGTCGGAATTATGCTCAATGAAGCATTCACATATTATTTCTGCTTCAAATAAAGTCACAAACTAAACATATTCACCAAATCAAGACATGATATATACCACAATGACATGCAGTAAAAACTATAATACAGTATCTCAACTCTTTTTACACGCTGCAATAAATGCAATTTCTATTATTTCTTTCCACTTCCAAACAAAAATGGTTGGATTATTGAGCATATGATCAACCTCAGTGAGACCAAGCGCAGGCTTGGCGATCGTTTCGCCTAACACTTCCGCTTGGTTCACAATAACCAACCTGATCGTCCGGTGGCTCAGCACTTCAACTCCCCCTCCCATTCCTAATCCGATCTTTCTGTCCAGGGCCTCTTCCATGGCCAGAGTGAGGTCCACCGTAAATTGGAAGAGCAGCACCTCATATTTCGCTTGGGCAGTTTACACCCCAGTGGTATGAACATTGACTTCTTCAATTTCAGTTATCCCTGCTTTCTCCTCCTCTTCCCAGCTCTCCCTCAGCCCCACTGTCTCCGCTTCTTCCTTTCTTCTTCCCGTCCCCCCTCAAATCAGTCTGAAGAAGGGTCTCGACCGGAAACGGCACCTATTTCCTTCGCTTCATAGATGCTGCCTCACCCGCTGAGTTTCTCCAGCATTTTTGTCTACCCATTTACACATGTTCTGTTATCCCACTTTCCTCACCCACTCCCTACACATTAGAGGCAATTTTACAGAGACAAGTTAACCTACAAAGCCAATACGTCTTTGGGATGTGGGAGGAAACCCACACACTTGCAGGGTGAATGTGCAAATTCAACACAGACAGTGCCAGAGGACAGGATCGAACACAGATCTCTGGCATATGAGGCAAGTGTACTAGCTGTGCCACTATATTTTGTTTTCCAACACACACAAAATGATACGTCGATAACTTTGGTTACTAATAAAATGAAAATATCAATTTTCAGTCTTAAATCTCCAAGTGACGCTATGTCCCCCTTTACAGCTACTGTATGTTTTAATTCAGTTCAAGACTATGGGGTAGTACATTGGCCATAAAGTGAATGCCTAAAAGTGCTAGAGACCCGGAATTGATCCTGAATATGGATGCCCGGAATTGATCCTGAATATGGGTGCTGTCTGTATGGAGTTTGCTCCTTTTCCCTTTGATCGAATGGGTTTTCTCCGGGTGCTCTTGTTTCCTTCCACATTCCAAAGGTGTGCAGGAATCTATTTCAGACCCAACCCAAAGCATAATATTTTTCTTTTGTCCAGAGATTCAGTCTGACCTGTTGTGTTACTCCAGCTTTTTGTGTCTATCTTCAGTTTAAACCAGCATCTGCAGTTCCTTCCTACACACAATACTATAAGATACAACTTTATTAATCCCAGGAGGGAAATTGTGTGTGTGTGTGTGTGGGATATATATATTATATATACACACACACATATATATATATATATTTATATAGTAAAATATTCATATATAAATATACACAGTTTTGTTTTCTCGTTTATAACATTGTTTCCAGAGTACTATGTTTACATATTCTGTTGTGCTGCTACAAGTAAGGATTTCATTAACCATATAACAATTACAGCACGGAAACAGGCCATCTCGGCCCTACAAGTCCGTGCCGAACAAATGTTTTTTCCCCTTAGTCCCACCTGCCTGCACACATACCATAACCCTCCATTCCCTTCTCATCCATATGCCTATCCAATTTATTTTTAAATGATACCAATGAACCCGCCTCCACCACTTCCACTGGAAGCTCATTCCACACCGCTACCACTCTCTGAGTAAAGAAGTTCCCCCTCATATTACCCCTAAACTTCTGTCCCTTAATTCTGAAGTCATGTCCTCTTGTTTGAATCTTCCCTATTCTCAAAGGGTATTCTCATTGTTCTTCATGGGACGTGAAAGAATAAAACACTCTTGACTTACTTGACATTCTTGCTTTCTGCAGCACAACAGAATATGTAAACATAATACAGACAGGAGATAAAATTTCAGTGTGTTTATACACCATAGACCATATATATACACACAATAAATAAACAGATAAAATGCAATAGGCTGTTATTGTCCAGCCCTCCACCACCTCCAGTTTAAATTACATTTAGAATATTTTTGGAGGACCAGGAAACCAGAAGCAAGAGTTACTCCAGGGAGTTACTACAGCTCCAGGGTCAGGGAGTGATTCTGCGTTGGTTTTCAGCAGTCGCACCGAGGCGGCGACCAGACAGCAATGGCGGCCAGATCTCCCACAATTCAAAATCCAGCTAATTCCCAAGGATATCAAGGGAGAATCAGGTTACAAATATTTAAAATGTTCCATTTGTTAGCAATACAATTATATTGTTTCATTAAATTGTTACATAAAGAATGGATGGTTAGTCCAAGGGAATTGATAATGATCTTTAATCTTTTGTTCATGAATTTGCCCCTTTGGTTTTCATGAGTGTTGGGACGAAATTATTTTCTGGTATCTTTAGGGGTGTACTGCCATACCGTGGGGAGAAATCCAAGTGTAATATTAAGAGACTAGATATATTGTTTTACAGGAGACAGAACACCAAAAGCAGCGCTTTCATGGAGTGCAGAAGAACGGGAATCAATGTGTCTGCACAGTGCGTTTTGCTGAATGGGAGTTTCCAGTTGAAAGATTTAAAGAGCTCCAAGATCTATCACAGAATTGTTCGAGTTCACTGAATGAAAGACTATCAGAGGTGAGCAAGTAACATGTACATTTTTGCATACTCCAACAGGAACTTTATTTTGGGAGTGGTTACCATTCGTTGAATCCTGCCTACTATACTGCTTAAAACCAGACATCACTTCTCCAAGGAAGTGTGGTTTATGAATTTGGGACATGAGAGACTGTTGATGCTAAAATCTTGGAGAAAATAATTTGCTGGAGGAACTCAGTGGGTCAGGCAGCATATATGGAAGGAAATGGACAGATTACATTGTCCATTAAATCCCACAGATGCTGCCTGACCTGCCGACTTCCTCCAGCAGGTTGATGATTGTGGTGTATGAATTTTTGAGGCAGTACAGTGGTGCATGTAACTTATTCAAACATGCATGGCTCAACATGGGCAACTCTACACTCTTCCTATATTCCATTGTTGCCATTAATTGAGGCGGTGGTAAAGAGTTGTCCATGACTGAGAGACTGTCGTCTGTTAGCAGCCTTGCACCCGTCAGGGAGAGGGAAGGAATGGAAGAACAGGGGCCGGCAAAGGAAGACAGGCATTCAAGAAATACACCAGAATAGTTGGCAGAAAATAGTATGATTCGCTTTGATATGTCAAATAGTCTTAGTTTGTAATGTTTATTATGGCGTTAACTCTTGCACTGGTGTCAAAAGGCATTGTGATAGCCAGTAACAGAATGAAGGGAACAGAAAGCAGGAACATGGGAATGTTGCCTCAGAAGCTGTGAGCAGAGCCATTGTCTGTACGTTGACATTCTGTACGCAGTGTCATTTTGTGGCAGTCATGTGCCCAGATATGCATTGGTTGTGCACAGGAAACAGATCAAGATAATGGCCCAGGTATGAAGTGGTCACTCCAGTTTCACATTGGAAATCAGGTGTCACTGTCATGGTGGATTCCACAGGAACAGTGCATGGACATTCAGAGACAGGAAACCCTTTCAACTATTTCTTTGAGGTGATGTGCAGCATTTTCAAACTACCAGTGGAGCAACACTGGCATTGTTCGTCATCCTGGTGAAGCCATATTCAGTCATACGGTTGTCCAGCACAGAAAAGGGCCTTTTGGCCCATTGAGAGAATGCTGACCATGAAGCATCCTTTTATACTAATCCCATCATATTCTCATCAAGTTCTCATCAACTCCATCCAGATTCTACCATTCTCCTACATACCAGGGGAAATTCACAGTGGCCAGTATCAATGTACTAACCTGCATGGCTTTGTGATGCTGGAGGAAATCAAGGCACCTGGAGGAAATCCATGCAGTGACAGGAAGAATGGGCAAAGTTCACATATAGCACCAGAGGTCAGGGTAGTTGTGAGGCAGCTGCACTGCTAGCTGTGCCGTTGTGCTCATTCTATCTGCTCACACATCCTGACACTGAGGTACACCCTATCGCCTGTTTACCAGGAAAACAAGAATCAGGAATGAAGATCCCCTCATCCAGTCAGAAAGTCACCAAATGCTATTCAAACCGCAAAGCTCATTTGCCCATTTACCAGAAAAATCAATAAAACTGCAGATGATGGAAATCTGAAATAAAAATGGGAAATGTAGGAAACACTCAGCAGGTCAGGCAACATCAAGGGAAAAGAGATACAGTTCACATTTCGGGTAAAAGATAGTTCATTAGAATAGAACAAAAACATAAGCCCCGTTACTCAATCATCCAACATGCAAGATGCAAACACAAACAACTGAAAATTGAATCAGGCCTATGGCTTAAAATACACAGAAAGAACTTGCTAGGTAGGGATGAGGTAAAATAGCTGGTTTTGTGTTCTCCCTTGATTCCATGTAGGAAATGAGTGTGAATGGGAGGACAAGTAGTTGGTTTAGATGAAAAAGTAAACCAGGGAGTTGGAAAGGGATTTGGTGTCACTGTTTTTTTTTTTAAATGTGGGACAGAGCTCACTCATAATGAAATTCCTGGAGCAAAGAGCTCTATGAGGCACTGGGAAGAAGGCAATGGGACACCAACTTAAAGTAACCCTAGGACAGGGCAACGAGGTTCCATATCAGTGTGACCCCAGAAAGAGGGCCAGGAGGCTCTGGAAGCAAGAGGAATAAAGTCCTCCTTGCAATGGTGTCTGACTGGCTTTTTCAATGGCTCATCAGTCATTACATAGATATACTAAGTATATCTGATGTAACACTATTTATTATTCGATTGGCGTTTTATAAATTTCATTTTCTTTTCATCAACATACTTAACCTCTTCAGCTACGTACAAACTAAACGGTTGAACCCTGGCATATTATCTAAATGAACTCTGTGTCAGAACATTTGTCTCTTTCTAAGACACTTCTATTCCTTGCATTTTGAGATTTCCAATATGAGACTTGCCAATGACAAGAGACATTGTATTTTCAATCCATCTCTCTTCACATGCGTTCCCTATAACATGACGACTGGGGTCTTCCTTGTGCCTTCTGCTACTTTCTTTAAACTGTGTTGTCAATTTCAAGATAACAGCGATTAACTTCAAGATCCAAGTGTTCCTTGAAGAAATGCAGAATGAGACTGCTCGACTTAAACAGTTTGAGGCAATGCAGAAACAGAAGCTGTACCATCCACTTAACTTCTGGCCACTTCGTTGGAACCTGAAACGACTACAGTCAGAGATTGCAGAGGTGCAGAATGTTTCCTTGCCAAATACTAAGGCACTTCAAACGATCTCCTCTGAGGTGAGATTAATTAGATTTATTTATATACTTAAAATTGCCACATTTTCTGCCTGTGATCAAGCCGCTTAGATGCAAGAAGTAAGGCGAAACAAGAGTGCAGATTTAGTTTTTAATATTAGAGATACAGCACAGAAAAAGCACTTCGGCCCACCGAGTCGGTGCCGATCCCCATACGCTAACACTATCTTACACCCACTAGCAACAATTTACAATTTTATTAAGCCAATTAGCCTACAAACCCGTATGTCTGAGGCGTGTGGGAGGAAACCAGTGTTCCTGGACATAACCCACGTAGGTCATGGGGAGAATGTACAAACTCAATACAGAACGTCTGGTCAGGATCAAATCAGTATTTAAGTATCAGAGTGGGTTCCAGACCACACCTTGTTCGTTCAACTATTCGCACTTTGAACACCTCACATTTCATTGGTAAGCCTGGGAAATCAGATGAACCGTTACCTCTAATATAAAAACAGGCTATTCTTTAATCCATGAAACAAAAAGGTGAACTATCAGCTTTCCTAATAAACAGAGCAGTTAATATCCTTAATAATGGAGCATGCTTATTGTCATAAATAATACAGCAGCTGAAAATAATAATTCCAATAACCAAATAATAAACAAGCTGCTTATGATCCCAAATACCTTACACATCATCTCTAATCACAAATAAACTGTCCATTAACCCCAAGAAAATATGAACAACTTATCTATCTATCTTCTATGTTAATATATAAAACTCTCGTGCCATCCGACCGGCTGCCGTTCGGCTGCCTTTCGATTCGTTGACGGCTGCTCCTTCCTATCAGCTTCCAACACACTTCGAAACAAAGTTGCAAGACAGGAACACTCTGAACTTTTCACTGCTGCAGCAGGCAGGGGAGATGCAATTGGATTTTTTTTTAAATCCACTGCTGAGGGAGGCAGGGGATTGGTGGAATCTTACATTTGGGAACGGCTTCAGTTCCATTGAAGGAGACGGGTGCAGAGTGGAATATTGGGTTGGGGGATCACACCATTGGGGCTTTGGCTGATGACGTGATGATGTCACAATGGCTGCACGTTGTGGTCACACGCTGCGAGTCAGTTCACCCGGCCGCACCGCTCGCAAGTCCTTTGAAAAAACCCACGATGTCTTCTTGCTCGCGCTACGAGTCATTTGGGCGCCGTCCGCCCCGCTCGCCGAGTTCAAGTCCGCCCTCTCCCTCTCTCTCTCCTGCCCGCCGCTCGCAAGCCCGGATGCTGCCGACCACTCCCCCGTATTCAGGCCCTGAAGCCTGGAACCGGGAGCCTGAAGCCGACAGTGGGAGCTTTCGGGAACCAGCCCTCCTCTGTGCCGACCCTTCCCCCCCACCTCCCCCAGCTCTGGATTGAAGCCGCTGAACACGCAGTCCTACTGTTGACGCGCGCCCCGCTGCCCGCTCCCTTCCTCATCTACCCCTCCTGCCCCCCCATTCCACCCCCTCTTCCCCCCTCATTCTCCCCACTCTTCCTCCCCTTTCTTTCCCCCCTCTCTCCTCAACCCCTCTCCCCCACTCCACCCCCTTTCCCCCTCCCCCATTTCCTCCTCCTCTTCCCCCGCTCTTCCCCCCCTCTCTTTCCCCTCTCTTTCTCACCCCCCTCTTCCCACCACCCCCCCCACCCCCTCCTGTCTCTGCCCTCTCTCTCTTTCCGTCTCTGCCCTCTCTCTCTCTCTCCCGTCTCTGCTCACTTTCTCTCTCCCTGTCTCTGCCCTCTCTCTGTCTCTGCCCTCTCTCTCTCTCCCTGTCTCTGCCCTCTGTCTCTCTCTCTCTGTCTCTGCCATCTTTTTCTCCCTGTCTGTGCCCCCTCTCTCTCCCTGTCTCTGCCCTGTCTCTCTCTGTCCTTCTTCTCTACCCCCCCCCCCTTGCCGTGCCCGCGCAGTTGGGGGCTATGCATGAGTGGATAGGGAGGGGGATGAGGTAAAAGGAGCGAGTGAATAATTTTAATATAATATCAAGAGGGGGGGGAGGTTAGTGTGTTTGTGTGTGGGGGGTGGTTAGTGTGTGTGTGTGTGTGTGTGGGGAGTGGTTAGTGTGTGCGTGTGTGTGTGCGTGCGTGCGTGTGTATGTGTGTGTGACACTGCAGCCCCCCCCCCCCCCCCCCCCGTGCAACCACCATTGCCCCCCCCCCCCCCCCCCCCCCCGTAACAGTGCATTGATGGGATGGGACGCAACGGGTCCCACTTGGTTTAGTTATTGCTAATAATAAACAGGCAGACAACATCCAGTACATCACACATAATTGGGTATGCACTTCATTAATAATAAATCTGTTTATTGCACTCATTAATAAAACAGACAATTCACTATCTAGAAAAATTAACAGCCCACCCATCATCACTAATAATGAATTACCTGCTCATTATGAATAGTCTGGTGATTAACCCAAGGAATAAGGAGACTATTTATTACTTCTAATAATGGTGTTAATAATAACTACACTCACCATCCCTCAATTCATTAACCCTAATAATACTTTGTTCATCACACTAAAATCGGCGTGGGCAAGTTGGGCCGAAAGGTCTGTTTCCACACTGTATAACTATTACATATAAATAGTTCATTCATTAATACTAATAATAAATGGACAGGTTAATAACTCTGATAATAATCAATTTATCACACTAAATAGAACTACTCATAATTCTTAATAATAAATTAACAATACATTATGAGCAATGAATGCATTAACAGTAAGTCCATTATTGGTATTACTAATGCAAAGTGTCTTTTACCCTTTATAATGAATTCACCGTCTAATTAATGTAATTTTTGACCTAGCTGAACAATTCCTATGTCAGCGTGCTAAACTTGCAGCTGTATGATAAACATAACTTACTGAACATGAAAGACCGCTTGAAGAAAATAAAGAACCAACTGGAGAGCGTTTCTGTCTATGGCAATGTGAAGATTGGTGAGATTACATTTATCAAATTCACTTACTAACACACCTTTTTGTTACTCAAGGTGTTTTATTTCTGAACCTGGTAATCTGAAATGCATAGAGCTGCTAGCACACAGTTGATTCAGCTGCTCCTAGGAAGGGGAAGGAATCACTTGTGAATGATAAGGGAGATGAAGTGGGTTTGAATCTGGGGAAATACTATGATTGCAAGATAAGTCTAATGACTGCAAGTAAGTGTAATTAAACGTTCATGGGCAGTAATAAGAATGATGTGCAGGATATTTAGGTTAAGGGAATCGATTGGTTTAATTGGAATGATAGGGTGAGATCAGTAGGTGAAGAAGACGGGCTTATTTTCTTTGTTGATTGATTAAAGAAAACATTTTCAAAATAATTTTGAGAAAATGAAATATGAATAATTATCTTTCTTACAGGAAATTGTTCTGGAGGAATGTTACGTAACGTCACTAGGCCTTTAATAGCACAACTCAACCCCTATGGTACATCATTCCCTTACGGAGCCTGGGGCATGGATTCAATGCCCGGAAGCCCAGAATTGTACTGGGTTGTGGCACTATTGTCTTCTAACATCTATGGAAATTCAATACGAATGTACTCCTCTTACAAAACCTTTCTCATGTCAAACACTCATGTAGATTTTACAGTGACATCATCCTACACCACATCCAATGCGATCCAGGGTCCTGGTGTTGTGCTTTATAATGGTTCCTTGTATTATAACTGTTATAAGTCTGGAGAAATGTGCAAATTTAATTTAAACACAAAGAATATAATTCATGTGAACCTACCCAATGCTGGCCATTCAAACAAATTCCCTTACTGTTACTATGATTGTTATGGTTACACAGATATAGATTTCTCAGTGGACGAAAATGGAATCTGGGTTATTTATGCCACTGAAGAGAATTACGGTAATATTGTACTGAGTAAAATAAACAGCAATAATTTGGATGTATTACAGACCTGGAAAACAAAGCTCTTTAAGAAAGCAACAACCAATGCCTTTATGGTTTGTGGGGTGCTTTATGCCACTCGATTTGTTAGCAAAAATGAGGAGGAGATATTTTATATGTTTGACACCGTCACTAATCAAGAGGCTAAAAATCTTAATATCCGCCTCATCAAATTCTCTCCAAATGTGGCAAGCCTTCATTACAACCCAGTCGATAGGAAGCTCTATCTTTTTAATGGTGGCTACATGTTATCCTATGGTGTCTTGTTTTCCTGAGAAATGCAGGCTAATAATTTTTTACAGCATATTTACTAAAACAATGATTTTATGCAATTCAAATATATTTGGTTGAAGTTCACCTAACAATCTAAGAATGCCCAAGGTCAAATGAAAATTTCAAATAATGGTTTGTTAAAGTCGAAGAGCCAGAACCTTGTGGAAAAAAGCATTTAAAACTACATTAAAAACATAAATTGTTGTCAGTATTCAGCATGTAGAGAGAAAATTTGAACTGACTTTTCAGGTCAATTATCTTTCATCAGTATCATTCTGCTTCTGTCTGCATTGACGCTGCCTGACCTCCTGAGTATTAATCGCATTTTCTGATTTGGTTTAGAGTTATCACATCTACTGCTTTATTTGTTTTTCATTACTGTAATGACCATTCTTTCTGTATAAGGTACACAACTGTTGTAAAAGGGAGAGAAGAAAATAAATCAGGGCTTTTAAATTAAAGAAGGGTCTCGACCCAAATCACATTAATTCCTTCTCTCCAGAGATATTGCCTGTCCCGCTGAGTTACTCCAGCTTTTTGTGTCTATCTTCGGTTTAAACCAGCATCTGCAGTTCCTTCCTACACTGTTAAATTGATTACCTCACATTTGGATCTAACATATTTTACAGTTAATGAATTCTGAAATTCTTTGCACCTAAGCCAATCAGTGCCTCAAGACAAAAAGAGCATTTTATAGCTAACTAGACCAAGTGGGACCCTTCCCCTCAATGCGCAGCTGTGGGGGGGGAGGGGGCGGCTTGCGGCGTCACACACACTAACCACCCCCATTGATATTATATTAATATTATTCATTCACTGCTTTTACCCCAGCCCCCGCCCTATCCACTCATGCATAGGCCCCAACTCGCAGGTGTGGCTAGAGAGGGAGGGGGTAGAGGGAGAGGGTATTTTGCTAATAATTTTGGAAAGTAGCCATTGTTGCAATTAAACAGATAATGCAGTATTCCTTTACTTTGAAACTCAGGTGTTAAAAGTACTCACGCAGACACTCAGAAATATTTTAAACTGGAATCTCTGCAGTGGGAATGAATCCATGATGTTCAGTGGTAAGAACACTACCATTCAGCTTTAACACATTGGATATGCAGGAGACCCTGGACTGGATATTTGGGAGAAAATATTAGAATAGCTGAAAGTAGGGCAGGCAAGAGCAAGGACGAAGCATAATAATATAGTTCTACAGAATGTTCTCCTTGGCCTCAAATTATCTAATATCTGTATAAAATAAAGAATATAATAGTTTGGCCTATAGATTCGCACACATGGTGTGATTTGGTTATGTCAGTAATGTGAATGAATAAGTTTATTGGCCAAGTATTCACATACAAGGAATTTGCCTTGGTGCATTCCGCAAATTCGTCATGCACGCATGTGACAACGCAAGTGACAACATGACAAACAGTGACAGTTAAGAATGATACATAACACATTAAATATTAATAAAACATTATTGATTTACACCACATAACTCAAACTTTCAAGCTGCAGCATGTTCCAAAAAAATGCCTGACTCAATCTTGCACATCTGTATCTAGAACAAAGACTTTTGAAGCTTGCATGCATGTATAGATGCTAATGAGGTGATTCACATGGTGCATCAGAATGGTCTGTACTGTTTCATGTGAATTGGGCTGCGGATATTTGAATAACTTGCTTTTTAATGTCAAAATAAAATCTTTTGTTATATCCAATTGTATCTGCCAAATTCATTTAAGTAAAATAGAGATCCAACCTTAAAGTAAATGCAAGTAATGAGAAAGAATAAAGGAGATGCAGGTAATGAGAACGAATAAAGCAAGTAATGAGAACGAATAAAGGACATGTAGCTCTTGGAGCAACATAATTCAGCAGCATATTTCCATACAATAAGATCCCTTAAAATAATGCAGTGCGGTTGGTGCAGGATGAATACCATCAAGGACAACTCCTATGCTCTTTGAAAAGATTATAGATTTATACAAGTCCTACTGAGTGGGGTTTCATTTGAAAAGCAAAGCAAGTAATTAACCTTGATTTTAAACTTATGTTTCTGACATGGGGCTAAAAATCATAACCTTTTGATGCAAGATGTAGAGGTGCTATAACTAAGAGTAGAATAATTTCTTGGAAAGTATTATGTATTGGCTCAATTAACTTCCTGCAAACTTAGGGGGAAATTGTCTGTAGGACGATAGTCTGAAATTCCTTCCTCTTATATTCTTCCTCCTATATTTTTTCATCTAGCCTCACATTTCTCACCACTTCTATCCTTATCTCACACATTTTGTCTTTTCACCTCTGTCCTATGTCAAACGATTTACCAATCAAAACCCTCACCCATCACTTGTAGGCTTTGTTCCCCCTCCCCACTGTAATAGGTTTGAAGGTTCCCAATCCAAAAAACCTATAGTTTTTCCAGGGATGCTGCCTGACCCTGGATTTTTTATGAGTTTAGAGATTATTTGATCTTAACCAAGTGATAGCAGAGTATTCAGCCCATTGAATCCATGCTAGCCACTTGCAAAGCTATGGCATTAATCCTATTCCACTTCTTATTTGCATGTAACCTTGCAGTAAATTGCGTCTGAACAAAGTAGCCCATATAGGCACTTAAAGCTAAAGTCCTGGTGGCAAAATAATTTGGAAGTGAAGTGAAGGTGTAATTGACACTGCTATCAAGCAGCGTCTAATTTAACAGGACTACGCTGTCAGATGTTGCCGCAGATTTGGTCTGCACTCGGAACAAACAGCTGAATTCCAAAGACGAGGTAAGAGTGACTGCCTTTGACAATAAGATTGGTCAAATTTGGTACCAAAGGATCCCGGTAAAACTGAAAGCAACAGGCAAAATGAAAACACTTTGTTGTCTTGGATTACACTTTGCACAAAGCGAATACGTGTTTGTTGGTGATCAATCATTCCAGATATCAGAGATTAATGCAGTAGTTATGCTGGGTAGTACCTTTAGCACAATGCATTCCCTCTATCACAAAAATATCAGAGGATAGGATGAGCACTGCTAATTTGACAACATACAATTACATTTGACAACATACAATGGATTTCCTCTTTCTCTATCCTTCACCCACCAAAATCACACTAGCTTCTCATTTTCACCCAACAGCTAACAATGGACTGTTTCCTTTATCATCGTTACTTTTTTGCATTTTTCATTCATTGTTCTTTATCTCTCTACATCATAGTCTATATCCCTCGTTTCCCTTATCCCTAATCAGTCTGAAGAAAGGTCTTGACCCAAAAAGTCAACCATTCCTTCTCTCCAGAGACGCTGCCTGTCCCGCTGTTACTCCAGCTTTTTGTGTCAATCTTCAGTTTAAACCAGCATCTGCAGTTCCTTCCTACACAATTACATTCATAGTTCCTTAGCAAATGAATCACTGCAGGCTGCAAGCCGTATCACAGTAGTGCCAGACCATCAGCATCTCCAGAGACACAAAGAAATGCAGATGCTGACATTTTTAAGTAACAAAACAAAGTTGTAGAAAAATAAGTGAGTTCGGTATTCTGACTGCTTAGGCCCAGGTCAAATGGTCATTATGCATAAACAGCCCTGGAAAGCAAAGATCTTAGAGCAGAGCTCTGCTCTAAGATCTTTGCTGGAAAGCAGTGGACCTCCATTTCTTCCAGCTTTGATTCTTCTAGGTAAGAAAATATTGCTTTCAAACTATGAAATAGTTGTATTTATTGTTCCTTTGTTAAAAGCTAACATTATTTTGTCATTTTTATTGCTTTATTATACTTTGGTGATTGAGCAAGATCGTCCGTGTTCGGTGTTGGGCCCGGGTCTGTTGTGTTACTGCATGTCCGGCCCCGTCCCCTCCTGGGTGTCTCGTCCCTGTCCGTGGGCGGCAGGAGGTGTTGCGCTGGGCTCGCAGCCAGTGCAGGCAGGAGGCCGAGTTGCTGCAGCGCTTTGTGTGTATAGGGTGATTGCACGAAAGGTCACTGGGTCATAGGGCTCGACGCACGGAGCCGCTAAATCCAACTGGAAGACATCCGTCACTTCCGGTATATGTTATTAATGCTAGAAACACGTACTTTCCTACCATTTGGAGTAGCGTAGTAACAGTACGGGTCATGGGTCGTGACCCGACTGCCGTGAAACCTCCCTATGGCTGGTTCTCGGCATTCGGCTGCGCCGGGAGGGTTGGTTGCTGGCGGTCCCCGGCCCGTCGGGAAGCGGGGCTGGGCGGGAGTTGGTGCTTCTTCTCCGCGCTGTCTGTGGCCGCTGGTGTCGTCGGCCCGGGCCTGTCGGTTGGCCCGGCGGGAGTTGAGCTGGGGTTGCCGCTTCTTCTCCGCGCTGGCTGTGACCGACGACACCAGCGGCTCCAGGCCCACAGCCATCAACTGGGATACACACAAAGCGCTGCAGCAACTCGGCCTTCTTGCCACGCCGGCTGCAAGCCCGGCCCAACATCTCCAGCCGCCCCCGGACAGGACTAGACACCTGGGAGGTGACGGGGATGGCCCTGCAGTAACTTAGCAGACCCGGGTCCGACATCGACCAACACGATCACGCTCACCAAAGCATAATAAAGTTATAAAAATGACAAAATAATCTTAGCATTTAACAAAGGAACAATAAATACAACAATTTCATAGTTTGAAAGCAGTATTTTCTTACTTAGAAGAGTCAGCTGAAAGAAATGAAGATCCACTGCTTTCCGGGCTGTTTATGCAGTGACCTTTGACCTGGAGGTGCGCAGACGGAATATCGAACTCGCTTATTCAGCTTGTCAGACGGCATCTGCCCTTGTAGATGACACCCAGATTCCGAGGAAAATTAGCTAATGCAATTAAAAATTATTTTGTAAGGGGTAATGTTTGCAGTGGAGCTCAGTAGTTTAAAACTCCACGGACGCGCCAACCGTCGACACCAAAGACCATGGCGTATAACGGCTTTTTAGCCGAGTGGAGTATCTTGCTCCGCTCTGTGGTAGACAAAAATGTTGGAGAAACTCAGCGGGTGAGGCAGCATCTAAGGATCGACAAAAATGTTGGAGAAACTCAGCGGGTGAGGCAGCATCTAAGGAGCGAGAAAAATGCTGGAGAAACTCAGCTCGGCTCTATGATCTTTGGTCCACACCTCCCCGCGCCAGAGTGCCAACCAGCAGCGCGCATGCGCAACGACCCCGCCCACCCACCTAGGGCCTTTGAACTTTCCGTGGCGTAGATTCTGATTGGTTGCCTTGTTACCCTGAGAACGTCAACTGTGCAAAGAAACGCTTTACTTCATCCTTGCGATGCAGCAAATTACTTTCATTCCTAATTATGATCAGTACAGAACATAAATGAAACCGATCCAGTGTTACAGTAGCAGAGGGACATTTTGAGCTGGTGTTTATATGACAGTTTAGTGGCACGAGGCATCGTCACTGTCCAATCAACGGATGAGTAACGGACGAGGTTCGCCGCTCTCCGCCGGGGATGCGCGTGCGCGATGGCTGCTGGGCGTCCTGGCTCTGCGTGCACATGCGCAGTGCGAGCTGCGAGCGCAGCAGCCGCTAGGCTTGTGAGGATTTCGGGCCTGGCGCTGTAACCCGGGCAACTGTCTCGCCGTGAACTGGGCGCCCGACCCCTGCACATACTTGCTTCCCGCTTCAGAGGATGGCGGCTTCGGGCCCAACCAAAATCGCATGGAAGCTACGTGAGTAGAAAAGACAGCGGGAGCGAACAAGACAAATATACAGAGGGGAGTGGGGTGAAGAAAACAATCCTCTGGGGGAGAGAGATTGGGGCACGCCAATAATGGGAGCAAAAATAAAATATGGGGCATTGTAGTGAGCCCCGAGAAGGAATGTAATAGATTTCGAGAGTATATTAAAAACTACCAGAATACTCATTGGATCAGGCAGCATCTGTGGTAGGAGGGATGAAGGCTGGTGAAAAGATGATCGACGTTTCAGGTCGGGGCTTTATATCAGGATTGAATCCGCTGCGTTCTTCCATTGGGATTTTGTTGGCTCTAGATTCTAGCATTTGCAGTCTCTTGTGTTTCGAGAGGTTGAATCGGCAGTGAATTGGGGCTGCCTCAGCAACGGTGCAAAGCACGTTGTTTTCATAATAAAAAAATCTTTAACTTCCATCTTGCCCTTATTCATTTGGATTATATCTGACCCCTCTTTCTTCTTGATCTCTCTCTGTCTCCATCACAGGGGAGACAATTGTAAGATTACTGCAAATCCACTGACTCTCACAGCTACTCTGACTACACCTCCACCCTGCCTCCTGCAAGTATACCACCCATAATCACAATTTTACCGTCTCTGACACATCTCCTAAGGTCAGGCTTTCCAATCTATGACATCTTGGATATCCTCTTCAGTAAATGTGGTTTCCCCTCTACTGATGTGGATAGAGTCCTTATTTTTGTCTCGTAGTACAACTCCCAACCTTTTTTCCCCTAGCCTCCATTGGCAGAGTGACTCCACATACAAAATGGTAGAACAACACATTGCAATCTGCCATGATGGTGCACAACCCAACTGTACGAACATTGAATTATCTCAAATAATATCTCCTCCTACCACCCTTCTCTTACCCCTGCACCACAGTGTGCACGCATGTATTCAAAAACACAGAATTTCACTGTACCTAGGGTACATGTGATAATAAAGTATCATTGGATATCTCCCACCTCAGTCATCTCCAATCTCCAATCCCTGTCCCATATTTCACTATTCACGACTCCCTCTTCTGACTCTACCAATCTTTGCCGATCGCCCCCCTCTCCTAGACTGCATCCACTTATCATGTGTCAGGCGTTGGCCCACTTCCATCTCCCTTTTCCAGACCCCCACCCCCCTCCCTCCATAACTCCATCTTTGAAATAGGGTCCTGACTGGAAACATTGTCTGACCATTCCTTCCACATTTGCTGCCTCTAGCACTTTATTTTTTGGTTGAATAGGTAGATAGGTTGCAGGTAAACTGTAATTCTCATAAACATTAAATATGTTGCATTTTTATTGGAGGAATGATGAGGTAAAATAAACTAAAGGGCACAATTCTTAAGGGGGTACATGAACTGGGAGAATACCTGTACAGTTCATTAAGTAAGGCAGGGCAGATTGGAAAAAATGGTTTAAGCCATAAGATCTGCATTATAAATGAAGACAAAGTGTATAGAAGCAAAAAAGTCTACAGGTGTTGGAAATCTGTAAAAATAAAGTGTTGCAAATATTCAATAAATTGGGCAGAATCTGTGGAAAGGAAAACAAAAGTTTTAGGTTTCCAAACTCTTGTCGAAACAGCAAAAAGAGATACAAGTAGATTATCTTTGGGGAGATGAGTAGGTGCGGGAGGGTTGATCCCATGTTATGAGACTTTATAAAACAATGTTTAGTTATAACTGAGGGTTTCTCTTTGGGTATGATGTGAAGGATTTTGTTGGTGGCACAGAAGAGATTGTGAAATTAATTTCCAGGTTGAGTAATTGTGGTTATATGGATAGACTGGGGAAGCTGGAGGTGTTCTCATTGGAATAGATGAAGCCACAAGGAATCTGATTGATGGAGTTATATAAAATTGTGACGGGTAAAGAATGAAGTTGAGTGTCTGCAATGCACTGCCAAGGATGGCTGGAAGTACCATCAATGTGTTCAAAGACAATCTGAGTAAATTTCTAAGGAAATTATTTGCAGAACTGTAGGGAGAGGATAGAGGTATAGAAAATGTTGAACTACACTGGTCCCGATACTGATTCTACAGTATGCCACTTTCTGGTATCTTCTAGTCTAAAATAAATCGTTGTTTACCTCTACTATGTTCCTTTGTGGTTGCTACCAATATGTGAGTTATTAAGGTCATTTTTCGGAGGTGCCATTAAAGGTTGTACCAGTTTCTGCAGTACATGTTGTAGATGATATACATAGCAGTGACTGTGCAGTAGTGAAATATGAAATGAATGCCTAGATAATGAGGATGGTGACTGGGTAACCGATTATAACCTGAATACTATAGTGCTGCTTGTGATCATAGTTGTGCAGCACAGAAATGGGCCCTTTGATCAATCTATGCTAATCCCACTTACCTGCATTAGGTTCATATCCCCTTGTTCCTTTCCTATCCAAGTGCCTGTCTAAATGCCTTTTAAGTGCTGTGATTGTATCTGCCTCTACCACTTCCTCCAGAAGCTTGGTCCATATAACCATCATTCTCTGTTGAGGGGAAAAACTGTTTGTAAGATTGACTTTTAAATTTCTCTCCTCTCGCCTTATAGGAAACCATTGTAAAAGTGGTTTAAATGGACATTAGCAAGGCATTTTCACACAGTCCCATACAGTTGACTTGTCCTGAAGGCTCATTACTTTTAAACAATCACCCCTTTAAAAAAAACTATGACGACCTGTCCTATCTATGCCTCTCAATTTTATAAATCTCAAAATGTTTATACCTTGACATTTTACAAAAATAAACCTGATCTCTCCAGACAAGTAAAGCCCTCCATTCCAGGCAACATACTGGTTAATCTGTTCCGCAATCTTTTTTATTGTTACCACATCCTGTACTGTGGCGACCAAAACTGTACGCAATACTCTGTGTGGCCTGACCAATGTTTTATATAGTTGAAACATGTCATCCTAGCATTTATACGCAAGGCCATAGTCTATGAAGGCAACAATGCGGAATGCCATCTTTACTGCCCTATTCACTTGGACGCTGCTTTCAGGGAACTATGTACTTTCCTTTCAATGTCCTTCTATCTGATAACACTCATAGAAAATGAAACGTAAAAACATTGAAAATAGATGAAGGAGGAGGCCATTTGCCCCTTCGAGCCAACACCTCCATTTATTATGATCATGGCTGATGATCCACAATCAGTAACTCGTACCTGCCTTCTCCCCATATCTCTTGATTCCGCTAACCCCTAGAGCTCTATCTAACTCGCTTTTAAATTCATCCAGTGAATTGGTCGCTACTGCCTTCTGTGGCAGAGAATTCCACAAATTCTCAACTCTCTGAGTGAAAACGTTTTTTCTCATCTCAGTTTTGAATGGCCTCCCCTTTGTTGTTAGATTGTGGCCCCTGGTTCTAGACTCCCCCAACATTGGGAACATCTTCCCTGCTTCTAGCTTGTCCAGTCCTTTTATAATTTTATACACTTCTATAAGATCCCCTCTCATCCTTTGAAATTCCAGTGAATACAAGCCCAGTCACTCCAATTTTTCCTCATGACAGTCCCACCATCCCAGGGATTAACCTCATGAACCTACGCTGCACTGCCTCAATAGCAAGGATGTCCTTCCTCAAATTAGGAGACCAAAACTGCACACAATACTCCAGATGATCACACCAGGGCCCTATACAAGTGTAGAAGGACCTCTTTACTCCTATACTCAAATCCTCTCATTATGAAGGCCAACGTGCCATTAGCTTTCTTCATTGCCTGATGTTACTGCATGTTTACTTTCAGTGACTGGTGTACAAGGACACCCAGATCTCATAGCACTTCTCTTTTTCATAATCTGACACCATTGAGATAATCTACCTCCTTGTTCTTGCCACCAAAGTGGAACCTTACATTTATCTACATCAGGGGCTGGCAACCTATGGCTCCTGGGCCGTATGCGGGGTTCAGGGGTTCCCAACCTTTTTTGTCCCGTTTATCCCTGGCAACTTTAATAGCACATAACAATGTTATTTCACTTATTTATGAACAACTAATGATCAACAGAACCAAACACAGTCAGTCAATAAGAAAAAATATCTACAAATCCAGAATCAATAAATTTATCCCCTGGGTAAATTTACCCCAGGTTGGGAACCCTTGCCCTAGATCGTCTGTCCTCTAATACATCTGGGAGATTGTTTGTGTCTTCCTTAGTGAAGACAGAACCAAAGTACCTGTTCAACTCTTCTGCCATTTTGTTGTTCCCCATAATAATTTCACCTTTTTCTGCCTAAAAGGGACCCTCATTGTCTTTACTAATCTTTTTCTCTTAGCATACCTAAAGAAGCGTTTACTATCCTTCTTTATATTCTTGGCCAGCTTACCCTCGTACTTCATCTTTTCACCCAGTATTGCCCTTTTTGCTACCTTCTGTGGCCCTTTGAAAGTTTTCAATCTTCGGGCTTCCCGCTGCTCTTTGCTATGTTATACACCTTTTCTATTTATTCCAACCCTAACTTCCCTTGTCAGCCCCTTAGAATCTTTCTTCCTCTTTGGAATGAAATGATCCTGCATCTTCTGGATTATGCCCAGAAATTCCTGCCATTGCTGTTCCACCGGCATTCCTGCTAGGATCCTTTTCCAGTCGACCTTGCCCAGCTCCTCTCTCATGCCTTCACAGTCCCCTTTGTTCACTGCAACACTGACACTTCTGATTTAACCTTCTCCCTCTCAAATTGCAAATTAAAACTTATCATATTATGGTCATTACCTCCTAACGGTTTCTTTACCTCCCTTAATCCTGAGGTCCCTGTATTGATTGTATATATCCTGTAAGTATTTAATGTCACAAAATGGATTGCCTCACATTCACAATCAATTTCACCCGCCATTGTTTGGTCTTACTTTATAACTGTTGTATATCCCCAACTGTCTTCACTATCTTTTATTCCACCATTAAAAAAAAACAAACTTAATAATTGATTCACCAAGATTCCCATCCAAATAAATTACATATGTCAATATGCCAGCTCTGGTCCCTGTGGTATGTTACTGGTTATAAATTTTCAGGATCAAAAATCCCCATCACTACT
This sequence comes from Leucoraja erinaceus, assembly GCF_028641065.1. NCBI lineage: Eukaryota > Metazoa > Chordata > Chondrichthyes > Rajiformes > Rajidae > Leucoraja > Leucoraja erinaceus. Next base: position 15,355,399 of record NC_073393.1, on the reverse strand, counting down.
GCCCTCTGCCTCCTATCATCAGGCCAATTTTGAATCCACCTTAAACCCTGTATCCCCAAGCCTTCAGGACAAGTCAACTGTTTGGGACTATGTAAAAATGCCTCGCTAATGTCCATTTAAACCACTTTTACTATTCTTACATTGGTTTTCTTAATTAACCCTATAAAAAAACTCATCAGATTTATGAGATTGGATTTCCCCTGCACAAAACCATGCTAACTCATTAATCAGTCCCTACCTTTCCAAGTGAATATAGATCCTGTACCTTAGAATGTAAGCTCTCCAGTCTGTACTTTCCTGGCTTATCCCTATTGTTAGTGAATAGAAAAACCGCACGAGCTATCTTCCGGTCGTCTAGAGCCCCAGAGCCCCAGCAATCTCCTTACTTGCTTCTCATGGTATCCTATGTATTGGTGGGGCTATATTCCATTACATCTGGCTGTGGATAGCGGTCAGTAATGTTTGCTAGAATATTTATGTTTGTCAGTTGGCATTTTCCTTTGAACGACAAGGGGAGGTAATTAGGCATTTGTCTGAGATGATTATTGTTTGACATGTGTGAATACATTCATACCACTCTGTCAAAATTACCCTAATAATAATCATAAGGTCATAAAAGATTGGAGCAGAATTAGGCCATTCGACCCATCAAGTCTACTCCACCATTCAATCATGGGTGATCTATCTCTCCCTCCTAACCCCATTCTCCTGCCTTCTTCTTGTAATCTCTGACGCCCTAATCAAGAAGATTAGAAACATAATATTTCTGTTGAAACAGAATTGTTGCATAAAGCGGCTTTGTTTATATGTTATTTTGATTGCATTAGCAAAACCTGGGACCAAAGCCTTGTGAAGGGGAACAAAGGAACGAGTGAGCAAGGAAATAAAATCAAATGTGAGAGAGATAGAAAAGAGAAATAGCATTTTCAGGAAAGCGATAATGAGTGAATTTACAGGACGATATATTTGTAAAAAATTAGAGATTTTATTGCTTTTAAGTTTCGATGTATGGAGTAGCTTAGTAATGGATGTTTTAGGAATTGTAACGCCTGATGTTCGAAATAGAGAACATCTGTGGTTGATCTGTTTATGAATTAAAGATTATAATATTGAATATGTGAATGAAATGTTCAGGAAATGCATACCTTTTTGCATCTTAACTTTGGCTTGGTTTTGTTTTTCTTTCTGCCTTAAGCTTTTTGAATTTTATTTTTCCGGTCATATTAAAGTGATTAGATAACCAAGTTGTCAAATTGATCACTGAAATTCTTTTGCATCCTGCGTATAGAAGAGTTTGTTGCTCATGCTGGAAATGTAACATGCCTGGTGCTGGGAAAGAATTCAGGCAGACTGTTGGCCACAGGTGGTGAAGACTGTCGAGTCAACTTATGGTCAGTCAGCAAACCTAACTGTGTTATGGTAAGTTAATAGATGTTCAAATAGTAGTAACATTTATCCCTCCTTTAAGGTTTATGTGAAATTGTGTGGTTTTGCCTCACAAGGTCAGCACACGACTTTGCCCTCAAATTAGAATTACACATTCTCACAAACTTTACAAATAGCTGGCTAAGATGTATAAATATTTCTTCTGGAGAATAGAGAATGCTCCTGACTTTGTAGCTATGGTGTGCTACTGTTTAAAAATCAGGTTGTACTTTCATCTAACCTATTCCAAGTGACCCATCATATATTTTCTTGATTGATTTAAAGGCCCCATTTTGAAAAAAAAAACAGATCATGTATATTTTTCTACTTTTTGTGGTATTGTACAGGATCTGGTAAAACTGTGTTTATCTGTATTTTTCATTCCTTTTATTGGCAAAACCATTTAACAATTCTCACTCAATGTTGATTTTTTTAGAGTTAAAACAATGCCAACGTTACAGGCAGATTGATTTTACACCACTTTATCAGCAAAGATTGGATGACCAAAGTAAATTCATTATTTTTTTCAATAGCATTTGTATACCAGCCATATTTTTTTTCAAATCTGGCCTTGAGTTCTAGGGAGTCCATGAGTGAGCCCAGGTAGCTTATATTACTGAATGTATTATTTACTGAACTGCTGTCTTGCTTGTGTGCTGCAGAGAACCCTTTGCAGAATCTATCAGGTGCTCTCTGTGCTGCTGTGCAAGGTGCACGTGTGGTCCATACCCCACTCTACAGTAACGGACATCCAAGCCATCTTTTGTTTCATCTCTGGATTCAAGATGGGGTGTGCACAAGGAGTTGCAATGCACAGATCTTTGGAAAACGGAGTGGGGAATGAGTGGGGGAGAAGAAAGAGTATCCTGGATTGACCCCATTCTGATCACAAATCAGGCTGTGCATTGAACCAAAGTACACGAGCAATAAGTGTCACATTGTGCTAAAGTTGTATCTGTTCACAGGGTTGTAAAATATTGGTCCTCTTTGCTGAGGGCACTCTGCTGTGTTACTTGTCCTCTGTGGAAAAATTATTTCAGGAAAATGGCCTTTAACCATGTCTATCAGACAGTGCCCAGTGCAGAACAAACAGTAGGAAAAAGATTCTGTGGATTGGTTCCCCAACCAAATCCTCAAAACTATTTGGCAGAATTTCTAATTACCGGAACATGCCAACAAGCACCAACACCTTACTTGGCTGGCAGTGAGCAGGGCCCTCTCTGTCAGATCCTTCTTGCAAAGACAACATCTTGCCCTCAGTGCACAATGTCCTCCAGACAGCTATGATGAGTATAAGGCAATTGTCCACCTCTTCATGGACTGTGCGGTTGCAAAGAAGATCTGGAAAAGAATGCAAAGGTCTTGGTCAGGATTCAGCCCAAGCAACTGTATAACAGAGGACCACCGGACTGATTTACAGGCTGTACCCGGATGCACCGAGACAAATATGAGTTGCTGTTTGGAAGTTCGTCTACTCTGTGTAAAATGCACTTTGGTCTGCGTGTCGGTCTCCCAGTGCTACAAGATGTCTCTAAGTGAATGCACTTAATGAAGCATGGAAGCTTGGTACAGTGGGGAAGAACTGGAATCTGAGGTCCTCTTGCCACTGGGTACTGAGGGTATGAGTCCCGTATACTAGTCTCTCAAACTTGTCAAGGAGGCCATGTGATAGGCATTGTTTTGTACCTGGTAGGTATAAATTCAATTAGACTATCATTATAATTTTGTATTTTGTGTATATTTTATGAATGAAGTTTATTTTTGAAACAAAAAAAATTAACTGAACTCTTGGCATGTAGTTGCACTATTACAAGATGAAGTAGATATTGTTGTGAAATCTTGTGGAATATTTGTTGACTGTGAAGTCGGATAAACTAATTACATAAGTTTAAATGCTCATGACATCTGGAATTTAAAAGCGCTTCCCTCAAATTTGAAATACTGTGCTTTTATCCAAATGCTTCAAATGTTGTACGCCCATTTGTGTGCATGTATCACCTTATTTTCTACAGCATAACAAAGCATAATTTAAAACACAAATTTCACTATAGAGTCTTACAGGTCACAACACACCAGTCGAATGTATTCAATTTAAAGACTCTGAGGAGTTGGTTGTTGCAGGCTCACGGTCTGGATCACTAAGAATATGGGATTTGGAAGCCGCTAAGAGTAAGTACCAATTTTTTATTTTATCAATCAGTTCCTTCCTACACAGACCTATGTTTTTTTCTTTAAGTCTGCCACCATTTTTAGATTGAACAATGACAAAGATGAGTTTCTCTTCTGATTTAGTCTAGTTTAGTTTCATTGGTTTCTCCTGATAAATGCTGATGAAGAGTGTAAACACCATTGAATGCAGATTTTTGTACCGAACTGAAGACTGTGCATGTCCTTGATTAGCTACCTAAACAGATTACAAAGGAATTACTTTGTAGATGAAAGAGACGTTTTTCAATTATTTATGTTACGAAAATCCTAGTAATTCATTATGGGTATATTTTTAAGAAATGTAGCAGTTCAAGTCAAAATAGTTTGTGAAAAAATGCAACACCTTAATATTAACTCTGGTGAATAAAATAATGTGGACATTTATTTTGGCATGTATAATATCACTTTTCTTTGCTTGTTCCTCATTTTGAAAAACAATTTTTCAAAGAAAATATTTGTAGTTGTGGTAATTAAACATGGTGATGGATCAGGTAGAGACACAAGAACATTTCAGCATTCAAAAAAACTATCAATAGAAGTGATGTATTTGTTAAAAGCCATGTGCACAGCTGAAACGTTAGCTAAACAAAACTGTATGGAATTGTGATTTTGCAACCTGATTAAGAAAAGTTTAATGCTGGATTCATGAAAACAAGCTGCTGTTTCAACCTGAATGCCACGTTGTAATTATTAACTTCTCTTTGGGTAATTCATAAACCAGTAATGTGTATGATAATGTATAAACATTGTAGTTTTTCTTTTCTTTCAAGTCCTTCGGACGCTGTCTGGCCACAAAGCCAACATCTGCAGTTTAGACTTTCATCCTTTTGGAGAGTTTGTGGCTTCTGGCTCTATGGACACCAATGTAAAGGTACTATATAGTAAAGAACAAATTGTGGTTAAGTGCAACTTTAAAATAACACTTTAGGAATAAGAAAAGACAATTTTTCTCCGGCATGACTGTCAGTCTGACGGACGCTAGCAACAGCGGCTCCTAATTGATCCTCTTTCTCCAGAATTCCATGTGACTGCCTCATGACTTTTTTTTCTTCCTGATACCCTTGCCTAATAAAATATTTTCAAGACTCTCATTCCTTAAAAATACAGGATTTAATTGTGCCGTAGTTGTACAGTATGGAAACGAGCTATTTGGCCTGCCATATCCACGCTGACCAGTGGTTCACTCAGACATATTAATTCTATCTTCCAGCTCTTTTGTGCCAATATTTAACTTTTAGTCATGTCTAATGATAGTTATCTGGTCTTGATCATGCTTCTGTTTATGTGAGGTTGAGGTGTAAATTTGCTTTTGTCTCCTACAATACAATGGACATGGAAAGTCGTATGACAGGTCCTGAAGTTACTTTTTTTTCAATAATTCTTAATCTTGAAGTCTTAAGGTGGGTGATGCAGCAAAGTTGTAGTCACTCCTGCCACGGCAGTTGTCCTTACTATCTATTGCCAACACACAGTTGTTAATATTTATTAGATCAAATTTTGCTGGAAATTTGCAAACTTATCTGCTGTGTTTCTATTTCTAGTTGTGGGACATTCGGAGGAAAGGTTGTGTAATGACATACAAGGTGAGTGCAATAACAAGTTTTTGTACACATTTTTTTGTTCGGCTGATGGCAAAATGGTTACCTGTCAGTTAACCTTGCAGCAATTTTTGACTGTAAAGGGAATCTATTTTGGACATCAAGAAAACGTGCTGAATGGCAACAGTTTAGTGCTATCTTAGTGTGGTGTTCTATTTGTATGATATTTGTGGTGAGAATTGGTGCCATCAATATATACAGCAATAGGTGTTGGTTATATTCATGAGAGCATAAAGGGACCAATTGTCCCTGCTCTTTAATTTCTTGCTGGACTCCACTCTTTCCTTACACTTTCTGACTTGACTCATTTTGGGAAACCTCTGACCTTTCTGGTTCTTTTTGCTGGTCCCTTTTTGTAAGCACATCTTTTTGAAATACCAATAAATAATTCTTAATTCTCTCGTCAATCAATCCACTTTGATAATCACTAATGTGAATAACATTTGTACCTGAATGGGATTTATGCCTATCTACACCTTCTGCTGTGACTATAAAGTCGAGATTGAAACCCTAATTCAAATGCTTCATATATTTATGCTGGGATTTTTTACGGTGCTGTGCTGTGCTATATTGAACCTTCTCTAAAATCAAAAAGTTACGCAAACCATCCAGACCAGATCACAGCTTTCCTCGTCTGCATTTGCCTGATGAAAGGCTTATTCAGATGGTCAGTGACAACCCTCAAACCGCTTTTTCTTTGTCAGTTTCAATGTTTGTCACAGTCTTGAGATAAATCCTTGTTGGATGCTGCTTGCTTATTTGTGTTGTGTAACACATAGAACAACAGGACAGGAACAGGCTTTATGGCCTACAGTATCTTATGCCTGCCTGCACATGAACTCTGGAAGGTAGACAAAATTGCTAGAGAAACTCGGTGGGTGCGGCAGCATCTATGGAGCAAAGGAAAGAGGCACCGTTTCGGGCCGAAACCCTTCTTCAGACTGACAGATGAACTCTGCCTGCACGTGATCCATATCCATTCCCTGCATATCCATATGCCTATCTAAAAGTCTGACAAAACACCTCTTTTATATCTGCTTCTACCAGCTTCCCTAGCAGAACATTCTAGGCACCCACCACTCTGTTATAAAAAAAAGTCTACATTGCACATCTCTTTTTAAACTTCCCTCTATGACTGTAAAGCTATGCCATTGACATTTGGCTTTGACATATCAACCCAGGGAAAAAGCTTTTGCTTGTTTCTAGTTTCTAATTCCAGGCAGCATTCTGCTAAACCTCTTCTGCCGCCTCCCCAAAACCTCTCCCTGCAAAGGGGTGACCAGAGCTCCATATAACACCTCAATGAGGGAATTGAAGGCAATATCTCCAAGTTTGCGGATGACACTAAGCTGGGGGCAGTGTTACAATGCACAACAATGAATACCATACCCCTTCTTTATCCCTCCATCTACTTGTCTTGCAACTTACAGTGGGCTATGGACTTGTTTGATCCATCCACACGTCAATGCCGCTAAGGGTCTTGTCAATAACTGTAAATTCCCCCCTTGCATTTGACCTTTTGAAGTACAAAATACAGGATATAGTTAGTGCTACACCATCTAAATGGTGGGCCTTTGCAGGGACACACAAATGCAGCGTGACGGTGTGTCAGGTTCAGTCATTGAAGGTAGGGATGCAGGTGCAGCTGCAGATGAAGAAAGCGTGAAGGTATGTTAGCTTTCAGCTTTGCAGAAGGATTTGCGTATAGGAGCAGAGAGGTTCTACTGCAGTTGTACAGGGTCTTGGTGAGACCACACCTGAAGTATTGCGTACAGTTTTGGTCTCCAAATCTGAGGAAGGACATTCTTGCCATAGAGGGAGTGCAGAGAAGGTTCACCAGACTGATTCCTGGGATGTCAGGACTGTCTTATGAAGAAAGTCTGGATAGACTTGGTTTACACTCTCTAGAATTTAGGAGATTGAGAGGGGATCTTATAGAAACTTACAAAATTCTTAAGGGGTTGGACAGGCTAGATTCAGGAAGATTGCTCCGGATGTTGGGGAAGTCCAGGACAAGGGGTCACAGCTTAAGGATGGGGAAATCCTTTAAAACCGAGATGAGAAGAACTTTTTTCACGCAGAGTGGTGAAACTCTGGAAATCTCTGCCACAGAGGGTAATATGAGGCCAGTTCATTGGCTATATTAAGAGGGAGTTTTTAGGTGTGGCCCTTGTGGCTAAGGGGATCAGGGGGTATGGAGAGAAGGCAGGTACGGGCCACTGAGTTGGATGATCAGCCATGATCATATTGAATGGCGGTGCAGGCTCGAAGGGCCGAATGGCCTACTCCTGCACCTAATTTCTATGTTTCTATGTTTCTATAACACTTCAAATGTATCCTAACCAACGTTTTATAAATTTCCAACATGACTTCGAGACTCCTGTGCACAATGCACAACAATGAATACCATACACCTTCTTTATCACTCCATCTACTTGTCTTGCAACTTACAGTGGGCTATGGACTTGTTTGATCCATCCACACGTCAATGCCGCTAAGGGTCTTGCCAATAACTGTAAATTCCCCCCTTGCATTTGACCTCATGAAGTACAAAATAGTTGATATAGTTAGTGCTACACCATAAACTGTCACTGGTGCCTTTGCAGGGACACACAAATGCCGTGCGGTGTTTAAGGTTCAGTCCTGATGGGCGATGGATTGCTGCTGCTGGAGATGATAGCACCGTGAAGGTATTTACTTAGAGCTTTGCAGAATAAGAATGCGACAAATACAAACAATTAATTTACTGAATTTGGCTGAAATACTTTCTTAACCTCTGGAAAATCCGTGTACAAGAAAAGCTCCCAACGCTTTTACTGAGTTACAATCGGTAATACCTTGTTTATAACAACTATTTTGTTTAAAATAAAGTTAATTTCTCTTGATGGGTATTTAAGTATTACATGCTGAATGCCAAAACATATTATGTTGAGTGATGAACGTGAGAAGATCAAAGTGGAGCATGGAAAATCTTGATAATATATTGCTGTATTTTCTTCTTGTGTTCCACTTTCAATTGAGAAGGAAAGTCAGAGGTCCTTATTTGGGATGGTATTGCAATGATTGTGAATAGCATGAAATGGCACAATACAAAATTCACAAAGTTTAATATATTTCAAATTATTAGTGAAATAATACTTTTGGTTTTACTGGTATGGTCATCCCTAATTTCCTCTAGGTAAGCAGTAAATGATGTCCTTGCCAGTGATGGCCTCATCAAATGAATAAATGAATGAAAAACATCTCATACAACACTAGAGTATACGGTTTGGCATCCACTTGTGTGTCAAGAAGCTTTCAAGTTATTACACTCGAGTGAGGTCTAGAAACGGTATGGAGATGTCAGAAATGGTCCAGGTGTATTTGAGTGCCGGATGGAAGTTAGTGGTGAAATGGATGAAGTCAGTGAGTTCTGTACGGGTGCAGGAGGTAGCACCAATGCAGTCATTGATGTAGCGTAGGTAGAGTTTGGGGATAGGGCCACGGTACACCTCAAACAAAGATTGTTCGACGTCCCCTACAAAGAGTAAGGACCAGCGCTAGGCAGAGGAGAGTGTCAGTAGACGGGGATTGGTTGGTCCTACGGTTAAGGAAGAAAAGGAGGGTTTTAAGACCCCCCTGGTGGGGGGGATGGAGGTGTAGAGTGACTGCACATCCATGGTGAAGATGAGGGAATGGGGGCCTGGAAAACCGAAGTCATGGAGGAGGCGAAGAGCGTGTGAGGTGTCTTGAACATGGGTAGGGAGGGATTTAACTAGGGTGGATAGGATGGAGTCGAGGTATGTGGAAATAAGTTCCATGGGACACAAGCCGGCAGAAACAATGGGTCTGCCAGGACAGTTAGTTTTATGGATTTTGGGGATCAGGTAAAATCGGACCGTGCGGGGCTGGGGAACGGTGGCATCTAAGATAGCTCTGTTTTCTGGTTATGCTGATAAAACATGTTGTTTCAGACTTTCTTTGATAATCCAACATGGGCCCAAACACTGATAAAAGTGACCCATGTGTCTACAAGGATAATGACTGCATTATTGTAGGTGTCAAAATCTTGTAACTTCCTGTTGAATACTGCTTCTTGAGCTTCACCACCACTTTACCTTTTTGTGCAAGAAAGGATGGATGATAAATGTGGTCTTTGCATTACATTTGCTTCCCCAGCATTATGCAATCTTCTGTTTGTGAACACTTAATTGACATCCACAGCAGTAGGTGTCAAATTTGCTTTGGGTCTTTTAGTAAATTGCTCGAACGTTGACTTGGACAATGGATTTTTGGTAATTAATTCCAAATTAATTCAGGACTCGAGCTGTCCTATTAACGTTTGTCTAACTAGGTTAATTGATCCTCAGTCAAAATATCCATTGTGTTATGGATTAATTTATTTTGAAAAGTATGAAACTTTTGATTAAACAGAAAATGTATTCCCTTTATCTTTCTTTTCCCTTTTTGAGTTATTTTGCTTGGCACAACATAAGGAGACTGTTCAGTACTCACTTAATGTGATGTGAAAATGCATCCTGTCAAGATTGGATACAAAGATGGAAAAAGAGCCAATTTAGTATCCAACACTTTTGCCATTTCTTGTGTGCATTTTTTAAGAAGTAATTGCCTGTAGGAAGGTGCCTTCAACTGAGTAATACCATCAAAATTAAAGTTGGTAAATGTGCTTTAAGCCTCTTTCCTTGATCTACTACCTGTCCACTATCTAAATTATTGAATGTAGAAAGAGTTATCTTTAGAAGCCTTTTTTTTCCTCTGTCTTTTTTTCAGCTGTGGGATTTATCAGCTGCAAAAATTCTAACGGAATTTACAGATCACACTGGACCTGTAAATATTGTGGAGTTCCACCCGAATGAGTATCTCTTGGCTTCCGGCAGCTCAGACAGGTCAGGACAGATGTTGTTTTGAAATTAGTATTGCCCACAATTTCATCTGGTAATCAAAATTATTTTTTTAATACTATACCTTTTGCTTTGTTTAATGTACTTTCTGTGGTGATATTCAATGATTTTGAACAGCCGGTGCACCCTTTATGTATATAAATTATGCTTGTAGGAGCCCAAGATCTAAATTAACTTTAATTATGCGATAGTTATGCCCACGCTGAATGTGAAACACACTTCTCAGTTTAACATGCTTTGAAGGTAGAAGATACAAAGCACTAATATTGGCAATGACTAAATTCAGTGTTTTCACTATCCACATTTTATTGCTTTTATTCAATTGTTCATAAATGATATACACTCCAAATGATGTGAGTTATGACTGATTCATTGGCACTCCGTATTTTGGATTACGTGCCTTAATTCTCACAACAGCACAGTCATTAGCAGTATTGAGGTAGTATTGCACTGTTTGGACTCTATATTTTGTATGAGATATTAACCCGAGGCTCTGAATGCTCTCTTGAGTAAATGGCACAATATCCTATCGGTCTACTTTTAAGTGTTCATTCTGGAGTCATGGCCAACATTTATCCCATAAAACATTATTGAAATAGATGACTGGTCACAAACTTGTTATTTTTGTTACTTTAAATTCAAATTGGCTGCCTGGGTTACAGGGGAATACATATTTTAGTATTTTAATGACTGAAAAGGTGTTTGACATGCCCTGGTCATCAATAACTATGTTACCAAAAATCTTGCACTTTTAACATTGCCTTAACATTGATAATCGGAAACCTTTGCTGTGACATAGTCTCCACAGATCGGAAAAGAGATATTTAATTGTGTCTTGACCCTTCTTAATAATAGATAGCAAAGGACTTGGATACTGAACGTATATTGACTGTATTTTGCATCTCCATTGTCCCTCGAGCTGTTAAATGCACATTGTGACTATTGACTCGCCTAAATTATATGCAAGAGTGGATTTATTTAGGAAGCAAACGGATACATTTAACCCTACTTGCAATGTGCTAGATAGAACTTATTTTTTCTTTCCATTGTGATGAAACCTCAAATTTTAGCAAACTTTTTATTTGTCTATCCAATGGAAAGGCTATTTGTGTGCGGGTCTAATAACAATTGGAAATGTGGTTTTGCTTTGATGTTCCGCAGGTACTTAACACTATATTCCCTCTTTCAGAACGATAAAGTTTTGGGATCTAGAAAAGTTTAAGATGGTGAGCTGCACAGAAGTAGAGAGCACCCCTGTCAGGTACATGGAGCCTTGTTGTGTGTTTTTAAAAGCTGTATTGAAACTAGTGTTTTTTAACGTGGATCAAATGTGCGTACATTGGATGAGTTCACGGAATAGGTACAAAGAATACTCACCTTGTATGTTTTTTGAAAGGCAACTGCAAAAGAGCTATAGAATCAGTATCACGTGCACTGTAGTGTACTGCTTTTTGAGTGCTGTAGGATTTCTTATTTAGTTGGCTAAGAGGTTTGTGTTTCCAAAAAATACTTGTATATTCTTGTTTACCATTTTTTTGTTCCCTATTTTTCCCCTCTTCTAAAGGGGTTGATTCATGCTTTAACATCTTCCATGCATCTTAGCCACTTGCCAATATTTTTTTTGAGGTGCTTGAGTGTAGACTGCATAATATTTTGCAACTTTTTTAGGGACTTCCTTTAAAGTTGAGGTTCATCAACCCTCACCTTTGTCTATGTGCATGAACTTTCGGCTATGGCTTATGTGCTCAAGAGTAGGAATTTTTGTTAATTTCCACCACTGCTCATCCTCGCCCCAGAGTCAACAACGTGGAAGCGTCTGCGTGCAATTAACGGAAAGAGAATGTAGGAAAGGTTAAGTTTAAACTAACAGGGCAGGGGGATGGGAACCAATGCAAGGAGACAGAGGGCCATAAAAGGAGGACAGAAGCAGACGGTAGATAAGAAAAACAAACCTGAAAGCTTTTACGTCTTAATGTGAGGAGCATAAGGTGGATGAATTGAATGTGCAGTTAGTAGTTAAGGAATAAGACATAGTTGGAATTACGGAGATATGGCTCCAGGGTGACCAAGGCTGGGAGCTAAACATGCAGGGATATTTGATATTCAGGAAGGATAGACAGAAAGGAAGAGGAAGTGGGGTGGCATTGCTGGTTAAAGAGGAGATTAATGCAATAGCAAGGAGAGACATTAGCTTGGATGCTATGGAATTGGTATGGGGTTAATAAAGGGGTTAATTAAGGGGGGGGGGGAAGAGTATGAAAGAAAGCTTGCAGGGAATATAAAAACAGACTCTTAACAGCTTCTTTAGATATGTAAAAAGATTAGTGAAGACAATTGTAGGTTCCTTACAATCATTGACAGGTGAATTTATAAAGAGAAACAAAGAAATGGCAGAACTGTTAAATGAGTATTTTGGTTTTGTCTTTACTCATTGAAGACTCAAACAATCTCCCAGAAATAATAGGGGACCGAGGATCTAGTGGTATGGAGGAACTGAAGGGAATCCACATTAGTCAGTTAGTTGGGTAAACTGTTGGGACTGAAGGCAGATAAATCTCCAGAGGCTGATGGTCTGCATCCCAGTGTACTCAAGGAGGTGGCCCTAGAAATTGTGGATGCATTGGTGATCATTTTTCAATGTTCTTTCGATCCTGGATCAGTTCATGTGGACTGAAGGGTAGCAAATGTAACACCACTTTATAAGAAGGGAGGGAGAGAGAAAACTGAGAATTATAGACCAGTTAGCCTTATATCGGTAGTGGGGAAGATGCTTGAGTCGATTGCTAAAGATGCTATAACAGCACATTTGGAAAGCAGTGACAGGATCGGTCAAAGTCAGCATGGATTTGGCTTGACTAATCTGTAATTTTTTGAGGATGTAACAAGTAGAATGTATAAGGGAGAGGCAGTGGATGTGGTGTATCTGGACTTTCAAAAAGCCTTTGACCAGGTCCCACACGAGATTAGTGTGCACAATTAGAGCACATGGTATTGGAGGTAGGGTATTGACATGGATAGAGAACTGGTTGGCAGACAGGAAGCATAGAGTAGGAATTAACGGGTCCATGATCATATTGAATGACGATGCTGGCTCGAAGAGCCAAATAGCCTCTTCCTGCGCCAATTTTTCTGTTTCTATGTTGGCACCTTCTTGATCCTTGTAACCCAGCATCATGTTCTCTTCTTAGAGAGAGTATGTTTTAATGTAGGTGCCTTTTTAATTTTTGATGATTAGGAATTAATTCTGAATGGAGTACTTAATTATTTGGTGAGCGGAATAATTTCTGACAGTTGCCATATACTTTTTTAAGATGTCATTAAATTGATCCAACAGTCTGATAGGTATGACATGAGTTTCTCAATGATAAAACTGTTCAGTTAATATTCTCCATTTGTTTTAGGAGTATTTTGTTCAATCCAGACGGTTGTTGTCTATACAGTGGATCTCAAGATTCATTGCATGTTTACGGCTGGGAGCCTCCACGTTGCTTTGATGTACTTCCTGTTAACTGGGGTAGAGCAGCAGACCTTTGCATCTGTTCCAATCAATTGGTATGTCCTGTATAGTTATGGATATTAAAGTACAAAATGGGCAGTTAAGACAACTAGTCAAGTAATGGAATGTCATACACCTTCATGTTACAAGGAATTAAGATCCCAAGAGGAAATTACACTGCTTTGCAAAAATATATTGACACAATTGATGAAAGGTATATGTATTAATGTTGAGGTATGCTATTTATTATCAGTAAAATACTGTGGATCCTGCAAATGTGAAATAAAAACAAAATCTTGGAGGCATCATCAATAGAGAGAAGTCTTACATTTCAAGTTGACAAACTTTGATCAAATTCTAATGGGTGAATATTGTTTTGAAAATCTAACTATTTATCTCTTCTCTAATGCCTGACCTAATTATTTCCAGCATTTTCTATTTCAAAAATGTTTGGCAGACCATGGCGTGCTTTTCTATTTTTCTTTTGGTGAAATTCTCTGATGTCCTGTCCAAGATTCTTTCCTTCGCCAACATCACCTAAAACATTTCACAATTATTTTACACCTAAATCTTGTTGCTCTGAAATTTGGATTGGCAAATGTTAAGCCAACTAGTCAAGACAACTAGTTAAGACAAATAGTCAAGTAATGGAATGTCATACACCTTCATGTTATAAGGAATTAAGATCCCAAGAGGAAATTACACTACTATGCAAAAATACATTGACACAATTGAGATTGTGTTCAGATGTGTTCAGCTGAACTTATTCATCTGAATAATTCATTTTGTATCCACTGGGCCACTTGAAATTAATAATGTGTATGTTTATAGTAAATTTAATTTTTCTGATCACTGTGCTTATAAAAAGAGGTATGGCTGGTATGGCAAAGGGTTCAAGGATGATTTGGATTTCAATTCAATAAATCAAGTGAATAGAAATTAATCAGAGAATGGTTTGGTCTCCATTTATAAAGTTTCTGGAACAAATTGGTACCAAAGATCAAAGTGCACTCTTGTATTTTTGCAATTGAATCGTCAGAACTAGAGTTAAATCTGGACTTGCTCTCTGGATCTGTCCCTTGTATTTTCAATTGGTGCAGAATTTTGTATGGGTGAGGCACGTTCTGCTTTAACCTCTGAATTATAGATTGAACTGAGAACTGACTCGATATAATGATTGATCATGTTTTTGGTAAACACAGTTTAGAGCTTATGTTGAAATAAATGTTTATCAGCAGATTTTCTTTAAATGGTGCTGGTGGTTTTAATATATGGATCCCAGAATGCAAGATTAGTGCCTAAAATTACTCTGTGCATGTGCACTTGCCTTAAACATTGAAGATAATCATTCTTTACAGTTTCCCCAAGTGCTGTTTAATTTCATTGTGCTTTGTTTTCATAATAGATTGGAGCTTCATTCAATCAGGTGACAGTCTCCACATTTGTGGTGGATTTGAATCGAGTGAAGAAGACTGGTTCAATTGTGCAGGGCACAGTTGAAGATGAAAAGCTCTTCAATTTACCAGTGATGAAAGTAGCTGCACTCAGACGCAATTATGAGCGGCCTCTAACCACATGCAACAGACCTCAAAGGTAAAGTCATCCTGCTTTTAACTTCTTCCATAGCTTTGCCACTCCTTTTATCTAATATCTTCCAGCACAGAAGCTCCTTTTGAGTTGTCTCTGCTACTGCGGATCTAGTCCCTTGATCATAACTAAATTAATTCTCAAACTGGAGGAACAGCACCTCGTATTCAGTTTGGGTAGGTTAAAACTGGAAAAACAGCACTTTGGGTAGCTTAAACTGATGGAGAAGCTCCTCGTATTCTGCTTGAGTCATTGAAAACTGGAGGAATGGCACTTCAATATTTATACCATTGGGTTGTAAGAAACCAAAACGGAATATAAATTTTCCATTTCATGGCCGCCTGAAGGGGGGGTGCGATGGGTCGGTCGCACCCCCCCTTTTTATCCCCAGAGTTTAAAAAATCCGGAAGGGAAAAAATGCACCAGAGAGCATCTAAAGTCCCAGAGCTTCCAGGCCCCTTAATCGGGCTCTGGACCCAGGGACTTCGCGCTTGTGATGTGCGCTGCACGCACATTATTTCACATACATTTTTTGTAATCCTATTATGCCACACCCCCCCCTTTTTGAAAAGCTCCGTACGGAGTCTGCATTTTTAGGTAACTGACCTACATAACCAGCCTCTCCCTGGCCCTCCCCACCTTCCCCCTTTCTGTCCCACTTGGGTGTGTACCCATTTCTTCCACGATCTCTCCCGTCTCCTTCCACCTATATCCTTCCTCTGGCTTCACAATTTGCGGATCTCCTTTCATTATCTGATATGCTTGAGTCATCTTTCTATATTTTGTCTTTGTCCACCAATCTGTCCATCAAACCCCCCTCACCTATATCCACATATCACTTGCCTAGCATTCTCCTACACCAACCTCTCCAGCTTTCTCCTCCCCTACTACAATCTGTCTGAAGAAGGGCCCTAGCCCGAAACGTCAATAATCCATGTTCTCCAG
The DNA here is from genome assembly GCF_028641065.1 of Leucoraja erinaceus. NCBI lineage: Eukaryota > Metazoa > Chordata > Chondrichthyes > Rajiformes > Rajidae > Leucoraja > Leucoraja erinaceus. Next base: position 15,339,239 of record NC_073393.1, on the reverse strand, counting down.
AGATGCTGCCTGCCTGCTGAATTATTCAAACCATTTTTTTTATAAACCATCATCTGCAGTTCCTTGTATTGATGTCTTAATTCTCTCCATTCTTGATGTCTGTGATGTCTGCCAAACCCTAAACTAAATTTCAACCCATTTCTTTGATGAAGCTTTCGGCAGTCTTCTGTATTTATTTAATTGGCTTGACATTAGATTTTTTTTTCTCGTTGCTCCTGGGAGCTACTTTGAAATTCACCATATGTTACAATGATCTACTGGAGCTATTCTACTTTACCCTTTCCCAATACAAATTGTCTTGTCTTGATAGCAAAGTGAAAGAAGAGCTGGAGAATGAAGGGAAAAACCAGAGTGCAGAAGAGGAGAAGGATGACAAGGAGTCGACTGCAGAAATCAGGAATCCAGAGGAATACAAGGAGATTTTTCAGCCACAAAATGCCATTGGTCTGTAAATTATTTTCTAGTATTTCTACATTTGTTGATCATTTTAAAATAAACAACAGATTTCATGGAGTTAGTTAAAACATTTTGGTGAATAACAATTTCAAGTTATGAGTATGTTTAGATTGTTTTCTTCAACATGGGACGTTTCAGCAACTTTCCAAAATTTCATGGGTTAATCAGTTTTCATTATAATGCAGGCAAAAGCAAATTATATCTGATACGTAAATATTTTTTATTAATTTCCATCTGTCTTTGGAATTGGAAAGCTGGAATTGCATGTGTTAGTCTCTTGAAAATGTATCTCTGTTGAAAATAGCAAGAACACTATATAACTGAAATGTACTGCAGTTGAAATTGATGATAAAGACCACAATTCATATTAAAACTAGCTTAAACTTATCAAGAATTCTGAATTGTGCTTGCATTACTAAAGTTAGTGCATCCTGCCGGCATCTAATCTTATCAAGTTGGAAACAAAGTATTTGGAAGAATATTGTGAAATGTTGTTGCCTAATTGGTGCTTTTCTGACAGCTCGAACTCCACCTCGGCGGACTGATCCCTTCCCTGCTCCACCAGAAGATGGTAAGCCCCTTTTAGAGTATCTTTACATGGGTATCTTCTCTATCCTTTTTTAAACATAACAATAAGTGTGCCAATGTCTTTAAATGTGTTAAACATGTTTGCACACTAGGTGGCAGTTTAGTACAAAATTTATATTAACTGCACTGTTTTGTTTCCATTCGGGTTGCCCTTGCCTTTTGTTCTTTTGTCATTGATATTTAACCATTTGAAGCTGATCCTGAATTATTTTTTTTAAAGCACCATTTTCTCCCACCCTCCTAACGAAAAGAATCAAATTCCTGTACCTCTTATTTAATTTATTTTAAACTGTACTTTTCAATTTTTTTTTTATGCCAAGAAGATACTAATTAGCCAAAAATCTACAAATTTCTTTTTTGTGATTACATGTATGCAGATTCATAGAATTCTTTCATATTTGGTCAGTCCGGTGGCTGTGGCCGCCGACACACATGCCAGTATTCTTCAGTACCGCGAAGCCACACAAAAAAGCTGGAGAAACTCAGCGGGTGCAGCAGCATCTATGGAGCGAAGCCCCCAGGCAACGTTTCGGGCCGAAACCCTTCTTCAATCTGAAAGAAGGGTTTCGGCCCGAAACGCTGCCTATTTGCTTTCGCTCCCCGGTAGATTGCTGCTGCACCCGCTGAGTTTCTCCAGCTTTTTGCGACCAAAGATTTTAGCGGAGCTCCTCTAGGATCTTTGGCTTAAATTCTTCAGTACTCGTCTTTGCATGTGTTTTGGGACGTTAATGCTGAGTGATTGAATTTTATGCAGATACTACTTCTGTGAAAGAATCTGAAAAAGTGACTCCTCCAACAGAGGTGCCCTCTCCTGCCTTAAAAAGATTACAGGTCAGTAATGCAGTTTGAAAGACATTTATCTTAAATCATTAAACCACTTCTACTAAGCTACACATGGAACAATTCCAGAACCTGGTACATGTACAAAATATCTAAATTCAGTAATAAAATCTTTTTGGATACTGGATTTTTGGATCTGCTATTGTTTGGGCTAGCACCGCAGTCTGTGACACATTTATCCACTGAATTGGTGAGGGTACATGGAATTACAATCGTCTTCTGTTCTGCCCAATATATTAGTAAAATCGGCTCACGATCGAATGATTCCCTTTCTCTTTTATAATCCTAGCACTTTCCAGTTATCTCGTTTGTCTGGTTGCTGCTGGATACCATGAAACAATAACGTGATTTCCATTGACTTGGTCAGTTGAACTGTAATTTTGCATCTTGGGGGTCAGATTCAGATTCAAATTTAGATTCAATTTAATTGTTCTTTTCAGTGTTTAGTACAGAGTCAACGAAATGCATTTAGCATCTGATCTTGAAGAGCGACATAGCAAACGATTTGAATAAAAACCCTAAATAAATAAATCAAGTGTCCTGGGGGGGGGGGGGGGGGGGGGTGATTGGCAGTCACCGAGGTACGTTGTTTTTTAGAGTGACAGCGGCCGGAAAAATCTACTGTTTTTTCGACCTGCTGGTTCGGCAATTCAGAGACCTGTAGCGCCTCCCATATGGTAGGAGGGTAAACAGTCCATGGTTTGAGAGCAGTCCTTGGCGATGCTGAGCGCTCTCCGCAGACAGCGCTTGCTTTGGACAGACTCAATGGAGGGGAGCGTGGAACCGGTGATGCGTTGGGCAATTTTCACCACCCTCTGCAGTGCCTTCCGGTCGGAGACAGAGCAGTTGCCATACCATACTGTGATGCAGTTGGTAAGGATGCTCTCGATGGTGCAGCGGTAGAAGTTCACCAGGATCTGAGGAGACAGATGGACCTTCTTCAGTCTCCTCAGGAAGAAGAGACGCTGATGAGCCTTCTTAATCAGAGTAGAGGTATTGTGGGTCCAAGTGAGGTCATCGGAGATGTTGACTCCCAGGAACCTGAAGCTAGAAACACGTTCCACCTCCGTCCCGTTAATGTGGATGGGGGTGTGCGTGCCGCCTCTGGACTTCCTGAAATCTACAATGAGCTCCTTGGTCTTCTTGGAGTTAAGGGCCAGGTTGTTGTCAGCGCACCATGCTGCTAAGTGCTGGACCTCCTCCCTGTAGGCCAGCTCATCGTTGTTGGATGAGGCCAATCACCGTTGTATCATCTGCATACTTGATGATGGGTTAGTACCATGTACAGGTGTGCAGTCATAGGTGAAGAGGGAGGGTAGGAGGGGGCTCAGCACACAGCCCTGAGGAACGCCGGTGTTCAGGGTGAGGGTTGAAGAGGTGTGCTTATCTAAACTGACAGACTGGGGTCTGTTGGTTAGAAAGCTCCAGGATACCATGAAACAATAACGTGAGGGGTCGATGACCAGGGGGAGGGGTAATTTTATGATCTTGGGGGTCTGAGGTCTATTTGTAATTCTATGTGCTTGGGTTCATCCCAAGCTGTGCCAGAGAACTTTGCATCAAAAACATTTCTGCCATAAGAAAATTAGGTGTATGCCGTAAAGATTCTTCAGCATACTTTATCTTTGAGTAAGATCATGGCTGATCCTCGAGTTCAAATCCACTTTCCTGCCAGACCTTTGTATGCTTTTTTGATCTAGAGTCCCAAACTTTATTGATCTCGGCTATAAATATACTAATCAACCGAGGGGCCACAGAGAAGTCCTAAGGGTCACTGACCTCTGGCAAAAAAACATTTTCTCTATCTGTTAAGACTTTATCCACTAATTACATAATTGAATAGATATGCTCAATTGCTCAAGACTGGTATTTTGGGATCTTGGGGGACATTGGAAGGTATAGGGTTAAGTGGGTAGTTACTTAATGGCAGATTGTCATCTTCAGGTGCCATCTGCCCTGCTCCTGACCTTTTTCTTGTGTTCTTTGTGTATTTAATTTACTGTGATGTGGGTTGTAATTTTCAGGGCAACCGTTTTGATAGCAGTGTGTAGGAAGGTACTGCAGATGCTGGTTTAATGCTGGAGTTACTCAGCGGGACAGGCCGCATCTCTGGAGAGAAGGAATGGACGACATTTCAGGTCGACCCGAAAAGTCACCCATTCCTTCTCTCCAGAGATGCTGCCAGTCCCGCTGAGTTACTGGTTTAATCCAAAGTTAGTCACACAGTGCTGGAGTAACTCAGCGGGACCAACAGCATCTCTGGAGAGAAGGAATGGGTGACTTTTCGGGTTGACCCAAAATGTCGCCCATTCCTTCTCTCCAGAGATGCGGCCTGGTCCACTGAGTTATTCCAGCATTTTGTGTTTATCCTTTTAATAGCAGCCTTTGTTCAGGATGTATTAACTGTACTTTGAATAGACTAGCTCATGTCGCTGTATGGCTACAGCTTTAAGTATGTTGTGGCAATCAAGGAGTTCATGTTGTGTATTCCAAAAGTTGAGACACTATTGTAGAAAGCTGTCAGTAACATTAGATGAGCAAGTGGTTTTAGGAATTTCTCAAAAGTGAGATTTCCCAATTTCTGACATATTCTTGCTTCATTCATTGGGAGGATCCATTATCACAAGACTTTATTGTGAAATACATTGTGGAGGTTTTTTATTGGGGGAAAAAAAAGTAATAAATCTCCTAAGAGCCAGCTCTTCACTGTGCTGTCCAATACTTTCTGAACAGAGAGGATTTTGCTATTTTAATTGCTCAATCCACGAAGTATTCATGAAAGGAAGAATGAATTATATGAATTGAGGAGTAATCTTGAGTTGTTTGGATTAGCCTTAAGGGGCTGTCCTACTGCGGCAACCTAATCTGCGAGTTTAGAAGAATGTCTTCGACCTTCAAACTCGCAGCATGGACGACACGTGGTCCTAGGAGGTCCTATGAGATCGCTGGAACTCTCCTTCATGCTCGAGGGAAGTTCCTGAATACTCGTGGCCTCAGGTAGGTCTCGGAGTATAATAAAGTTTAGCGGGCATTTAACCTACCGGTCGGTTTTCTCTGGTCCTGAAAACTCCAATGAGCCAATCAAAATGCCCAGACAGCGAAGGAGATTGTCTACGGCTGCCCTCGACTGCCTGTAACTAAATAGCGACCCCACTCCACTGCACTATGAGTTAAGCCGACCAAATTTTACTCTCGGAAATTTTTTCAACATGCTGAAAATTTTTCCGAGGCCGCGAGTAAGCGGAAACCTCCCTCGAGCATGAAGGAGAGTTCCAGTGACCTCATTGGACCTCCTAGGACCTCGTGTTGATCATGCTGCGAGTTTGAATCGAGGGCAAACTCGTCTAAACTCGCAGATTAGTCGCAGTGGGACAGCCCCTTAATTGAGAAGCCGAGCTAATCAAAATTTGGTTTGATTTTGTGGTCTGACATGCTATAATCATGGTGAGAATATCACTAGGTTAATCAACCTCTGAGCTTATTTTTGACCTTTTTATTTTTTTCTTTATATATACAGCTTGGTATTGTGAAAGGTTTTGGGATTTCTTGAATTATTTTCATTGCTTCAGTATTTTGTTGGATATGTCAACATTGTGGCTGCTATGGGTGCTGATCAACCTGTGACATTTCCTGTAATAGGTAGTGTGTGATATGGAGTGGTCTATAGTCTGTTGAACATGTTATTTTTCAGGCAGATCAGCTGAGCTTTCATCCATCAGCAGCTTCCACCCCCAACAACCGTCCTGAAGCACCGATAATTCCAATCGCCAAAAATGAGCCAATTGGGTTGAAGGCAGCGGATTTTCTCCCAGTAAGTGGAATATTTGTCCACAAACATGGCACCTGATGTGATGAAGTATTTGATTTCTCAATTTGTACTGCTGTTCCGTGTAAATCACTTTCAAATGGGCAGGTAGGTTAGCTTTGGGATGGAAACTGGATGTGTTGGATCTTATTGCAAATGATCATGGCTGGTCTGTGTAGTTGGGGCATCATTGCTTTTAATAAAATAATTGCGGATTTCTACCTGGATGTATTTCCTTATTTTTATTGTGAAATCCTTCCTGTAGTTTTACACGGTCCTGATCCCATCCACCTGTTATGGACACAGTTTTTTTCCTTGTCTTATTAGTCGCCTTAATATCTTGATATTTTAAATCCAGCCAGGACTTAATTTTCTAAATTTGAAGGAATACAAACCTTGTTTGTGTTCTTCCTCCTCATAATTTAGTTATTTTAATATAGATGGCCTCCTGGTACATTTCCTTTTTACTGAGTCAACATTTTGTATTGGTCACCCTAATCACAATCAATCCCTATATCCTTCTAGTCAGGACTTCATATAATTGTGCCAAAACCTTTTCACCAATGTGTATTCTAGTCCATGAGACCATCATTCCATTAAGTTTTTAATTGCATTCTTCATCCTTTTGTGATGTTTTACTGATCTACAAATATGGGCATTCACATCTTTGAACCTCCTGGCCTTTCATGATAAGGAAGTGATTATTTCCCTTTTCTTTAAGCAAAGACCCTTTTTTTTCCCCATGTTGAAATCCATTTGTCAAAAGTTTTGCTTATTAGCCTAATGTCTTTTAACTATGTTTGCAGTGCCACCTTTCTTTATGCCTTCAGCAAACCTGGAAATTAGTTTTTACCATATATTCATCAGGGCCAATTAATAAATACTGTGAAAGATTGCCAATAAAGTTCAATTATCCTGATTTTTGCTATTTTGTTTTATTGTTGGTTCATTGCATTCAGTCCTTGGAGCTTTAGCTGAATGTCTTTTATGTGGGACTCAACAGGTGGGCTTCCTGAAGGCAATGAATAATGACCTATATTAATCTTCTAGTCAATCTGTTTGGGGGGAATAATTCAAGCTGTTGGGCACTATATACTTGCTGTATTGAAACACCACATGCAGTAATTGAAGCTAAATGACTCGTGTGTGTAAGTAGCAATAAGTATCAGTGCATGCTATTTTGGGGAGCAAGGTGACTGACATCCAAGTTTTGAGGTTTCTCCCCAGCAGTTCTCTTTCCTATCCAATGTTATATAATGTTTATTTCCAGCAGCCTTAATAAATGAGGAATAATGGCATTTGTAATGGCTTTTGTTTGCTATATTTTGATTTACACTGTATATTTTTTTCCAGAATAATAAATTGTCAGATTTGAGTGATGAAGATGCTATGAGTCAAATCCAGAAAGGACATGATACCATGTGTGTAGTTTTAAAAAGTCGATTCAAGAATTTAGACACTGTGAGAGCTGTATGGACCACTGGCGATATAAAGGTCAGTGTAATGAGTCTTGATGGGAATTATTGCCGCCATGTGTTTGAGTAACTCTTATCTCTTTCTCATCTTGATTACACTTAACCTGTCAAGGGAAGTAGGGAGAATCCAGAGAAATACAGGCCAATGCACCACAAGTCAATGATATGGAAGCTATTGGAGAGGTTCCTTTGGGATAGGATTTACCACGATAGAAAAAGAATGGGTAAATTAGGGAGAGTCAGCATAGCATCGTATGCAATGGGTCATGTCTTACGAACTTGATTGCATTTTTTTGAGGGGGTGATGAAGATGGATTGATGAGGGTAGGGTGGTAGATGTTATTCCAGAGGGCATAGCTTTAAGGTGAGAGGGGCAGAGTTTAAAAGGGATGTGTGGCAATTTTTTTTCTACACAGGGTGGTGAGTGCATGGAAAGCTTTGCAGGGTGAAGGCGGGTAAAATAATAGTATTTAAAGACTTTTGGTTATGTGCATGGATATGCAAGGAACGGAAGGATATATGTTCAGGGATGTCACATTGAAACAGGCCCCTTGGCCCATTCAGGTCACACCGAGCATTGATCACCTGTTTGGGGGGGGGGGGGGTTGGGAAACGAGCAATTTAGAGGTCATGTAAGCCACAAAACTGCATATCTCTGTGATGTTGGAGCAGACCATAGCACCCAGAGGAAACCCACATGGTCAAAGCAAGAACATGCAAACTCCACACAGGCAGCACCCAGCGTCAGGATCAAACCTGGATCTTTGGCGCTGTGATGCATCAGCCCTACCAGCTATAAACTGTGCCGCCAAATTACGTGCAGGCTATTAAAGGTTGGTGTAGGAAAGAACTGCAGAAGTCCACTATCATTTAAAAGTCAGATTTAACTAGCAAGTTTTTTTTTTGGATTAGGTAGAAGTGGACCACAATGCCACGTTTTATTTGACGGAGAATCTAAAGGGCCTGTCCCACTGTACGAGGTAATTCAAGAATTCTCCCGAGTCTCCCATAATTCGAACTCGGAGAATTACGGTAAAGGCCGCTCGAAGGTACTCGGGGCTCTTGTGGACATTTTTCAACATGTTGAAAAAACTTCACAAGCTTGCCCCGTGTTTCCTGAGCTAAGAGAAGTCCCGAGCTCCGAAGTACCCGCTACGTACATTCTATGTACTTACCACGAGTTTGATTTTTTTTTTTTAAACTCTGGAGAGCTCTTGGGTAAACTCGTATAGTGGGACAGCCCTTTAGTTGGCCAGCCATTCATTTTTGCATAATTATTAAAGACAATGGGATTATAAATACTTCAAAAATAGTGAGAGACAATGTCTGGAATCTTTGGCTTGAATACGGCCTTTTCAATACAGTCACAGGAATAACAAATTATGATTATCAGAAAAAAATCTATTTTCACACACAAGTGCAGCATACAAGTGTTTTACAAATATTTGCCTCCAAGTCCCTGACTTGGGAAGAAATCAGTATTCCTCCTTCATTCACATGGTGTAAACAGGGGATACCCTATCCCGCAGCACTAAAGGACCTCGGCCTAAAATCTTCATAATTTGACCTTGTCTTCAGTCAAGTGAAGTCAAGTTTTATTCATTACATGCACATAAAGTGCAGTGAAATGAATTTGCCAGCAGCGGTACAATAAAAAAAGAACACACAATACACAATAAAAAATTAACACAAACATCTACCACAGCATTCATCACTATGGTTGAAGACACAAAATTTGGTCAGTCCTCCTCCATTTTCCCCCGTGGTCGGGACCACAACCCTCCGCAGTCGCCGCTTCGGGCGTCCAGATGTGCAGACAAGGTAAGTGCTGTGCTTTGCGTTAACCTGCACTTGAATAATTATACACAGCAAATGAGAATGATGAGATTGAGTTCATTATTTACAGTCTGTGGAAATAGATCTTTCTGTGAATCATCAATATTTATAATAATGGCACAAATTAAAAGTTCAGCTCCACCCTATTTAAACAATGTTGGCTGGTTTATGATTTGCAATGGATTGGCGTTGTAGATTGCCTCAGGCTTTTTTTATTTCAGCAGAAATTAGGCTGTTTCTGTCATAACCTTGTGATGAAAAGACTGATCTTGTAAGCATGAGTTTTCTGAGGACATGTGTTCTGACCTGGATTCCACAACACATTCTAACATTGATCTCTTTTATTGCAGACATCCATAGACTCGGCAGTGACCATGAATGACTTGGCAATCATTGTAGACATTTTGAATATTATTAACCTTAAACCGTATGTACCTACTTAAAAAGCTATCTGCTGCTTTGTACTTTTTCTCAATAATATCACAGAGCAAATCTTTCAAGGTATAATGTTACACCATCATGCTATATTTGTTAAAATGATTAAATGCCAAGCTTTTTTTTTAATGGTGCAAATTAATGAAATTGAGATTTTTTTTTTAAACTTTCATTAATGGAAATCTGAATTCTAGTCTCAACTTGTGAATGCTGGAACAATTAATTTTCAAAACTGAGACTGGTGTGCTGCTGGGTAAGACATTTAGGATGATGGATGTTTGGAGAAAGGGGACAGTGGTAATGGCATACAGACAAGTGGGAATTAGTTACTGATCAGTCAAGGTCAAATTGAATGGCTAAACACTCTGATCAAAATGATGTGATCCTGTCGCTATTCCAGAAATAATAGATTATCATTTAATTGTACTTTTTGATTAATATCTACCTATCTCTAACTTCTCATGAATCACCCAGTACACACAACTCTGTAGATTTCATATGTTCTGTTGGGGTGGGGTGATAATCTAACCTTCCCATGTCTCATCTTCCTGGGTTTTATCACCCTTTTTGATTTGTGATCCTCAAAAATTAAACATAGTCTCTTCTTGCTCAAATCCTGAAAATCTTCCTTGTGTAACCTGTCCCGTGCCATTAGCCCAATGTTTTTTTTACTCCAATCTTGTATGCTTACAGATGTTTAAATCTTTCTACTGTTCATTGGCTGTTGATCTTCTGCCCCATAATCTACTTGCTTCACCTATCATCCTTATTTGTACACTTCTCGTTGATTCAATTAAATCTTTTGGTTTGAGAACCGTACATTATTTTCACATTCCCTGCAGATTTAATTCATGTTTTATCTCTAGTTATTTGTTTGTTTCAAATTTCACACTTTCCGCTCTTTTCTACCGGGAGACATGACCGTCAGTATTTACAGTCTTCAAACATTCTTTGTAGTTAGAATCATTTAAAATGTATTTTATCATTATTTCATTCATGTTAAGTTAATAGACATTAGTAATTTTAACAATGTTTATAACAATAACAATATTAAAAGACAAAACATATCAGAAAACATGACAGAATTTAAGCTACATTTTATATTCAATAAAGGAAATTCAATTCAATTCAATTAAAACACGACTGAATTTAAGCTTTTCATTTTTCTTTCCTCTCTGACACCAGTTGTTCTGTAGACTAAAAGGATTCATTCTGGCTTGATGCCACTTTGTTGTTCTTTCGGGCACTTGGCTCTTTTTCGCAAAGTAAATGTCAGAACATTCATATCACTTCACTTTGAATGAGAAGCACAGAAAGCCACTGAAGAACAAGGGCTGGGAAATGCATGGGGACATCAAACCTGCCCCTTTATTTTCTAATTTGATTGGAAAGCATGCAAACCTTTTTGCTGTACCTCAGTACACATAACAGTAACAAACCTGGACCCGTCGGCACTTTTGTGACTTGGAAATAGATCTCCGGCCCTTCACCATAGTTGGGTCTGAATCCAGGAACCCCCTTCCCATGAAGGTAATAGATGTTGAACTTGTTAGCAGCACTCAAATCCTGAAAATGAATTAAAAATACATGCTGCCAACACATCTCAGAACTTACGTAAAGTTGCTGGAGCTATGATCTTGTGTTGTACAAAGTTCTGCAATTCTTGGGGCAGATCTAATTAAGAAACCTAAATCTTTCATATCAAAGAGCAAAAACTTGAACCTGATATGAAAAGAAACACGATTTACCTACTCGCTGAAATCAAAAATCCAATATTTGTCACCCCTCAAGATGTAGTATTGACTCTGGTGGTTGGCTATGCTATGAGCCTATGTTTTTCTGTACCTGGTCCTATATTTCTTTCAAAGATCCTTTCCACTACCTTTCTAATAAATGTACTGAGGGAAGCAGACCAGTTGTGTTCACTAGTCTTACGATAAAACTACGAAAAGTCATGTTTAGGAGGAGTATTTTGAAAGATGAAATTGTTCTCTTTAAGAGAATGATCCATCTTCCCCCGGTAACTACTGACTACATTTTTATTTCAGCGCCTTATGGAAACTGGACCTTTGCCCTTCGATCATTCCTCCGATTGACAAGTTGTTGCAGAGCAAGTATGAAAGGTCAGCAGTTATCCTTTCTTTAGAGGTGGAGCATTGTTATGCAGGTGTAGTATTCCATGTGTGCTTAGTTTGGTGTTAATGGACATCTGCAGTTTGCTCTGATTTTTAAAGTACAAAATATTACTACAGATTTGGTGAGTTGTTGCAGCAATTTTTCAGAGCACTGACTCTCACTTGTTACATTCATGTAATTGTAAATGTGCTACCAGTGTTTCATGTAGCCACTTGTATACCAGCGATCTTGGAAGTTTTTATTGCCTTCTCTCCATTCGGACTTTGATCTGGTTTATTTATTGCTGTTCTAAGCAAAATGGAAAATATCTTCAAATCATGGTGATAGTAGAAACTCCATCTTTGCTTAATGTTTTTAATTTATTAAATAGTTATAAATATGTAGAGCAGATTGGATGTTTAAACCCAGTCAGCAGATCACTTGCTGTAGAACAACTGAGCAGAAATCATTGTCAATTAGAAAGAATATATAATTTGTCTCCTACCTGGGAGTGATAAATGGGAAACAACAACATTTTTAGCCAGTGAAGCTAATAAATTATTAAAATATTCAAACCTGTATTAAAACTTTTACTCTGGTTCTGAGTTGTCATTCCTGGTTCTCAGCTTTAGTAAATTAATTCCAAAACAAGTGGCAAAGCATCATGCGAACTGTATAAATTGTATCCCATGGACTTTCCACAGCTCCAGCATAGTGATTGAAATTGAGAATTGCCCCCCTTCAATTATTTTTTAAGACAAGTTTGGATAATCCCATTCCTCTGTCTGTGTATACTGGCAAATCATGCTTGCTTTTCTAAGGGACTGAATGAATGTCACTGTGGTGCATTAGAGTTGCTCATCGAAGATTGGGTGTGTGGCATGTTAGTAGAAGCAGAGTGGATTTCACTTGATTCTGGTCTGAGCGCTCTGCAGTAGTGGGGTGCTGATACAATGTGTGTTTAAGTTTAACATTAAATATACTATTTTATTTTTTTCTATTTTGGATAAAGCAGCCAAGTATTCCCCAAGGGAAAAAAAAAGAATTGTCTTTCCATTGCTTCATGTATATATGTGATCACTTCTGTTCCAGTTATGTCCAGACTGGCTGTACTTCTCTGAAGCTAATCCTCCAGCGATTTGGACTCTTAATAGCGGACAATCTGGTTACACTACCTTCAATTGGGGTAGATATAACACGAGAAGAAAGGTCAGTGACTGCTATACAAAGTTTGGATGATGCATGATCTCTTCAACAAGGAAATACAGTATTATTAGAGTAGTTGCATTCTCACCATTTTATATGACAAATTATAGATTTGCATTTTGAGGGAAAACTTTCAGCAAAAGATGGGCAGGTCCTTTGCGTTAACCTACTGGTCCAGGCCAGATACTAAACTGTTGTTTTACATTGGCAAGTTCCCTCTGCTCCCTGCTGTTTTGACAGCTATCAATTCTCTGCATTTCCCCCAATCCAGTAATACACTCACAAGTAATATTTTATCTTTTAAACATAATTTGAATTTAAAAAATGCTGAAGATGGATCTGGCAGCATCTATGGAGTGGGAAGGGGGACATTTCTGCACATATAATGACTGGCCTGCTGTTTGCAGTATTTTATATTTAATATTACAATTATGCAAATATCAAATGAGAACATTTATTGAATTAAAAAGCTGGTAGAACACGTTACTCTTAAGGGAGGAAATCAAGCAAAGTCCTATAGAGAATATCAAATAATTTTGCATTTGATCTCCCTGGGACGTTGACTTTGATTTCTCCTGCTCTAAGGTAGCGTTTCACCCTCTTTAATTAAAAAAAAAAACCTTAGCATGTAAATGTTTTCAATCGATATTTGTAATATGTAGAATGTTGTAGTTCAGGAATAGACCTATTGGTCTATTTCTGCATGAACTACCTAATCTAATTTCATAAACTTGTAATTACTTCCTAATTCGGGTATTCAAATCCTGTGGTTTCAGGCAAAAAGAAAAGGTGAATATTACTGAAATTGTAGCGTGAATGTGGTTTTTTTTTTAAAACGTTAAGATGCCTCTGACTCTTCCTCTCCTTTGTTTCTCAGGCACCAGAAATGTAAACTTTGTTATAAGCAGTTAAAGAACTTGCTCCCAATCCTTCAGAGTAAAGCAGGAATGCCTGGTCGGCAAGGTAGTGCTTTTCGTGAACTACAGCTTCTGATGGCAGCATTTGAATGAGAATGGACTCGTTATTGAATAGTCCCCTCCAGAGTCTTCCTTGAGGTTCTCCTCTGGTGTATTGGATATCATTTTGCATAGACTGCTGGCAAATGATTCAAAGACCAAATTGTTTCAAGTAAAATTGTTTTTAAAGTTTACAAAAAATTAGGTGGTTATGCAAAACTGGGCCTCAAATGTTCTTTTGTTAAATCCCACTGCAAATAACAATTCACCTTTTGGTATTTACAATGACTGAAGACCTGGGGAAATATGATTCTTAAAACTTTTGCCTTGTGTTGATTTTGCATCTATGCCCATTGGCCAACAATGCCAGGGGGAGAGATGTTCTTGAACATGTTGACTTGTTTTAAATTCTTTTATCTTCTATTTATACATTGAGATTAAAATTAATTCCAATCTCCAAACCTAGAAAATTAACTTTTCATTGCATCAAACACACTGAAGCCATTTCATGGCACTAGAGGTGGCCTTATCCATCCTGGTGATGGTTAGTGTCCCTAGACCACAAGGGTAGTTATGGACTGTAGTTTGTGACATAAGCTACTAGTGTGTAGCAGTAAACAGCCTGTTGGGCTTATTTGGAAATGTTAACTATTTTTTGCAATGCCTTGCAAATTTACAAATGAGCAAGAATCGGAATTCGGCGAGCCTGTTTTTATTTACAGACTAGCAACTTAACCCTAGATTCAAGATCTTTCTAAAGTGCAGAATTGCTAAGAACATCTATGTGCCTACTCTTGAATTTGGGATTTTTTTTAAACAGCAAAACATCCTATTACATTGTTTAACCCTAAATTCAAGCATTCCATTTTCATTGTGGTTCATTGGAAAGTTGAATTGCTATGCCTAAGAAATCAAGCGTTGCATCAAATTGAATTCGGTCAAAAAATTAATGGGCCTCTGAATTTGTAAAGCATCAAATGGGGTTTATGCATTTCTTAACTTTCATTTTACACATCCTGTCTTTACCTGGTGAAAATCATTGGATGCATACACAATTATTTTTTTGCCTCTTAACATCAAATCAACTCGGTTCAAAGACTGGAATGTAAACTGCTGTAGCAAATTTTGTAAACTGACAGTCATAATCCTTGGAGTAAAGTAACGCAGATGCCTTGGCCAATGGTTAAATCCCATGTTTTTTGGAACTACAGCTTTTGATGATCAGCTGGGATGAGTGGACTCGTTATGAATGACTTCCTGATTGCTAAAATTTCATTTGCAACAAAATTGGTTTTAAAGTTTACAAAAAAATTTGCAAATGTGGACACTGCAAAACTTTAAGATGCAATGTTGCTTTTTGTAATTGCAAATCCATTCTTGACCTTTTGGTATGTACCCATTGGCCAACAATTCTTGCAGGGGGAGAGATGTTGCTTGAACATGTTGACTTGAACATTTTGTTTTTATTCTTTTATCTTCTATTTATACATTGAGATTAAAATTAATTCCAATCTCCAAACCTAGAAAATTAACTTTTCATTGCATCAAACACACTGAAGCCATTTCATGGCACTAGAGGTGGCCTTATCCATCCTGGTGATGGTTAGTGTCCCTAGACCACAAGGGTAGTTATGGACTGTAGTTTGTGACATAAGCTACTAGTGTGTAGCAGTAAACAGCCTGTTGGGTTTATTTGGAAATGTTAACTATTTTTTAATCGGCAGAGCCTGTGTTTATTTACAGAACTGAGCAAGAACTAAGATCTATCTATACCTTTACTGTAACAAGATTTGGATTTTTTTTAAACAGTGAAACATACAATTCATTACTTAACCCTAGATTCAAGCATTCCATTTAGGTTTTTTGTTGGAAAGTGCAGAATTGCTCTAAGAAATCAAATATGTGCCTTTCTTGAATTCTCACGGAAGGCTGCCCCTCTCCTCCCTTCCCAAAGCAAAACATGGGCTCTAGTACATTGTTCCAGATAAATTGGACTTCACAATATCTATTTTCATTTTACATCTTTACCTGAATGTTTAAAATCATTGGATGCTATGCCTACACAATTATTTATTTTGCCTCTTTACATCAAATCAACTCGGTTCAAAGACAATTGATTTTATTCTTTCTTTCCCATGCCACAAGAGTAATGCAGATCAAATTTGTGAACTGCTTTACATTTGCAAACAGGTCACACTGTAACATGAGGCTTAAATAGTCATAATCTTTGGGGTTGATTGGCTCAGATCCCTATTGGACTGACACACCTATAGCCTAGGAGTAGGCTTCCTTGGAATCCAATGAACTGTAGTCACTGTATTAAATCAGCCTAGCTTATATGCAACATGCCTTTTTTTTCCATCAGTAATTTGCAAATCAACACTGAACTTCATTTAAGATGCATCTTGCTATTTTGTAATGCCACTGGTCCATTCTGTATAATGTTGATTTGTAGCCCATGTACCACCCAGCAACAGGTACTGTAGAACCATGCTCCACATTGCAGGTCTGGTCATTGAACAGGAACCTGTATCAATTTCTTGAACATTTTAATTTGGTGTCCCTCTGCTCTTGGACAGTGTAATTTATGTAAATATGAATGTTTTCATAATAAACAATTTTTTGAATGTGTTGTTGAAGTTCCTGCTAACCACCACCCCAACCTTAAATAAAGCAAACCCTAAAATGTTCAACTTATAACTGTTCAATACCTTCAATAAGTCCCTAATAGCTGTAACAAAGAGACAAGTAAAACTGGCTTTAAAGTTGAATAAATACTGGGTTTTATTTGAACAGGCTTAGACAGTAACTTTACAGATAAACTACATTTTCATTGAGAATATGACCACACAATCAGAATGCAGCTTTTCAACAACAGATGGATCAGTGTGAACATGCATTACTGAAACAGACACATTCTCCTGAGTAATTCTTGCTGGAAGCTTTTAGTCTTGATTCTGACCTCCAAACACAGGGCATTGCAGGGGGCTTCAGGGGAGAAATATTACTGCCATTCCAACAGCAAATGTAGAAGTTGTTTGAATTTTTCAGCATAACATGAACAACCAAAATTCTGCCCATATTACTTATCTTCCCCCCCACCCCCATATTTCAGCACAGAAGCCTTTCATCGGAAAGCCCTGTTTAAGAAATAAAAAGGCCAGGACCAGCAAAAATGACCGTTGTAGCATTTGGGCTATGCGATATTTCTGCTTCCAGCATGCATTTAAGTTACAGAAGCCAATGAGGTCTAAAAAGGAAAGATGGATTTGGTTAGGATCCCCTGGGCTGACATGCTGAAGAATGAGATCCCAGCTCAACAAGAGGGATGCCACACATTAGCCACAGCCACACAAGGAACAGTAAAAAAATAGCAGCATCAATTCAAACAAATCAAAGTTCATTTTGGTTCAATATCCTTTTATCTGTTTTTACTTGAATTGTGTATTAATTAATTCAGCAAGTGAGCAACACACTTATCTCAGCAGAAATGCAAATATTGACCAATTCCACTATTTAAAACAGCTATCATACATGGGGAACAAAGCTGACTGCTCCAGCAGTTCAAAATGGGAATATTTTCTTCACCATTACCACTTTTCCCACAACCCCCTGAACTAGTTTCCAACTTGTCCTGGGGTTGGTAACTCTTTGCTGGCATCACTATTACTGGCACAAGTGGTCATCTTCCACTCACCAAGTAGTGGCAGATGTTTGACCTCAGGTTAAATTGAAAGTAAAAGTATTTAAAACTTCAATTGTAATCCTAAATCAGTGACACCATCTGTAGCAACTGAACAAAGTCCAGAAGTTTCAAATGGAATTTCCAGCCAATGAGGCTTAATACCATAATTTGTACACATTTACTTGAACTAGAATTCCATCAAAAAAGGAGAACATGGCAAGATCTTTAAATAGCAAAAGTCAGTCCCTTGGTGGCATTTTACATAAATAGCAGGCCAGTCTGAATGACTATTTTAGATAATCATTGTGTGCTGATCCCATCTCACCTAATGCATTATTTGGCACTTCGCCCAAAACGTTAAGTGACTTCAAGTAGCCCAATGTTTGCAGAACAAAGTAAAACTAGTATATAGATGAAAACATAAAGGACAATGTATTTGTATTGGACCCACATTCAAAGACTTTGGATATCAAATGATAGGTTTAAAATAAAAAGTAGACAATATAAAATATTTTAATATTTATATGTAAAAAAAATAAGTAATGAACTCTACTCCATGCATTAATTTTTTTAAATCTGGCTGCATGTATGGAGTTGAAGTATATAAATATACAGTCATTGGCCTGCGATCCATTACAGGAATGCTCAACTTTACATACTGGGACAAATACCACACTAATTTTCCATTGCTCCAGGCAGCACTGCTGACCTCGTTAATTGGTTACTTCACCTGCAAGAAAAACGTGCATTGATCAGGTGACTAACAATAAACAGGTCAATCAAAACCTGGCATTTCAAAGATTACTAAAATTAAAAGGCAGTCTTAAAAATAATCCACATGCCAGCAAAGTGTCATTCAGGTGATTGAAAATAAAATTTTCAATTAAATTTGGTTTGGGAAGAAAATGAAGGAAACACAGTTGAAACTTATGGTGAATATATCAGAGCTGCCAACATTGGTTGAGAGAGAAATTGTGAGGGAGCGTAGCGACCGAGGGGGGGGGGGGGGTGCCCCTCCTATGGTAGGGAGCTGTCGCATTTTTCAGCTTAAAATTGAGCAATTTGGTGCATGCTGTAGCGAGTCTTTTAACTTGCACTTGAATGCAACATTTATGCTTTAAATTGGATTAGGTATGAATAAGGTTAGGCTAAATTACATTCCACAATAGAGCCAGGCTCTGATCAACAGGTGCAGCACATGAATGACAATATTCATGTATAGAAATCGGATTATATTCATGCTGTTATGCATATGTATAGAGCAGAAACAAGGCAAGTCGGACTTCCATCACTGTTCTGCACAAATAAATAAATCAACCTTACCCTTTGACTATAGAAACAAGACGAAAATAATTCTACATTCAATCATATATGGTTCAATTAAATTAAGATATACATGTAAAAAATATATGGAAACAGGCCCTTCAGCGCACCAAGTCCATACCGACCAGCAATCATCCACCAGTTCCATCCATCATGCCAGGGACAATTTACAGAAGCCAATTAACCTACAAACCTGCACTTCTTTCGGATGTGGGAGAAACCGGAATATTCAGAGAAAACCCATGTGGTAGATGAACACATGATTCTGATTTCTGCCCTTAGTTGGATAACACACAGCTCCAGTTATTGTGTTTTATGGCTGGTTTTAACCTCTTCAGTCTGAAGTTCTTGACCCAAAACATCACCCATTCTTTCTCTCCAGAGATGCTGCCTGTCCTGCTGAGTTTTTCATGACTACTTCAGTTTAAACCAGCATCTGCAATTCCTTCCTACACTATTTGTTAAGCAAAACAGGTCATATTCTTATAATATTATTCACCTCAACTAAGTTTTTTCTTCACCTCCGTTGCTGCGGAGAATACAATCCCAGTTATCAAATCTTTCTTCAGAACGAAAAAAAAAAATTCCAGCCCTGCCAACATCTTCATAAATAGCCTCTGGATCCTCTCCAGAGCAATTGCACCCTTTCTACAATGTGTCACAGTCTTGCAGCGTGAGAATTCTGTCATCAGCATTAGAGCGTGACAACCAGGACAACCACAACCTCCCCCCAGAAATTGTGTACGATTTCCATACTTGATGTCACCAGCCTTCTTTTCCCTGCTGTGCTCTTCCCCACATTGTTTCCTCCTGGATAGTTATGTCGTCCCTGTTGGATAGCTGTATGTGGAGACTCTAACTGTAAAAGGAAATATACATCAGCCACGGTGAGCCAGCCAGTCTCCATATGATTGTGGACATTGAAGTCTGATACTTAAAGCACCACTCACATTAGCAAACCAAACCCGCCCAACCCCCAGCAGTGCACTGCAAATCTTAGTGGGCTACACAGCATGTTTTGCAATGCTCCACAATGCACTAAACAAAAGTCATTAGTCACAGGGATCCTCATAAACTGACAATGACAATTGTTAATAATAATGAGGAAGGCAGCCATTGTGAAGTTGCAGTTTAGGGTGTAGAAGTCGCTACAACACAATGAGATAAGAAAAAACACCTTTAATTTATATAGATGTTAACAAGAAAACAACCCAAAAGGTTTCATATTTGCAATATAAAATATATTTGGATGCTTAGTCACGGAAATAATACCGATAGCTGAACAAAAACTTGGCCACAACTTCCAATTTTTAAGGACTATTGCAAAGTAGAGTGATAGGTGGAGAAATTCAGTGAGAGAGAGGGACAAGGAGCTAAACTCACCACCAACGCCCAGATAAATAAACTTCAGAGTAATCTAGAGGTCAGAACTGGAGAGCGCAGGCTTTCATCAGTCAGGAATTGAATATCGAAGTTCGAATGTTCTGTTCAGTTGTACAAGCTATTGGTGAAACCGCACTTGGAAGTCTAAAAATCTACATCTTTGATAAGGACTAAACCATTGTCCTAACATTGTTGGGATGAACATTTATTTCTGATTTCTGCTAATTACAGATTCAGAGGTGAATGAAAATAATCCAAATTGCAATGAGAAATAAAATATACTGGCCTCACATTGGAAGGAAAATGGTGACATGTTTATCCCAAACACTTTGCTGAAATATCATGGATATCAACAGAAAAATGAATCTTAGTTGACCTCTAAATCTGTAATTAGCATAAATGAGAAGTAATTCTTGCCCTGAAAATAAATCATAAAGTGCATATCTTTCATGGATTGTTTCTGTGCCCTTGAACTATTTCGGGCACTTTAAGATCTGGTTATTTCAGCTAAACAGAAGTCATCTGAAGGCTGAATCAGGCAGACAGACATAATAAGCGAGTTTGGTATTCCGAAATACACAAGGAATTATGGGATTTGTCAAAGGTCACTCGCAATAAACATTCCCAGCAACTGTGCTGCTGCATGTATACAGACATGCGTTTCATCCCTAGTCAGGATCGAACCTGGGTCTTTGGCGCTGCAAGCGCTGTTGAATTGCTACTGGACCGTCCCCTACGGAGTGTCCCATCCCTGTCCGGGGACGGCCGGAGATGTCCGAGGTGACCCATGACTGCCGGGACACTGGCCCGGAGCAATGAAGTTAGCGCTTCTCCTCCGCACTGGCTGTAAGCCGTGGCCGCCACTGCTCCAGGCAGTCCAGGGCTGTCTGTTAACCCAGTGGGACAGGCAGAGTTGAGCTGGAGACCCTGGTTCGATCCCGACTACGGATGAAATGCGGGTCTGTATACATGCAGCCGCACAGTTGCCGAGAATGTTTATTGCGGGGGATCTATGACCTGGGCATGCGCAGTCGGACTACTGAACACGTTTATTACAGTCCAACTACAGAGTGGCTCAGCACAAAATGGATTTACAGACGAATTTAAAAAAAGGGTTGGAAGAACTCAGCAGGTCAGGTCACATCTGTGGCGAAAATATGCTTCTGTACCCTTTTTCAAATTGTAGGGGGAAGCTGGAAAAAAAGTAGACAAGGGTGGCTGATTGGCAGATGGATGGAGAGTGACGAAGGAGACAAAAGACAATTTCAACTCAAGATTCCAGCATCTGTATTATGTTTCCAGAGGAATAATGCCAGTTCAGCAAATACAATGGCCCCATAGCAGAAGCATCCACGTCACGGGGCTGGAAACTGGAAGTATCCCGAGCTAATCCTGCCACCACCATCATCTATTGCGACAAGTGATGGATTCCACTGATTGTTGCCGGACGGAAGCTTGCGTCCTTTTCAGGACGGACGATGACAGCGAGGTCAACATTTGTAACAAGATGAACACAAAAAGCAGCAAATACTATCCATCTGATTTATAAATTCACTAGATACAAGATATTTTCAGCATACAGGTTCTGCTTGTGATGTGGCAGGGATCAACAGGCAAATAAATAATATTATAATAATACCTACTGTAGTGAGATTTTACATGTTATTGACCATTTTAAAAAGGACACTGCAGCTGTCCATAAGCGCCTGTCTCTTAGATAAGATCCACAAAATAAACATCAACATATTAAGAAGAATGTATTCTTCTTAGCTTCAACGTGGCAACGTGCACAGAACAGTCACCTGCAGCCTAACAGCTATACTGATGGTTACCAAACACTGGCTTGTATGTACAGGTTGGGCATTTGTAAACCAGGGGTAACCCGTGTTCCCTTTCCAGCTGTAATACTAATCCCATTAACCATTTGCTCCTGTCAATCAATGCGCTTGAAATAGAAATCTACAGGTCAGGCAACAGTTCTGGAGAAGAAACTGTTAACATTTTTAGTGAAAGACCTATCAACTCTCCACAAATGCTGAGTGATCAGCTGAGCATTTCCAGTGCCCATTGGTTTCCAGATCCAATCTCCACATCCACCATTCGGGGAAACATTCATACCTCACACTCCTGGCGGCTGGAACAAAGCTGGCTCTCGGCTCTCCGCCCGGCGGCTCCAAGCTCCACTGACCGTACCCGCTGGGCAAATTTTAGAGAGCAAATAGTTTCATTGACATTCTTCCCCATTGGAGACACCTGTGAAAATCCAGAGGTTAGATAGGAATATCCTGCAGTAACAGTCCAACTCGCATAATGACATCACTCATTCTTAGCCCAGGTTGGTCAATCGTAGCTCTACTCAGTTGTGGGCCACTCAAGGACAAGGGGTCAAGCAAAGAGTTTACTGCGCATCCTACATACAAGGCAATTACTCAACACAATTCCACGTGAAGGTCCTAGATATCCTGACAGATCTGGAAACCCATGTCTCCCTCTCCTGCTCCAACACCACTGCTCATTATTTATTCACTCTGGAACATGGGGATCATGGCAAGGCCAGTATTTGTTGCCCATTCCCAATTATCTTCCAGTAAGTGATGGCAAGTCATCTTCTCCAGCAGCCACTGTAAAACCCTTGTGAAACAAACTGGAACATTTTGCGAAGGGAGTTTTCAATACAGACCCAGTGATTTTTCTAAGTCACAACAGTGAGTGACATGGGAAGTGAACCCACAGGTGGTGGTGTTGCCATGTACCTGCTGCTTGTCCTTCTTGATAGTGGAGTTAGCAACATGCTGTCATATAGCTGAGGGGAGGTTTGTTCTATAGCCACAGTAATTTGCATTCATCAGCTGAGAGAGAATGGGAGATGATGGCCCTTGCCCACATTTTACCTGATGAGACGAGACCTGAGATGAAACCTGATATATGTCTTACTTGCGAACTGTCTTCATTACTCTAGAGCAGTCCTGCATTCCTCTTTCTATTTACTCAAGAATTTTCAACCCCCATCCCTCCAAAATCCATCTAAATCCTGGTGCTTAGATTTCAACCCCAGCGATGATGTCCATGAGGAGGACAGTTGGGGTCAAGGGCAAGGTCAGTTGGGCTATGAGCAATTTTGCTATGTCTGTTGGCTAGATTGACACAAGGTGTGGAAACAAGGCTGGTGTTACATGGAAGTGGTTCGCTAAAGTGGGCAGGAGGATTTCTCACCTGGACCATCATGAGGGTTTTGCTGTCACCACTGAGGGAGTCCTGCAGCAGGTAGGTCAGCTTGGAATTACGGAAAGGAATGTATGGCTGCTTGGAGCGTAGGGCACAGATGACATCTCCCAGGGCCAATAAGGACTTATTGATGTTCTGGGCCTCTCTCAACCGGGGCCCCTCTGCCCCCGACTTTCCGACACGCTCCGACCCTGCCAAGTCCACCAGGTTTAATTTACCTGTAAAAAAGCAAGACAGTAATTGGAACGCAATGGAAAGCCCCACGTAAATCACATCTCCAAGCAGGAAGAGGATACGAGTTATCAGCCAAGTTAGAAGCTCCATGGAACTACACCATGAATCACTTTCTACAAGTCACAATGCACCACAGCCAGAATATAGACCACGTTCTTCACCCCAATATCACTGACTCATTGGCCAGAAGGATCAGAAACCCCCATCCATCTCCACCACTCTTGTCCGAGATGTCACATCCCACAATCTTCCACCTGCTTTGTGGAGAATCATGGCAATCCTGGGCCCTGAGTGCAGAATTGGGGCACTTCACAAACACATTAAAACCAAGCACCAAGGGAAAGCTCAACCAGGTCACATTGTAAATGGAGAAACCCCCATCCCCACTGGAGCACTCCACCACATATCTAAAAGTCAATACATTCAAACACAAATTAGAAATCTCCAGCATAAACTACTTCAGTCTGTGGCATGGGTGTAGAGACATCATGAGATGACTACAGTATGTATGGGAGGGATATTTAGCTTAGAGTTGAGGCACCCATGAGCTTTTACTGTCTGGAGATTGAAAGCCCTCTTTGACAGAGTTTAATAATCTTGTAATTGGCGACTTCCTGAACAGTGCAAATCAGGACAATCTTTGACTATTTTAATCATCCATTAATTCCTGCATATTCAATAAGACCCATCATTTTGAAAAAAAATTTAAATGACCTAATTTCGATACACGGGAGATTGCCACCAGATGTTTGCTCTTTAATATCATTGGATGACTGTAAATCTTCCTTTTAATGCAATGGAGACATCCAAGCTATTAATTTACCAAGCCTCATCCTCGTTGCGCTCAGATCGTACCTACTGTGCGAGCTCCAGAGGTGAGGTTGATCCCTGTCACAGAGACGATCAGCAGAGCGTGGGACCGCGAGCTGTGCTCATTCACGTTTGTGAAATCCGTCGCCCGATTCACGCGCCCGAGTTCGAAAACCTGTGGGAACAGCAGTCTCTCAATGAATGGTATTTCTCAAGGTCAAATTTCAGGATGAAGGTTATCGGGAATGTGCCTACTGTGTTCCTCTAATTTTAGAAGACACATGGCTTTCACCATTAGAATAATAACAAGTTCATGACGCAGCTGTCAGCTCAAACTGGCAGAATTACCCACTCTATTAAGGCCAAGGTACATGGAGCAGTTCCCAGGTGTTGTGATACAGACCACAGCCTCATCTTCTTGCTCAGATAGATCACACAAAGCACACTGCATTACTTTGAAGGGCGTTCCACTTAGAGTCTTAGCTGACAGTTATACATCAAACAAGGCAACTAAAAGTGGATGATCTGGTTATTTTCTCAATGCTGCCGAGAACCACCTCCGTTAATCCTACATTAATCCTACTTTTTATTCTCTCAATATTCTCAGAAATTTACCCCAGCCAGATTCTACCACTCAGCAACACAACAGGGACTATTTGCAGTGATCCAAACTGCACATTGGGAATGGGGGATGGAAAGCTGGAGAACTCTGGGGTAGCAGGGAAGGTGGGGGGGGGGGGGGGGGGGGGGGGGGGGGGGGGGTTACAGGGGAAATCAAATCATCATGAGAACATGCAAACTCACATAGTCACAGGACTTAAAGTGGTCTTTGATGGTGTGAGACATTGGCTCTACTTGTGATCCCACGGCATTGACTTGTTTGTCAAATTTCAATGCCGAGTCAAATATCACGCCAAGGTTTTTGACGTGAGGTTTGAGTAATGGGGTAAGGCTACCAAGGCTGCCTGCTATCGTTTAGATTCACTATCCTCATTCCACTTTAACACTGCAAGCCTGTCCTGTCTCTATTTTCCCTCCATCACATCACAAAGCAAACAACGAGAGACGGCTCTCACCTTGTTGATGTCGTCCACACTCTGTACTCTGATCTGAATCAGACCCGGGACATAGAGCTGCCCACTGCCATCAGGACTCAGTTTTATTTCAAGCTTCTCGCTGGGGTCTTTGGCCAACAAGTTCCTGCAAATAAATAAGTTGATTCTAGTGGCCTCAACAAAAGCTTAGCAGTTACCAATGCCCATAGAGGGATTGCCTCACCATCAGACAGACAACCACATTGAGGAAAAGACCACACCAGACACAGAGCAGCAGGAAGCACTGGACAAGAGGGAGCGAGGGGCCTAGGTACATTATGTGCTCATAGAAGTGGAATTGTAAACAGAAAATTTGCAATTGGTCCCAACAATACACCCAATCCTCATACTTGAGGGATAGGGGTATGGATTTCCCCATGGATAATAAAATATGGACACTGCTAAAGGAGTCTATTTAAAAATATACATAGATATGTCCTATAACACTGAAAGCATTAATACACCATTAATAAACATAATAAAACATCTAAATACTGAAAAGTAAATATTAGCTAACAAACGACATCTAAGATATGTTTGAGATTTACAAGCTTTGAAATCACTGTGTAAAAAACAAAGGTCGCTCTCTATTAGCAACTGAGAACAGTGGGGAGACTCTTGGCACAAGTGACCTGGAAACTGATCACCAGGGATAATGAGTGGCTGCCCAATGCGTACATTCATGCAGATGTACTTGGTCAAACAAAAAGAGGTGGAGTTTGTGGTCGACCTTGTAAGTGTGTGGATCTGTGGACAGCAGATTAGAAAGTAATGAGAAACAAGTATAAACTTATTTAGACGAAAAAAGACCAGGAATGTAAGGTAGGTGGATATGGGGTGAGATTTTCAATGTTGTGGCTTTAACTTTTGCAACTGTAGTTTGAAGATTCTAATGCAAGCAATTTTGGTATTGATATGGGAAGGGAAGATGACCTGCCCATGAATTGCCCCGGAACTTAGGGCTAATAGAGATCAAGGACATGGCATCACAAAAACATCAGCAATTTCAACAGTACTCCAGTACTAACTTCAGTGAGGTTATATTCTCGAAGACATCATTCAATTTTCTTCTCAAACGTCAGGCAACATTAATCAATCATTTTGGCTTTAGCTGCTCCACACTCTGCACAAAGATTCCTCTGAGATATTTGTTTTGTACTAAAATTCAAAATTACAACTCCTTAAGAAATTGTTGTACAGCCCAATTCTGATGAACCCGTTTGATTTACTCTCTTTGGCAATAACAATTGAGCTCATTACGACAACACATTCTCCTTGATTGTCAATCATGCTCAAATAGAACCCAGAATATCAGCCCATCCCTATTACGGCAGAAACAGTCTAGCACTTCATGTCCATGCTTGTTGAACAGTTTAGATGAAATAATGAAGTGTTTAATTCTGCACCTGCCCTGCATTGTATCTGGAGGCATTTATTTTACTGACGCAATTTGTTGGTTGCCCAATTATTGATATCAAAGACTTTTGTCATTTAGGCATTCACATGTTCTACCCATTCCAGTAAGAACATATTCTTACTGATATTGACTCACAAGGTCACCCAATGAGGTTGATATTTAAATAGGTGGAATCAACTAGTTCTGTGTGGCAGAACATTTTTTTTCTATGTGTAATGGATGCGTGAGCAGCAAGGGGAATTGGATAAACCCAGGTCCAGACAAGACCCATGACAAAGCCCCACAACTGATCCGCTCTCATGATTAATCATCCTCAAGTAACAGCGAATACATTAGCTGAAACACAAAGATTAAAATAACACAACAGCAGGAACCGGCACCAGAGGTTAAGTGTAAAGAGTAAGCGGAAAAATAGGGCGTTTGCACAGCTCGAGGTCGGGCCCCATTAGAGGGCAGAGTAAAGTTTGGACCGAGATTCCTTTGGAGGGGAATAGGGAAGATGCAAAGCCAAAGATGTCAGGTAGTTCCAATTTTGGCTTGATCTTTCGGCGGTTTGTCCGACTTGGTTTCAGGGTGCTGCGGCTGCCATGAAGCGCACCCTAGGCACCAACCACGCTGCTCCTCACAGATATATACGACTAGCCAATTGTCCCCTGACCCCCACAACCACTACAACACCTGTTCTCCAATTCAGTAAAATTGTGGCTAATCCTTTACCTCCGTACAATTTCCTGTGCTAACTCATTTGAAACATAGAAACATAGAAAATAGGTACAGGAGTAGGCCATTCGGCCCTTCGAGCCTGCACCGCCATTCAATATGATCATGGCTGATCATCCAACTCAGTATCCAACTCATTTGATTCCCTTAGTGTACCGAATGTACCCACCTTCAGGTCTTCACAGCTTCCATGGATAGAGAATTTCAAAAAAATCACTGTTGTTTGTCATGTACATCAATGATCTGGATGATGGTGTGGTAAATTGGATTAGTAAGTATGCAGATGATACTAAGATAGGTGGGGTTGCGGGTAATGAAGTAGAGTTTCAAAGTCTACAGAGAGATTTATGCCAGTTGGAAGGTGGGCTGAAAGATGGCAGATGGAGTTTAATGCTGATAAGTGTGAGGTGCTTCATCTTGGCAGGACAAATCAAAATAGGACGTACATGGTAAATGGTAGGGAATTGAAGAATGTAGGTGAACAGAGGGATCTGGGAATAACTGTGCACAGTTCCCTGAAAGTGGAATCTCATGTAGATAGGGTGGTAAAGAAAGCTTTTGGTGTGCTGGCCTTTATAAAGCAGAGCATTGAGTATAGAAGTTGGGATGTAATGTTAAAATTGTACAAGGCATTGGTGAGGCCAATTCTGGAGTATGGGGTACAATTTTGGTCGCCTAATTATAGGAAGGATGTCAACAAAATAGAGAGAGTACAGAGGAGATTTACTAGAATGTTGCCTGGGTTTCAGCAACTAAGTTACAGAGAAAGGTTGAACAAGTTAGGGCTTTATTCTTGGGAGCGCAGAAGGTTAAGGGGGGACTTGATAAAGGTTTTTAAAATGATGAGAGGGATAGACAGAGTTGACGTGGAAAAGCTTTTCCCACTGAGAGTAGGGAAGATTCAAACAAGGGGACATGACTTGAGAATTAAGGGACTGAAGTTTAGGGGTAACATGAGGGGGAACTTCTTTACTCAGAGAGTGGTAGCTGTGTGGAATGAGCTTCCAGTGAAGGTGGTGGAGGCGGGTTCGTTTTTATCATTTAAAAATAAATTGGATAGTTATATGGATGGGAAGGGAATGGAGGGTTATGGTCTGAGCGCAGGTATATGGGACTAGGGGAGATTATGTGTTCGGCACGGACTAGAAGGGTCGAGATGGCCTGTTTCCGTGCTGTAATTGTTATGTGGTTATATGGTTATAACCTTAAGACATATATAATTTTTTCTTCCTGTCCTTTCCCTGAATAGTTTACTACATACTTTGAGACCTGGTTCCATATACCTCAATCAAGGAATATGTCATCTCTGTAGGTACCCTGCCTAGTGCAAATACAAATTTCAATGAGATCAGCTCACATACATGTAAACTGGAGAGTAAAGGGCAAGTCTGCTTAATCTCTCATCACACAATCCTGCCATTCGTGGTATCAATCCAGAGAGTTTCAGCTGCATTCCATCAGTGAGAATTATATTCTTCATCCCGTAAGGCATTCAGTCCTATAGATAGTATTCCAGGGGTTGTCTTACCAGCTCGCTATGTAATTGCAATGACATCAACATTCTCAAATTATCTTGCAACAAAGGCCAATATACCACTTCCTTTCTAATTGTTTACTATAACAGCACATGAATATTCAGTAAATTGCATACAAAGACATCCAGGTCCCTCTGAGCACAAATAATTTGTATCACATAAATACTCACACCTTGTAAACATATTCTGCCCTTCCATTTATTCTGTTGTTACCTACTGGAAAGGGATTCATGCATGGACTTCCCATGATGAAAGAATCTCACACCAATTTTCTTCCATCCCACAAGAAGAAATGTTGTTTAACCTCCCGTGGGGAGGGGGGTGGGGGGGGAGAAAAGACAACAGAGGAGAATCTCTCTTCGTGGCTCTCAATGGCTTTGGTCAGGCTGGAATGCCCAAGATTCAACATCAGAATGACTAGTGATTACACTGTATCACATGTGACTGTATCAAATCTTTCACATGACTGGAAGGGATATGACCAGGAGAGAGTATACAGAAAGCCCATTATCCTGCCAAACAGGACTGAAGCAAGAGTGTGTGTCCTAATAACATCACGAATACAGAAGCTACAGTCAACCTCCCAAGGACTGCAAAGACTGATGCACAAAGCACTTGGAAATTCTGAATAGGCCACAGATTACTTAAAAAAATAAAAAATGAAAACAGAATTCAGCTCCACAGCCATGCCAAAGCATTGCACCAATCACCAATCATGCAGCTCCCATAAGAGTGCAAGTATTAGTAACCTCATAGTTAGATCCTCAGTCTTCTGGGGGTCAGACCCCAGCAGGTCTCTATAAAAAGAGAAAATACTATTAGCAACCACGTCCACAGATTATCCCCACCCGTAAACACGGCGACACGTGGAGCACAGCCCTCTGTTACTCGGGCCAGTCTCGTACCTGAGCGTTTCGTTGTAGATCTCGGCCATGCTGACGGTAATGGACAGGTCCCAGTCCGTTGAGCGCTCCGCCACTTCCCCAAACAGGTGCTGGAGAGCGCGCTGGTTTATCCCTGGGTCGTCTGGCAATCCCTGGAGGGAAAGGGACGTGGGCCAAGGTCAGTGACTTGGCTGAGAAAAATAAGGAGCGCTTTGCTCTCCAGAGACTGTGAGGCAATTACAGGCAAAACAGAAAAGTGGGAGAAAATGGTTTACCTCGGAGACATCCTGCAGCATAATGAGCTTCTTTTTTCTCCTTCCCAGTTTTAGTAAAGAGTCTCCAACCTGAAATGTTAACTGTATTTCTGTTCCCACAGATACAGTCTGACCTGATGAGCATTTTCTGTTTTTATTTTATTTTTCCAGCACCTGTAGTTTTTTTCCCCTTAAATGTTCATAATTATTGGGATCCCATGCTGGTGAGACCATTTTCGCATTGTGCTGGGGAGCAGCAGATTTGTTATGGATTAATGGGATTGTTTTCCTTCTTACCCAAATAATTGAACATTTTAGAGTTAATACGAACTCAAACTGTTGTGTGAACAGTTTATATAGTATTTGCCCCTTACATCTTACAAACTGCTTTCCTTGCAAAAGATCCAACAAGATGCATTTGTTGATATTGCAATGGCTAATTCTTATTTAAGAGATTTGTAAGGATCCCATGAAAATCCCTACCTCCATAGTATATGTCTTCCCAGAGCCTGTTTGTCCATAGGCAAAAATGCAGACATTGTAGCCATCAATACAGGATGTGATCAGAGCTTGAACCTCCCGGAATATCTGTGGTAAATAACAGGATAAATTATTTCAGAGATTGATGCTGTTGAGTTTTGACAAGACACACAACCTTCAATGTTTTATGCACATCTTCTCCATAGGAAAGCCCAGGTTCCCAGTTTGAGTGAAGGAACTGAAAACTCAGCCCCACAATCCCATCCATTTGCAGCAACCGTTCATCTCTTTGTTGACCAAGAATCTATCCACTGCTGGCCCGAGGACATTTACTCTGCTTCAATCGTCGTTCAAAGATAATCATGAAGACTCATGACCCTCAAAAACAGGATTTAAACAGACAACTGTTTATTTTTAATGTACAACACCAGGTTCTATATTCTCTCAAGAGGTAATATCCTCCCCACATCTACCCGATCAAAATCTTATATTTCAATCAAGACCACTCTCTCTCAACTCCTGTAGAGATGTAATCTATCCAACATTTCCTCATAAGACAACCCACCCATCCTAGGTATCAGGTGTAGGAAGGAACTGTAGATGCTGGTTTAAATCGAAGATAGTCACAACATGCTGGGGCAGCAGGACAGCTAAAGAAGGGTCTCGACCCAAAACGTCACCCATTCCTTCTCAGCCTGTCCGCTGAGTTACCCCAGCATCTTGTGACCATCCTAGGTATCAGTTTAGTAAAACCGATATTGTATACAAACCACAAGAGTGGAGTTAGATATCAGCTCACCGGGAGAGGATGAGCTAGTCCTACATAAAACCATGCTGATTCACAAACTATCCATGAGAGGCCAGCAGAACTGGAGATAAAAAGTTATTTTTGACTGGTGCCTCCAGCTGACAGAAATATCAGAAGACCTTCAAATTGTGAATTACTTTGAAGTACAATCACCATCATGTAAACAAATGAAGCAGCTATTTTGCAAGATCCCACACACTGGCAGGAGATAAGTAGTTAACAAGTGTGGGACACTGCCCAGAAAATACACGCCAGTGGAGGGAGTATACTTGTATGGACAAAATAGGAATCCAAAAGAGACTCAAAGGAGTAGAGGAATGGAAACAGTCACAATGTGCAGGTTATGATAAAATGTGCCCCAGCTTCTAATGCAATAGGGAACAGGTGAATTCACATGTATACGGGACCCTAACAGAAGAACCTAATATATTGGGTGAGTTTTCTTTAAACAGGGGTTTTCGTTGCAAAATTTCAGGGCCTTTTGGGTGAGAATACTCATGGGACAAGAGCACCTCTGGCATGGGTTGCCATTCATCATCATCATCCCTGCTTCCCCTGTTTGAAGTGGAGGTGCTAGTGAGCTGCTGCCTTAAAACCCTGCAGCTCTTGTAGTGATACACAGCAGGATGGGTGAGAAGTTGCAAGATACAGATCCCGTGACAGTAAGAGACACCATGTGACCCAGAGGGGGATTTACATGAGAAACATTGCCATGCGTACATCCCCTTGGATGCTTGGAGCATATTGTTTCAGAATGAGCTGTTGGGGAAGCTGCAACATTGCATTTTATGGTTGGTGCAGAATGTAGCCAACTTGCTGTTGGACAGTGACAGTTAAGGCAATGGAGAAGGCACCAGTCAAGGTGGTTGCTTATTCTGGATGGTCATTCTCCAGTGTGGCTGAAAGATTAAAATGGAAAATGTGCCACCACATCCCCAATGCCTTCTTGGATATTAGGTGGTCAAGAAGTCAGTCACTACCATAGCATCTCCAGCAGTTGGCCCACCATTGTAGTCATGCAATCCCATAGTTGGCATGGTTAAGTTTTTGACTAATGGTGACCAACTTCCCACCATTGATTAAGTGATCAATGGTGGAGGATTCATGCAGAACCTAATACAACTGAATGTCAAAGGTGAGAATAAGAGTCTTCCTTGACATTTGACACATAATTCAACAGTAGCCCGTTTCCTTGTCTTTGACCCTGTGCATGCACATTGTCCAGGTCTTACTGCACATGGGCACACAATGCTCCATATCAGATACAAGAGTGTAATCCCCATTCTATTGCTATTGTGGAGAGAAGAAACAGGAGATATTTGTGAGACTGATACAGTTGTCAACAGCTTCAGTACAGCACACGTGTGATAGAAGGCAAAATGGATAGAGCCTGGTCTATGACTTCCCATATACCTGCCCAACATCTCTGATCTTTATCCAGCAACTGTGCTGACTGACTCGCACACATCCCAGTGATCATCTGGTTGTAACATTAAGTCCACTTACATCCACCTGCAGTGCACATGGTTGAAAAACCTTATCCATCTCAAACAAAGAGGTTTTTCCACGATGCGAGATGCACAAAACCGCATCATCATCCTGATCGAAGGAAACAACATTCCTGTTGTCGGGCCCTGCGCCATCCTCCCTGGTTATAGGGCGAACTCTGCAGAAGACACGGATATTCCCTGAAGAAATAATACCAAAGAGGCACTTGTGAAATGAACTCTAGAAAGCTTAGGCAATTTTTGCTTTATTTTTGCTTCAGCCATTAAATGATCAGCTGATAATCATCTGCTCTCAGGGGAGATGTTAAGCAGCTGATTTTGGATCAGGGGCACCTCGCCGCAGTGTAGGATCAAAACTCTCACCGCATACATTATCCCACTCACCTCGAAGTCGCACCAGCTCATTGTGGCACTTCTTGCGGAGCTGCATCTCCCTCTTGTACTTGCGCAGAAGATCCTGGTTGATTCCTTTTGCCTCCTCCACTGCCTGGTAAATCTGGAAAGGAAGACGTGCATGTGCTATACTGGATCCACTAAACATCAGCAGCGCTGCAGGCACAGCATAAAAATGGTCATGAGCACAGAGTATTGACTCAACTTCATGTGTCCTTGCATCGTGGGGCTCTAGTTATATACCCCATACTCCTTAACAACATGTTACTACTCACATCCTTCTTTGTCTGGCTGACAGCATCTTGTAGGAGACATGGAAAATCCCGAACGTGATTCTTCAGACAGTTGTAATCACTCGTAAGTGTCTTTAGGGCTGGTTGGATGGAGAGGAGATTCATTCGAACACCTGCAGGAAAAGGATTTAAAGGTCAGCACGGTGACAAGACCCTTGGCTTCCCAGAGGTTAGAAGTGCTGCATGTCAGACTGTCCTCAATAGTCGTCGACTCTGCTTCTCCAACGTGCTGCGTCCACTCTCTTCATGTTCAATCACACCAGTTCCACCCACTTTGCCCCAAATTGTCACAAGGCAGCAAATGTCAGGTTAAGGTACATTATATGCATTACCATCTCCTCATTGCACAGATCCCTTTAAAATGCAAGTTCCTTAGTCCAAGGAAGTTCATTGCTTCTTCCTCATCACCTACCATTCAGGTTATCGTGTACAGTCTTCATTTCAGAGCGGGCGTGCTGGAAGACCTCTTCAATGGTCTGGTTCTTCTCATCTTCTATTGCCTGAAGAGCCACGATCATCTCCCCTCGTGCTTGCTCAAGTTCCGCCTCGTACATCATGATCTGCAGTTTACGGAGCAAGTGTTATTGCTGGTACACAAAAATGCTGGAGAAACTCAGCAGGTGCAGGTGCAGCAGCATCTATGGAGCGAAGGAGATAGGCAACGTTTTGGGCCAAAATCCTTCTTCAGACTAAGTGTTATTGCTGTCTGAGTTGGCCTGGAACTTCTCAGACAATATGAATCACAAGTGGTTCCCAAGTTAATAGATATAATGTAACCATGTTAATCTTCTTAAGATAGTAAATATTAACAATGTGGCATTGTACATTGGTTGGCTCCAAGTGGAGATTAATGACTCCTGCAATGTTATTAACATCAGAGAGAAGAGAACTTGGACTTACCTGAGCTTGAAGCTGGGCTGTTGTATGCCAAGAGCCCTGAAGCTGTTGTTCCTGCTCTGTCAACAGTTGCCTCTGGATACCAATCTGCTCCTGAAGATAGTGATTCCTGGACTGGGCTTCTTCTAAATCCTGCTTCATCCTCAATGACTCAACTTCCATTTTCTTGCTTATGAACTATGAATGGTTTAACAACAAGGTGCATTCATCAAACCTATAATCAGGAGCAGTTCCAAAACAATTATGGTATGTCTCCCCACCCTGCCCACCCAACCCAAATCCATACATCAATGTCAAGAGAACAAAAGCATCAAGGTATGGATGACTGCTTAGAGATGTGAGCCACAAATAAACTCACATGCCATTGAAATTAAGACATTTAAAATAGCATAATCCAACAACCCTTCTTACTTGGCAAAAAGGGAAAATTGTTGGGATTAATGAGTTGGAAGAGAAGAGCGAAATTATGGAAGAAGTATTTTCTTATAGAAATGTATCCTTGATTTACTCAGAGCTTGGCTTGTTTACACTGACCAAATTGCTCCATACTACAATGACCCAGTTGAATAAACCCAACAACCACTTTCAAAAGGTTACACAAATGAAATTGGGGATGGATAGTAGAAGAGAATATGGATGCTGTCTGTATGGAGTTTGCTCCTTTTCCCTTTGATCGCATGGGTTTTCTCCGGGTTCTCTTGTTTCCTTCCACATTCCAAAGGTGTGCAGGAACCTATTTCAAACCCAACCCAAAACGTAATATTTTCCTTTTGTCCAGAGATTCTGATTGACCTGTTGAGTTACTCCAGATTTTTGTGTCTATCTTCAGTTTAAACCAGCATCTGCAGTTCCTTCCTACACACAAGATACTATACGATAGAACTTTATTAATCCCAGGATGGAAATTGTGTGTGTGTGTGTGTGTGTGTGTGTGTGTGTGTGTGTGTGTGTGTGTGTGTGTGTGTGTGTGTGTGTGTGTGTGTGTGTGTGTGTGTGTGTGTGTGTGTGTGTGTATATATGTATATATATTACACACCATTTATATATTTTTCTCTTATAAATATAACATTGTTTACAGAGTTTACAGAGTATATTACATATTCTGTTGTGCTGCTGCAAGTAAGGATTTCATTGTTCTAACTGGGACAAAAGAGAATAAAACACTCTTGACCCTTGACTTGCATCACTAATGTGTGGGATAGAACTAGTATTACGTTTTGGGTTGGGTCTGAAATAGCTTCCTGCACACCTTTGGAATGTGGAAGGAAACAAGAGAACCCGGAGAAAACCCATGCGATCAAAGGAAAAAGGAGCAAATTCAATACAGACAGCATCAATTCCGGGTCTCTGACACTTTTAGGCAGCAACTTTATGGCCAATGTACTGCCCCATAGTCTTGAACTGAATTAAAACATACAGTAGCTGTAAAGAGGGACATAGCTTCACTTGGAGATTTGAGACTAAAAATGGATATTTTCATTTTATTAGTAACCAAAGTTATCAATGTATAATTTTTTGTGTGTTGGAAAAGAAAATATAGTGGCACAGCTAGTAGACTTGCTGCCTCACATGCCAGAGATCTGTGTTCGATCCTGTCCTCTGGCACTGTCTGTGTTGAATTTGCACATTCCCCCTGCAAACGTGTGGGTTTCCTCCCACATCCCAAAGACACATTGGCTTTGTAGGTTAACTTGTCTCTGTAAAATTGCCCCTTATGTGTAGGGAGTGGGTGAGGAAAGTGGGATAGCAGAACTTGTGTGAATGGGTAGACAAAAATGCTGGAGAAACTCAGTGGGTGAGGCAGCATCTATGAAGCGAAGGAAATAGGCAACGTTTGGTGTTGATACCCTTCTTCAGACTGATGTGAGGGTGGGGGGGACGGGAAGAAGAAAGGAAGAAGCGGAGACAGTGGGGCTGAGGGAGAGCTGGGAAGGGGAGGAGAAAGCAGGGATTACCTGAAATTGGAGAAGTTAATGTTCATGCCGCTGGGGTGTAAACTGCCCAAGCGAAATATGAGGTGCTGCTCCTCCAATTTACGGTGGGCCTCACTCTGGCCATGGAAGAGGCCCAGGACAGAGAGATCTGATTCGGAATGGAAGGGGGAGTTGAAGTTTTGAGCCACCGGGAGATCAGGTTGGTTATTGCGAACTGAGTGGAGGTGTTGTGCGAAGCGATCGCCAAGCCTGCGCTTGGTCTCACCGAGGTTGATCATACGCTGAATAATCCAACCACATTTTTGTTTGGAAGTGGAAAGAAATAATAGAAATTGCATTTATTGCAACGTGTAAAAAGAGTTGCGATACTGTATTATAATTTTGCTGCATGTCATTGTGGTATATATCATGTCTTGATTGGTGAATATGTTTAGTTTGTGACTTTATTTGAAGCAGAAATAATATGTGAATGCTTCATTGAGCATAATTCCGACTGGTAACTATGCATTTCGTCCGAGCACATTATCGCACGCATCATGCAAGCCGTCTTAACTGACCACCTAAACTGTCATTTGGCAACCTAAAAAGCTGCCAAGGTTGCCCGGCTGACAGAGAAAAAAAGTTAAATGAGAGCCCTGCAAGGTGTATAATATTTTTGACTGCCATAGGCCTTTCTTACATATCCTGTCACAACGCAATGTAGTCTCTAAACAACCCTTCAGTAATTTTCCTTGCCCTCTATTTCAGAATAATAGTGTTTTAAGCCGATAACTCGACACTAGCACTGGCAATAAATAAATAAATAAATAAAAAGCGCAGCTTTCCAGCCCCTTATCGCATTGGCCACTCTTGGCTGCAAATCGGCGTCAATCTGGTGGACCATCTTCCTCTAGTCGTGGGGGATTGGGAGAGGCCTCACAAGTGGAACAGCCTAGGCCCTCTCTTCATCTAAATCCGGCCCTGCATAGGGATCTAGGAGTGCAAGGACATCATTCCCTGGAAGGGGCACCACAGGAAAATAGGGTGGTCAAGAAGGCTTTTGGTACATTGGCCGACATCAGTCAGACTATTGAGAACAGAAGTTGGGATGTTATGTTACAGTTGTAAAACACGTTGGCAAGGCCGAATTTGGCATAGGGGTTCAGTTTCGGTCACTCTGCTATAGGAAGGATGTCGTCTAGCTGGAAAGAGAGCAGAACAGATTTACGAGGATGTTAGCAGAACTCAAGGGCCTAAGCTAGAGGGAGAGGTTGGGTAGTCTAGAACTTTATTCCTTGGAGTGCAGGAGACAAAGGGTGATCTTATCGAGTTGTATAAAATCATGAGGAATACGCAGGGTGAATGCGAGTTGAGGCATACCTGTACATTGTTGTTTTCTTATAATAATCTACAATATATAATTTTAACCATTCTATACCCAGACGTGTGAAGTAAGGCCCTCCCCACCCAGTATCTGTGCATCACTGATGTGCTGGTCAGAAATCCCACCCTTTTACCTTCATTCCAGGTGTGGGGTGTTTGGCCAGGGCGAGATGACAGTCCCTGATGCGTTTATTCAGCCTCTCTTCCCTCTCAGTTCTGTCCTGATGGACATCTTTGAGGTGCAGTTCCAGCTCCGATAGCAGTCTTGTCTTTTCCTCCAGCTCCAACCGCAAGACGGACGTTTGTTCTCGTAACCGAGAATTTTCCTGCAACAGGGAATGAGAACACATTTAAAACGCAGCACCACAGGCAATTGGTAACCTGATTAACCTCTCTAATATGTAGGTTCGATTCCTAAACTCCTCGGGTTCTGATAAAAAAAAAATAGGACATATTCTGAGGGTGTGTATGTTTAAAACATCAGCCACACACACTGCACCTCCCCAATAGTCCCAATAGTTATTGACAACCAGAATGATTGGGGCAGAAGCAATAGCTTGTCCGGACTCAGCTCATTGAATGGATGAGCGTGGGAGAATATTCGGCATATTTTACCTGGGTGGGTGCCAAGTCTTGCATTAATGTTTTACTATTCTCTGCCCACATCCCACATTTTTATCTATGCTTTTGTAGAGTTATATTTAACTAATCATCACAAAGTTGATTAAGTCCGTTTACAAAAAAAGCCTTTACTCAAAGGGTTCACGGCCTCTTTTGTTCATTTAAGGAGATTCTCGAGAAGGCTCGTTAGTAGATGGTGAGGGTGTGTCCCTGATATTGGCGAGGGGTTACAGTAGCAGCAAGCCATTTGAGAATGAGGCGAAGACAAATTTGTTCTTAATTTCTTGAATTAGCTGCCTCCGAGGGCTGTGGACTCGCAGTAGTTCAAGGTCACCACGGAATTTTGGATTAAAGGTAGCGGGGGAGGGGGGAGGTGGTAGAGCTGATACAGAGATTCAGCCACAACAATATCAACCTGCCATGCACCTCATCAGCTCCTGCCTTTCTCCAGCAGTGATCAGAGACAGAGACCTTTCCAAGGAGGAGTGCCCCTGACAACACAACCCGGGCTCTTGTGCCACTCTCCCACCTCCTCTTCCTCCTCCCAGGACAAAGCCAACGTGCTTCTCCACGGTGGTGAAGCTGAGCCATGGGCTGATACACTGAATGGATCCCCGAGCACGCGAGGTTTTTCCGGCTCCCTCGCCACACCCTGACAGCATCGGGACAGACCCTGCATCATAGCCACAGAGCCAGACAAAGACAGCTCACCTCCCTTACGTCTAGGACAAGCACAGAGCACCAACGAAAACACAAAGGGCTGGAATAACTCAACGGGAAAGGCAGCATCTCTGGAGAAAATGGAACCAACCCGAACATCACCTATTTATGTTCTCTGGAGATGCTGCTGGACATGTTGAGTTACTCAAGGCACTTTGTGTTTTCTTTTGTAACTAGCATTCTTTATTTTTACTGAGCACCAATACTGGTCAGGCCAGCACCCAGGATAAATGACAACAGATAATCCCGTTACATACAGTAGCTCCACTTACACACTTCAGCTACAAACATAGTTTCTGCACCGGACACTGTAAGCTAAACCTAAAGAGAAAGCCAGCACTTTCCCCGACTCCCAATTCATTAGCTGTGGCTTAGTAAATGGCACCTGCACGTAGAGTTCAGTGGTTATGTGTTTAAGCACCATTCCAGGCACTAACTACCACGGGAGTGCTGTGCTCTCCAAGGTTGTCTTTCAGTCCCACCTTCTTCTCTCAGCTCGGTGAAAACCACCTCATACAATTAATGAGGGGATCTAGAGTTTTCTCTCCCAGCGTCCTGGCCAAGAATTCTCCCTGAACCAACATATTAAAGCTGACATTCTTCAGGTCGATATCGGTGTGGCTCTGGGTCCTCTGTGTGTGCAAACTTGCTGCCAAATTCCCCGTTACACCACTGGCCTCGTGCTCCATGGCTGGGAGGTGCTGTGTGAAGTGACATGCCCTGCTGTAGTGATCCAGATCTGCTCTTACCTTGCTGTGCTCACAGTCTGTGCAGGTGGGGACGGAGGCCCGGAGCTGCTGGAACCGGAGCTGGCTGCTGTTCAGTTCCTGCTTCAGTCGATCATTCTCCAGGACCAGGATCGCTAAGTGTTTCTCCAGGTCCGTGGTGCCCTGTCGAATAGAGACAGGAACAGAGTAGGGACAGTTACTACGAGCACCAAAACAGCACAAGATTCAAGCACGTCTCCACTTGGTTAATCAGATGGCATTCTTTTCAATTTTGAGCAACTTCTTCCGTTCCTGCAAGTGGTGAGTCTGCTTCAATTCTGCTCCCCCGAGCTGCAGAGATGCGCCCAGGAATTATCCGTGCACCCCATCTCAGCCTTTCACCCATTGCCTCTTCCTTACAAGAGGCAAGACAAGCAAGTTAGTAGAGTCTGGTGGCTGGGATTCAAGGCAGCAAGCAGAGGCACAGGACCTCCCAGCATCATCACCTGGCACCGGGACAAGTGCAGTGTAATGGGAACACTGTCCAAAGCTGAAAGCTGATCTGTCCGAAGTGCAAGGGCCACGTGAAAGTCCACGTGCCACTATCCCCACAGAAGGGACAATAAAACAACATAGTTGATTAATGATGCTGACTTGACCAGGCCTGACAAGACTAGCAAATCTACCACCATTATCTCCAGGGGACTCTACCCAAGAGCACCATTGGGGTACATTGAGATGCCTCCCTGAAAGGTCCAGGGAGGCATCTCAACTACATTCAAAGGCAATTAAGGATGAGTACTAAACCCCGTTTCCATGCCCATAAAATAATTCAAGTCAATGTTTACATGCAGTGCCAGATTGATTACCTGAGATGGTGGAGTGCTGCCCAGGCACTGTTGTTTAGACTCAGCCGTGTTCAGTTCCTCCTGCAGCTTCACTTTGTCCTCCTGCAGACAGCTGATCATCTTGATGAATTTGAGTGCCTTGATGGGATTCCTCCAACAGACTAGAAAAGCTGGGAGCCCCCAACCTGGTGAGAGACAGATGGCAGGTTTGTTTGGAGTGAGGTGGTCAAGTCCAAATGTTGAGACTAAATATGGCCTTGGATTTCCAAGAACCCCCTTAAGTTAGAGAATCCTGCAGACAGTGACTTCTAAGCAATAATGAATAAATTGAAAGTACATACAGCTATCACACACACACAAAAACAGTAAACCAAAAATGATGAGACTGCAATCAGAAATGTTGTCAGCATTTGCACTTGCAGAGATTTGTGCATCCAAAGCCCTTGGGCTCTCAGAGTATCCACACCCTTTTTGCATGCTATTACCTCAAACTTAATCCACATTAAATCACGTTGTATTATTTTCTTAACATCTGTTGCAGAACTTCCCACGGTGTGCTGAATCATCTATTTTGAGCTGTCAGCAAACTCAGGTGTTTCGTACTTGCACATCATGGGAAGAGGTTGGGTGGGGAAAAACTAGTACTGAAAGCTCATCGATTTAATTCCTCGCCAAAAATGATACCCATTTACCAGTTATTACTCCCATGTCTTTCAACAACTTGCACTACAAGAATTTCCTCTGAACATGTTTGAACAAATGTGATGAAAACATCTTAGTGAACATCTCTTCATAATCAACAACTGCCAACCCCACCTCCGAACCATCCATCTCACCTGCTAAACCATTTGTTTCTTCAAAATAAATACTCAGTTCAATTTGTCAATCCACAAATAAGCCCACAAAATTATTTTACATCTTTTAAAAAAAAGAAAACTTGATTTTAAATGTTACTTCGTTAATTTTTGTTTTGCACATGCCTCTCAACTACATTTACATCTGGCCTAATTTTATATGATACGAGTCCTGTTGAAATATCAATTTGCATTTTAATCTTTAATTTAATTTAATAATTAATTTTATCCTTTGATATTTTGCCTCATCGGAAAATGATCATCTAACATACCATCCTTCATACCATCATGCCAATTGCTGGCCTCTTGATCTGCTTGTTGAATGTTTAATGGTGTCGGAGCCCTACTCACTTTGTCAATTGTGGCTCATCCCACCATTCCCACTTTTAACATTAGGGTTTTCTAGTGTAACCTGAAGTTAAATTACAATCACCATCTCCCAACCGTTCTCACAGTTAGTTGCTCCGCTACATTTCCCAGAACTAAACCATGCAAAGTTTCTTCAAGGGTCAAGAAAGAATGATCTGGGCAGTTAAGGATGCATTTTAGAAAAAGGTGTTTTACTTTAAACAAATGTACTAACTTTATTCCTATCTATAGTAAAAAAAAAAATCACCCAATATTTCTACCCCTCAAAATGCTTCCACAACCCCCAACTCTTTTTTCCTCTCCCACATTTAATTAGCCTCTGTAAAATGCCCTACAATGTGTAGGAAGTGGATGAGAAAGTGGGATAACATGGAACTAGTATAAACAGGTAATCGACAGATGGCATGGACTCGGTGGGCCAAAGGACCATTTTCCATGCTGTATCTAAACTAAAACCTCACCAGTGTCATTGGCTATAATGCAACTGAGAATTGCAACACTTTTTCCCTAAATATTACCATTCCACTTGCCAAATGTACCCCATTGGCAAAGATCAGGATTGTGCAGTGATGCTGTCAGTGATACATTGGTGGGAACTGGCCCACCTATATTATTGCTCAAGCATAACTCCTTGCAGGAGTTCCCAGTGCCGCCCTTTGCACCTTTCACAAATCTTTGCCAGAAGCATCTTTGAATTTGTTGCTGCACCTGCCAAACTCTTAGTAGGTTTAAAGCATGTAGTGTGCGCAAAGTAGATATATGAAACTTGCTCCTGACCCATTATAAATACTGTGCAGTATTGAGCACAACATCTGGGTGGAACATTGCTTCAGAACAATGGTGCATGTTTCCCAACTTCAGGTCTCCGAATTCCATTGTTTCATCTGTATGCTTATGGTGCACCAGCCACAGTCTGCAATTACCTCCATTTATAATTCTCATCCCTTGCATCCAAACACTTGCATGGTCTCATCCTTCCCCATACCTGCATTCTCTTCCAACCCTACAGAGTTCAAGAACACTCCATCCTTCCAATTTTCACTTCACACACACCGTGCTGCATGTCAAGTTGTCTATGCCACAGGCAGAGGTTCTCTAAATCTACTTCCATCTAATCCTACAAATGCTGCTTTAAAATTGCCAGAATTGACCATGTATTTGGTCCTCTGACGGAATACTACTAATGCGGCTAGGTTCCAAATCTGACTGATAACATTCCCATGGGAAGCAAAAGTACATGTAATTCATGTAAATAGGATTTGTCAAGGACAAAAACAAAACCCTCTTTGGGCTGTCAGTTCAATAATTTGCAATCAAAGGAAACAGAAGCACTTCTTTGTGCCTGCTTCGATATTCAATAAACTTTAGACTTTAGACATGGTCCACTGAGTCATGTTGCAGCTTTATAGGACTTTGGTTAGATCACATTCGGAGTGTTATGTGCAGTTCTAATTGCACGATTACAAGGAGGTTTTGGAGAGGGCGAGGCTCAAAATAACACTGCCTGGATTAGAGAGATGTAGCTATAAGGAAAGGTTGGACAAACCTGGAGTGTCTTCTCTGGAGTGTCAGTGGTTGAGAGTAGTATATACAATTATGAGAGACATAGATACGGTAGATAGTCAGAACCTTTGTCCCAGAGTGGAAATATCATGAGGGCATAGCTTTAAAGTTAGAGGGGAAAATTTAAAGATGTCGTTTTAAAGGGGCAACTTTTTGTTTACACAGACAGTGGTGGGTGCTTGGAACACCAGGGATGGTGGTGGACGTAGATACAACAGGGGCATTTATGCGGCTTTTAGATAGGTACATGGATATGCAGTGAATGTAGAGATATGGATTACATGGAGGTAAATGAGATTAGTTTAACTTGGCATAGACATTGTGAGTCAAAGGGCCTGGTCCTGTGCTGTACTGTTCTACATTCACCACTCTTCCACTTTTAGGGAATGAATAGGTGTGACCGAAGTTAGCAGAACACAAAAGCCTGGACCCCTCAGCACCCTGTTAAATTAGAAGGGTACTGATCAATAGAGTTGCCTTTGAGGAGGACGAATAGAGAAGGTTAAAAATCGTAAAGATTCTTATCAAATCTTCATTTGG
The DNA here is from genome assembly GCF_028641065.1 of Leucoraja erinaceus. Taxonomy (NCBI): domain Eukaryota; kingdom Metazoa; phylum Chordata; class Chondrichthyes; order Rajiformes; family Rajidae; genus Leucoraja; species Leucoraja erinaceus. Next base: position 15,295,066 of record NC_073393.1, on the reverse strand, counting down.
TAAAAAGGATGTATTTGGAAGATCCTATTCAACAAAGCAGTAATTCAGCAGAACAGCAAAATGCTTGAAGAGTTTCTGCTAATTTTCAGCTGTGTCTTATTATATTTTAAGCACAAAGATAGGAAGATTTCATCTTAACAATTGGATTTGACTATGTTCTCCTTTGCGTGCTCCAATGCACTACCCTCCGTTTTATTTCACTCATCCATTCCTATCATTATTTCATCATTGCTTATTTTGCCTGCTCATTTTTGCTCTTCTTTATCGTTGCCCTGATCAATTTTGAACCCTCTCCTCCATTTCCCCACCTCTTCCTGGTGCTGATAATGGAACAAATCCAGGTATAAACATGTAACAACCATCTCTGGCTGCTTCTAATAGCAATGCTGGTTCAATAGAGACCAAGTGCATTGCTTCCACTGCCACATTTTAATGAAAACACATCACTGATAACCTTTCCTTTCGCAGAATACAACTGGTTACAAGTATCCCGTGCAATCACTACATTGCACTGGAGGGTGGCTCCACAAAGATGAAGGCACCTTAACAACATAGAATGAGACTGGTGCCTGGAAGGGGGGGGCTGGATTCGATTTTTAGCAGGCATGCACGAGGCAAGTTAATTTTATTTTAGCAACAACCATCCTTTCCAACAGGATCCCACAACAAACCAAATTATATTCAATACTGGGATCACACATGTGATTTACTGGTGATCATTCCATTACAGTCATTGACATAATGGAAATTCGCTTTTACCGCATTCACAAAACACTAAACAGAAATTTGACCTTCAGAATAAATTCTCTGTCGTGGAATATACGTGAAAAAAGTAAATAAATAAAATATGTACTTTTTCAAACTTGTGCTTCTCTATGCCTGCACAGATGATGAAGCTTTGTGTTATGGAAAACTGTGATACGGATCCATTTCTAGGAACACAACTACCCCATAATGTGGGTTTGAATGCACGATAAAATGGATGGAGCTTGGCCTGTGGTGCCACCTTCTGTCCACCAAAAGTCACATGAGCATCCGGATATTGCACCATGTAGTTCTACTCTCTGTAAAGCAATGACAACCATTGGATATCAATTGCCAACAATAAACTGATTGTAAATCCATTCCTGCAGTCAGGTCTGACCTGGTCAGGTGCAATCAGTCATTCAGGAAGGAGCAATGACATCACACAGAGCAACCTGTGTACTCCATCAATAGATATACACCTACAGTCAAAGGTTCATGGAGAGGTCTTAGAGAATATATCATCCACGGAGGTAGACACAAAATGCTGGAGTAACTCACCGCCCATTCCTTTTCTCCACAGATGCTGCCTCACCCACTGAGTTACTCCAGCATTGTGTGTCTACCTTCGATCTAAAAAATCGCCTAAGTGAGACAGGCCCATTAAGCTTCACACCAGTCCCTCTGATTCACCCAAAGTCTCCAAACTAAAACCAGACAGTTCTCAACCTGCCAGTGCTTTAGCCTGTGGCATCCATGCCCTGGTCACCTGCTGCTGGATGTTAACCTCTTGTAAACAGCGAGTTGTGGCAAGAACTTTGCATTCACCAGAAATAGATTAGGCATCAGACTAAAAGCCATGGCTAGTTGCACGCAACGTATAGTAGCATACGTCACACCCTGGGACCATTAGCAGATCACTAACAAGGCAACTAGTTCCCTCAGATTCAAACTAGTAGCATAATGAACTCCCTCTCCCTGCAACTGGAGTCAGGCCAGTAACCCGATCGATCTTTATGCTGTTTCCAAGTATTCCAATCAAGAGGAACAAGAGGAGGGCTGTCAGCCATCACCTGTGGCACTCTGAAAGAACGATGTGATCAGCTACATTCCTCTACTCTTTCTCGTTATTTTTCTTTACGTCACATAACCTGCCGCATAATAAAAATCACAGCACTACTTCTTGTTTTCTAAACCCATGCCCCTGACCTTTCTGCCTTATAATTTCTCCCCTACCAAAATCATACATGATTTTGAGCACTTCTATCAAATGATAAATCAAATATTAAATCTGCTCCAAACGAGAAAGCCCAGTTGATTCAGGCAGCTGAAATCCCTCCCTTGTCAAATACTGCTGAACCCGTTCCAAAACCTCAATATTCTGCTTTCAGGTGGTGTCCAGAATGATTTAACACTTTAGCTGTGCTTTAACAAGTGTTATGAAGATATGGCAGAATTTCCTAACTTTTGTTTATATCCTTCTGTTAAAAAAAACAAGGACGTTGTGGCCCATTCATCCCCAAAACACACTTCTAAACCTGTCCCACCACCCTCTAAAATTTGCCAATATATACCCACAGGTTTCAACCCTTCAATCTCTAAAATTGTAACATTTCCCTCTTCTTCCTGTCAATACCTTAGAGTTCTTCTGCATTAAATTTCAGCACCCATGCACTATACCCCACTGCACATCCTCCTCCTGCGACTGTCCTCCTCAACCTCAGAAGAAAGGTTTCAACCTAAAACATCACCCATTGCTTTTCTCCAGAGATGCTGCTTCACCCGCTGCGTTACTCCAGTATTTTGTGTATTATCTACTCAACCTTTACCCCATTCAGGTTTTGCATCAATAGTAAACTTTGATCGAGCAATCAGTACAGTACTCCAGGTCATTAATACGCATCAAAAAGAAAAGTGATTCAAAACCACAGTTGAGGACACCAGTTTTTCCCCCTACATTTAAAAAACAACTATTCATTATTATCTGCGTTCTTCACTTGAGCATTTTTATTTCAAGCTCCCATTTATCTCATGGCTTTAATTTTGCTAACAAATCTGTTACGTTACTTCCTCTAACATCTTTTGAAAGTTCGAATTTATAATGTTAAAGAACTCAATGCAATAACTATAGATTGATTTGCCATTGGCCAGTCTAAGCCATCTACCATTTCCTAGTAACCAGATAGCCCCTTATCGCCTCTCCAAATGATCTAAAGGTCCTGCTTACCACACTTTTCATTGTACCTCAATACTTGTGACAATAAACTAAACTGTGGTGGGAGTCTGATGATGGATAAAAGGTGAGGCCAGGTCATACCATAGTCCAACCCTTATCCTGGACAAGAACCTTATTCTGAGCACTGACTTGCAGTCAGGACTGTTCCTTCAAAGCGTTGCACCAGCTTAAAAATTAAGGGCTTGCAATTGTTAAATTTGACATTTAAGTAACAACCTTTCCTTGTGCTTCTTATCTTCCTACAGGGTCTAGTGATACAAAATACTCAGATCTCTCACGGACTGGTACAACTCGTATCAAAAAGAGTTATTGTTTAACTAGTGTAGAGACTCGCCTTTCCCACACCTCGTTCTGTCTATAGTGAGAGAAATACAAATTCTGCAAAACCAGGATCGGACCCAAGCAGAGTGGTGAATTCTGCCATCCATTTAAATCTCCTTGCCGAGTGCAAACATGGGCTCTGCGAGGAGGGATTAAAAACAAATCAAAAATTTGTGGTAAATTCACAATGGCCTTTGTTACATATCAGGAGATAGCAAACCACAAGGTGATAATGTAAATAAATAACTGCCCTGGGAACGTTTAACCACCGAGCATAATTTCTATCCCAAAGCATTTTTCATGCACACTCTAACCCGTGGCTCAATTCAATACAAAATCTCTGATCCCATGAGAGGTGTAGGCAGATTACAAAATAGGAAGGAGCGTAAAATAAACATACTGTACCCTCAAATAAGGTCAGACCTCAAGAATTTTACCTCTCAATCTCTCCGTTCCTTTTTAAGCATTGATAAATCCAAATGTATCAGCCAGCACTTCCACACCACGCTCTGATCAACTGGCGAAACAATAACTCTTCCTCACTCAAAATAAAGTCTCCTCGACACGCCCAATAGAGTAAACCATCTCAAAAATGCAGCTCCACCGGTTTCTTCCACTTATCTGGATGCTCGTTTTCCAATGAATGCCCTTGCTTTCCCAATGCCTGAAGGAATGAGGTGGAGCTTTGATTCCTGCTTTGGCAAGAAACGATCGCCAGCTAGAGCTTCAGCCTGTGCCCTGAAATTGAAAGGAAAGACGAGGTTCAGTAGTTATGGGTCAGTCACCACTTCTCCTGTGCCAATTCACAAACTACCCATGACTTCACCTGGGCCCACATTGTACATTAGGAGTTGTTTGGGAATTTTGGGAGAGGGGCTGGGTGGAATCTCAGCTAGGACACCATTGGAACAGTCAAGGCTAATGGTAAGTAACAAACAAAGGGATGAGGGTTTCAACAGCAGATTAAGTCCGGACAGGAGGTGGCAGATCATATCTCACAGGTGGCGGTTTTGACGACAAGAGACTCAGCACAGGATCAATGGGGGTAGCTATCTTGCAAGTGGTCTGGTTCAGGTCAGGGCGATGGTCCAGGAGAAGGATGGAGTAGGCAGTGAGAGAATGTAATTTGTGATATGAACAACAAAGGTTTGTTCTTCCCAAGGTTTACATGAAGGAAACTTTTCATCGTCCCACAGGACGTTAGTTTGACAAAGCTGAGGTGAGATGGAGCTGAGGTGAGATGTTGGCGAACATGGAGTTAGTGATGAACCATTTAGATAAAGCCCTCATTGCAGTTCACTGTTCCCACACCTACAGTAATTTGCAACAGACAGCTTTGTCTCCCCATCCATTGCACAACATTTCCCCCTACTGTTATTCACAAAGAAATCCAAGCCCACCCCAAGCCAGTAATTTGCCATCTTCCCAAGTCACTTTACTTTTTAAATAATCAGACACAAGACGTTGGCACAGCTGTATTTATTGGTCACTCCAATAGACTGGAGGTGGTGGTTAGGGTGGTCTATGTCAAGGGCCATTAGAATGCTCCAGAAGTTTGAACCACTGTTGATCAAGGACAAGTATCTACTTACAAAGTAGGACCGTGGAGGGGAACATTTCAAAGCGAGACACAAAATTCTGGAGTAACTCAGCAGGACAGGCAGCATCTCTAGAGAGAAGGAATGGGTGACATTTTGGGTCGAGACCCTTCTTCAGACCCTACTGCAGCTCCTTCCCTCACAGAACATTTCAAATTCAGGCAGCCACTGACCACCAACAGATCTCAACTATATTCACACAACCCAGGTCACAGCATTGAACCGGTGGAACATCCAGAGCCAACTCTTTCCGCTCCAGTTGCATCAAATCACCCCCCACCCACAGGCCACACAATGCTGCAAGGTTCCCTTCCATCTTGTGCCAAGTCCATTAAAGGCATCGTCCCTTCCCTCCATCCTTGTACCCTACATTTGTTCCAGTTGCAATCAGTGGCCATTGCCTTAAAGCTACAAGAACACTCAAGGGACCACAGATTAAGGATGAATCAGATGAAGGGGGACAACCCAGGAAAGTCTAAAACAAAATAAAACAGCAGAATTTATATATTTTTAAAAGACGCTCGTCTAACTGCATCACTTTGGTACAGTACACAAGCAATACCTGGAAGTCAAAGAATAGCAGTTTATTTGTAGAATGTTTTTAATACTGCAATGTCCCAGCCAGTTCAGAGGAGTGTTTTTCAACAAAAGTTTGGCATCGAGCCATCAAAGGGATTAAGGCAGATAATTAAAGCTTGGTCAAAGGTGGATGCTCTGAAGACGGTTCCTGAGAAATGAAAGCGATAGAGGTCGGTCCCTCTATCGAAAGCAATACAAGCGATAGAGGTGGTCCCGAAGATGAGAGTTCTGATACATCAACAGGTGGGCATTTGGAATGACCAAAGTGCCAGAAATGTAGAAGTGCAGAAAATACAAAGGGTCAAAGAGATTGAGATGAGAGGCATGCAGTGGTGAGAAACAGTGATGAAAATATTTCTACAAACATTTTTAACAAATGAGGTTATAAAGGTCAGTACTTGCAAGGGTAGTAGTGAGGGGCATGGTACGTTAGTGAACAAACAGCAGATATTTGGATAATCTCACGTTTATGGAGTGAGAAGATGGAGGAGGTCAACCAGGAGTGTATTTAAAAAGTCACATTTATTGAGAAAAGTTGTCAGGAATTCTAAGAAGGGGTGGTGAGAGCCAAGAACTATCCAGTGGTTTGGGGCGGCATGGTGGCGCAGCAGTGGAGTTGCTGCATTATAGCGCCAGAGGCCCGGGTTCGATCCTGACTATGTGTGCTGTCTGTACAGAGTTTGTACATTCTCCCAGTGACTGTGTGGGTTTTCCCCGGGTGCTCCAGTTTCCTCCCACGCTCCAAAGATGTCGAGGTCTGTAGGTTAATTGGCTTCGGAAAGTTAAATTGTCCCTAGCGTAGGATAGTGCTAGTGTACGGAGATCACTAGTCGGCACGGACTCGGTGGGTCATTGGGCCTGTTTTCACCCTGTATTGCTAAAGTAAACTAAAACTAAAGTGGCACTGCACCTTGTGCTCCGTAACATCTCCATGCTGGGGATTGGGGTGGATTCCATGGCCCAAGAATGATCATCTCAGAGACGGTGGCTACAGTTTTCCTAATGTTTAGGGAAGCATCTGATCATTCAGTATGGAAGTTGATCAAGCAGTCTGACAATATGCAGATAAGTGGTGGGGTGAGGCAGGTGCCTAATATCCATGAGAAGAGCAGAAACCAAAAAATTGCTGTATTCATCACAGTACAGAGCAGGCTGCCATGAGCTCTGGAGTTGAAACGAGTTGCAGATGCGGGTTTATAAAAAAAGAGACAAAGTGTTGGAGTAACTCCACAGATCAGACAGCATCCATGGTGAACATGGATAGGTGACGTTTCGGATCAGGACTCTTCTTCTAGCTAAGTAGTTGTATCCTTCTTTCCCAAGAGGAGGGGGACACAGATCTCCAGGTTTGCCAAGGTAATAAAAGCAGAGAAAGATCCCTACTCCATTGACCAGACATCCTCATCACCAGAACCTTCCCACCCCGTCACACCCATGAAGTGTCACCACCAACGGAAAGGCGATGGCAATACAGAGAATTGAGGACATTCAAGGGCTGGAGAACATTAGTTCTGAGGGGTGCCTCACCTAGGATTATTTTCTTTGGAGACTGAGGGGAGATTTAATCTGCCTGCACAAATGATGGGCTGAAGCAGGGTGAACAGAAAGGAGCAGTTTCCCTTTGCAGGGAAGTCAATAACTGGTACATGTGTGTCACCAAAGACTAGGGCCAATTGATAGAACATTGGAGGAATGCTGGCTGCTCACACAAAGATTGGAGCTATTCCAAGACTTGTTGAAAGGATAGTAGAAGTAGAAATGCAAGTATATTTTTTAAAAAGCACTGAAATTAGCATTTGAAGTTTTGCCTTAAATTTCACAATCCAGAGATTCAAGATTTAGGATCAGCCCAATAAATTAATTTTAGCCAAAGTGGGGGAAATAGATTAAATGCCGTGCCTCTGTGCTGTAGATTTCGACACCTATGTGGTGAAATGTGCAGGCAGTGTTCACATGACTGTGAGCCTCTCCAGTGCTCTAAAAAAAAATCCCCCTTTCAAATAACTTTCACTCATTTCTGTTTGCAGCACCAAATACAAATTGCAATGAACTGCGTGCCAAACCACAGAAGGGCAGAGGTCACCAAAGGATAAAACACAAAAGCAAAACTTTCCTTAAAAAATAAGATTAAATTGCTTGCATCTCAAGGTCAACCGATGTGGTTCCAAGGAAAAGATAACAGCAGGATGGACTGAATCATGAAGCAAGGTTTAAATATTAGCCAAGGAATTGTAAAATGCAATCTGGTAAGAATGCATAACAAAACTCTAGCTTTTAAAGGAAAATAGTTGGGGAAAAGGGGGCAGAAAGTTTGAAAATTCAAAATTAAAATGATTTGGCAGATTTTGATCCCATTGAAAAGGTTTGTATTCAGCAGATTAAAAAGGTGAGGCTGGGAAATCGGTGGAACTGCGTGCCTCTGGCCTAGAATTTAAAGCTAGAGGAGAAAGCCTCGCGTATCCCAGGGGAATTAGAATGAAGCTAATTTCCAAGTGATTTACCTCTTCCACTGAAATCAGCGATCGGGAGCGGCTTCTTGCCACTGCTACAGCAGTCGGTTTATATTGTTGCCATGCAGCTTGAAGCTACAGCCTTCCAGGTGAATGTGTCAGCTACTAACCTGTAAGTCGATACTCGGATCATCCCAAAGATACTAGATCGCCACTCGTGGCGGAGACAACAGCACCCTCGCTTGACAAATCTTTTAACCTTTTGTTGTGCAATACCTTAACCTCTTCCATGCAGGTCTAACAGCTTTTTTACGTGATGCATCCAAAACTCACTGGAAAATTAGCCCACCGTCCTTCCAACTACAGCAGTCAGTTGGTAGCAAGGCATGAAGCCCAAGAGTTGTTGCACAATTCTGTATTATAAAAGTACCACCCCAGTGTCAGTCTTGACATTGGGTTTGTGATAGCAGGGAAAGTCAGAATATCCAGAGGTCAATGTTCATTACCATCTGAGGGTTCACCTCATTGCTGTGCGAATGGCTGCCCTTTGTCAGACTGTTCTGTACTTCCCATCCAGGTGAAACACCAACAAATACCAAAATCCCTTCATATTCCACCAGATTTAAGACAGTTTCAACACAATTGCTTAACCTCACCTCTAAGTAAATTATCTCGTTTCAGGACTTAATCCAGAGATCTTTTGCTGCACCCTTTCTCTGGCCAGGAGGGAGACCAAACCTACACACAATATTCTAGGTACAGTCTCACCAGGGCTCTAATTGGAGAGAAAGATACCAGGGGCATGTGCTGTTGACACGGGGAAGGGGATTTTTTTTGTGAAAATAAGGGGGTTACTCCCATATCAGCTGACTGAGATGGTGGGATGGATATTTATTCATAATCTATATTACTGACATGGATGAATGGATAAAGTTGACTGCAGCCAAATTTTCTGATGATTGAAAGTTTGGTGGGTTAGCAATTGCGAGGGATGCAGAGAGAGACTGTAAAATGGATATAGATTAGGTGAATGGGTAAGAATTTAACAGACCTATTGTGAGAAAATGTGAGGTTATCCAGTTTTGAAGCAAGAAAAATAAAATTACTGTAATGGAGTGAGATTACAAAATACTGTGGTAAAAAGGAGCTGGGCATCCGAGGGTATGATACACAAAGGTACAACAAATAGTTTGAAAGCCGTTACTGCAAGTGTTGCTTCCAATAACAGGTTGGTCGAACATTGCTGATCAAACCCCTCGGTTCAGGAACCAATATTTTTCTTGAAACTTCAGATTAAATTAAATAAAATCACACAAAAACAAATGCTCAGCAACTGAAAGACCTATTGCTGGACAATGGGATGAATATGGAAGGGAGCCCACTGGTCAGTGTGGATGAGTTGACCCAAATGGCCAGTTTCATGCTGTATAGTTCTATGATTCCATGAAATTTCTGGCAGGCTTCAATACAAGTCACAGAGCACAGTGCTTTCCATATCCCCTTTCACCATCCATGCAAGCTGCACAATGGAAATGATAGAAAGGAAACAGACATTTCCTTCATTATCTGCTTAGGCAGCCGAGTGAACAACCTCGAGCCTCAGTGAAAGTGCCCAACATCACAACCACCAATAAACATCTCTGTGGTGAACCCAGGGATAACTGACTAACCAAGCAAGTAGTCACCAAGCCAAGCCTGTATACTTTTCATCTTGGTGAACCAATAACTGTACCTCCCAGCTGCTAATACCACAGCACGGTGAATTATTAACACATTTGCAAAAGCCCTTTATAAACTCAAGGAACTTCCAGGGTAGTTCCGCGTTTCAGTACCTTGAGGAGCAGCCTCACACAACACCAACCACATCTACCGTTGCCTAGCATCTAACCCCTGCCAATCCAGCCACTAGTCGCCACCCCTGATAATCTAACCCATCCACTCTCAGCTCCAAATATCCAAACAATAACAGCAGTTATTTCACCCCACCACTATGAAACCCAATCTGTAAAAACAAACTCAATCAACTCGCTTTGAGTAACTGGATTCCCAGATGTGAGAAAAAGTCCAGAACACAAGCTTGAAGCCACTTGATTCAAGGGCAAAGGGACTTCCTTACAATTAAAACATATTTTCCAAAGAATCTCACCTTCACAACATGCACAAAGGAAGAACAAACATTGACAATGGGCGTGCTCTCTGCGCTTAGTGTTGATTACAATTAAGTGACCGGGTATCTGCATCCAAACTGCAGAGAAGCGTCCCTTACCTCCACATTATGAGGCAGAACATGTCCCTTCACCTTCCAACAGTTTGAAGCAAAACTCAGGGACCATAGCCAGGTATCCATAGAATTTATGCCTTCATTATCTTGTTCTCCCTCTTTCACTGCATGTACCAGCAGCCTTAATCATTAGCTCATTTAGATAATCTGACACTGGATTAGTGTCAGATGGTGTGCAAGGCACCTCCATTCTGTAACAGATGCTTCTCAGCCATTTCACATTAAAAGGATCTAACGGGAAGTAAAAGGAGAAAGGCAGGAGAAAAGCAAGAACAGGTAAATGTGCGGGCTGGTTATTATCAGAAATATTCATTGTCTGTACATTTGGTTTCTAGACAATACAATTCATATGATTGATACCAGCCACTAAGGTTCACCAGGCAGCCTGCAATTGCCAGCACACACAGCAAGGGGTGTCTGGAGCAGATTTAGTAACTGACAGCAGAGGTTGTCAACTAGGACCCTGGGTACACAGCAGAAACGTCTGCTCCTGTTCCTCCTCACCCAGTTGTTAAGCAGCAACGACGCAGTCCGTCCAGTCACAGCTGTGATGTCTGCCTCCACATTTCTTCAGTCAGGTAGCAGGCTGCTGCTGCCCAGGCTGATCGCCAACTCTGTCAGTCATGCAACCACAACAATGCTGCTGCAGATCAAGAGTCAAGTCAAGAGTCAAAAGTGATTTAATGTCACACGTCCCGGATGGGACAATGAAATTCTTACTTGCTGCACCACAACAGAATATGTGAATATGTACCGCTGCATTCATCTCCAGCTCTCCCACGAATGCAGCACCAGGTGATGCCGGGATCATCCCGACAGCACAATCACTCTCTGCGCACCTCACCCATTGCAGCATTACACCGAAGGAAGGGTCGAGGAAACAAGGTCATCACATTTGTACGAGGATGACTGGTCAGCAGGAAGAAAAGTCAAAGGTTTAGGAATATCTAGCAAATGCATTACGAGCAGCAAGTTGTTTGAGTATGTGGGATTATCTACCCAGGAGGAAATCAGGTTTCACAAATAAACAAATTTGGACCATAAAATGTTGACTGTAATTGAAATTTCATTTTCTACAACAACCAAGATTCTTTCCGTCTACTGAACTTGGAACGATATTTCACATGATGGGGTACTTGGTTCAATCCAGTTATTTTGGTTTGGGAAGGCAAAGTTACATCATCGGGTGAATTACGTCATCGGGTGGCGCTGCGAGCGGTAGCCTCACCAGCAGTGGGTCTGTCATTTTGACTTTTTCTGTTTTTTTAGTAGGTCTAACTGTATGTGTTAATGTCTCTCGGTATGTTTTTATTTGGGGGGTGGCGGGAAATAGGGGGAAACCGTTTACAGTCACCTACCTTGGCGGAGAATCGACTTTTCTCCTCGCCCTCCCTTGCGGCCTAACAACTTGGATTGGTGCGGCCTTTCCCGGAGACGGCCCAGAGCTTCAGCAGCAGGCACGGCGGGACTTTCATCGCAGAGCCAGAAGAAAGACTCCGACCGCCGGCCTGCTGACTTTAACATCGTGAAGCTTCTAGCAGCAGGCGTGGAGCGGACTTTACCATCACGGAGCCAGGGATCCCTTGCCGGGGATCACCAGAGAAGAGCTCTGACCGCTGGCCTGAGGCCTATAACATCGCGAAGCCGCGGTCTCCTATTCGGGCACTCCAAGTGTGTTCCATCCGTCCCGACGTCAGAGTTTTGATCATCCCGACGAGAGGGCCTGTACATCGGGCCATCCGTAGGGTCAAAGCCCCAAACACGGGTGAACAAAAGGAGGAAGACTGACTGAAACTTTATTGCCTTCCATCACGGTGATCTCTGTGGTGGATGTTTATGTTAAGCTTTATTGTTCTTTTAATTGTGTTGTGTTCTTTTAATTGTATGGCTGCATGGTAACTCAAATATCACTGTACCCAATGGTGCACATGACAATAAATGTGAATCTGAATCTGAAAGTGAAGGAATCCCAACTTACTCCACAAACCATCCGAACATTCCCTGTACAGGCTCCGGGAATGACACAGAGCAAATCAAACTTGTGGTGAAAAGGCGAAATGTTACCATCCACTGGTGTGCCTGGAGATCAGTGGTCCTATGAACCATGTGCATACAGGGTAAAGGAAGCCTCACCTGAAACCCCTGTAAAAAGGACTGTGATAAAGCTCAGAGTGAAGATGTAGAGAGGAAGAATGATGAACAACAGCCAGGGAGGATTGAACAGGAAATTAGGACAACCAGCACCCATGGCAACATTGGGTTGAATCCATCCTCTATAAGAGACACCTTCTCTAAGAGCCTTTGATCAAGTCCACCATGTGGATCAACTAGTAGAGCCACTCCCTTTCCGTGCTATAAACCTTGATTCCATCCTGACCTCTTGTGCTGTCTGCATGGCATTTACAGATTCCCCAATGGACATGTGGGTTGTCTCCTGCTGCTCCAGTTTCCCTCCCATAATCACAGATTTGTGGGTTGAGAGGTTAATTGGCCACGGTAAATTTCCCCGGTGTGTAGGTGTGTGGTAGAACCAGAGTGAATTTATGAGAATGTGGAAAGAATAAAAAATCGGATCAATGTAGGATTAGTACAAATGAGTAGTTGATCAATAAGGTAGGGACTAAATTGTCACCTTAATGTTCCAGGCTACTGGTGAGATAAGGTGAGGGTAAAAGAGGAAGGGGAGTTGTTTTATAAATTAAGTAGTACATCACGCTAGTAATTTGACGTGACCTTACTGATGGTTTGTTCAGCGAAACCATTATGGATGGGAATGAGACATAAAAAGGGGACAGGGCAGGCCCACAAGTTAAAGTTCTAAATTGGGGCATGGCCAACTTAAGTGATATTAGGAACTCACAAATGTTGATTTGAGTAGATTGTTTGCGGGAAAATTGACGTCTGAAAGTCAGATGTTTTTAAAAGTGAGATAGTAAAAGTTTGAGGTACGCATGTTCCTGTTAAATGAAGAGCAAGGCAGGTAGGAGTATGGAACGCTGGATGGCAAGATAAATAAAAGTTCTGGATGGGGAAAAAGGAGATTTGGGTCAGATACAGGCAGCTGGAATCAAGGGCATCCCTGGAGGAGTATAAGGGATAGAAGAGCATATTTAAGTATGAAAACAGGCGGGCAATAAGGTGTCATGAGATAGCACTGGCAGATAAGATTAAGGCGAATCCAAAGAGATTTAATGTACACTAAGTGAAAAAGGGTAGCTATAGAGAAAATAGGACCCCTCAAAAAACAAAACGGTCATCTACTCTGGAGCCGCAGGAGATTGCTAAGGTACTCAGTGACTATTTCTCCTCTGTTTTTACCTCGGAGAACGATATGAAGACTAAGGAACTTGGGAAAGTTAATGGAGATATCAAGGGCATCCCATGTTAGTCAGGGAGCTGCTGGACATCTTAAGATGTTTGAGGATGGATAAATCTCCCAGGCCTGATCGGATATTTCCAAGAATACCGTGGGAAGCGACAAGAAAAATAGTGCAGGAGCCCTGGCTGATATATACGAATCATTGTTAGACACAGTGAGGTGCCGGATGACTGGAAGGTGGCTGATGTTTGTTGTGCCTCTATTTAAGAAGAATTGCAACCTTCACGTGCAACCTGGCGTGCACAAATTAGTAAGTTTTTAGTAAGGCATGTTTAGTAAGTTTGCAAATGACACCCAAATAAGTGGTAATGTGGACAGTGAAGATGGTTATTAAAAATTACAGCAAGATCTTGATCAGCTGGGTAAGATGGCCATGGAATGGAAAAATAACTCTAACTTGGATAAATGTGAGGTGTGAATTTTGGGAAGTCAAACCAGTGAACCGTAGGTCCCTGGGGAGTGTTGTAGAGCAGAGGTGAAAGGAGAGATGGGTGCATATCCAGATGAGGCACAGGGAAGAGAGGAGGGGGGCAGATGGGCGGGATGGGGGAAGAAGGGGGTGTTCATGGGTTAGACATATAACATTTCAGAATTCAATATTTAGATGTTGGGAAGTTATGTTACAGCTGTACGGGATGTTGGCAAGCCCACACATGGAGCATTGTGTTCAGTTTAGGTCACCTTGTAAAGAAAAAGTGCACAGAAATGATTTACAAAGGTGTGGCCAGGACTCGAGAGGCTAAGCTATAAAATCATGAAGAGAATAGATTGGGTGAATACACCGTCTTTTCTCAATTACGTTTAAAAGACATTTGGACAGGTACATGAATAGGAAAAGTTGAGGGATATTGGCCAAACACAGGAAAACGGGACTAGCTGATACGGCATATTTGACATCGACAGGTTGGGCCAAAGGGCCAGGTTCTGTGCTGCAGGGCTCTATGACAATCTGACAGTAACTGCTGCTGAACGGCTCGTTTGCAGACACAAAGGACTTTCTGCTTCAGCACAGGAGAGCATCTATCCCACACAGTCAGACACAATGACCCTGACAAACAAGACCACCAGTGGTAGAGGCCACTCCCATTCCCAATCCAACAGACTTCAAACCAGAAGTACACATTCACATTCCTCTCTCTACAAGGCAAGATATCCTTTTTCTGCAGCAGTTTATCACAAAGAAAAATGGGAACGCCAAGCATCAGTGGTTACAACTGACCCGGAAACCCAGCACTCCAGTGTCAAGCTACCCATAGGCTTCTTACTTTTTGAAAGGGTCACATCGGGCGAGTGAGTGCACTGGTATTATACAGGTGTGTAGATTGACACTAGAGATGCTGTTGCCAGGGAAACGGCTGAACTGCAACATTGAAGTGTAACAAAAAGGCACGCATGTAGTCTGGAGAAAGGCTAAGCGAGCAGCTGTCGCACACCTTAAACACAAGAAACAGGTCAAATACCGTCACTCAGCACCAGAGATGGAATGCCAGGTGGAAATGAATTTGCAAATAGGTTTCCCATGGATATGGCGGCATGTATTTTAAATATAATGCCGCAGTCTCCCGCAGGTTCACTATTGCCTTGTCTTGTAATTGTGCAGACGAGTCTTCTCCCCACTTTCCCTGCCCCGTGTTCGATCCCGACAGAAAATATTTCAAGTTAGGTAGACGGGGTGTTGAAATGGGACAGTGACACATCCTCACACACACCCTCCGACAAAAAATACGTGTGGAATTCTAGACTTTCAAAACCCCAGCTGAGGTGGAACCGATTTCGCTCTCCTTCAACAATGTTCTCGCCGGTTTTACTGGCGCTTTGTCATTTTGGCACCTGGATACCACTGCAGGGCTACTGAACACACAAATAAAAATTCTCCCGGCTCCTAAAGAGCCACACGGCGGTCTCGTGTTTCCAATGCCGACACTCAGTCTGTGAAGGCATCTGTGAGAGGCAAGGGGCAGGGCCCGGTGGGAGAGACGGGAGAAAGTGCAATAATCCCCGCCAGTATTTTCCAAGCCTCTCTACCTCCAGTCTCGGCATAAGCTCTTACTTACCGAGATCACAGCCACAGCCCGTCCACCCACTGCAGCGCTCACACACCCTCCCCGCACAGACCCGACCAACCCGCCGATTGACAGCCGCCCTCCACCATTCACATCCAGCAGCTCGCAGGGCACCCACCAACCGGCGTCGAGGGGGTGAGAGCAGGGCTTTGAGAACAAGAGGAAAAAGTTTCATGGGTCAGAAATTAGAACCACGACATATTTGGGAATGGAAGAGTAAATACAAGGGTAAAACACGGACGATAGACAAACATTGGGTAAATGCAGGGGGGAAATCACGAGTACGAGGGAAATACAGTGGTAAAGGACAGAAAGCAAGTAAAGGGTGCAATGTGAACGAAGGGAAAAAAGTGACAGTAACATCGAAAATAAGGCAACGGAGGGGTGTTTAACAAGTAGAAAGGCACAGGATAAACCTGTGGCCTAGCAAAGAAGTAATATCAATCCATCACGAGGTCTAAATCAAGATGTCACGATTTATGAACCGAATTAGAAACAAATAAAATTCATATAGAAACATATAGAATTCTTAAAGGATTGGACAGGGTAGATGCAGAAAAAATGTTCCCGATGTTGGGCGTGTCCAGAACCAGCGGTCACAGTTTAAGAATAAGGGGCCGGCCATTTACGACTGAGATGAAAAATATTTTCACCCAGAGAGTTATGAATCAGTGGAATTCTCTGCCACAGAAGGCAGTGGAGGCCAATTCATTGGTTGTTTTTAAGAGAGAGTTAGATGTAGCTCTTAGGGCTCAAGGGATCAAGGGATATGGGGGGACAAAGCAGGAACAGGATACTGATTTTAGATGATCAGCCATGATCATATTGAATGGTGGTGCTGGCTCGAAGGGCCGAATGGCCTACTCCTGCACCTATTTTTTTTTAATGTTTCTATGAAGTAATCCATGTCCATGCGTGATGAGACATTGAAAAAAGAGAACATTAAATTAGCGCATTCCCAACAACATTTAGCAAAATCCATTTGATTTTAGAAGCTTGTATAATGTTTTGCAAATTGCACTGTTTCCATGTGGTACTGGGAAGAATGATGAAAAACATGCACAAACACTTGACATGAAATTGCAAGGATGAGGCATTGCAGGGAGCTGAGAAGTGGGTAAAGATAAAGGTGTTTTTTTTTTCTCTTGCGCCTTTTAGGGAAATATAGTACACGCCATCTTGTCCCAGTAATCTTAATCACTGTCTCCTTCTCCTGCTCATTTACTCCCATGATAGCAACACTGATAATTCATTTCCTGTCTTGGACCTCTTTCAAATTACATTTTAAATCTGAAAAAGTGAATGACCGATGTTAGCAATTTGATTCCACCTTCAGGTCTGCATTTTATTCTAACATCAATATGGGCTTCAAGTAATACCTCGTGTTTTTGCTAAATGCAAAATAGCAGTTGTGAGGCTTGCCAGGAAGATGATCAGTTATTTGAAGTGAAGTAGGGATTTGACCTGAATCAGATATAGTTTGGAAACCTCTACTGCCCATTCTATAAATACAATGTGTGCATTATCTCGTGGAGTCTCAAATATTCTCACATAAGTATCCAGTGCCAGAGGACACGAGAGGAAAGGGAAAGTGCTGCTAAATATCTTCCTCTCGTTCTGCGCCATTGTAGTTATTGAGAGATAAGTAAGGGTTCTGCAGGAGCCCTTCCCTTTTCTGGAATAAGACCTGAAGATTTTTCTCAGTTTTCTGTATAAGTCTCAGCTGGTCAGCTTTCAAAGGAATAATGGATTTTGTCTTTGCTTATTCCTGTGAACCAGCGGATGCTTTTCTTCTAGGTATATGTCCAATACTGAACATGATGACAGGATGTAAGAACTGTGGTCTAACTCCAATTTTCAGAGCAGTCTCATCTCCGATTCACAACCAACAACATTGAAATAATGCAGCTTTTTTAAAAAATGGCAAATTTCCAACACTAATTATCAAAATTCATCTTGATTTTAGCTCATATAATGGTATTGTAAATTGCACAGTTCCCATATGGTACTATGAAGAATGATAAAAACTTGCACAAGAACTTGTTTTGCCCTTAAAGTAAAAAGGTGGAGGCCATTTATCTCAAATTCCATTTATTGTTCATTGGTGTTAAATTAAGTTTCTTGAATCTACAGAGTGTTATGTAACTACAGTCAATTCAATTCTAGCTGTGTTCTAATGCAGGAACATTCTTAAAGAACAGCAACTGCCCACTTAACAAATCTTTCAGTTTCATCTTAAAGCATTAACTGTAAAAAAAATTGACGAACTAGACTAAGAACAATTGGAGCATTCCAAACACAACAGGCTTATTTAGCAGACTTCTTCCAAACAGATTGTTAATGACGTATTTTGGATCAGTTGTGAGTGCATGCAGGTACATGTGAGTTTGTGAAATTGTATGAAAACATGATTTGCTTTCCTGTCTGTTAAAATTGGCAATTATTTCCTTTATCATAAAGATTCACTTCTTGTAGATGTGACTGATTATCTACTGAACTGTTTTGTGGACTGTAGGGCAAGATAGGAGGAACATTCGGAACTGCTGTAATCTAACCAAGATCCACTTACCCAGAGCTATTTTGGATGGTGAGTGGGATTGTGAGAAGAGAACACAATGGGATTCATTTAATTCCCCCTTCAGATTAAATTATGGGGGAAGGATCCCAACACCAAGGATAATAGAAACATAGAAATTAGGTGCAGGAGTAGGCCATTCGGCCCTTCGAGCCTGCACCACCATTCAATATGATCATGGCTGATCATCCAACTCAGTATCCCGTACCTGCCTTCTCTCCATACCCCCTGATCCCCTTAGCCACAAGGGCCACATCTAACTCCCTCTTAAATATAGCCAATGAACTGGCCTCAACTACCCTCTGTGGCAGAGAGTTCCAGAGATTCACCACTCTCTGTGTGAAAAAAGTTCTTCTCATCTCGGTTTTAAAGGATTTCCCTCTTATCCTTAAACTGTGACCCCTTGTCCTCCCCTAACATCGGGAACAATCTTCCTGCATCTAGCCTGTCCAACCCCTTAAGAATTTTGTAAGTTTCTATAAGATCCCATCTCAGTCTCCTAAATTCTAGAGAGTATAAAACAAGTCTATCCAGTCTTTCTTCATAAGACAGTCCTGACATCCCAGGAATCAGTCTGGTGAACCGTCTCTGCACTCCCTCTATGGCAATAATGTCCTTCCTCAGATTAGGAGACCAAAACTGTACGCAATACTCCAGGTGTGGTCTCACCAAGACCCTGTACAACTGCAGTAGAACCTCTCTGCTCCTATACTCAAATCCTTTTGCAATGAAAGCTAACATACCATTCGCTTTATTTACTGCCTGCTGCACCTGCATGCCTACCTTCAATGACTGGTGTACCATGACACCCAGGTCTCGCTGCATCTCCCCCTTTCCCAATCGGCCACCATATGATAATATGATCTTGGAGGATTAATATTCATTAAGGAAAGAGGGCAAGATATTCCTTCCTTCCTCGCTGAGCTACTTGGTTATTGGGAATGTACTAGGAGATACATCATAAAGTTCCAGTTTACAGTGAGTGCTATTGTTTTGCTCCTAAAAGGAAAAGCAAAGATGGAACCTCTGGAAAAGCGAAGAACATCTACAGTAGATTTGAAACACCATTTAAAAAATTTAATTAATGACAAACAATTGAGTTATATTGAGTGATAATTATTGTATGATTATGGTACACATTTAGCATTATATCTGCATTATCAACAATAATGTCGGTGTAGAGATTGTGTGTGGTGGTGCAGCTGATTCTCTGGACATTTGTTAATGTCCAGTGTGGTAAGTTGATTTATATGTGGCTACTTAATATATGCAAGCCATATTTGTAAAGACCTTTGTAGGTAATTACATTCTGTACTTTTTAACTGCTACCACCATGGAAAAGATTTACTCCTGAATCTCTTTTAACAGCGTGTATTTCTGTCTTGCATATCTGATGTGCAATATGTATGAAGTTTAAATGTGAGTACATGTATACGAGGTGACATGACCATGTATATATGTTCTATATAAGAGTATATCCATATGTGAATTATATTTAGGAGTGGTTCTATATGAGCCTTAAAGGTAAATTGTGCAGTGTATGTTTAATTGTGTTGATTGTCTGTGACACTGTGGTTTTGTAAGTATTCTCCTATGCACAAGCACAACGATAGTTTCCTTCCTAAAATAATATATTATAATTTTAGCAACTGCAGAAGACAGTTGTGCTGGATTTCCCTAACAGATTTAGCCCTAACCAACACCTGAAACAGATTGTGCTGCGTGTTTCTAAATTGTAACAGTGACTGGACTTCAAAGTTACATAATCAGCTATAGAGCACTTTGAGTCATCCTGAGATGTGAAATATGCTGAATAAGTGCAAAATTTTCATTACAATGCAACATCACAGCGAGCCTAATTCTTAACAATTTACTGCGCTCACTTTTTAAATTGCTACTTTTAACAAAACAAAATGCAAATCCAAAGCAGTATCACTTTTCCGACTTCTCTTTTTCCTCATCGGGAACTTCCACGGACAGAATTTGTTCCCTTCTCCCATCGTGAGCAGGAGACATCCTGATCAAGACAGAGGAATCTATCATTTCTGAAATAACATCATCATCATCTTCATCATCAGTTTCATCCAGCTTTTTTGCTGTAAAAGGTGACCGCCGATGGTAAGGGGAGGGAGGAGGCTGCAGTCTTGGCTAGACAGTGGAGAGAGAAGGGTTGCAAGAAAAAGAAAGAAAACAATGAAACAATGCCGGGTCTCTGGCCATGCATTCGCTGTAAGGCAACAACTTTACCGCTGCGCCACCGTGACTGCTCAAAATCTATGTTATCCCAGTTTCTCATCCTAAACACTAGGGGTAATTTACAGAAGCCAATTAACCTACAAACCCGCAATGTCCTTGGGATGTGGGAGGAATCCGAGTCACCCAGAAAAAAACCCACGTGGCCAGAAGGAGAAGGTGCAAACTCCATACAAACAGTACCTGTAGTCTAGATCGAACCCGGATCTCTGGCGCTATAAGGCAGCAACTCTACAGCTGTACCCGTCTACTGCCCTATTTGACAATAGCTTTTTCGATAAAGGGTCCATACTAAGAAAATACGAATACAGTGAGGCATCTGTCTTGTGAAAGTATCTTCACCAAACGGACTGCTGGAGTAGAGAAGGTGGCTCATCGTCACCCCTCAAAAGTAATTGGAGATGGGCAATGAAGCCTTCCTTGCTAGTGATGCCCACAACTGGAAAATAGGTAAAGGAGGCTATGTGAGACAAGGAGTGGAAACAATATCACATTTGGTGGCAGTTTGCAACAATTGAGTGACTTGCCAGCTCCAAATATGTTGGGCTGGGGCTGAAAGATATCTACCAGATTGATTGTGAATAAATAGTTTCTCTTCCTTAAAGAGCATCACTGACAACGTTAACATAACAATCCAACTGTTCCTTAGTTACTGGTAATTGTGCCACTTTTGTTTACATAATTTTAAAACTTGAGTTCCAATCCTCATATTATTTTGGCAGGATTGGAACTCATTGTCCCTGCATTACAGTAACATAACCAGTTCAATACCATATCAGGCAGAATAATTTATTCGGTTCTATTAACACGTTCCCCTGCGTTATTAACATCTTGTTGATGCAAAGAAACACTTGACTCGAGTTTATCTCCATTACTAAATACATTTTTTATCACAATGTAGTCATATTATTTTCTCCATTATGGCAACCACAGAACTCCACCATTTCCTTGCAAGACCTTGACACTGGGTGATTGTTACACCTGGGGGAGGGGGTGGAATGAAATGGCCTACAGCTATAACGTGAAGCAGGTTCAGAGTGAACTGGCTGTGTCACAGGTAGCAATTAATTGGGAGCCCATTTCACACTACTATTGGAGGCAAAAGGCAGAAAGAAGAAAGGAAGAGGAGGAGCCAGTGGGCTGAGGGAGAGCTGAGAAGGGAGGAGCCGTAAGGGATACCTGCAATTAGAGAAGTCAATGTTCAAGCCGCTGGGGTATAAACTGCCCAAGCAAAATGTGAGGTGCTGCTCCTCCAATTTCCAGTGGTCCTCACTCTGGCCATGGAGGAGGCCCAGGACAAAAAGGTCGGATTCGGAATGGGAGGGGGAGTTGGAGTGCTGAGCCACTGGGAGATCAGGTTGGTTATTGCGGACCGAGTGGATGTGTATGGCGAAGTGATCGCCAAGCCTACGCTTGGTCTCACCGATGTAGATCAGCTGACATCTAGAGCAGCGGATGCAATAGATGAGGTTGGAGGAGGTACAGGTGAACCTCTGTCACACTTGGAACTACTGCTTGTGTCCTTGAATGGAGTCAAGGGGGGAGGTAAAGAGACAAGTGCAGCATTTCTTGCAGTTGAAAGGGAAAGTGCCCGGGGAAGGGGTGGTACAGGTGGGAAGGGACGAATTGACCAGGGAGTTACGGAGGGAGCCGTCTCTGTGGAAAACAGACAGGGGAGTAGATGGGAAGATGTGGCAAGTGGTGGGGTCACGTTGGAGGTGGCGAAGATGACGGAGGATAATTTGTTGTATGTGACGGCTGGTAGGGTGGAAGGTGAGGACTAGGGGGACTCTGCCCTTATTACGAGTGCGGGAGTGGGGGAGAGAGCAGTATTACGGGGTATCGAAGAAACCCTGGTGAGAGCCTCATCTATGGTTGAACAGGGGAACCCCCGTTACCTGAAGAATTAGGACATCTCTGATGCCCTGGTGTGGAACACCTCATCCTGGGAGCAGATGCGGCGTAGACGGAGGGATTGGGAGTAGGGGATGGAGTCCTTACAGGAAGCAGGGTGGGAAGAAGTGTAGTCCAGATAGCCATGGGAGTCAGTGGATTTATAGTGGATGTCGGTCAGAAGTCTATCACCTGCGATGGAGATAGTGAGGTCAAGAAATGGTAAGGAAGTGTCGGAAATGGTCCAGGTGTATTTGAGTGCTGAGTGGAAGTTAGTGGTGAAGTGGATGAAATCAGTGGGTTGTGTGTGGGTGCAGGAGGGAGCACCAATGCAGTCGTCACTTTAGAAAAAAGTCGTCACATTAGAAAAATTAGAAACATCTAAATGCTGGATATCAGCCAGCCACAAGTTTTTTGTTGTGCGCCCTTAAAACACCAATACAAATCTTGTCATTAAGAAATGCTATTCAAGTGTGGGTGGGGGTATAAAATGACCTGATTCTTTGCATAGCTAAATTTCTTGGCAGGATTTTTGTTACAGTATTCATGTGCTGGATAGCACTGACGTTTCCCAATCTGACTGCAACTAACCCAGCACAGACTGGAAGCAAAAACCCTAACTAAGTCCATTATTACACTGATTGTTACCATTGTCCCTGAATAAATTTAAAACACCCTTCCACACTTCTCTATTCATCTGGTTTTTGCCGTCAACTTGTAGAATTACCCAAAACAGGAATGAACTTTAATTTTCTGCCCAATTTTACTAATATCTATTAATAACAGTTTAAAACATTAACATTTGTTCCAAGAAAATCTTCCCATTAATTCTACCTGCATGCTGGCAGATTCTCCAAGTTTCTTTTTAATAAGAGAGAATGTTCCTTTGATTCCATATTTACCCACTACTGAGAGGACTGCATGGAATAATTTAGGAGTCTCTGGTCTGGGTGGAATGATATGCTGGAATCCTTTTCCTTCTGGCTTTACTGATTTTCCACCATCTTTAGAAAGAAGTTTCCTGCAAGTAAATTGAAAAGCAATTATTTGATATAATCTTATCAGTTTCCACGGTAATCTAGAAAAATGATGCCGACTGTGTTCATTTAGATTAAAGATGCAGTGATTACACCAAAATTAACCAATCATGCTCCTGGTTGCAGGGGTAAAGTCTAGGTCAACATTCAACAGTCTTGTTATTCAGTTTGTGGCCATATAATAGATTGACATTCATTAGTGGTGCAGCTCAATTTAGGGACAGTGTATAGACCAACACTCACCAGCGGCATTATCCAGTTTAGGGACAATTTATAGCCAGGATTTAAAATGTATAGCTTAGATTTGAAAGTAACAAGTGACCAGGCATCAGTTGTGGTTTGCATAATGTATTTCAAACTGCTACTGTCTGCATGTAAAAATGGTTTTCAACTTCATTCCTAAAGGGCGTATCTCTATTTTTAGACAAAGACTTCTGATTATAGACACGCTATCTATTCTTACCTTTGTCTTAAATACATTAATAAAATATCCTCTTTAATACTCTAAAATCCAACCCTAGTTTGTGTAACGTCTCAAAATAAATGAACCATTGGAGTTCTAGTATTATTCTGACAACTGTCAAGGCCCAAATATCTTTGCAACTATATCCCTGTTCTACCGGAGCAGATGAGTACTTTCTATGTGTTTAGTTGTTCTGTCCCAAATGACAGATCGTTCTAATTTCTCGATAGCAGATTGTAGGATAATTTTGCTATAATTGTGTGTGTTCAGTGGTTCAATGGTACTTTATTTGTCACATGTACCGAGGTACAGTGAAATTCATTTTTGTATACAGTTCAGTACAAATATCACGATACATTAGTATTTAGATCTCTCACCTTTAATAGTGGAATGCATTAGGAGCAAGCGAAGGTCATTTGAGCATTCATGCTTTCTCTGACATTTAATTAAATGGTAGTTGATCTGATTGTAATCCAACTCTATATTCCCTTCACCCACTTGCTTCTCAACAATCAATCTACCTCAACCTTAAATGTATTCAGACTCTGCTTCCATTACCTTTTGACGAGGAAAATGTCAAAGGTACACAAGAGAAAAAAATCATTTCACACTGTCCTAAATGTTAGCCCCTTACTTCTAAAGGGTTAAATATAACTCAACTTGTCCATGTATTAGTCTAGTAAACTATCTCTGAACTGCTTCTACTAAATTAACAACTTCCCTTGAAAAAGCCGATCAGTATTCTAAATGGTACTAAAATTGGTTTCAGAAATTCCTTATGCAACTGAAGCATAACTAATTTGTACACAACCCCTCTAGTAATAAATAATAACATTCCATTAACTTCCCTAAAGATCACCAAACTTGCATTTTAGCCTTTTGCAATAGGTACTAGAATATACAGATCCCTCTACATTTCACACTCTGCAGTCTTTCATCATATGCTTTTTTTTCTCCTCCCAAAATGGTTAATTTCACTTTTCTCCCAACATACTATATTTGCCAGTTCTTTGACCTCTCATTATTTATATCCCTATGTAGCTTCCTATATAAAATGTATAATGTTATATCGTTATGAATTACTTTCCTACCTAACTTCACAACTATTCCACTTCTGCCTACAATGAAGTCATTCATACAAAAGAAACAGCTAACATCGATGTTTGCATTAGAACTTCACATTTGGAATTCAAACATCACAGCAGTGAATAAAATCCTGCTGTAATGGAAAACAAATACAACCACAGATATTGGAATCTTAAACAAAACCAGAAATGCTGGAAGAACTCAGCCAGTCAAGCAAACCAGCATTTCTGTTTTTGAATCGAATCCTGCACTAGATTAGAATTTCTGTTTCCTTCCCATGGTGAGCTCCTTAAGAAAAGCAGGCTAATTGCCAGGAAACCTGCGGGAAATATTCAAGTCACTTGAATATTTCTTACATTAGTGATTCGATCGACAGGAAGTTGGAATTCCCACTCCACCCTGTTTACAGCAGCAGGGTTGCCAGGAAGTAAAGTCTCGGTATTGGGACCTGGCCATTGCCTGGCAGAGGTGAATCAAAGGCAAACTGGTTGCTTTTCCTGACCCGACTGCACAAGAAGCAGCTAGTACCAAAATTGGGATTTAGAATCACTTATCCTGAACTATATTTAATTGCTTAATTGCATAAAATTACTCATATCAAAAAGAGTACCCCTATTACATGCATGTACATGAATGAAAACAATAATTATGAAAACAGTTTGCACAGACTTAGCTTTCTTTCGGAGAAGTTTCTGAGAATCCGGGTAGTGGATCAGAATGTCACTCAAGTCTCTCTTGTTGAGGATGAAAAGGTTTGCAAATCCATGAGCAACGACGTTGGCAGTCCGCCGATTTCCACCTCCCACTGACAGCAAACTATTGTATTAACAAAGGTGAGAGAGGAGGATGGATAAGATGAGGAGAATAGGAAAAGAAAATCATCTGATGCTTCTATCACTCAAAAAAAGATTACTTTTTAAATTAAAAACACAATAGTGTAGATATAACTAGAAAATATTGCACATTTATGTGAGGCCTCAATAATTATAGTACAGGTACACAAATAATTTAGCCCAACAGATAGGGACAATACAGGGCTCATTGACTGATCAGTGTTGAAGTGTGACACAGTAGGAACATGGCCTCACCATCAAAGTTCATAAAAGGAGAAATCGGACGCTGTCTTTTCCTAAATTTAATCTTCAGTTTTTCAACTGTTATCCATTTTTCACTGATTGCAATCTAATAACACTCAAGTGCAGTCGGACAACTAATATATGGAACAAAATGTACTTGGGATCAGGGCTGGCTATAATGATTCCTGATACGTGAGCAAACTGCTAATTCTTGCTGTCTTAGTTGAAGTATCAAATCCATCTGACTTAGTGTTTAACCTGATGCTCAAGTACTCTGTCCCTGGAAAAAAAACAAGAGCTTGCTCGAATATTTGTCAAGGGCATAGTTCCTGCAAAACTTTACTGATTTCATTTAACTACATTTTCCAGGATTTTATTTTTACAATTTTTTAAAAAGAAAATAAACTTTGATTATAAATTGGTCTAAGTAGAGCCTCACCTGATCTCACCAAAAACGGAGCCTGCTCGCAGAGTCACAAACACGGTCTTATCATCGGGGCCACCAACAACCTGGACCTCGCCAGCTTTAATTATGTACATTTCTCTTCCAATCTCTCCCTGAAACAGACAAATAGCTTCTATTAAGCAGATAGTTTGAAACATTGTCATAAACAAAACTGCCAATTTTCTTAAATGATAACATAGCTAATGTGTGTCGAGTACATTTATATTAATGTGAAGATTAGTACACGAACAAAGATACATATCTCACGCATTCTATTTTTCCCATCGCTAGTTTACACCTAATTTTAATCTGTCAATGGCGAGTGAAATCAGTTGGCATGAAAATTGGATTGGATGTAACCATTCAATTGGTTAAAATTGACCCGCTTCGATGTATAGAAACATAGAAAACCGGTGCAGGAGTAGGCCATTCGGCACTTCGAGCAAGCACCGCCATTCAATATGCTGATCATGCAAAATCAGTACTCCGTTCCTGCTTTTTCTCCATATCCCTTATTCTGTTAGTCCTAAGAGCTATATCTAACTCTCTCTTGAAAGCATCCAGTGAATTGGCCTCCACTGCCTTCTGTGGCAGAGAATTCCACTGATTCACAACTGTCTGGGTGAAAACGTTTTTCCTCATCTCAGTCCTAAATGGCCTATCCCTTATTCTTAAGCTGTGACCCCTGGTTCAGGACTCCCCCAACATCAGGAACATTTTTCTTGCATCCAATCCTTTAAGAATTTTATATGTTTCTATAAAATCCCTTCTCATCCTTCTAAATTCCAGTGAATGTAAACTCAGTCAACCCATTCTTTCATCATATGTCAGTTCCGCTATCTCGGGAATTAACCTGGTGAACCTACGCTGTACTTAAAATTGCCTGCTGTTTAGGCAACTTAGCTGGATGGTTATTCAGAGAATACAGACACAAACTGCTGGAGTAATTAAGGCAGCATCTCTGGCCAAAAGGAATAGGTGATGTTCTCAGCACCTCTGACAGTCTGAAGAAGGGTCTGAACTTGAAACGTCACCCATTCCTTCTATCCAGAGATGCTGTCTATCCCGCTGAGTTACTCCAGCATTTTTTGTCTATCTTCCATGTAAACCAACATCTGCAGTTGCTCCCTACAAAATAGGTGACGTTTCGGGTCAAGACCCTTCTTTAGACAAGCTATTTGTCTCATTCAGCAAATGTTTATTGGTTCAAAGTTGGCTCAGTGCTAACACATTTGCCTTGGAGTTAGAATATAGTGTAAAATCCCCTTGAGGCAAGTATAAGATTTGAGCTGATCCACCACTGCCTTACTGATGGAATGCGGTACTGCCATGTGTGGGTTTTTTCCACAAATAGATTGAGAGGAATAGACAGGAAGAAGTGGGAGGGGAGCACAGATGCCAATATGGACACATTGGTCAAATGACTTGGTACTGTGCCAGAAATATCCAGATACGTCAGTAGGAGTTTGCTAAATATGCTGCACATATGCAAACCTTTATTTTATTAAACCCGTTTAAGCATTTTGTGGTTACCTTTTTACATACGTGGTCTCCTGGCAAATATACAACTGATTTGAGTCGCTTCAGCATGTCGAAAACCATCTGTCTGTCACAGCCCTATAAAGAGGTCAAACAAATAGAATGAGATTTGAGCTTCAGCTCCTGCATAGTCTGCAGATAATTAGCAGATGACACCAAAATTGATGGTATAGTGGACAGTGAGGAAGTATCTAAGTTTACAACAGGAACTAGATTAGTTGTGAAGGTAAGCCAAGGAATGGCCAATGGAATTTCACTCTGGCAAGTGTGATATGTCAAACCAGGGCAGGATTTAAACTGTAAATGGTAGATCCCTGGAGAGTGTTATAGAACAAAGAAATCTGGGATATAGGTGCATGGTTCCCATGGTGGATTATTTTCCTTTGGAGCTGTAGAAATCTGATGAATTACCTTCTTGAGGTATTCGAGATATAAGGAATATGAATAAAGTGAATGTTCAGTCCCTTTCCCAGGGTAGAGGATTCAAAAACTACAGGGGATAGGGTGAAAATGAAGAGATTTTACACAGACCTTGGGAATGAGCTGCCAAAGGAAGCTATAGAAGCGGATACAAATATGACTTTTGGCATTTGGATAGGAATGGTTTTGAGAGTTACATGCCAAATGCAGAAAAATGGGACCAGTCTAATATGCAAATTTGGTTAGCGTGGGCAAAGTGGGCTGAAGGGCCTGTTTCTGTGCTGTATAGCTCTATGACTGTGTTCCAGCTAGTTTTCCTCACCTACAGCAAACCATCCCACGTTCTGTCCCTTTAGGCTCTCCTATTGGCTAACTCAGTACCTGAAAGAGTGCAACTTTACTGATGATGCTGAAGTTGACGTCAATGGCAATGTCCAGCCTCATTTTATCAGGGAGTTGTTCCAACAGCTCTGATTCATCTGGAGAAACAATGGGGAAGAGAGATAGAATTGGGTTTCAACCTGAAAGATGAGACCTTGATGTACTTGGCATTGAAATTAAAATACTTTTAATAGTGCCTTGTACTCTGGCTCTAAAACTCATTCCAATGCCAACCATTATAAATTTAAATGATTGGTGCTGTTTCTGAATGTTCATCATAATTAAAAAAAAGAAAAACAATTAGCAGTACAAATGAATATAAGTGGGTGTGACGTAGTTATTTATGAGACTACTGTTAGTAGGGTAACAAAAGTTGGAAACAAAATATTGACTTTTAATTAATTGACTTTTAGAAAGGCAAAAACAAAAAGACAGTAAAGGATAAAATTACGTAAGTAGTAAGAAAGGATCTTAGGCCAGAAGATTAGGACAAAGAATTAGTGTGGATAAATCTAAGAAAGAACAAACAGCATAAAGTATTGACTGGATTAGTAATCGTATCTCCTAACACCTTAAAACATTTTTTTTAGTTCAAAATAGACTTTATTCAGGTAATAAATATATAGAATACATGAACCGTGCGAAAAATTCATCCAACATTTTCGGAAGCTATACAAATTGTTCAATGCAGTCTATATACATTTCTCAAATTTCACAAATCTGTTCCCCACCCGTGCCACTCATGTGGCCCCCGGCGTGGGATACCTTCCCTTATTTTGAGGGGCGTCTCCACCATACCGTGCCCATCATGTCCAGCAGCGGGAGGACCCTAGACTCTCCTAACACCAATTATAGAGTTGGACATGTATAAAAAAAAAATAGCGGCATGAATAACACAAATTATCCAATGGTCATGGAAGAGTTACCATTGACACAGACTGGGTAAGCCTAATTTACACGTAGTTTGGAGGACAAATTCATGGAATAAATTTGAGACAGAAAGCTGAGACCATGGACTCCCCATTTTAACAATAAATATTTAAAGATATTTTGCAGAATTTTCAATGACTATTCGTGCAAGAATAAAAATAAACCATCTTAAAGATTTTTTTTTCCATTAACCAGGTAGAGCCATTACCTGCAATGCCGGCATTTTTGTTTTTCCCAACTACCCATAAACTGAGGAGAGAGACAAGAGTTAAAGTAGTTACTTGGTCTGGAGTTAGACAAAGATTGGACAAGCTGAGGATGGCAGGTTTCCTTAGATTGAATCTTACAATAATCCAGTTGTTTTATTTTTTATCATTACAGAGTTTAACATTTATTTTCAATTCTAGATTTTGATAGTTATTTGAATTTCATACATCTCATAATACTCGTTTATTTCATTTTCTCGATGTTCTCATTTATTAGATTGTTTACAGATTACAATGTTTACATATTCGGTTGTGCTGCCGCAAGTAAGAATGTCATTGTTCTATCTGGGACATATGACAATAATACACTCTTGACTTGAGATCGCGCCAATGTATAAAATGTGCATCAGCTACATTCTCTTTCAGCGTGCCTTTGGTGGATTCCTGACCACCCAGAATCTCCAGTGGTCAGCTTCTTACCCTCCCCATTATTTATACCTCTGAATGGTCATTTGCTTTCTAAGGGTAGACAGAAATTTTCTTCTCTGTTGGATGTTAAGAAACTCCTGGACCCAGTCCCAATATGAAGTAAACTTGCCTCTGCTGCTTTTTAGGGAGTTGTTTTGGTCTCCGGGAAGCTCTCAGGATCCATGTCGTTACAACAGGAAATTTCTCATCATCTTTCAAAATCACAGTACATGATTTTTTTTTAAATGATTGTTAGGACGAGGAACTGTACCACATAAGAGAAATTTCCTCTCATAACAGCATTTTTATGATTTCCCAAACATAAACTATATTTCATGTTCATTCACAAAAGCTGATCATGAAATTGTAACTTAACCATACCAAGCATTCCTTGTGACTCCCAGGTAAATTCGTACCACTTCCGCACTCGGCTCTGGACTCCTCTAGGAATTGTGTTCAGATTCATATACCTCACTGTGTTATCCATACAGTTTCGATAATATGTCTGTCGAGCAGTAGCTGCCCCCACCACTTCTCTCATCTTAAAAACAATAGAAACAGTGAATTTTTGCCTTTACTCAATTGTGGATATCAGCCAGTAGAAGCCAAAACCGCAAATACAGATGTTAATACTCAATTTTGAATGTACAACTGTGGCATGAAGTTGAAACAGAAAGTATATAAAACAAGCATGCAAGTGTGCTAAGAGAATAACAGATACAATAGTGGGGAGGGCCAACATATTACACTCTGTAAAATGTTTGGGTTACAAAGGAGTAATTCTGAAACGACTCAACAAATTCAGTCTTCATTCACAATGGGTGTTGTTCACACCCGTAACAGTGCAGTCTTCTGATCAAGAGATGTTCTAAAAGAGGGAAATGAAAACCCATCACCTCTCAGAGAGGTGTAATCAAACTGATTAGCCAGAAATGAAAGTTAATGCTTTTAAATAAAAAGCATTCCTTGATATTGTTATTTTAATTCTTATAAAGGATCTTCATTTATAACATCCAGTGCCAAAGTAGGTAAAATGACTTTCTTTTTGACCTCTGCTGATGCAATAAGTCAATTGTGGGGTGGGGTTTAACTTGTTTGTTCAAATGCTTTTTCTCCAATTCGTTAGAAATGTAGCCGCATCACCTGGCTGTCAGTGACAGAAGACAGGATTTTGTACATAAAGACTCTTTATCCATTGCCTTCAGGCAATTCTATCCATTAAGCCATAGCACTTTTGTTCTCTAACATGGGTGATCTATGACCAAAAGTAATATGGAATTTCGCAATCAAGGCAAATCAGTTTTGAAACAAAGATGGTACATTTCAATTTTAATGCAGGGAAGACCTGACCTATGAGCTAATCTTCTCACTTATCAATTGCATTTAGATTTATATTGGCCATTTCTTTTTCCTTCAATAGTACGTTCTGTACCTGACCAATCATGATGGAGAAGATGAGGACTCCCATGAAATAGTTGACAAGTTGAAAAAAAATTTCGAACACAGTCTCTGGCTCAGGTAGCCCTCCAATTGTAATCAGAGTCTTCACAGCCCAGTAATAGCACCTCATATAACTGCAAGGGAAGGAGAAGCAGTGCATAAAATCTCAGGTTTCAAGTACGCAATTATTTTAATTGAAAATTTAAGTTTAAGCACTAATCTGCTTGTGGTGTTTAAGATGATTAAATGAAGTAAAAACAGAAACTACAACTTCAGAAAGACAAATCCAGAATGAGGGCAAAACAAAAGTCAAGATGGAGTGTTCAGGAAGCACTCAAGACAAAGAATAGAAAACATCTGGGTGTCTCCTGTTCCTGCATCACTATTCCCTTGTTGGATATTTATCCTAAAGGTGTGAATGCTAACTGAGATGTGGTTCTATGATGCTGCCAATCCTGACGTTCACCCAATGACCATCAATGACCATCCCACGCTCCGCCCGCTGACCGCGGGCCTCCACCATTGACTCCTCCAACCCTCGCCACTCCATCGCTCTCCAACACATCGCAGCCATCGCCTTACCTGAGACCTAGGCTCAGCACCGGGCCTGAAGCCTCCACGCTGCAGACTCCAACTCCACGGGGTTTGACTGCGCTGAGTCCTAGTGCTAGTCCCCCTAACCCGCCTACAAGGGAGGTGCCGTGGTAGTCTGGCGCGCTGACCTCTACAAGGCTGAG
This sequence comes from Leucoraja erinaceus, assembly GCF_028641065.1. Classification (NCBI taxonomy): domain Eukaryota; kingdom Metazoa; phylum Chordata; class Chondrichthyes; order Rajiformes; family Rajidae; genus Leucoraja; species Leucoraja erinaceus. The sequence goes on along the minus strand of NC_073393.1, from coordinate 15,262,466 downwards.
GCCATGCGCCAACTATCAGACACCTCCTCCTACTTATCCATGGACCATGACCCCACAGACGAGCACCAGGCCACTATCTCAAGCACCATCACTGACTTCATCAACTCCGGCTCCCGGCCCACCCAAGCCTCCAACCTCATTGCTCCCCAGCCCCGCACGGCCCGATTTTACCTTCTCCCCAAAATCCACAAACCTGACTGCCCTGGCAGACCCATTGTTTCTGACTGTTCGTGTCCTACCAAGCCTATTTCCACATACCTTCCATTCTATGCCCCCTGGTTAAATCTCTCCCTACCTATGTTGAAGACACCTCACATGCTCTTCGTGAACTGCAGGACTTCCATTTTCTAGGCCCCCATTCCCTCATCTGCACCATGGATGTCCAATCACTCTACACCTCCACCCCCACCAGGAGGGTCTCAAAGCCCTCCGTTTCTTCCTCGACTGGAAAACCAACCAATCCCCATCTACTGATACTTTCCTCTGCCTAGCGGAGCTGGTCCTTACCCGTAATAACTTTTTGTTTGACTCCTCCCATTTCCTCCAAATACAAGGCGTAGCTATGGGCACGCGCATGGGCCCCAGCTATACTTGCCTCTTTGTAGGGTACATCGAACAATCCATGTTCGAAATGTACCCTGACCCTATCCCCGAACTCTACCTCCGCTACATCGACGACTGCATTGGTGCTACCTCCTGTATCCACGCACAACTCACTGACTTCATCCACTTCACCACTAACTTCCATCCAGCACTCAAATACACCTGGACCATTTCCGACATTTCCCTACCATTTCTTGGCCTCACTATCTCCATCGCAGGTGATAGACTCCTGACCGTCATCCACTATAAACCCACTGACTCCAATGGCTATCTGGACTACACTTCTTCCCACCCTGCTTCCTGTAAGGATTATCCCCTACTCCCAATTCCTCTGTCTACGCAGCATCTGCTCCCAGGATGAGGTGTTCCACCCCAGGGCATTGGGGACGTCCTCATTCTTCAGGGAACGGTGGTTCCCCTCTTCCACCATAGATGAGGCTTTCACCAGGGTCTCTTCTATACCCCGTGACTCTACTCCCACTCCCCATCCCCCCATTTGTAACAAGGGCAGAGTCCCCGTTGTCCTCACCTTCCACCCTACCAGCCGTCACGTACAACAAATAATCCTCCGTCATTTTCGCCACCTCCACGTGACCCCACCACTCGCCACATCTACCCATCTCCTCCCCTGTCTGCTTTCCGCAGAGACGGCTCCCTCCGTAACTCCCTGGTCAATTTGTCCCTTCCCACCCGAACCACCCCCTCTCCGGGCACTTTCCCTTGCAACCGCAAGAAATGCTACACTTGTCGCTTTACCTCCCTCCTTGACTCCATTCAAGGATCCAAGCAGTCTTTCCAGCTGCGGCAGAGGTTCACCTGCACCTGCTCCAACCTCATCTATTGCATCAGCTGCTCTACATCAGTGAGACAAAGCGTAGGCTTGGCGATCGCTTCGCCGAACACCTCCACTCAGTTCACAATAACCAACCTGATCTCCCGGTGGCTCAGCACTTCGACTCCCCCTCCCATTCCGAATCCGACCTTTGTGTCCTCAGCCTCCTCCATGGCCAGGGTGAGGATCACCGTAAATTAGAAGAGCAGCACCTCATATTTCGCTTGGGTAGTTTGCATCCCAGTGGTATGAACATTGACTTCTCTAATTTCAGGTAGTTCTTACTATCCCCTCCTCATCTCAGCTCTCCCTCAGCCCGCTGGCTCCTCCTCTTCCTTTCTTCTTCCCGCCCCCCCTAATTTTACGCTAATTTGATAATGTATTTTCACATCTTTAAGGTACCCAAAAACACTTTGGATTTATTGAAATACTTTTGAAGTGCACTGATGGTTGGAATGTATGAACTGTAATTGTCAATTTGTGCAAAGCCAGTTCCAAAACTGGTAGAGAAATTTAAAAAAGGACATGCAACCTTACTCTGAGTCAGAGCCAAGTGTACTATCACTGAGACGCAGCTGACATAACAGATGTGTCAGCTGCTCCATGCATAAGCTGCAGGAACGATGTTTTGGAGTGAAAATCTATCCTCATGTATGAGAGCTAATCAGATAAAACGCTAACATATTGCCTTTCAATTCTTGCTTCCAGAGTTAAATTTCATTGAAATCAATTGATTCAAATTTTAGAGATGTATCATGTTGTGTGCTTAGCACATATAACTCAGGACAACTTTTATTGAATCAACAAGTTGGATGCCAGACAGGAAGAAAGGGTTATGATTTCTTACAGGATATTGCAGGAAAAGGTGAAGAAATTAAAATGCTTAAAGAATCAATTCCAATGAAAGACCATTGATCTGAAATGTTGACTTGTTTCTCACTCTGTAAATGCTCCAAGACTACTGCTCTTCATTTAGAGTTATTGACTCATAGAGCTATACAGGACGGAAATAGGCCCTCTAGCCCAGCTTGTCCATGCCAATCAAATTGTCTAAATAAGCTAGTCTCTCGTGTCTGAGCCTGGCCCATATTCCTTCAAACCTTTCCAACCCATCTACCTGTTCAGATGTCTTAAACATTGAAATTGTAAGCACCTTTACCCCCTCCTCCGTTAGCTCATGCTACGTATGCACCACACAATGGGTGAAAAGCTGCTTCCTCAGCCTCTTTTAAATCTTTCCCTTCTCAATATAAACCTATAGTTTTAGAAACAGCATTTGCCTTTTTTCTTTGGATTTCTAGCATCTACTGCCGTTTGCTTTTGGGTTATTGTTGAATTCGCACCCTGAAGAAGCTCTGCTCCTCCCTCCTATGGGGTACCAATTTGTCTCTTTGGCCCCATTCCGCTAGTTCTAATGAACAATTATAGGCTTGAAATGTTAATATTTACTCTCTCTACAGATGCTGTCTGACCCACTGAGTATTTTCAGCATTTTATCTTACATTTTCAAATTTTAGCAGTTTTATACAGAATATCTATTCCAAACTATTGATTACTGGTGTCATTTGGATGGACAGTCTGGCACATATTATTACAAATACATCTTGTAGGAAAATAGCAAATAAAAATCTCAGAAAAAGCAATATATCAGATCTAAAAATTAAACCTACCTGTTCCCCTCACCATCATAAACCCACTTTGTGGCTCCAATGCCCTCGTAGTCAGATGCCCAATAGTATAAACAACTGTTTATGTGGAGGCTGTACAGTAAATATATTGTGGTCCTTATCACTCTGTAAGGCACAAAGCATTTGAGAGATGAGGATTGATGTATGTATCTTTAACAATTCACTCACCATTCATGAGTAGGTGCATTCCCCTTCCTGAACATCCTGACTCTCAGAATGAAGGGTCAGGAGCTGTATTTTTGCAATTTACTATTCCTTAACATGAGCAAGCTCCGTTTCATTTTAAGCTGCTGCCACAATTGAATGATGTGACTATTTCTGATCTACCTAGTTTTTATTGAAAGGAACCTATCATCGCATCTCTGGTTAGCAATATGAAGGGGCTTTGATCTATATGTGTTGCACAAGCTCATTGGTATTACCCCAGGTATCAAAAATGTATCCTGTTATTATCACATGCAGCTGAGTGATACCTTGGTACTTTATTTTAAAAGGAAAGGACAATTCTTGAGTATCTCTATTTAAAGGAACAGTACCTAATTATTGCAGTGTTTAAAGGGAATAATACGTGAACATTACTGTATTGAAAGGGGACAGCGCCTGTGTATCACTGTGTTTCAAGGGTTTCAATTATGTTTAAAGGCTTAAATATCCGATTCTCACTATGTTTAAAATGTCAGACCAATGTTTTACCAATGCAACATTGTTTTACAGAAGATATTATAAGGTACTTCTGAATAACTCACAACAATTTCTGAGTGTTTGTGTGTGGTACATGGTGGAAATTCAAGGTGTGATTACAAGTCTATCTGAGAAATAAAACAGTGTTACGCACCTGTAAATATAAGCTTTGCTCATTATTGCTTCCAGTCGGTCATTAAATTCAAGAAAGGTTGTGTACTGTTACAAAAGATTTTTGAAAGATGTTCAGTAACATCACAATATACCTTACTAAAAAAAAACGTGGGATTAAATATTTCTTTAAATCACACATAATACTAACAGAGAAAGTACCATTTAATTGGCATTCCAATCATAATGCCAAATGAATGATAGATGCAATCCAGAATCTTTCAAAAGCAGACATATGATCAATTTGACCAGCACTAGTTTTTCCCAATCTAATTGATTTGTTATGAACTTTAAAGAAAAATTTGAAAGAGTGCTTTGTATTGTCCTTAGGTATCAAAAGGAAATTGGATATATTCTCGTAAAATAAAATATTGTGGGGCTACAGAGAAAGATCAGTGTGGACCTAATCAGACAGATTATTTCACTGGCCACGTAGTCTGCTGGAATATTCTATGAGAGAAAATGTATGTACCATACATTTGATCCACCCAATGCAGGGTTATGAAATTGGGAAGTCTAAGCAGCTGAAGATATTAGCCTCCGATATTATCATTTGGAATATATTGCTGCAGGAGGAAGTTGCAGCAGGTAATTGCTCCAAGTTGGTAAATGTTTGGATGTGATGTGAGACCAGGGTCCTTGAAAGTTTTATAATGAGGATGGGGAAGATACGACTATTGGCCATTGTTATGCAGCCTGCAAGAGCTCAGGTTAAAGAGGTGGCGAAGAATGAAATGTTTGGACATGTTACACGTGGAATCAGAATCTTTGGATAGTTGTGCGATTAAGGGAGGGTAGTCAAGGTGTTTGGTATTTTTATCATAGGATCATGGAGGGTTCATTAACTTTGGCGTTATTGGCATAAATGAAGTCTTGAGATGGTATTTTATCTTTGGACAGCGTTGGTTGGCGAAGGGTGAGATCTGGTGTTTGGACTGTATAGATGAGGGAATGGAGCAAGTTCTGATCTTGAGCAATAGCTTAGGTTCAATAAGGCTTTGAGAGTTTGCACCATGGAGCCATGGAAGGAGCTTTGTGGTCTAAGTGATTGTGAATGGGAAGGTGTTCAGAGATGGGGGTCAGTGGGACCAGGCCAGGACCTGTGGTTGGAGCCATGGTGGGTAAGGAAATGGGGAATTTTGGAATCAAAAAACAGACACAACAGATGAAGTACCTACTTCTTTATCTATACAATATATATTCTGACTTTTCCTGAGGCAACAACGTGGGCATCAGATTCAGATTCAGATTCAGATTCAATTTTAATTGTCATTGTCAGTGTACAGTACAGAGACAACGAAATGCATTTAGCATCTCCCTTGAAGAGCGACATAGCAAACGATTTGAATAAAAAAAAATAATAAGTGTCCGGGGGGGGGGGTGAGATTGGCAGTCACCGAGGTACGTTGTTTAGTAGAGTGACAGCCGCCGGAAAGAAGCTGTTCCTCGACCTGCTGGTTCGGCAACGGAGAGACCTGTAGCGCCTCCCGGATGGTAGGAGGGTAAACAGTCCATGGTTGGGGTGAGAGCAGTCCTTGGCGATGCTGAGCGCCCTCCGCAGACAGCGCTTGCTTTGGACAGACTCAATGGAGGGGAGCGTGGAACCGGTGATGCGTTGGGCAATTTTCACCACCCTCTGCAATGCCTTCCGGTCGGCATGGAGAATGAAGCAGGTTGCGCATATTGAACATGTGTAATAAAGACCCACAACTGGTACAGGTGAAGGAAGTCTTTTGTTCTCAGACAATACAGGAGACAACATTCTCAGTTTCATGAGTACTTAGTTTCTCTGTCTGCATTTTGCAGTATTAGCTCACCAGAGCTAAAACCCAGACACTCCAAGCACCACCATAACTGCCTATGCTTCAAAGGTCATAATTGTGCTAGCCCACAGAATGATTTGTACTTGCACCAGGGAACCAGGTGTAGTGACAGTTTGTCCTGACTATCTGTTACCCTCAACTACCAGCAATAAAACATACTACATGCTCGTTACCACATTGCTATAGCATCCAGCTGTTCTCAAAAGGAATGTCAAAGTTCCTACATTACAATACTGGCTACATTCGAAAAGTAGTTACTTTGCTGTAAATTGCTTTGAGGTTCTGAAAAGTTTTACATAATGCAAGTTCTTTTCTCCTAGCAATTTATTTTCAATTGATTTCTGGTTGTTTCTAAGCAGTTGATATGTATCATTTTTTACTATGAGTTACTGACTTTTAAAATCAGAACCTATGGTGACATTGGATCCAGAAGCTATAAGCTTTGGATACAGCTTCGCCAAGGAAAGAAAACCTCAACCAAACTTACCTTCAAGAGGCGTGGAACTCTCAACAACACTTTGAAGCCTAGTTTAAAATACAATATATCCAAAGGCAAAAGAGACACCAAATCCATCTGGAAATAGAATCAAAGTGGTTATATATATATTTTTTTTTTGAAGATTTCCCTCTCTTTCATCCATTAAAAAAGTCATTGTTCAATGTAGTTTGACCACTCGGCTAACAATTCTAGAATGTAAGCTTATTCACCAATTACGGAGCAGAGGACCAATTCAATTTGTTGACTGTGGGAGAGTGTTGTTTTGATGAATGATTCAACTCTCTTGATTTGATGAGGAATATTAGAAGTGACTACGCTGTAATATCTTTGGAAACTGGATTACAATGAAAGAGAAAAGGGCCAAGTAGACATCAAACTTTTTACAAATACTTTTCTCTCTAAGAACCAGTTCCAGAATAGATTGAAGGGCCGCTATTAACAAACTGGGTGTTCAACTGGACATTGAGCAGGGATAGGGTCTGAATGTGACACTGCTGCCTGAAGAGATTGGCCTGTGCGGCTAAGTCAGCCACTTTGGTACAGTAATGGCAATCATCCTTCAGGAAAGGAGCTTTTTACTCTAAACTAAAGGAAACATACACAAAGCAATGAAGCAACTACACCATTAAAAAACATGGGAAAATCAGGTCCTGTACAAACCTATAGAGCTGGCATAACCACTGATGAATGTCCTGCATCATTGAAAGTGTCAGTATGCCTGGCCCTACCCTCATCAACACATCTCTGATAAGGAAAGCTGATATTGGAGTAGGGATGAACGATGAAGGTGTAAGCAATGCTGTGGGGCAGGGTGGGATTTGGCTACTACAATAACAGCTACAGGGCTGGGCAGTGGGGACAATTTGAGCTATAACTTTCTCATTAAGTTATCCCATTGATTTTGCGAATTGTTTTTGCCTAATAACAATTTACACATGTTCAATACTGGTGCGCAGAGTGACATTTTACTGAGGTTACAGTATAGCTGAGTATATTGGTCCATTGCCGCTGTTTATTTAAATGTCCCCATAAATATCCTTACTTGGATGATATGGAATGATGGAGCAGAGCACAGATCTCATCCCCTACAGAACTAACAGTGCAAGATACAGTCAGTGGAAATGGCCAGGGTGCATGGGTGAATGAGCCACCGCAACACTTTCTGTGTGACTATGCTACTATGACCGCTAAACTGCTCTGGGGTTCTCCATGTGATCATAGTGCATGAGTAGCTGCAGCAGCTGTTGGAGTTACTTAGATTTTACACTGGATCACGTGGTAAACAAAAGGACACTATGTGCTGGAGTAACTCAGCAGATTAGGCAGCATCTCTGGAGAACACAGATGGATATCGTTTTGGGTTGAGCCCCTTCTTCAAACTGATTGTGGGGTGAGGGGAGATGAAAGATGGAAAAGGGAGCAGCAGCAGGACAAAGCATGGTAGGTAATGGGTAGACATCGTCGAGAGGGGTTTATGATAGGCAGATGGTTGGAACAACAACAGAACAGAAGGTGTGAGACAGGTTTGAAGCATTGTGCATTATTAAGTCAGAGGGAAAAATGTAACAGTGGGGCAGGGGGGGGGGGGAGTGGGTTGGAGGGGAGAAATAGGTGGGAGTCCAGTTGGGCACAGGGGAGGAAAGAGGTTGGGGGAGAGAGGGAGGGGGAAAGGGTGTGTCTGGGAAAGGGGGGGGGGGGGGGGTGCGGTAGGGGGGAGGTTAGTGAGAGGTTGCTTAAAATTGGGGAACTCAATGTTCATACCATTGGGCTGTAAGCTACCCAAGCGGAATATGAGGTGCGATTCCTCCGGTTTGTTTGTGGCCCACTCTGGCAATGGAGAAGGCTCAGGACAGAAAGGGGCAGTGTGGAATGGGAAGGGAAGTTAAAATGGTTCGCAACCTGGAGATTCAGTAGGGCTTGGCCGTTGTTGATCATGCGATATTTGATCCACATGAGCTGCTTTCCATCTCCCTTCCTTTAACAACCTTGGCATGATCTTCTATTCCTTTCTCTCTCATGTATTTATCCAGTTTTCATTAAACTCTATTTTCAGAGCTCATCAATGCCACTCCAGGCAAGGGCTATTCATCAACGCACTAATATTAATTGTTCATGGTGATTATTGAAGGACAGCGCAGTGAACCTTATTCATGTTCACCAGTGTAATGACTCACCTTAAATTTTGGGGTTTTTATGTAATTTTCTCTCATAAGTTTCCTTGCTGTCTGAAATAGGGAAGAACAAAGTTTATTCAACATCTAGAAGCATTTTAGTGAGTAAATCTTGTTGGTTGCATGGAGTCAAGCATTGCCTATGCACTTATAACCATATAACCATATAACAATTACAGCACGGAAACAGGCCATCTCGGCCCTACAAGTCCGTGCCGAACAAATTTTTTTTTCCCCTTAGTCCCACCTGCCTGCACTCATACCATAACCCTCCATTCCCTTCTCATCCATATGCCTATCCAATTTATTTTTAAATGATACCAATGAACCTGCCTCCACCACTTCCACTGGAAGCTCATTCCACACCGCTACCACTCTCTGAGTAAAGAAGTTCCCCCTCATATTACCCCTAAACTTCTGTCCCTTCATTCTGAAGTCATGTCCTCTTGTTTGAATCCTCCCTATTCTCAAAGGGAAAAGCTTGTCCACATCAACTCTGTTTATCCCTCTCATCATTTTAAAGACCTCTATCAAGTCCCCCCTCAACCTTCTGCGCTCCAGAGAATAAAGACCTAGACTTAAGGAGCAGTCTGCAAATACATTTATAAGCAGGTTCCCTGTTCCATTCCCACTGTCATCTATTCCATCCTTCAATTTAGCAAATTGAACTAAACTTTCCTTTTTTCCCTTCTGATATTAACCATTGCCCAATCATCTTTTTTACAACCCACTTCGCAAGCGAAATGAAGCAAAAATGATCTGAAACACCCTGTTATCCTCGTGATGTTGAAGTAAAAATCCATGCACTCCTATAAATCCCAATGAAATCCTCTGATATGTGATCCATAAACATATCAATTGTGTAACAGGAATCTTAATTTCAAGGTCCGCAGAGGAGCGGCAGTTGAAGGAGCGAGTGCGGGCATTGACTGCCAAATCTATATTAGTTAATTGGTAAGTTAGTTAATTAGTAAAGTAGTTTATTGATTAGCAAATAAAAGTAGTACACGGTCTAGTGAGCGTGTTGAGGTAAAGTGTGAGTCTTTGGCTCAAGAGTCTTCAGTGAGGAGGCTATTTAATAAAATATTTAAACAATGGCAGGAATATTACTGCAGTGCCTTTGTTGCAAGATGTGGGAAGCCAGGGGCACCGCTGGTGTCACTGACCACTACACCTGTGGGAACTGTGTCTAGATGCAGCTCCTCAAGGACCGAGTTAGAGAACTGGAGCAGCAGCTGGATGACCTGTGGTCCATTCGGGAAGACGAAAGCTTCTTGGACAGGACCTACAGTCAGGTCGTCACTCCAAGAAAACAAGAGGTGTGACGGTTATAGGTGGCAAGGAAGGGGATGAAACTAGTACTGGAGACCTCGGTGGAAGTACCTCTTGAAAACAGGTACACCCTTTTGGGAGCTGTCAGGGCAGATGACGCTTCCAGTCCGAGCGGCGGACAGGTCTGTGACCCGAAACCTGCCGCTGAGGCTCGACAGACGTCACTCCATTGTCAGAGGTGCGGACAGGAGATTCTGTGGCGACAAGTGAGACTCGAGGAAGGTGTGTTGCCTTCCTGGTGACGGGGCCCCAAGATGTCTCAGACCAACTTAGTAACATCCTCGTGAGGGAAGGTGAACAGCTGGAAATGTTGTGCATGTAGGCACAAATGATGTGGGTAAGAAGAGGAAGGAGGTTCTGCAATGTGACTATAGAGAACGAGGTAGGAGGCTGAAAATCAGGACTTCTAGGGTGGTTATCTCTGGGTTGCTTCCAGTACCTCGCACTAGTGAGGGTAGGAACAAGGAGATGGGGGATCTGAATGTGTGGCTGAGGAGTTGGCACAGGGGGCAGGGATTTAGATTTCTAGATCACTGGGATCTCTTCTGGGGCATGGGTGACCTGTACAAAAGGGACGGGTTGCACCATAATCGGAGGAGGACCGACATTCTGGCAGGCAGGTTTGGTAGTGCTACACGGGTGGGTTTAAACTAAAGAGTGGGGGGTAGAGTCAACAACATGGAAGCGTATACGTGCAGTTAATGGGAAAGAGCGTGTAAGAAAAGTCACGTTTAAGGTTAGAAATAATAGGGGACCGAGGATCTAGTGGTAGGGAGGAACTGAAGGGAATCCACATTAGTCAGGAAATGGTGTTAGGTAAACAGTTGGGACTGAAGGCAGATAAATCCCCAGGGCCTGATGGTCTGCATCCCAGAGTACTCAAGGAGGTGACTCTAGAAATCGTGGATGCTTTGGTGATCATTTTCCAATGTTCTCTCGACTCAGACTACCCTCCAGTCCACATGAACTGATCCAATGTAACTCCACTTTTTAAGAAAGGAGGGAGAGAGAAAACAAGGAATTATAGACCAGTTAGCCTTGCATCAGTAGTGGGGGAGATGCTTGAGGAGCATTGTGAGAGGATTTGAGTTTAGGAGCACGGAGGTCCTACTGCAGTTGTACAGGGCCCTGGTGAGACCGCACCTGGAGTATTGCGGGCAATTTTAGTCTCCTTATTTGAGGAAGGACATTATTACTATTGAGGGAGTGCAGCATGGGTTGACCAGATTAGTTCCCAGGATGGCAGGACTGACATATGATGAAAGAATGGCTCAACTGGGCTTGTATTAACTGGCATTTATAAGGGTGAAAGGGGATTTTATAGAAACATAAAATTCTTAAAAGATTGGACAGGTTAGATGCAAGAAAAATGTTCCCGATGTTGGGGGTGTCCAAAACCAGGGGTCACAGTTTAAGAAAAGGGGTTGGCCATTTAGGACTGAGGTGAGAAAAAACTTCATCACCCAGAAAGGTGTGAGTCTGTGAAGGCCAATTCACTGGATGTTTTCAAGAGAGTGTTAGATTTAGTTCTTAGGGCTAAAGGAATCCAGGGATATGGGAAAAACGTAGGAACGGGGTACCGATTTTAGATGGTCATGGTCATATTGAATGGCACTGCAGGCTCGAAGAGGCTGAATGGCTACTCCTGCATCTATTTTTCTATGTCTCTACATGTAGGGATTTTTATTTGTCCCTGCTACCTTTGTTAATTTGCAGACTTTGACAAAAGGTGTGAAGATCAAAAAAATGTGCTCCAGCATTTTCTGCACTGACGCTGTTAAGATCTATTAAGGGCACATATTGCTGGCATAGGAGACTACAAAAGTATGTTTTATTAATCACGAAAGAAATTGAAATGATCACTTACTATAATGTCTCCTCCTTTTACATACTGGAGGCGGGACTGGAAAACAAGCATGTCCATCACGTAAATGAAATCACAAAAATAATCGATCAAAAGCCATATATAGATGTTATCAGGTGTTTGATAGGGAAAGGTGCAACGCACAGGGATTAGCCAAACATTCCAATTCCAGGCTAATACTACGATGGATAACCACAGAACGTATAATGGATCTATGACAGAAAACAAAAATAACTGTGTTATCCATTAACTGGGTTTAATATTGCAGAGGAATATAACTATCTACAGACACAACAGAGTGGTCATTGTATTCGGTTAGCACTGAATGAAGATTTCCATTTACCGACAAATTACTTCTAATATAATGGCTGCAATAATAAGGTCACAGTCACGGCACATGAGTAGAGTAACAACCACAGCAAGGAAAACACTTTACTATAGTTAGCATTGTGTATGGTCCATGCGGGAAAAAGTGTGTGATATTATGATATAAGTAGGCTGTTTTTTACCCTATAGCAAACTAATACCACTAGAGTGAAAATAAGTTAATGCAGTACAGACTCTACTACTGAATATACCATTCATTATTTCCTGCCAATAGTATCTCTGGTTCTGATATTTAATAGGTTTGAAGATGACGAGGCTCTGACCTGAAACGTTAACTTTGTTTCTCCCTCACCGATGCTGCCTGACCTGCTCAGAATGTCCAGAATTTTATGATTTCTTTCAGGTTTTCAGCATTTCCCTTTTCTTTGATTTTCATTTACTCTCTAGACATATGTTTAGACGACAATTAGTTGTAAGTTCTGCTCCTCATGGACTTTCTAACCAGGGTGGCTGCAGATCAAGAGTGCTGGACCGAACTGCAGTCAAACATTGAGGAACTTCCCTTATTGCCTTTCACACTTGACCTGAAATATTTATACCTGAGAGATGTGGAAATTGTAAACTCTTTTCTATTCATTTGTTAACTCTCAGGCTCAAAACTGTTGACTGGTTTCTGGTGAACACTGTTGCTGTGATGGAAACCTGATCACTATTCCAGTTTATCAGGTTTAGTTCCCTTTGCAATGCTGGGATGAGTACCTACAAATCAGCTTTTCCTTGGCTAGGATCTTGACCCTTCACACATATTTGCTAACTACCTACTCTTCAGGAAAAACCTTGATGGCCATGTTCGGCCCAAGTAGGATCTGTTTGCTTCAGGTACCATGATTGTTGACTGGTTAGAATTTGGATCCATCCCCTATTCAGGCTACCATAGTTTCAAACGCTCAAAGACAGTCTCAATTAACCTACTGCTGAAAGGATCAACACTAGATGGAAGCCCCAATGATTTGATCCGTCTGATCCAAGGTGCTGTTTTAAATCGGCAGCATATCATTTCACAGTAGTGCTCCTCTTCCATCTCCTCTTTCTTTTCATCTGCAGCTGGGAGAGAGGCTTCCATGGGCCTCTTTGCAGGTGCTGCGGTGAAATGTAAAAAGGTTTATACGTAAGATAGTTAGAAATACCCCAGCTCTCCAATGGAACAACTCAATAGAAAGAAGTAATTTTTATCAACTGTCCTTCATGCCTTCATGAACTTCCAAAGGAAGAATTTGTGAGTGAAGTCAGACTTTAATGAAAGTACGGCCATCACAACAGTATCCTCCAACCAACATCCTGCCATTTTGGGCAGTGCCTCTGGTTCAGAGGTTAGGACAGAATTTAGAGCATATCAACTGGAAGATAATACCCACCTCAGTTGAGGTTCACCAATAGGAGGGTGTCGGGAATCTTTGACAGAGGGCTGGATGGAAGATTCCACTGTGGACAGCAGCTATATTTTCACAGTGAGCAGTAGGGCATTGGGGAGTGTTGCAAGCAGATGGATCTAGTATAAGTACAAAGTTCCCTGAAAGTGGTTTGCACATAAATAGGAACAAGGATTTTGTCATGTTTTGCCATGTTGGCCTTTATCAGTCAGAGAATTGAGTAGAGAATTTATGTTACACTCGTACAAGATGTTGGTGAGACCACACTTGGAGCATTGTGTTTAGTTTTGGGTTACCCAGCTCTGGGAAAGATACCATTAAGCTGGAAAGATTGCAGAGAAGATTTGTGAGAATATTGCCAGGAATTGAGGGCTTGAACAACAGAGGGTGGTTGGGTAGGTTAGGAATTTACTCCTTGGGGCGCAGGAGGTTGATCTTATGGAGGTGTATAAAATAATGAGGGGAATTGAGAGGATGAATGCAAAGAGTCTTTGTCCCAGGGTATGGAAATCTAGAACTAGGGGGAATAAGTTTAAGGTGAAAGGGGAATAGGAACGTGAGTGACAATTTTTTCACACAGAGGATGGTGGGTATATAAAACAAGCTGCCCGAGGAAGAACTCGAGTCAGGTACAAATACAACTTTTAAATATATATTTGACAGATACATGGATCAGATAGGATTAGCGGGATATGGGCCCAAGGTGGGCTAATGGGACTAGCTTAGATGGAGCATTTTGCTCAGCATGGATAAGTTGGGCCAAAGGCCTATTACCATGCTATATGATTCTATGGCTCTACTGGGCTATGCCAAGCATGTTCTAACCAAATATACTTATTCTTTATTTTACTGCTCACTTAAACGTGTTTTATCAATGTTCTCTACAAAAGGAGAATAAAAATATATATGATGCGAATGTATCACTCCTTAACAATGTGGTTGTTCACTAATGCAACTTTTAAGGGATAAAAAAAACAGTGGATAAGTAACAATAAGAAAGATGAACAAGTCCATCCACCTCTTAAGAAATTCTTATGAATCAGAAATCAAATTTTAACATATTACAGTAAACTACAACTATGGCGTAAAAAAGGGAGAAAATCTGCATAACTGATCAGTTGAATAATTGAAATGACAATCCTGCATTTTCTTCCATGCCCCTCTCCCCCACCCATACTTCCAACCACCTCAGATACTCTTCGCCCATCCTCCTCATTCCTCAGGGCTGTCTCTGGTATTAGCATCGGCTAGCAGGGTTTCATGGCTTAGAACCCAAATTATGGTCTGCCAAGTTAGGATGATAACCCTCTGAGCCCTGAAACTCTACTGCTATGTTTGCACCTTCTTGTGTTTCTCCAAATTCATGCCACTCTATCATGTTTCTCAAACCCTCATTCCAGTTCACACAGTAGCTCAGAGAAACCATTAAGTAGAACCATTTTATCATTTCACGTTGTTATTTAAAGCAAACACAATCTGCCAATTCCACCCCAACCAACAGGTCTTGAACTCAGTCCCAAATCCCCTTTTACTTACTTGCTGTTGGACTTTCCTCATCCTCAGATGCCTCAGGGTCAATTAGCTTTTCTTTGACCCGTTCTGTTCTTTCTTTAAAGAGTTTAACTAATACCTGGAGGCGCTCATTAACAATAGCACTGGTAATACTTGAAGTTGAACCCTGCGGCGATCTAAAACTGGACAATAAAGATGAATTTAGTCCCTTTGATTTTCCAACCAGGTAATGTGCAATCATGTGCAGACATTAAAACTGTAATTTAAGCAGCTATACTAAAAACATCAATATCAAAAATATAACCCAAGGCATTAGATGTCATGCACATTGACTATATCAATTAAAACTCCCTACATTATGGCCTATATTCAAGAATGGAGGAAGACAGAAAGCAGGAAATTAAAGGCCTGTTTGCTGAACTCTGGGAAATTCATGGAATCCATTATTAACAGAAAAATAACACGACATTGAGAAAATTGTAATTCACTCAGAGTCAACAGTTTTATGAAACTAAATCATATTTCTCAAATTTGCTAGAGGTTGTGGCTGTGACAAACAGTGCGGATAAAGGAGAATCAATAGATGCAGAATGATTGGATTTCCAGAAGGCATTTGCCACATAAAAGGCTCAAGGTAACAGAGCATTGGTTTAGGGGGATAATGTTTGAGGGAGTGGATAACCTGCAGAAAAGTGGGTATGAATGGGTCAAATCAACAATCAGTAACTAGAGAGGTTAGATTAATGTTATTATAGTCACATGTAACAAGATACAATGAAAAAAATGTTTTGCTTGCTATCTGGTCAAATCAAACCATACATAAGTACAATCAAGCTATATACAAGTAAAAGAATGGAACGATTGTAATGGATGATAGTAAATCCTTTTCTGTGACCAGAACAATGTTCAATTTCTGCCTGACCACTGGGTGGTGCCCGCAATGGCCAACAGTCCGTCTCGTCTCGCCAACAGTCTGTCTCGTCCCTTCCTTCATTGTTCTTATTTTAGTATGTGTTAAATGTATGTTTTTGTGTTTTTTAGCTAGTTTTATGTGGGGGGTTGGGGGAAACTGTTTAAAATCTCGTACCTCGACTGAGATGCGATTTATTTTCCTGTATTGTATTTCTGCCTGCACTGCGGCCTAACATCATGGAGTTGGCGGTCTCTGCTGGAGACCGACTTCAGGAGCTCCAACCGCGGGAGCCTGCGGACTTAACATCACGGAGCTGGCGATCCCTATCGGGGATCGACCTTGGAGCTCCAACTGCGGAAGCCTGTGCACTAACATTGTGGAGCTTGCGGTCCCTGGTTAGGGACCGACTTCGGGAGCTCCAGGCCACGGGAACTTTGACTGCCCCAACACGGGAGATTCAACCGATCCGACGCGGGAGCTTCGATTGCCACGACTACGGATGGTTCGACTGACCCGACCACGGGAAATAAAAAAGAGGAACAAGTTTAGACTTTATTGCCTTCCATCAGTGAGTCTTTGGCTCGAGAGTCTTCGGCGAGGAGGCTGAGGAGAGGAGACCACGCAATACGCTTGAGAGGTAGAGACCAAAGAAGGAGATGTCAGGCAAGCTGATTCAGTGCGATGCTTGCAGTATGTGGGAGGTCAAGGACACCGCTGGTGCCTCTGGCTGCTACAAATGCGAAAAATGCATCCAGGTAGAGCTCCTGAAGGGCCGTGTTGGGGAACTGGAGAAGCAAGTGGATGACCTCCGGTTCGTACGAGAAACGGAGTCGTTCCTCGACAAGTCCTACAGTACGATTGTTACACCTAAGGTACTGGAAGAGAGAAGGTGGGAGACAGTGAGAAAGGGAGGGAAGCATGGAATGCCAACGTCCCCGGGTGATGTACCTCTTGTAAACGGGTTCATCCGCTTAGAAGCTGTTGGGACAGAAGACGTGAGCGGCGGACTGGCCTGTGATGCGAATAGGGCTGTTGAGCCAAAACCAAAAAGGCCTAAGGCAGGCAAGGCCATTGTAGTGGGAGACTCCATCGTGAGAGGTACGGACAGGGGTTTCTGCGGCAACAGACGGGATGCGAGGATGGTGTGCTGCCTTCCCGGTGCCAGGATCCAGGATGTCACGGACAGAGTGCAGAAAATCCTCAAGGGCGAAGGTGAACATCCGGAAGTGGTAGTGCATGTCGGCACAAACGATGTCGGAAAGAAGGGGATGAATATTCTGCAGCGTGACTTTAGAGAGCTCGGAAAAATGTTGAAAAGCAGGACCTCCAGGGTTGTTATCTCCGGTTTGCTTCCAGTTCCCCGTGCTGGCGAGAGCAGGAACAGGGAGATACGGGACCTGAACGTGTGGCTGAGGAACTGGTGCACGGGGCAGGGATTTAGATTCTTAGATCACTGGGATCTGTTTTGGGGTAAGGGGGAACTGTACAAAAGGGACGGATTGCATCTTAACAGGTGTGGGACCAGCATTCTGGCAGGCAGATTTGCCACTGCTACACGGGTGGCTTTAAACTGAATAAGGGGGGTGGGGTGTTGAATGGCACAGTGAAGGATGGAGTTAAAGGGAAAGGGTTTCTTAAATGTGTGAGCGTAGAGACCGAAGGGTGTAAAATGAGGGTAGAAGAAATAGGTAGCAAGGTGAAAAGTAAAAGTGGCAGGCAGACAAAACCAGGGCAAAAATCAAAAAGGGCCACTTTTCAACATAATTGTATAAGGGGTAAGAGTGTTGTAAAAACAAGCCTGAAGGCTTTGTGTCTCAATGCAAGGAGCATTCGGAATAAGGTGGATAAATGTGCAGATAGCTATTAATGACTATGGTATAGTTGGGATCACGGAGACATGGCTCCAGGGTGACCAAGGCTGGGAGCTGAACATCCAGGGATATTCAATATTCAGGAGGGATAGACAGAAAGGAAAAGGAGGTGGGGTAGTGTTACTGATTAGAGAGGGGATTAATGCAATGGAAAGGAAGGACATTAGTTTGGAGGATGTGGAATCGGTATGGGTAGAGCTGCGAAACACTAAGGGGCAGAAAACGCTGGTGGGTGTTGTGTACAGGCCACCTAACAGTAGTAGTGAAGTTGGAGATGGTATCAAACAGGAAATTAGAAATGCGTGCGACAAAGGCAAAACGGTTATAATGGGTGACTTCAATCTACATATAGATTGGGTGAATCAAATTGGCAGGGGTGCTGAGGAAGAGGATTTCTTGGAATGTATGCGGGATAGTTATCTAAATCAACATGTAGAGGAACCAACGAGAGAGCAGGCTATTTTAGACTGGGTATTGAGTAATGAGGAAGGTTTAGTTAGCAATCTTGTTGTACGTGCCCCCTTGGGCAAGAGTGACCATAATATGGTTGAGTTCTTCATTAGGATGGAGAGTGACATTGTTAATTCAGAAACAATGGTTCTGAACTTAAAGAAAGGTAACTTTGAGGGTATGAGACGTGAATTGGCCAAGATTGACTGGCAATTAATTCTAAAAGGGTTGACGGTGGATATGCAATGGAAGACATTTAAAGACTGCATGGATGAACTACAAAAATTGTTCATCCCAGTTTGGCAAAAGAATAAATCAGGGAAGGTAGTACATCCATGGATAACAAGGGAAATCAGGGATAGTATCAAAGCGAAGGATGATGCGTACAAATTAGCCAGAAAAAGCAGCATACCGGAGGACTGGGAGAAATTCAAAGACCAGCAGAGGAGGACAAAGGGCTTAATTAGGAAAGGAAAAATAGATTATGAAAGAAAACTGGCAGGGAACATAAAAACTGACTGCAAAAGTTTTTATAGATATGTGAAAAGAAAGAGATTAGTTAAAACAAATGTAGGTCCCTTGCAGTCAGAAACAGGTGAGTTGATCATGGGGAACAAGGATATGGCGGACCAATTGAATAACTACTTTGGTTCCGTCTTCACTAAGGAAGACATACATAATTTGCCGGAAATAGCAGGGGACCGCGGGTCAAAGGAGTTGGAGGAATTGAGTGAAATCCAGGTTAGCCGGGAAGTGGTGTTGGGTAAACTGAATGGATTAAAGGCCGATAAATCCCCAGGGCCAGATAGGCTGCATCCCAGAGTACTTAAGGAAGTAGCTCCAGAAATAGTGGATGCATTAGTAATAATCTTTCAAAACTCTTTAGATTCTGGAGTAGTTCCTGAAGATTGGCGGGTAGCAAACGTAACCCCACTTTTTAAGAAGGGAGGGAGAGAGAAAATGGGGAATTACAGACCAGTTAGTCTAACATCGGTAGTGGAGAAACTGCTAGAGTCAGTTATTAAAGATGGGATAGCAGCACATTTGGAAAGTGGTGAAATCATTGGACAAAGTCAGCATGGATTTACGAAAGGTAAATCATGTCTGACGAATCTTATAGAATTTTTCGAGGATGTAACTAGTAGCGTGGATAAACGGGTCCTTTTCACAATGGCAGGCAGTGACTAGTGGGGTACCCCAAGGCTCAGTACTGGGACCCCAGCTATTTACAATATATATTAATGATCCGGATGAGGGAATTGAAGGCAATATCTCCAAGTTTGCGGATGACACTAAGCTGGGGGGCAGTGTTAGCTGTGAGGAGGATGCTAGGAGACTGCAGGGTGACTTGGATAGGCTGGGTGAGTGGGCAAATGTTTGGCAGATGCAGTATAATGTGGATAAATGTGAGGTTATCCATTTTGGTGGCAAAAACAGGAAAGCAGACTATTATCTAAATGGTGACCGATTAGGAAAGGGGGAGATGCAGCGAGACCTGGGTGTCATGGTACACCAGTCATTGAAGGTAGGCATGCAGGTGCAGCAGGCAGTAAAGAAAGCGAATGGTATGTTAGGTTTCATTGCTAAAGGATTTGAGTATAGGAGCAGAGAGGTTCTACTGCAGTTGTACAGGGTCTTGGTGAGACCACACCTGGAGTATTGCGTACAGTTTTGGTCTCCAAATCTGAGGAAGGACATTATTGCCATAGAGGGAGTGCAGAGACGGTTCACCAGACTGATTCCTGGGATGTCAGGACTGTCTTATGAAGAAAGACTGGATAGACTTGGTTTATACTCTCTAGAATTTAGAAGATTGAGAGGGGATCTTATAGAAACTTACAAAATTCTTAAGGGGTTGGACAGGCTAGATGCAGGAAGATTGTTCCCGATGTTAGGGAAGTCCAGGACAAGGGGTCACAGCTTAAGGATAAAGGGGAAATCCTTTAAAACCGAGATGAGAAGAACTTTTTTCACACAGAGAGTGGTGAATCTCTGGAACTCTCTGCCACAGAGGGTAGTTGAGGCCAGTTCATTGGCTATATTTAAGAGGGAGTTAGATGTGGCCCTTGTGGCTAAGGGGATCAGGGGGTATGGATAGAAGGCAGGTACGGGATACTGAGTTGGATGATCAGCCATGATCATATTGAATGGCGGTGCAGGCTCGAAGGGCCGAATGGCCTACTCCTGCACCTAATTTCTATGTTTCTATGTTTCTATCATAGTGAGGAATATGGGGAATCCGCTGTGGTGGATGTTTATGTTAACTTTTATGTAGTTGTGTGGCTTGTTGCTCTTTTTTAGTCTGGCTGTATGGTAATTCGAGTTTCACTGTACCTTAATTGGTACATGTGATAATAAACAGACCTTTGACTGCTGGTCAGAAATATGTATGATTGGCTAGTATAAACCCAGTCATGTTTCAAACAATAAGGACAAAAAAAGTTAAGAGTAAATGATTAAAGCCATTTATCTATGATGCCCTATCCCCCTCTTAACTTGAAGATTCTTAAGAATCAACCACACAGGTGGGTCTGGAGTTACATATCGATCAGTCCAGGTAAGGAGGATACATTTCCTGCTCTCTTTCACAATTACTACATTTCTGAGTTAAATCTTCCCACCATCTATACTTTCCAATATACATTAAGATACTTATTAGCAATAACACTGATAGTATTTCACACTAATTTCATGTGAATCTTGTTAAACTCTTAAATGGAACAATAAAGCAAATTTTAGGCCACCTAGAATGTCCTGGGTTTGCTGTGATCTCTGCACATTGTCGCAACCCACGATCATCTAGAATCAGAAAATTGTCGTTTTGATATTATTTCAGTCAACACCCTTTGATAACTTCTTGGAAAAGTGGTGGAAAGGTACATTTTCAAAAGTAAGCAGGAGGAAAAACTTAATTAAAATCAACCATTAAACAACTGTTGGTCAATAAAATTACTGACCTATCTTCAACCTGAAGATTGGTTTGGCTCTGCCAAGCTTGTCCGGGTATCTCCTGAGACTGCTCATCTTCGTGGGAAGAAGGCTTCCCTCTGTTCAATGAAAGAAGTGCCATTACTGCTTATTGTTCATAAATAATTTAAAAAAAAAAACTCAACCCAATCACTGCTGGAAATCATTGTGCAGCATGAGGAGCACTGGAAAAAAGTGGCAACACAGATCCAAGTGTGCCTTATTTCACCAACAGTTCTGCACATTTGAACACCCAATATACTTCCACAAGATGATATGAAGCAGCAGTAGGAAAGAGCTGAAGAAACAGCTCTAATATGAGGGTTGTTTAATAGTTAGTTAAAGTAGATTGAAACTGCGGCTAATCTCCCGACAAACTCTACTCCACCTCATACATGTACACATCTCATATGCTACATACATTTCTCAATATGCAATCATGATAGACATGGTGTACACACATATTGCAGCATATTTTCCCCTCTCCTCAATGTAAAAGTGGTATGTAACAACAGACTGAGACCATAAGAGACAGTCCAACGGTGCAGGTAATAGAGCTGTTGCCTCACAGCTCCAGTACATGGGTTCAATCCCAACCACCAATGCTGTCATTGTGAAGTCTGCACAACCTCTTTGTGAATATATCCCCAGGTGTTTTGGTTTCTTACCACTTTCAAAGGTAGGTTATTTAGTCATTGTAAACTGCCCCTCATGTGCAAGTGAATAGCAGAATTTTGAGTTGCGAACTGATAGGAATGTGGAAAGAATTGATTTCAGGGAAAATTAACAGGAGTGGGAATAGGATTGCTCTGTAAACTGGCACAGATGAACTGAGCTGAAGTGGCCTCCAATGTTGGATTAAAAGATAGTAATGGTAATATGGTAAAATAGGGTGCTGGAGGTCATGGGCACAGTTGCCAATGAGCTAGTGGATATCTATCTGGCCAAAGAGCATGGAAGATGAGGGTATGTTTAAATTTAATTATCTTTCTTACATCCCATAATCCTCAAGTCCCATCATTTTCCCTATATAAAAAAAAGATAGTTTAATGAGGTACCTCTCACTTATCCCCTTCTTTCACCATGATCATAACCTTGTGCGTTGTATTTGGCAGATTTGCTTGGTTTAGACTTTAATACATTTGAAATGATCAAGCACTGCAGAGAACAGAGAATTATATCACTGTGGGGGATTCAGGTTGGAATTTATGCATTCTCAGTCCAGATTGATGAGCATTGCTGGGAGGTTTGTCTTTCCAGACTGTAGTGGCCATTTGGCTTGTTTTGTGTGTCATTAATGATGGCATGTGTCTTTAAATTTTAGACTGCCCATTATATTGTGGGTGGGATTTATGACGTACTTTTGGGTATGTTTGGAGCTAAGATTCTTGCGCAGAAGCTTAATTGTTAGTGTAGTTTTGGACCAGCATGGAGAAGGTTTACCCTTCAACCATGCGAAGTGTAATGGAGACACGAGGAGTTTTCTAACCTTTAAAGCGATAAGCTGGAGTTCGATGAAGATTATAGAAACTAGTCGGAAGAAGTTTGGATGTACCTTATTGTTTTTCATCAACAATAAAGAATTTATTAATCAAAATACTGTGTTTTTGAAAACTTATCGGTGAAGAAGCTCTGAAGTTCTCTGACAGTGAGCTTGCATGTGTATGAAAACATTTCCCTTAACCATGCTGGCTATTTAGTGCCTAGAGGGAGTAATCTCTTGAACGATATAAAAATCTGCCGCTACACAGACATTACTACTTGAGCTTCTTCTTGTGATGGAGATTTGACAATGTGGCGTTGAAATCATTCCAGGTATTTGGTCAATGATAGACTGCAGATAGAGCTCAGCATGGCTATCTATTATCAATCCAATATGACTCAACTACTTGTGCCAGGTTCAGGTCTCTTCTGATGTATAGTTTGATAAAATATTTGTGTTTGGGCCATGTCATGCCTTGTATGCCCTCCCTACAAGCCCTCGGGCATGCTCTGCCATACAGGTACTTTATTCACACCAGAATTGATTTGCTTAGTAACATAATTGTGTCTTGTTCTTGACAACAGCAATGTTTGAGCAACATTTTTTTACCACCTTTCTAGAAATGGAGTTGGTTGAAACAGCTAGGTTGCATAAGCAAGGGGTGAAATGTTATAGGGGGTAGATGTAATGCAGAGTTGCACTTCTAACTGGATCAGTCATAATCATTAAATGGCAGTATAGACTTGGAGGGCTGAGTGGCCTGCTCCTGGTCCTGAAACGTATGCTAATTTCTCTCCACAAAAGGAGGAAATGAATACAGCATTGTCTTATAAATTGGGTGATTTTGCAAGAATCAGATGCCTTTGCTGGAGATAATCCCAAGCCTAAGTGTTTCAAATCAACAATTACTATCTACAGGCAAATCCACATGTGCCTGTGGCTGTGACAGGTATCTGGCTTTTAAAATCCCAGCCTTGAGATACATTCCCATCAGACAAGGAATATATACAAAAAAATATAACAAAAGGATACAAAGTATTGTTCCATTGCAACATGGCATGCTGTTTGTCTAACACTACAGTACACTACTATATTGTACAAGTTTCTAACAGCATATTACTGATCTATAAACATGGATATCTATACAATATTGGTTCTACTACAAATATCCACTACTTTATACTGTTTACAGGTCCAAAAATACTGCCACAACATCAAATGTTGATCACTTTATCCAGATCTTTAGCAGATCTGAATGCATAAAGTAAAGCATAAAAAACAATGAGATTGGCCATGTAGAGTTGGGTAATATCTGGATGGTGGGGTTGATGTAAATGAGAGCAGGTGGAAGTGGCATAAGGAAGTGGTGTTATATTTTCTGTTCTATAACTCATTGAATCATTCACACAGGGTCCCCAAACCTTGGTTATGCCAAATCTGCCTGGATTTAGTGTTAGGCATTTACTTAAAAGGAGAGCATATACAAATAAAATGCCGCATACAGAAATATGACAGGAACTTTTTCTAACAAAAGTTTTTCACATGTTAGATGACCAACACACTGGGGAAAAAAATCCCAAGTGACACACATTGAACTGTACACACTTGGTACAGTTAGTTGTAAAAATTGACCAAGGGAGTTAAATTAATAATCTCCGAAGATTCCCAGGTGTTCATTCCTCAGGCTTTTTTCTTTAATTTCCTTTCTTGACACACAGTTCCAGCTATTGATTGGTCTCAGTAAAAATAACTATTTTCTGCTATCTTTCTTTTCAGCCATGAATTTTTACTTTGGTTTTATTTTATAATCTTTTAAGTATCTTATAAGGATGTCTTCTGTGCATCTGTTATTCCCATTGCTCTTTTAAAATGAGGGCATCTTGCACCGTGATCCTGACTCTTTTGCTTCTACACGTGATTATTAAGGGATGTAGTGCAGAATCAGCAGTCAATTAAAAAAATTTTAAATAATTACAGGTTAATTATACTTCTCTGCTTCCTTTCAAATCATTCTGCTGATAGTTTCTTCATTTGAACCTCCACCATTCAATCACACTACATTTCACAAGTTCAACCATACAAAACTTTAAATTCATCATTATTCATACTAACTTCATTTATCCGCTCAATTACTTAGTCATTCTGAACATTTCTGCAAAAAATCCATATCTTGCCTGACCTCATCATTTTTGTTTTAATTCAGCATGAATGATTGAATGATGAATTGAATTCAAATAGCACGGCTAATAAATTCCAGCATCCTTTTTGTGTTATCTCTGTTTGCTTCTGTCTGAGGCCTTTGCCAAGTTTGATCCCACCTATGAAACATATTACCTATCATTTTCATAACCCACATGCAGCATTATCTTATTGAATTTTATTTGTCACTGCAATCCTGTTATGTCGTTGTACGAGTTTGGCTGCCAACTCGACCCATTCTGTCTCTACTTCGGTATCACACAGTTTGAAACTACAAATCCATAGTAAAACACGAGGAATTCCAATTCTTCAGTTGACTTTACTTCTGAAACCATTTCTAAATATGCATCTGGCAATCGTACCTTTGTGGTGTCTTGTGGGCGCCAGGCACTGTAAGTGTTCGATTGTGGCATGTTGAAGAGGATGATTGGATTCGTGGCAACTTGTTATGTCCTGATATTAAAGAATCCACTTCAGAATCCACATCTTCGATTTTGACTGAAGGCCCAGAGGCAGTAGGAGGATCTAACAAGGTAAAGAAGGAATTATGATAGTGATGAATTATTGTTTAGAGCATTGACCACATTAATGCTCCTCCATGTTTGAGGACTGCTCATCCACCCAGCTTACCCTTGAGCAAAACTGCACAATGCAGATGGCACCACTCAACCTCGGTAGGAGTGAAAGCCACTTAATGTAATGTAATGTTTGAATATTCACTGCCCTCCCAGAGATCTGCATAGTCAATTGCTAAATACTTTGATGCAGATGTCATTCCCATGGTTCTTTTAAAACTTGGGAAGCTTACAACAAATAACCTTGACTCTTTGGCTCCTACACATGATTATGCATACTAACTTCATTGTTAAACAAAGATGATAGCTAAGCAAGGTTAATATTCCATGGGGATGAGAGGAAAGGCTTCTAAAATCACAGACCCAAATCAAACAGAGTGATCTTCCCAACATAGTACATCAATAATTAACCAGCAAAGCCTAAATGACACATAATAACCTCTGTGCCTCTACCCGATCTATTCCTCTCATGAGGACAAGTATGATTCCCCTTGGAAACAGAGTGATGATCTAATTGAGGTCAAGTGGTCTAATATTAAGATGGATAGAAATGGTTTCCTCTATTCTGATAGACTAGACAAATGGGCACAAAAAAAAATTCGAGATAGACTATTCAAGGATCATGTTAGAAAGGGGAATGTTATCTTATGGCAAGATTGTTCGGAAACTTAGTAACTGAGGGGAGAAAGCTGTTCCTGAGCATTTACCCTGCTGTTATCAAGCTTGTGAATGGTCCTACCGTAAGCAAGGGTACTGTCTGTTTCACCTCTTCTCCATTGCAAAGATTGGTCTCTCTATGGAATTGATGCACTATAATGCTGAGAACTATATTCTGCGCACTGCATCTTCCTCTTTTCTCTACCCATTGTTTTGAGTTTGACTTCATTGCATCTATGTATAATATGATCTGATAGGATAGCATGAAAAACATGTACGTCAGTACCCATGACAATATAAACCTAACCTAACCAAGCAAGTCACTCAAAGGGAGGTGAAAATTAGGAAATCTCTCCTAAAAACAACTGTTGAAGCTGCAGGATCAATTGGACAGAAATTGATAGATATCTGCAAGGGTATTGAAGTTTTCAGACCAAGAAGAATAGAAAAGGTGTCGGAAATCAGAGGGCATAGGTGTAGGCTAAGGGTAAGAAGTTTGGTGAGGATCCGAGGTGATTTTTTTACACCCAGGCGATGATTGAAATCTGAAATAGGGGATGGTGGCAGCTGAGACTATCGCAACATTTAAGAAGTATCTAGATGAGCATGAGCACTGTCAAGGCATAGAAGGCTATATACCGATAGCGGGTAAATGGGACTACTATAGTTTAGTTTCGTTTAGTTTATTGTCACGTGTACCGAGGTACAGTGGTGGAGTTCTTGTCTGAAACCAGCTGTGATGGTTTTAACTAAATAAAAGAGCATAAAATATTTTTGTCAAGAAGAAACAAAGAAGGATGTTGCAATGTCGGACAGAAAAATACTTTAGGCCTCGGTGGAACTGAGGAGTTTCAGGCTGAATCTAAGATATAATTATGTGAATTTAACATATTGATCACAAATGCATATCACAAACAAGATTGATATTCTTAGTACACATGATTTAAGCAAAACAATCATAAACAGATACACAAAACCAAGTAAAATACACAAAATGAGAACATAAGGCATAAAACATAGTACATATAGTGTTCACCTATACAATGCAATGGAGACCATTCCTCAGGCAGGAAGTTGGGGTTTATGACACCAGATGTTTGCTTCCTAGGACTAAGTGGAGGCAGCCGTGAGTTTGAGGAACGGTAGCTGGGTACATTGGGTAAGTCTAAGGAGCACTGGGAATTGGGGGTGGAGCATCCGGGAGTCAGCGGCATATCACGAACAAGATGTACTAAGGCTACATCTGTACTTCGCTTAGACATGATGGTGGTTACTAGGCACTTCTAGGAATGTGGATCAACTTGTATGGACAACGGCTTAGCACAGAGCATCTGCAACTAAAAAGCAAAAGCAGGTTTAAGTCAAAAGTAAAATTTGACATGCTGGAAACCCAAAATAAAAACAGAAAATGATGAAAAGTGTGCTTGGCATTTGTGGAGAGACACATAATTAACATTCTGTTTAGATCTAATTTCTGCCGTTTCTTTGATTTTCAAGTATTTAGGTCAGTGACCTGTACTGAAGAAAGTTCAGTGACCTGAAATATTAATTAGGTTGTTCTCTCCGCAGATGCTAGTTATTGATCACATTTTCTGGTTTGATTGTAGGTTTAAATATTGAGTTGAAGATTACATACTGCATTTTCAGAAAACACAACATACAATAACACAGTGTAGACAGTACTAGAAAAATAATTATCTTTGACTGTTACACCTGCAATGGAACTTATCGCAGCCTTTTCAGCGCACCTCAGATCGCACGGCCCATCATAATCTGTGCAAGTACATTTTATATTGTGCATTTCATTTCGGACTATACTATGTGAACAGCGCATGCATCTCAGATATTACTACATATTACATCCCAGAGAATATTGCACAACACAATATGGGATGTCTGAACTACTTCTGTGATTAATGTACTTCTCTCTATGTATACTCCCATATATTGGTGTTCCATTGACTCTTTTGTGCCAAGATTCACATTTTAGAATCTCCATATGGTCTATATGTTCCACCCCTTTTATATTTAGTAGTTTATGTTTTTCACACTTCAATTTCACACAGTATTTTTACATGCTGTTCATAATCTTCTTATAATGTTCTTGAAATAGTGTGAATTAATTACAAATTCTCACAGTAATTTAATACACTTTTGTCTGGATAGAATAATAACAGCATAGTTTTGTGCATGCTATTACAGGATTTGAAAAATACATACACAAGCATGGCAGATCTGAGGAAAGTGTTGGTTTGGTAATACACAAAATATAAAACAATTGTATTTAAAATGATGTATTGTAGAGCAACGAATAGAGTTTTTAATATGGGTTAACTTGCTCAAAATAGACTGGCTATCAAAGGTAAAAATACGGTCTAATTTCTCCTCTTTTAAAAATCGTAAAGATCCCATTTTCCAAAAATCTGCACATCAGCAGCATTTTATAACATGTTTTTATATTCACTGTTTATTACTTTGCATTAAAAAAATAATTGATATATTTTCAAATGACAACCCAGTGGACTTTTATTATTTCTGTTAAATGGATTTATTTCAATATAGGAAATAAAACTCTCATGTTGGCAACCTAATTTATAAATTACTGAAAATGATTTATTAAAAAGATTATACTGAAAATATGCATAATTTCATTGATGATACAGTGGGTTATTAAACAAAATATTTGTTTATATTTGAAAGATTTTAAAAAACAACATTAATTCTCTGACACAAGATGAAAGGGATTGATTTTCACAGTTTCCTCAATGGTCTGCATTAACAATGGTCCAATTAACATTATCTCTCCGTGCTGATTACTTTGGTTCCATATTTCAGGGCAAGGTTGGCCACTACCTTGGTACTTTTCAAACAAGTTGAAAAGAATGTGGTAACTCGATTTGCATTGTATGTAATTGCGATTAGATTTCTTCCAGCTTTGCTTTAGTTCATAAAAGGACAATTACAGTGGAGACTCCAGCCCAATCTCCTGGATCAAATATGAACTTTACAGATTTTACAGTATTTTAATTGGGGTGAGAGGATATTGAAGTAAATAAACAAGGCAGATATAAAATCAGAAGATGAAATAAAGACAGAGAATCCAAAAAAACATTAACCTACCCTGCAGCATTTCCTGTTTTTTTTCTTTTGCTGTTTTTAATTTGGATGTCCAGTAACAGAAATGCAATGAATTTTATCTTTTATTTCTAAAATTAGATGCTGTCCAGTTTAAATGTCCAGAGGAAAATATGTATTCCAAGCACCTGTTGCAGCAAAATGATAATAGAACAATTCCTATGCCATTAAGACTAATCTTACCCCATGGCGTAGAAAGGCACATTGGCCATACATAACTGATGAAATCATTAATAACTTCAATGACCCTTTGCACAAAGTGTGGACGTATTAAATACACTTACGTTCTTGTTCCAACTCAGTCTTCAGAACTTCCTGATTTGCAACATAAAATGAAAAACAATGAAAAAATTAATATTTCGACAATAGGTGCAGGAATAGGCCATTCGGCCCTTCGAGCCGAATTTGAGTGTTTAAAGGTGCAGTTTCTTCACAGACATTGACTTCAATTTCTTTCATTTATTATAGATAGAATTAATATGTTTAAGTGGCATTTTGACAGACCATTAACTAGTCAAAGAAGGATGTGACCGTGATGTGGGCAAATGGGATTAGTTCAGATGGGTAAAACTTTGGCATATATGTGATGGGCCAAAGAATCAATACTGTACAACTTGATAACTCTATTTAAAACTAGACTAAGTGGGTCCCAGCATCACACAGGAGGGCTGGTCATCCAACGCAATATTCCACCTCTCCACCAATTCTAATATTGGTGGCCAGTTGTGGGGGTGGGGGGGGGGGGGGGGGGGGGGGCTTTCTGGGGGGGGGGGGGGGGGGGGGGCTTTCTGGGGCACTAGTAGATAGGTTTTGTGGGCTGAAGGGACTGGTTTCCAGAGGGCTAGTATGCAAATTGTGCGCCAAATGGATTCTTGGGCTGGCGTCTCAGTCAATCAAGCCTGTTGTGCTGGCAACTCACTCACGCACGGCTGGTGGGCTGGTAGTTGACTCACAGCTAATCTTTGAAATTCTATTTCAAGCAGGGGATAAGGCCACCAAATTCAAGTGCAGTTTCTTACCACTTCTAGCAGGGTGCAAGGCCACCAAATTCAAGTTCAGTTTCATACCATTTTAAGTAGGGTGCAAATCCACTAAAGACAGCGAGTCATGACCTCTCCCTCCTCCATCTTGCAGAGACTGAGCCACACCCACATTTCCGGGTTTTATAACTCCCCCCCCCCACCCCACACCACCGGATAAGGTGTGGCTTTCATGGAGTGATTGACAGGAGAGAGATTCACAACATTCTTTAAAAAACTAATAACACTTTTATTTTTCATTGATGGGAAGAATTCTCTGCACCTGCTCAGGGGGACTGAGTAAGATGGCCAAAAATCACAACCATAAGTGGTAGCGTTTTATCTAAAATCAATATACAGTGCAAACAGGAAGTAAGTGCATTTACAGTAGTGCCTTTTAACTTCAAGCCAATGCACCCAAGCCACCATTTGCAGTAAGTAATGCATTTTAACTTCAAGCCATTGCACCCAAGTAACCATCTGCAATAAGTAGTGCCTTTCAACTTCAAGCCACACCCAAGCCACCATTTGCAGTAAGTAGTGCCTTTCAACTTCAAGACAAAGCTCCCAAGCCACCATTTGCAGTAATTAGTGCCTTTCAACTTCAAGCCACCATTTGCAGTAAGTGGTGTCTTTCAACTTCAAGCCACACCCAAGCCATCATTTGCAGGTAGTGCCTTTCAACTTCAAAGCTCCCAAGCCACCATTTGCAGTCAGTAGTGCCTTTCAACTTCATGCCACCATTTGCAGTAAGTAGTGCCTTTCAATTTCAAGACACACCCAAGCCAACCGGGGGGGGGTGGGGGGTGCGGGCTAGTATGAACCATTTTAGAACCAATAGACATTTATTTTGCAAGCTTTAGAACCAATAAATATTTTTTTGCAGGCTTTAGAACCAATAGACATTTTATTGCAAGCTTTAGAACCAATAGACATATTTTGAAAGATTTAGAACCAATAGAGGCACTTTTGCAAGCTTTAGAACCAATATACACATTCTGCAAGCATTTTAGAACCACTAAGGGCACTTACATTTGAGTAGACATGTGTTCAGTGTTATTCACAGCTCAGAGAAACGTGACCCTCTGACTTCCTCCATCTTGAAGAGACTGTGTGGCACACCACTTCCTGGTTTTATAGTCCCTCCCCCTGCCGCCAGCAGGGGCAGCAGAGAGAATGGGGAATTTTGTAAAAAAACATTAATATCTCTGTCATTTCTAATCGACGGAAAAAATCCTCTGCACACATGCAGCGGAGGGGGGCTCTGAGCAAGGTGGCCAAAAATAATGGCCGTAGGTGGCGGCGTTCTCTCAGAAATCGCAGCACAGATGGCCAAAACCGGTCAAGAACAGACTTTTAGTAATATATAGATTAAATGGTACATACACTTTTAAGTATTATTTTGTTTTTGTGTATGTATATGTCCATGTGTATATCAGTATGTGCATGCTTGTGTGCATCAATGTGTGTGTGCATTGTGCACACATGCACGAGTCATGTAGAATTATAGTAATTTAAACTCTGGAGTTAATTTATTTAGGGTAGACAAAAATAAATACTAACCAGTTCAATCTCATTTCCAAGGTCGATGTCTGCAGCCTTGTAGATTATGGCATACCCATTTTTCATCTAAATACTTTTCACATGTGGTGAGTTTAGATGCGTGTTTCTCTGTTTGAAAGAAACATCTCTATTCTACTCAATCTTTCTAAATAAATAATATTCTCCAGTTCTGGTTATATTCTTGTCAACTTCTTCTGCACCTATTCTGGTGGTGGAACAAATTAACTGTAATCTGGTGACAGGAATTGTAGATAGTTCTCTAGCTGTCCCTTAAACACTCATTGTTGTTCAAGTAAGACATCCTTTCCCTATTCCATGGTCAATAAAAGGAGAGTGGCCCACGTGCCTTCTTTGTCTATCTGTCCCTCTACCTTGAAAATTCTGTGGTCATGACCTCTGAAGTTCCTCTATTCTCAAGATGTTAGCATTTATTTTGTATTTTTCTTGTCTTTTTGCTTTTCCAAAATGCATTACGTTATACTCCACAGAATGAGTCACTCTCACACTCTGCTAATTATTCCATGCAATTTACAGCTTTCTTCCTCGCAACAATTGGGTAGATGTTCATACTATCTACAAATTTATTAATGGTGACACCCAAGCAGGTAGTATATTGACATGTTTTATTACCACCATAGATTGGCCATGGCCATAATACCACATCTGAAAGATTGCACTTTGGTGGCATTTCAAAGTATCAGACAATATCCCAAAGTACCAGGTTAGAGTCTTATAGTCAAGTCAAATGGTTACTTAGGTCACGGAGTGAAACTTGAGTTCACAGCCTTAAGAATTGAATGTGCTACCAAATGCATCACAATTGCTCTTCAAAGGTTTCAAAGGTCTTTTATTGTCACGTGTACCAATTTACATACAGTGATATGCCCTTTTGAAAGATACTGGACTAGCTGACATATTTTAACATTATGTCCTTCTCAGATGTAATTGAATTTTCTTGCCATCATTTTGTTTGGTTTAAAAATAGTCTTGCAATTTGTTGTAGATAAATTATGAGATCCATTAATATGACTGACAAATGATTGTTTCTACAAACTACAATTATTTCAATCCAACAGGTGTATGCTATGGGACGATTATCCTGCAACCTATTACCTCTTGTTCGGGACTAGTTTCAACAGCTTGTATTAATTGATCTTCTGTAGTTTCTTCATTACATCCTGCCTGTACAGTCTGGTCGATCCCCTCAGGGCAGATGGTATCCAAGTTACTGCAAAGCAGAAGAGGCAGAGGCTTTAATATTCCAGCTTTAGAGTTTAGGCTGTGAGCATCACTAAGAAGGACAGACCCATAGGGAGATTTCTGCTTATGTGACAGCCCAGGTAGATAAGTGATTGGATAGTTAATGTGTGAGCTAACTTGATCTCCTTTTGTTTGGTTACAGAAACATTGAAATTGGTGCTCGGGGAGGAACTTTCCAGAGTTACTCCCTTGTTAAAACTGGTTCCAGATAGCTCCCCCCACTCCTAAGGCCCCGGGGATAGGAAGTGGCCGGTCCAGGGACGTGGACCAGGGCAATTGGTCGTTGTATGAATTGGCGGAGACCTCCTGATCCAAGTCTAACTCCCACTCGGGAGGTTGGGTGGAGGGCGCATAAAAGGAACTGATTGGAAAGGCAAAGGTGAGAGTGGAGGAGGGAGAATTAGTCTGCTAAATTAAAATTGCGCCGAGCATTTATTTCCACGTAAGCATGATGCCTCTCCAAATCTGGGATGGATCTTCATCTTGTGCGGGGATTAAACTGGATTTACAAATCTTAGTCGAGTGACAGAAACCACTTGCTTTTCATTCGCGCAAATTTAAAATGGATGAACCTTATAATCGGCAGAATATGCGAAACATTACTCTGAACCCACCATAGAAAGAAAACACCCCGCGGCTGGAAAATCACTTCGCTACAATGCTTTGTGAAGCCAAACGTTTCCTCACAAACAAAAAGCTTCTACTACGAGACATGGAATTTTCGGCTGAGGGGTGCGTAATCTGCATTACCGTCCTCCCGCGAATGCAAGGATTGGTGCCCTCACTCACCAGAGAAGTGGGTCCCTCGGTTGTGTTTGAGTGGATTTTGCTGGGTCAGCACCAGCGCTGCAAGGACAGCTCCAGCCCGGCTCTCGTTGCCAGGACACCGACGCGAGCGCTGCGAGTTGCTAGGGAACAGCATGAGGCTCGCGAGATGGACTGACATGCAGGTACTGTACCTGCCTTGGATTATGCAGATGCTGCATTAACCATCTGTTCCAGCTTTTGCACAGAAACACATTGCAAACCTGCACCAATTCCAACCTGTACCTTTTACACCTACACCTATTACACCTTTCACTGTCCCCAACTCAAGTTTTTGACAGGGAGATTCAAAACCTGTCATCATCGGGCAATTAAAACACAACGCACCATCACAAAGCAATCTATCGAACTATTTGCTGCTCCACAAAAACAGCTCCCAGAAATTATCAATAAATCCAGAGGTAACGAGTGCAGGAAAATTAAAGATGAAAAAGGTTTATGACGGTTGGTTGTGGAGGCCAAGTCAATGGAGATTGACAGATTCGTGATTGGTAAGAGTGTCAGGGGTTATGGGGAGAAGGCAGGAGAACGGGGTTATGAGGGAATGATAGATCAGCCATGATTGAATGGCGGTGTAGACTTGATGTGCCGGCATGGCCTAATTCTGCTCCGAGAACATAACATTCATCTAGCCCTGGGCGTGTAACATCAATCACTCGCAGGGTTATTCCCACTCAATGATCTCTCAATTTTTTTTAATTATCTTGCAATCTCAATGAATGCCAGACTTTGTCACACAGATAAACTATCCCCCTTCAGCCTCCAACCTTCTCACTCGCCATTCTCTCACGCACACTTTCTCTTATTTCAAACAATAAACTTTATTCATGATAAAAAATATGTACAAAACAAAAATTGTGCAAAAACCCTTCATGCATTCTCAGTGTCTAGATATTCAACAGTTCGTACTCAGTTATGTTCAGACCTATCTTTAAAGAAAACAATCTTGCCACTCATATGGTCACCTGGGGTGATATCCCTTCCCTTGTTTGAGGGGTGTCCCGAACAGACTCTGCCAGCAGCGAAAGGACCCTCGACGTTTGCACTTTCCTCATTGAGCAAAAACATATGTGGAGCTTCGATCACCGGCTGCGGGAGCTTTGATCGCCCCGACTATGGATGGTTTGACTGCCCTGACCGTGGGAGAACAAGAGGAGGCAGATTGAACTTTATTGCCTTCCATCACAGTGAGGAATGTGGAATCCACTGTGATGGATGTTTATGTTAACTTTTATGTGGTTGTGTGTCTTGTTGCTTTTCACTTAGTACGGCTGTACGATAACTCAAATTTCACTGTACCTTAATTGGTACATGTGACAATAAGCTGACCTTGAAACCTTGCCTTCCAAAGTGTCTCTAGTCTTAAATGGCACTATCGTGGAATAAACTCCATCTGCCATTTTTCCATAATTTCTGTAGCTGATCTATATCCCACTGTATACTTTGACAGCCTTCCTCCAAAGCTACAGATTCCATACAAAACTTCAGGTGTGTTTAAAGGAGTCAACCAGAAATTTGGTCCAACATACTTACATTGCAAATATAAATAGCTTCAATTCTATCAGTTCGACCCTCTCTTATCTCCATCACCACCTCATGCTTTACACCTGCTAATTAATCTAGTTTATTATTTTAGGACTCCATTTAAGCCCTTTCTTCTCACAACTTTTTCTCCAGCTATATATTCGATAGGAAGTAAGCAGAAGGACTCACGGAATTGGTGGCAGGTCTTCATTGCTCAGAGCTTCATCAGTCACCGGTGTTTGCCTGAAGGACAAGAAATGTCATCAAACTCATAGAACCCAGTAAATTCTCATAAAATCAGCAAAATAACAGGGAACATTTTCCTCTATTGAAAAAGTATTTTAGGCTTTAACTATGAATTAAACAGTGGCCCAAAATGATTAACTTTGAATTGTCTACTGGACATTCAGAACTGGATGATTTATTACAATGAGAGGATTCAGTTTCTCCCACTATCTCACTTTACATAGGTTTCTGGAATTATCTCTGAGTTGTGAATTATGAAGAGAAATAATCATATTTCTTTCAATTTAATATAAAAACAATTTTGGGTTCCTGGTTACTAATACAAAGATGCTTCTTAAAAAAACGTGTCCATGCACCAGAACATTTTTTGTGAAATGTTCAATGTTTGTAGTAGAGATTTTGGCAAATGGGATTTCAGTTCAGATGTAACTTCCACCTCACCTGACAGAAGTCAAAAGCTGCAGAGATACTGGTACCAATATTCAATAGCTACAGAAAGCTGCAAGGGTTGTAATGATTGTCATGATGGAACGAAAAAACAAAGAGGAGATTACCTTCACTCACAAGAGGTAGGCCAGCCAAAAAACTAAGCAGACACTTGGCCTCCACAGTCCATGTTATCTATGTGACAATCTCACTGCAATCCCAATCTTCTAATCTACCTCATTGCAACTCTACACAGTTTTTCACCATATCGTGACATATGTGACAATAATAAATGAAATTTGAAACATATGATTATTAAGGGTTTGGACACGCTATAGGCAGGAAACATGTTCCCCATGTTGGGGGAGTCCAGAATCAGGGGCCACTGTTTAAGAATAAGGGATAAGCCATTTAGAAAGGAGATGAGGAAACACATTAACACACAGAGAGTTGAGAATGTGGAATTCTCTGTCTCAGAGGGCAGTGGAGGGCTCTTAAAGATAGCGGAGTCAGGGGATATGGGGAGAAGGCAGGAACGGGGTACTGATTGGGGATGATTACATTGAATGGCGGTGCTGGCTCGAAGGGCCGAATGGCCTACTCCTGCATCTATTGTTTATTGTCTATTGTCTATACCAATATCCCTGGAAGAAACTGAAGCACTTACTCCACAATCGAGTGATCCTCATCTTCCTCGGTTCCTTCATCCAACAGGATTGGCCTAACAGATAAAAGGTATAAAACTGAGTAGCAACACTATGCCAGGTTCTATGAATATAGACATGACCAAAATTGGAAATTCCCCACACAGAGGTATAGTTGACCTGTGTTCCAAATTATTTTAAATGATTTGGGGTAATATTCCGACATGGATAGAGGATTAATTCGAGTGCAGTAATTGCAAATCCTTTCAGGTTGATTAGTTGCATCAAAGACAAATCCTCGGATCTCAATCATTTACAATCCTTATTAATGACAGATAAATGGGCTGATTTTATTGAGGCAGTCACAAAGAGTTGTAGCCATACAGCATGGAAACAGGCCCATCGGCCCAATTTGTCCATACTAACCAAGATGCCCAAGCTATACTAATCCCATCTGCCCGCGTTTGGCCCATTTTCTTCTAAACTTTTCCAATCCATGTATCTGCCCAAATGTTTTTTAAATAGTTAAAATAGTGTTTTAAAATGTGTTTCACCTCAACTACTTCCTCCGGCAGTTACTTCCATATACCCACCACCCCCAGTGTGGAGAAAAGTTGCCCATCAGGCTCCTATTAAATCTTCCCCTCTCACCTTAAACCTACATCCTCTGGTTCTTGATTCCTCTTCTCTGGGTAAATGTCTCTGTACATTCATTCTGTCTATTCACCGCATGATCGCCCCTCATGCACTCCCACATTCACATGCTGCCGTCCTCCCCTTTGTCCTGCCATTATCAGGCTTCTGAACAGTCCTTTCATAAGTTAGGATACTGTGTGATAAATCTCTACCCCATTGTGGACATTGGACTTTGTCGAAGAAATTGATGCGCTACAATGTGCTACAATCCTGAGAACTATTCTGCTCCCTGTATCTTCCACCTTGCTCTACCTTTTGAACTGAGTGTGTCTATGTATGGTATATATGATCTGTTGGAATTGCATGCAAAACAAAGCTTTTCACTCTACCCCAGTACATGTCACAATAATGAATCAAAACCTAACCCCTCATCCTCACTGCCTTGCCATTCATTAGGGATGGGCTTCATTCCTTCCTAACAGAAGGAAGATGACAAACTCACTCCACGGCTGCGGGATCCTCATTCCCTTCGGCTGCTTCACACACATTTTCCGGTCTGAATAAGACAAAAACAAAATACCAGTCATTGATCACTGTGGACTCCCGTGAGTGAGGGAAAGGTTCAATTTGGCTCCTGTACCAACAAGGATAAGGTTTTGGAAGAGTTTAATGACCAAAGCACAGTCAGCAGAGTTGAAGCAAAAAGTGAGTATGCTTCAAACACTGACCAGGACAGGCAGCAACTGTTGATGGAATCAATGTTTCAGGTGATCTTTCACATTGGTTGATGGTTGACCCTTGTCTCAGTTATTGCCGCCGTCTCATGTTCCTTTGAAATGCTTGTGTTTACAACTCACAAATCTATTAACTGCACTTGCAATCATGCCGTCCAAACCTCATTTGGATATTTTCATCATTTAGGCGCATCCTAATTCAACATTATTTCTAACACTCCCCTTTGCACTTTCCTCCTATTTAGTTAAGTGTCCATGTTGGTACCTAATGCCCTGCAAAATTAGTTTAAACTTTCCCAAATAATATTAACAAGAGATATTGGTCACAGCTCAGTTCAGATGCAGATCATCAACTTGATCAGCACACCTCTATCATTAAAATGTCTGCAGGGCCCAGGAATCAAACATTTCGCCTTCTGTTCATTTTTAGGATGGGGGACTTTCTTGCAAGACAAGTATTTATTAACCAACTCTCATTGCCTTCCAAAAGGTTTGGTAATCCGTCTCCTTGAACTGCTGTAGTCTTTCTTATGAAGTTACTTCCACAATGCTATTGAGCAGACAGGTCCAAGATTTGGATGAGGCTGCAATGAACTGTAAACGCTGGTGGCAGGATCTTAACGCTCGTCCTTTCTCCATTGTTGGTCCCAACACGGACCATGACTTCTGGCTATTGTCATTTCCACCACAGAATTCTGGTACCACTGTCACGAGTTATCATGTAATTCGCACATTAGTGGCAGCACACTGTCACTCTATCCCCATGACAGTGAATCTGCCTGCAGTCCTGCCCTTGACTGTACCCAGTCTTATTCCTTATTTGAGTGTATTTGCCAATACAGCAACAATCTTATAAAGTGCTCCTCACAATCTTTTTGGGCTGGAGCCAAATTGATGAGAATTGCCACATAGGTTAGTTTAGTAACTGCTTGTTATTATCATCCTCAGAGAAATCATAACTTATGGATAATGTGCCAGAACATATTTATCCTGGTGCTCCCTACAATATCTCATTAAAAGGAAAGATCTACCAGAGATAGTAGATAAATGGAATTAGGATCATGCTGAATGACTGTTGCTAAAAAACAACCTGGATTCCTATTTTTCCTTCTGACTGGCATCCTTTCTTCTTGATATATTCATATTGCCTTTATTCTCCACTCCTGATCTTTAATCCCACTACCTCCAACATTCATTTTACAGCTCTGCTGCCCTATCAGTCGCTCAACTCCCCTCAATAAAAAGAATGTGAATGACTCACTCTGCTGCTGGTGTATCCTCACAGCTGTCGGTTTCTTCACACATCTGCACCGGTCTAATAGATAGAGCAAAGAGAAATAAACAGCTGCAGAGCACAAGGGACAAAAAGCTGTGGGGGTTGGGAGTGGTGCCTCTTGTTGGGAATTTCAGCTGCCTGATCCTGGTAAAATGTCCACAGACAAATGGAAACAGCAGTAACGTTTATGCCAATAGTGGGTGTGCCCCAGTTGGTAGTGGATTTGGGAATTGTTTGTGACCATTATGTGGATAATATGTAGTAATTATCACATCCTTCTTCCCCCAGCTCTTCTCCCCATCACCTCTCTCTGGGAAAGAAGGGCGGGAACTTACCCTGTCAATTGCAGTTCTTCATCGCTTTCGATTTCCTCACACAGCAAAACTGGGCTGATGGTTAAATAATGCAAGCAATAAGTAGAAGCAGTAAAATGTAGAAATAAGGAACTACAGATGCTGGTTTAATAAAAAAGACACAAAGTTATGGAGTAACTCAACTTGTCAGGCAGCATCTCTGGAGAACATGAATAGGTAACTTTTCACATCAGGACCCTTTTTCGGACTGAATGTGGGGGTCGGGGGTGGGGGGGGGAGAAAGCTGGAAGAGATGAGGGGCAGGACAAAGCTTGGCAGGTAATAGATAGATGAGGCCCCAGGTCGAATAAGGATAGACTTTCCCGGTCCTCACCTTTCAGAACTATGGGACATAGAGAGTACAACTACAGAACACAGAGAGCACAACTATGCGATACAGGAGACGTGAGTGAAGGATCCATCTATGACTGCAGGAGGGAAAGCCATGTTTACCAAAACAGAGAACATCTCGGATGTCCTAGAATGGAAAGCCTCATCTTCGGAGAAAAGATGCGGTGGAGGCAGAGAAATGGAGAGTAGCAGCAGGTTGCCTGCTTGGCTAATCCTGCGCAAGTGTGCACATGGCCAATAGACTCTTCATTCACGGAGCTGTTGTCTATG
The DNA here is from genome assembly GCF_028641065.1 of Leucoraja erinaceus. Taxonomy (NCBI): domain Eukaryota; kingdom Metazoa; phylum Chordata; class Chondrichthyes; order Rajiformes; family Rajidae; genus Leucoraja; species Leucoraja erinaceus. Next base: position 15,222,156 of record NC_073393.1, on the reverse strand, counting down.
TCATTGTGCAGACACAAACAAACTACTGTGAGTGGTAATGAACAGCTCAAGGAAACTTCATCTGCCCAACAAATTGATGCAAACAAACATGAAGACACAACGGTTTCAAAACTGCACTTGGGGTTAACTGAGTTACACTAAAAGTTTTTTGGAGCAGAAATGTAGAAATGTTAATGTTAATATTTCTGGCATTTTGCATTGTGATTAAACTGTGCAGTGGAGCAGCTGCGTCAGGGCATTCCAAGGGGTTTACGATGAATGAAGCATTGTTGAAGTGTTTTAATCTGGGAAAAGCAGCAGGAAATTCATCTCTGAAATGTTTGTTTCTCATTTCATTGGAACTATTAAATGGATTCTATGTCATCTCATTGTTGAATTTGTTCAGATACATTGGATGTGAGGAACTTACTTTTCATTGGGTGGATCCTCACTCCTCCCTGTTTCTTCACACACTTGCACAGGTCTGTCAGACAAAGTAAGACACGGTAAAATCAATAGTTCATTGCATTTATCAGGTAATTTGCAATATCCCTCGGCTATGGATGAGGTAGTATCTACTGTTAGCTCATTTTATATGATCTCAAGTTGCGCATCTTTTATTCCAGTGACATGGATTATTTTAGCAGAGCTAGTTGAACTAGTTTCAGAGTGTCAGCCCAGCTCAATGGCTCCATTCATCAAGATATGGGTTTAAGACCCACTCCCAAGATTTGAGTGTACAATTTACATTTCCACTTCACTGCAGTACTTCAAGTATGTTGGGTTGTTGGAGGTGCCTTCCCTCGGATGTTAAACTGAGTTATAAATTATCTATTTGGGTGAATTTTAAAGATCTCATAACATTATTTGAATAGTCACAATATTCTTATCAAGCTTCCTCTCTATCAACAGAAGTGCACTGTTTTTCATCTCAATGTACTCTTGGTTTAGGATGGTTTGCTGTATTTATTAAGATGGAACAGACGCGATATTTTACATCATTCCCCGTAATTCACTCAGTGTTAAGTCCATGATGTGACACTGCAAAACGCAACATTTTCTTGACCAGAATACTTAGCTATGACAAGGGCGTAATATAGAAGGAACATAGAAGGAAGCCAGTTCCTGGAGATCTAACCTATTTGCCCACTCCCCCTCTCCTCAGTTATCATATGAATTGAGTTTTTTTAATAAACCAGTGATAAAGCAGTTGGGTTTATCTCACATCTGTCCATAATTCTTCATACCCAGAGGTGGTCTCAGAGCACTCCACATTCAATGAGTTAATTCTTAAAAGACAGGAATTATCACAGCCAATTTACACATATCAAAATCTCACAAGAAATTTGAGAAATTATCCAATAAACTGAATGTTAAAATGTTGGTTGCTGCATAATAATCAGTCAGGGTGTTACGAGAAGTGTCCTGACCTAATACCAAGGGACCTTTTACATTTGCAGGTGGGTCTTAGTGTACTGTGACACTACAAATACAGTGGAGAGGAATGTGTCAGGAGAGGATTAACTGGAGCAGGATATAAGCAGGGTATCTGTTCGTTTATTTCACTGGTGCAGCAGTAAAGTTGCTGCCTTACAGCGTCAGAGACTCGGGTTCGATCCTGACTATCGGCCCTGTCTGTATGGAGTTTGTACATTCACCCTGTAACTGCATGGGTTTTCTCCAGTTACCTCCCACATTCCAAAGACATACAGTTTGTAGGTTAATTGATATCTGTAATTTGTCGCTATCGTGCAGGATAGAACTAATGTACAGATGATCGTTGGTCAGTGCGGACACGGAGAGTCAAAAGGCCTATTTCCTCGCTGTATCTGTAAACTAAACTAAATTAATCCCCAGAACCTAGAGTGATCATCAATTATTAATATAAATTCAACTTAAGAACATTAAACATGTGTGGGTAATGGTGTTCATTAATCTACTGGATTGTTGTTAAAAACCCCATTTAGTTCTTCTCTACTACTTTTAAAGGAAGAGAATTGTCGGCCACTGCTTATGGTGGCCTACGCAGGCCAAAATCAATCTTGCTCTTAACTTCCTGTTAAAATAGCAGTGGTCACAAGCTTGGTTGGTGGTGACAAGGGAGGCTTGTCCAGCTGCTGCAGTGAACCATGTAGAGGGTGCACTCCACAGCATGCCCAATGGCTATTCCTGGACAACATTACTGGCTTGAGAGGATGAGTGAGTGTCTCTTGTGCCTACATTCCACTGTGATTGACCTGTATAAAGTCACTTCCCTGTTTTGGCACCACTCATGAACACTTACTCTGCATCCCCTTCTGGTTCCTCCGTGATATTCCACAGCTGGCTGCACAAATACAAACTCCATTTTATAATACAATTGACATTAGACAGACACAAGCAGAAACAACTTAAACATCGTATTCCCTTCATTTAATGTAAACAATTGTTCCAAGAATAAGCAAGGAATGGAATTACAAATTAATTTCCAAGTTGACTGTTAACATATGTAACTTCTGTTGCTTAGCAAGCTGAGGAAAGTTTTACAAAGAAAAAATCCCTGACTTTCAAACACAGGCCATAATCATTGAATTTTCCAGGAAAAGGTTCAGTTACACTGCTGTACACCGCAAGCCACGGCCTGGACTCTGTTCTGGATGTGACTGAAGTTCCAATGGCCACAGGCCATTGTAAATGGCAATCCTTAGAGCCACATATGGAGACATTGCAGATGGATGCCCAGACTCATTGCCCACTGTCTAAAATTCTTGACATGACACCCACAATTGGTCCAGGTAGTGACGTCCTCTAGCGTCACCTTCACAAACAAAACCTTCCACATGAAACCCACATTAATTACCAAAGTGACACATATTATTACGATTGATTAATAACTTGCTTTCTCTAACGTTCTATTGCACTTTATTTCACACCCTTTCTCACGATAACTCTGGCCCTATCTGTGACAGTAATGATAATTATATAACAAGGAAGAGCACAGCTCAAGGAAACGTTGGTTCCTTAGAGGATGAGACTGCGGAATTGATAATGGAAAATAGAGGAATGACAAAGATACAATATATTTATTTTGGATTCTGGATATTTTAATCTATGGGCTAATGAGGGGGAGGAACTTAAAACAGTCTTTATTACCAGGCAAAAAGTACTGAGCAAACTCATGGGGTTAAAGTGTCAAGTCCTGCACTTGGCCTGCATCTTAGGGTCTTAAAGTAAGTAAAAATTAGCAAATGTGATGGAGCCGGTGAGATCTAGAAACAGTAGGGAGATGTCGGAGAAGTCCAAGTGAATTGGAGTGCAGGATGGAAATTAGTCATGAAGTTGATGAAGTTAGTGAGTTCTGCATGGGTGCAGGAGGTAGTATCAACGCACGCGTCAATGTGGCAGAGATAGAGTTTGGGGTTTAGGTTTAGAGGGATCTGGGCCAAACATGGGCAAATAGGACCAGCCTAGATGGGCCATGTCGATCGGCATGGGAAGTTGGGCTGAAGTCCAAGAAAGCTGTGCTTGAGGCAATAAATCAGCCAAGTTATTTTTTAATGACAGAGCTGACATAATGGACCAAATGGTGCTTCTGTATCTAATATTTACAGGATGCTTTCTCATCTCCGATACTTTCTCTCTTTGATTGCCAAAAAGGTAGGAGTGAGGGGAGAAACAAAGAAACTAAGGTAATAAGTACTAGAAAATTGCATTCAATCCCTCAGTTCAAACTGTATGTGCTCTATCCCTTAATTCAACACTGAAATTATAACCAGAACAGAAAGTCGGAAGCAAAGCAATGCAACTTCTTGCTGCTCCTGCCTTTTCTTATAATGTAGAGGCCAGTATCCTCTCAACCTAACTGCGTGACAGAATGGGTCAATCAGGACCTTGAGACCATGCTCTGGTGCTTTGTGTCCTCTAATCTGACGATTTGGAATGAACATCTATTCTGGGCAGAACATGCCCACAACATCCTCCAGAGATCCTCCACTAGCATGACTCCCCTCGAATGTCAGCATTGTTTCCAACCTCTACTCTTTCCTGAGCAGGGATAGGAAGTGAGGGTCCCTACTGCCCAGATTTTCATCCGTCGCTGCTGGCGGATTTTGGAGAAAGGCCCATTCTTTCCTCCTGCACTCTGCCTCCCGGGATCATTGCCAGTCCAACCATCAGTGCCGCCCAGCTCCCCTCTTCTGGCTAGATCAAGACTCTCTCCACGAAAGTTCTGCCATTTCGCGTTGAGTCCTTGTATTCTTGTTTTTCAGGATTTTAGTGGAAGCCTTTTTGAGCTTAACTGACTTCTATTTTTTCTCTCTGTTGGGTTACACATCTCTTGATATTGTTACTGTGGACATTCTCTACCAACATTTGAAAGAGACTATTAGGCTTTTAAAGTCCTCATGCTTTGGCCTGTGAGTTGCAATTACTTTTAATCTAAAGACTCAATGTGATGTGACTTCTGATAATAGCCTATTCCACTGTCGCACTTTTAGCAATACTGTGGGATTTAAGTAGTGGTAAGACCTTATTAAAAAAATAGATACAGTACAGTACCTTGAACTCAGCGGTGTCACTTCAATTCTTATGGCTGGTTTTGTGAGTTGCACCTGGGCCTCACACTCACTGGTTTGAGTTTCAGCATCATGGTACTGTGTCTCTTCATCCCAATCAGAATCAACATCTTCCAACACCATCTCCTTTGGAGCTGGAAAAATAAAACTTACTATCATGACATGCAGAGACTTCAACATCCCGGGATCTAATTGACATTACATACTGTATTGCAGGTAAAAGCAATGAGATTAGATGTTGGAATAAACATTATATAGACTGGTTGACATTACATATTATGCAGAGATTAATTAAGGTTACATATTACAGAGACCAACATGAGAAACCCATTACCAATACAGTGAAGGGGATGTTCCTGATTATAACGGCGCATGTCAAGGATAACCTCAAATCATGTCACAGAGGGAGACTTTTTGGCCCATTTTAGCTGTGCTGGCCCTTTAAAATATTCATGCGCACGCCTGGATTGTCACACTTTGCTCTTAACCCGGCAAGTTCTTCATCTTTGAGAGTCACTCCTAATCCCTTATAAAGTTATTTATTATATCATCTTGCTCCACCCTTTCAGGTAGAGAGTCATAGATCTCAACAATTCCAAGCGAAAACAAATTCTTGAAACAACATCCTCCTTTAGCCAACATTATTTAAACCTGTGATCCATGGCTGTTAACCAACCAGAGACAATGCTTTGTCTATGTCCTGCAAATTATGTTTTCTAATCTCTCTTTATACTAATGTCTCTCCCCTTAACAAAAGTGATAGACATTTTTAACAGCTTTTCCTAAACTTATCCTTTTTGATATTTGGACTTAGTTATCTACCTGAGATCTCACCCCAATTATTTATTTCACTCCTTCTTTCTATTTTTATGCCCCAAGTTATAATAATTATGTGTGTTTTTCTCCATGCTATTTATTTTTTTTGAAATCTACAATTATCTTTATCTAATGCATATTATCTGCAAACATCATGTTGTTGCTCCCTACATTGCAATCTGGGTTACCTCCAAAAATTAAGAGAATAATGTACCCAAAACAGACCATGGGTAATAGTTGAGAAAACATCCAACCATCACCATGCTCTCTGATTGAGTCACTCAACCAATTCTGCTAATTCACAGTCCCTTAATTTTAGGGACTTCTGTCTTATTAACAAATCTTATGTGTGGTACTTTGAGAAATTCCTTCTGAAAGTTTCCATTTACATTTACTCTATTAACTTAGTCAATTTTATCTGTTACATCATCAAATTTTTCAATCAAACTGAGCTCACATGATTTGCTTTAATTGATGATGGATTTACTGAACTATGTTGGTTTATCATATTATAGATTATTAATTATTGATCTATTATATTATGGATTGGGTTTATATTACGGATAAGGTTTATTATATTGCGGATTAAATAACTTCTCATCAGCAATATTCAGTAGTCTGGCTTTTACTTACCGATAATTCATTTTTCAGGATCTGGGATTCAGTAGCAACGGCAACCCATTGTTAACTGGCCTTTCCCTTACTGGTTTGAATACTTGAATACTTGACTTTATTGTCACGTGTGACAAGTCACAATGGAATTCTTTGCTTGAAAACCCAAGGTATGCAACTAGTCACCCTTAAAGGGCGCTTACAATGTTACAAAGTTACAAAGTACCCCCGCGCCAGGTCCCCCTTTGTTCTACCCCCCACCCCTTCTCACGGCGGCCCCCCCACACCAGGTCCTCCATTGTCCTTTGTTCTCCCCCCTCCCACATTGCAGTCCCAACACCCCGGATCCCCATTGTTCTTCCCCCTTGTTGGGCCATTTCGGAGGACTCAAAAAAGTTAACCACATTAGTGGGTTTGGAGTCACATCATAAGCTAGACTGGGAAAGGATGGTCATTTCCTACCCCTGTAAGACATCAGTTAACCGGTTGGGTGTTATACAACAATCCAGTAATTTTGTAGAAATCTTTACTGATGATCCTTTAAAATTAATTCCATATTATTAATTAATTATAAATTAAAATTCTTCATCTGCCATGGTAGGATTTAATGTGGAATTCTGAATCCAGCCTGCTTCTTCCTGCTTTATTCCTCACCTGATTCCTGAATATTGGTTTAATATTAATAATCTTCAGCATTTTAGCAAAACTCCAAATTTCAGTGAGAATTGGAAGATCATGACCAATGTGCCTTTTACTATTTCTCCTTCTTTCAGTAGTCTTTTACCACTGGGTTAAGTGATAATAGTAATACTATTCTTATTAGGTCTTCACTGCCCAACACCATACCAAATATAATCTCTCTCCTCTTTTACAGTAACCTTCACATTATTTATTTCCTTTGTGAGGATCGATTCAAGTAATGGTTTGTGACCTTACGATCACCCAGCAATTACATTTTCTGTTGCAACATAGCAACCAAATTTCCACAGTGCTACTCACACAATCAACCACATAATAATGTCATCATTGCTTTAATCTCAATTCGGGGAGTTTAAATTCAAGCAATTAACTGAATCTGGAATGAAAAGCTTTTGGTATTAATGGTGTTTTATACCCAGAAAGAAGTGTTAAAAATGCACGCATGATTTCCGACAAACACTGAATTTATTGTGTAGGAAGGAAATGCAAATGCTGGTTTAAACTGAAGATAGACACAAAATACTGAGTAACTCAGCGGGACAGACAGCTTCTCCGGAGAGAAGGAATGGGTGACGTTTCGGATCAAGATCATTTTGTGCAGCTTTGAACACATTGCTGTGCAGAGATGAGAAAACAGCATCAGTGCTTAAAGGCTCATTCCCATGGCCGCCACACAGCAGCAGTATTCATTATGGCAGCAGGGGAAAGGGATGGATAGAGAGAAATAGCAAAATCCAGATCATTGAGATACCAGCCAGGATGGAAGTCCTGTATATGAATATCAGGAGACCCCAGCACGTGATTGTGCAAGTGCATTTACCATGATGTTGCCTGCATGGGGGAATTTCAGTTATAAGGAGAGATTGAATAGGCTGGATTTACCTTTCCTTGAGCAGATGAGGTAGCTGATTAAGTTATATAAAATTATAAGAGGGGAAAAAGGATAGACAGTAACAATCTGTTTCTTCTAGGAAAGGAGTCTAAAATAAGAGGTGCAGGTATAAAATGGGAGATAGTTTAGAGGGAATAATTTCAGGCAGAGAATGATTGGAACCTGTGAAGGTGTTAGTCAGGTATACTCAACGTTTATGAATCTAGACAAGTACTTGAATCACCAAGGCATTAAAGGTAAAGGACCAAATGTGGATTACTGTTGTAATATTACTGTTGTAATGCAAGTACAATAGTTGGTAAGAAGACTGGACCAAAGAGCCTATTTGCGTGCTGTCCAACTCTCTGACTTTATGTTCGACCCTATAACCCATCATGAGAAGAGGCAACAGCAAGTGGTCACAGTAGTCTCCTCCTACAAATCAGTAATGTGCAAATGTATGTTGCAATCTCAAGATTTGACAGTGTGAACTGCATGTCAGTATTTACATCTGCCACATGGAATTACTGAAAGGTAAGTGTCATTTTATCCACAGTTCTGAGGTCCTAAGTGAGACCCCACTTGTACTTGAATCATCGAGGTATAGATTGTTGCAGCAAGTCAGTGGAGTAATAATTGTGATGTATACAGGATAAATGAGTGTTGTATATGCATGAAGTATATGCACACGATAAGTGTAGATGGAGAGAGTTGAATAAACAAGATACACGCATTTTAGAAGTTCACATATCTTGGTGTTTTATTATATTCCTGGTGCTACATGAGACTTGGAGTCAGAGTCCACGCATGATACAAATTGTAAACAATTTTGTCAGGAACAGATCTTGCACTAAGCAAAACAAACAGCAGACTTCCAGTCAAATCTGAGCACCCTCTGCCAGGTGACAACATTGGTGCCCTCAGTGAAAGTTTGAAGTAGTGGTAGCAGTGATGGTGCTGGTAGGTGTGAGCACAGGAGTGAAAATCAGCCCAATCCTGAATTAGAAGGATTGGGCTGATTTGAGAGCATCCTTAACGAGTACTTGACGCACGGCTCAAGAGCGAAGTTACACAGAAACAGTGTGACCAGATGAGTGACTTATGGTGTGCATCAGGAAATAAAATTCTCAGCTGTACCACCAGTGTAGGAATTGCATTGAAAAGAGTATTGCAGTTAATTTAATGAGTCAGAGGGTATGGCCATTAAACTTAGCAGCCACCAGAACTACATGAAATATGTGATCTCTGCTTATCTGATGGATGTGTCAGGGGACTGCACTATCCAATAGACGTCCTCCAGACTGTGGGAGTCACACCGTCTAACAGATGTTCCTCAGAATATGAGTGTCAAACTGTCCTAAATATCCCTCAAACCGAGGTGACCTTGTCTGATAGATGTCTCCCAGACTGAGGATCACTGCAATGGATGTCTCTCTGTCTGAGGGTAACACACTGTCTGATAGACATCTCTCAGACTGTGGATCACACTGCCGGATAGACATTCCTCAGACTGGGGATCACACATTCTGATACATGTCTCTCAGACTAAAAAAGCAAAATGTCACACTGACTTGTTTAAATTGAATTATTTACATGGGTTTTGAATCCTTTTCAATAAAACTCAGCTAAGTGTGTAGAAAAAGTGAAGTGCAGCCAGAAGTAGCCTAACTAACTGGGCGAATGAATGTCACATGAAAGCAGCAGTATCTGCTGAAGATTTGTCCTCCACTGGTCCATGTTACTCCTGCGAGTGCCCCCAGATTGAGTGAGTTTCTGCCCTCCAAGAAACATCTCATTCTCTGATGAATGTGGCCTTCAGCTCCCAGTGATGGAGATGGAGTGTTTACAGGCAGGACTTGATCTCTAGACACTGAACTCTTTCCAAAGTCTTCATTTTCCATTTGTTTCAGAGACGAGAACGAGCTTCCCTCCTGAAACAAAGGAGAAGACGATATAATTAGGGATAACATCAAAACACTACCTTCCCCCAGGGGCACCTTGCCTCTACTTTGACTATTCATCTCCCTGCACCCAAGCTATCCCAAGCTGTCTCTGTTCCCACCAACAAATTTTTTTTAGCACTAGATATAGGTGAAAAGGTGCCAATGTGCGGTAACCAAATTGTTACTCAAATTTGCAGTCAAGTTCAGCATAACAGGAAGTGTTTTTAGGTACAAGATGGGTGGAGAGTAAAGTCCTTAACTATGTCCTCTTAAGCTCCCTTTTAAACTAAGATGTTAAACTCTATTTTAAACTAATGTATCAACATAAGTTAGGTTGAAGATCCTTTATCATGAACTGGTGTCACACAACCTCAAGCCTCAAGTCAATGTGATTTTTCTCCTGCTCCCACATCAATCGTTTTCCAGCCTTCTTGAACTAAAGGTTTTTTGGGGGAAAAAAATCTATGATCTGCTTCGTTTTGTGATTGTTTGTCTCATAGGAACTGGGATATGATTGGCATAAACATGTTTCATGGTAAAACATTGAATCTTCCAGCTGAAGAATCTTACATTAAGTTAAAATTGAACTCAGACTCAGGGATTGAATGGTACAACCAGCTCAACATACCTCAAACAAGCAAAGGCTGGCAAACCTTATTTGGTACCATCACATTAGGATGTGAAGGTATAAGAAAACAAATGTCTTCAATTTGCCCACTGTTTGTTTAATTTTCCAGGTGTCAATTAGGTAAAGAAATAATTTCTGTATCGACGGCCCAAACCAATCAAAGAAAGGTTTCCGCTGTCGAGAATGAGTTCCAGTGAATGCAAGTTGAGATGTAAGTTTAGATGTTAGATTGTCATTGTCATTGGCATTCAGTGACATAACAAAAGTAATTGTGGTGTATGAGAAAATGAAAAAAATGAGAAAGTTAATAAGGCAGTTTTAATGTTAAAAAATATTAAGGCGAAACATGTCGTAAAAATTTAAGATATAGTATTTGAAAATGTCAAAATATTCAAGTTTGTGACAGATTTAAATGTAAGTAAATAAATCAAATAATTATTTTAACTCCTGACATCTGGCATAAAAAGGAATTCAGCTCTTCCTTCCTACATACTGCAGATATAACATGGGCAGGGGTTGTATGCATCGTTTTGCCTTGGGATCTTGTCTTATTACTCATTGATAGCTAACATTCAAACTCCCCTCTTTCAACAAGAGGACAATGCTGGCCTATGGATTATCAATCCTCATCCATTATCTCCAGTGTCAAGATGCAACAGTCAAGAGTCATTAGTGACTCTCGGCATTGGAGTTCAAGACTATTTAATTGTAGCATGTGCCAACAACAGAACAATGAAATGTTTACTTTCAGTAGGTTAACAGGCCAGTAGACACAATAGCAATATATATATATATTTATATATATTTTTTAATGAATATAACATGGTTGTCTGGTTTTAATAAAGGACTTGAGTTGAATCTTATAAAGGTTAGTTGGACCCAATCTTTACATATTTTATGCCCTTTGTTGGAGGGTTGCTGACAATCTATTCAGAGGCCTAGTCCCTTCTTGAAGTGGCTCAACGCCTCCAATTTGATGCCATTATCTACATCCCATATATTCTTATTTCTTACCTCTCAAGGATCTGTTCTGTGCCCTGCCAGATGATCGAACCATAGCAATCTGCTGTCCATTGAGTAGATCCCCACTGCTCAGTCGCCAACTCTGACCTTCTGGCACCAGTTTCCACTTGAGATTATGTGACCATTTATAAATCAACCTAAAGTATTCTGTTCAAATAGTACTTACTTTCCACTGCAGCACATGCAATAGTAGTCCCGGCATCCTAGGAAGCAGAGAAGACAAAAATGTATGTTAGAGAAGAGTTTCAGCATGAATTCCGTTATTTAGCCTGTGATGGTTTCTCTTCCACTGGGGTCAGTTTTTACCTCCTGGGGGTTTGGGGTGAGCAGGAAGGGAGTTGATCTTGCTGACCACATTTTTTAACTTTCTGGACTAGACATCACTAGTCAGATACCAATTCAGAAAGAGAGTCAACGTCATGGTGATGCAGCTGTAGAGTTGCTGCCTTACAGCGCCAGAGACCCGGTTTCGATCCTAACTATGGGTGCTGTCTGTGTGTGTTTTCTCCGGGTGCTCTGGATCTATGGGGAAATTAGCTCTGCTTAGCTTACCATTCAACTTAGCTTCAAACATTTTTTCATTGTCAGTCAATCGTACACTTAAGGACTTAATCAGATTAATAGTCAAACACTATCCCACAGGCATAAATTGTAGCTTTAATTTGTGACCTATGACCTTTTTAAAAACTCAAAAAAACCTAGCAGCATATCATACAGGGATCGGAAATGTAACACCACTTAAAGGGACTGCATTGTGACATAGATGACTTGCACACAGCATCTGCCAGGCTCAATGTCCAATGCACAGGATAGTGGGGATTTAAACAATAGTTATTCCAGCTTGTTTACAGAATTATTGTACAAATCACTGCAGTGATCTTTGCTCCCTTGATCATTCCACATCTTGCAATAGTTTGGGATTCCTCACAGCACAAAACTTAAGGTAGCACAATACCACAACAAATAGTAATGCACAGATCCTACAAATTGGACTTGATTTTGACTTATGTTGCTGTTGTCTGGAGTCCGCACATTCTCCCAGTGACCAGACGGTATGGCTTTCCTCTGATGCTCTAATTTCCTACAACTCCCCAGACATACTGGTGACTGTAAATTGCCCCGAGTGTGGGCAGATGGCAGGGGAATAAGCAAGGGTTTGATAGAACATAAGAGGGGATAGTTAAAGGGAAATAATTGGAATTAGACTTAAATGGCCTCTTATAATGTAGTAAGAAAATGTATAAGAAATTTGTCAGGTCAGATCACCACATGTTGGATGATATTGTTCCCACATAGAGGAGATCTCAGTGTCTCTCCTCCATGCCGCCTTCATACACTCTTATGCAGCAGACCTGCCATGGGGAGAGTTCAAGTATGACATCCTTCCCAGTTGTAAATATTCAAGCACGATTCCTTTTACAAACTGATGTAATGTATTTTTAATTGATTTTTATCCAATGTAATGGATTTTGGCAGGTATATCTGAGTGGGTGTGAATACTGTATACATCACAAATATAGGACACCAAAGGACAGCGAGATCCAAAATCTAGCTTTCATGGATTCTAACTCAGCATCCTGATATTTCCACACTCAACATTTCAATGTAGAACATACCTCGTTTGGTAACTGGGGTTTGGTGACCGGCTGTGGCACAACTTTCCCAAGGCCCTGCACTAGCCAACTGAAGACACTGAGGAACAGAATCATTAAACATATTAAAATACAAAGTTAAATATGTTAAAATATATATATTAAAAGTCAGATACTAAATCAGTATCAGAAGATTATTTCATTGTGGAGCAAATTTTAATCTCCCAAAGAACACTGCTCTCTAATTTCCTCTTTCCCCATGTAAATCCCTCCCCCCAGCTCCAGTTACGCTCCTTTGCATCTCCCCACCATCCCGCAAGGTATATATGGGTCACCCCATTTGCTTCCTCCTCTACCATAGGACCTCTTCATAATGATCCCTAATACCAGATGAAGCAATAACATTCAAAACCAGTTGAAAGGACAAGAGGTAGGGGTTTTGTAGAAGGGCTGAGGTGAAAACACATTATATCAATTTTTACTTCTGTGTTGTTCCGAACACAAAAGAGTAACAGTTCTCTTGGTCTCAGAATTCCCAGCACAATATTCGTATCCAAAAAATCAGAACCATGACAATGCAAACAGAACACACAGAGCCTGGAAAAATTGAGGAAAACTATCATGAACATGCAGCCATTGCTTATATCACATGACTTCATTATTTCAAAGAAAGAAGGTGGAGGGTTGGTGTGTATGCCTGGGTTAATCCCACAGCCATGTTAAGTCAACAGCACAACCCTGGTCCAAAAGAACCTCATTAATCAAAAGGCTCAACTCTGGCAGACAGGGGAAAAAGGTAAAGACTGCACATGACCATAATGCCATTTATTTGTGAGCTAATGCCATGCATGCATAATGTACCTTTCAGCACTGGCACATGTACGAGTAGCAAAATATGTAAACAGTGAATACAGCACATGGAACACTTACCTTTTATTGTTGTCACTGGTGCGAAAAAAAAATTAAGAGAATAAGTCTTACGTTTATTTACTTAAATCTCTGCACCACCACAATAGCAGCAGTATATGATTGAATAAATGGGGTGGGGGCAGGTGCCAAGTATCTTTGCATTTACATCATTTACAGATTCCGATTAAACTAGCTTACCAGATAATGGATAAGATAAGTTCATAAGTTCATTAGTCATAGGAGCAGAATTAGAACATTATGCCCATTGAGTATTCAATCATATCTATTTTCCATTCTATCTTTCCCTCTCAACCCCATTCTTCTACCTTCCCCTCATAACCTTTGACACCCTTACTAATCACAAACCTGTGCTTTAAAATTACTCCACAGCCATCTGTTGCACTCAATTCAATTGATAATCATTCCATTTTGAAAATTGGGCAGGAAAACTCAGCAGTTGGAGGGCGATTTTGTGCACCAGTTAAAACAAATGTGCCAATGTGAAAATTCATAATGGGAAAATAAAATACAGCTTGATGCAGACAGAATCTGCAGGAACAAGGCACTGCACATATTCCAACACATTGCAGGAGGCTAATTGCCCATTAATTTCATAGTAATTCCATCAGTCCCATCCCTCCACTTATTTCCCTGTAATCTATTCCTTATCACATGTCTTCAATTCTAAGTTCTCCTGCCACCCAAATACACTAGGGGCAATTTTTGAACCAACCTGCATGGTTTGAGCTGTGGAAGGAATTTGCAGCATCTGGGGGAAAGCCACGTGGTCACATGGAGAACGTGCAAACTCTACACAAACCCAAGGACGGATTTGAACACAGTTAACTCAAGCTCTGCAGCAGCCAGTTTAACTGTTATGCCATTACATCTTCCCTTGTGCAGATTTGGTCAAATGATCAGTGAAATCAAGTGAATGCTGTAACCGAAAGTACCCAAATTCATTTCCGGAGAGGTAAAATTCAACACAAAAATCATTGGAAGCCTTCAGTCCAGAAAAGTACTTTTTATATATGTGGTAGTTAAAGAAAGAACAGAACAGCATGTCTGGATTTCTCAAGTATGTTACGTACCTTTGGTCCAGGAAATGGAACAGACCTTTTTTTTTTCATTGACTGAACTCACTCCTCCCACCCTAACCTGTCCCCATCCCTGTGCCTGTCTCCACATTATGTCTCCCTTTTGGACAGAGACTTTACTCCAGATGCAACTAAAAACTGGAGAGGGTCCACAGAATTTCTAATCCTGCCCTCAAACGTTTTGTGCCATTAAGATGTGGGAATCACATTTGCTTAATAAGCAAATAAACACTCCCCAGTGATTAGTGAGATCAACTTAACCATGCCTTTAGAAGCTGAGACAAAACTCTGTGAAGTTGCAAGAAAGCTGCTTGAACATTAATACCTGGTCATAGTAATTGCTTTGGACTTTGGTTGTTTCTCTTTGTTCATTGTAGGATCCAGGGTGCGTTCTGCAGGGGCAACTGGGAAAAATATAGAAGAAATTGCTTGAATCGGTACCAGCGATGCAGTCATTACATAAAACATCCAATTCAGCATCTTATCATAACATGGCCCTAAAATCTAGATGCACGTTTGCACACCCGTGCAATTATATAAGATAGTGATAAACCTTTATTTAGCTACATCCTAACCTGAAATGCAGACTGATTTGAAGGAATAGTGATATTATTAAAAGGATGGGGTTAAATAATATTGTAATAAAAATGTGGATTTGAGGGATTGCATCTGACTTTCTGAACTGTTAATAATTTTCAATGTTTGTTAATAAAATTGATGTCTGATCTATTTAATACCTTCTATGATGGTGACAGCGGCTGGCAGTTTCTCTTTAACCTCTGTAACCTTCGCACCTGGTTCCTTCTCTTCCACTGGAACCTATAAAGAAGACAGCACAAAACATGAAAGCATTCCAAGGAGATGACAGACACATGATTTGGTCCAACAGTAAGAATAAGAACAACCTCTTGAATTCTCTGTTGTTCCAGCAAACATGGTGAATAAATACTCACCAAGTTGTACAACATTTGTGGAGAAGGAAACAGAATTGATTACTTCATTGAATTTAAGGAAAATTACAGAATCAAAGAGTGATACAGTGTGGAAACAGGCCCTTCGGCCCAACTTGCACACACCGGCCAACATGTCCCAGCTACACTTATCCCACCTGCCTGATTTTGGTTCATATCCATCCAAACCTTTCCTAACCATGTACCTGTCTAATTGTTTCTTAAATGTTGGGATAGTCCCTGCCTCAACTACCTCCTCTGGCAACCACCACCCTTTGTGTGAAAAAGTTACCTCTCAGATTCCTAATAAATCTTTTCCCCTCCACAAACCTATGTCCGCATATCCTCGATTCACCTACTCTGGGCAAGAGAATCTGTGCATTTACCCGATCTATTCCTGTTATGATTTTATACACCTCAATAAGATCACCCCTCATCCTCCTACACTCCAAGGATAGAATCTCAGCCTACTCCACCTCTCCCTATAGATTAGACCCTCTAGCCCTGGCAACATCCTGTAAATCTTCTCTGTACCCTTTCCAGCTTGACAACATCTTTCCTATAACATGGTTGTATCACGTTATATTAATCAACCTGCATAGTGAACTTGTTGGGAAATAAGTTCATTTCTGCTTTTATGCTAATTGATAATCTTCTAGCCTGTGGGCAGCGAGCTCCTCGTACTACAACAGACTTCTGTGTACTGGTGGTTTTCAGAGGTGGAATTGGATGTGCATTGTTACAACATCACCCCTTTAACAGAGGACAAATGTCCACAATTATCTTTCCACCAATCTCATTTTATATTTTCTCAGTAATTTTAGTACTTCCTGAATTTCAGCATCTGTTATTTTCCTGTTGGAAAAGTGGTGAGGAGCTGCTTTAATGGATATGGGCAAAACACCAAAGTGATGGAGGAACCAAGCGGGTCATGCAGCATCTGTGGGGGGAAGGGATAGGCCATGATAAAGCCAACATCTGGAAAGGCTTGCAATATATCAATATATCAACTGTGCTGAATCCAACTACATCTGTTAAGGTACAAAGTTCATCAGGGAAACCCTCAATACTGTTCTGTGAATCTCGGTCTGCATGTAATTTTCTCAGTCAGTGTTAATATGATTCATAATACTGCTATTAACATTATTAATAGCAGTATAACGATTTGAAGCTCCACAAATTCATTTACATTTGTATCACATTTAGACCATAAAGTTATGATGAAATTCATTGAGGACTAGTCTCCGAATTACATTGTGTACATAATGTTAAAGAGATTCATACTCAATTACCAAATGTTTGTGTTATGGCAAAATGTGATGCAAGTGTGATAACATGCTGATTCCTTGCATAGTGTTTCTCGAAACGTGAAAAACTGTAAATCTGAAATGAAAACAGAAAAAACTGGAACTATTCAGCAAGTCACACAGCAACAATGGAGAGACAGAAGTATCATTTTAACTGAGTAGCATTTTTTATCTTGTTGAGCTCAAACTTCTACCAATAATGTACGTAATTACACTTTTGAGAAGTTGACAAGGTGCATTGGTAGACACAAAAGCAGGTTACAGCAGCTTTCAATACACTTTCTGTTTCTTCAGAAGCACTGGAAACAGTCCAAATGAAAGACAATGTTACACACACAGAAAATGAAATCCTACAAGAAACACCGGAATAATCAAACAATTATTTGTTACTAAGTTCGAAGTCACGGGACCAATGTTAAGCAAGAGTCTGACCTTGTTTTCTGGGGCAGTTAATTCAGTTTCCACTCTGGCTGATTCAGATGCAGGCTGTGGGACAACTTTCTCCAGACTCTGTTTCAGCCATTCAAGCACACTGCAAATAGTTTGGTTAAAATTGTTATGAGATAAAATAGCGTGAAGTGATTTTTACCAATTAAAATCATTGTGAGGTAAAATAACATAAAGGAATTGTCCCCTTAAGATTACTTTGTGGCCTAATGGAGTTTTTTTGCAAAGATTCGGATGAAATAGTAAATCTCAACCAACAACTTATATGCAAATTCATACGTGTTCTAAATACTACATCAAATCTAACATCTCAATCATCACCAGGAATACCACTTCCTACCTTCCCAGTATTCCACTTTCTCTCCTACCTTTGGCTCACAGCTGAAAATTTCATTCACACATTTCCAGACTCCATCTTCTTCAAAAATGCCACATTCTGAAAACCATCCACACAAACTCCAGCTATTTCAGAAATCTACTGCTGATTTCTATCTTCATTCAGGTTCCATCACTAATCCACTGTCTCCCAGTCCTTCAACCTCGATTTCAAAGCCCTTCTCTTAATCTAGAGATCTCCTAATGGTCTTGTTCTGCCACATTCTCTGCTCTTTTACATTTCTTCTACTGTTCCACCCATTATTATTGGATCCGTTGGCTGCCCATCTTCTTGGGTTTTTTTACTGGAATTCTCCTGAATTTTCCAAATCCACCACCCACAATTTTGGGCACCACTTCCAACTTTGCTGTCTCTGCCCCTCTGTTAAAGTTATTTTTGAGCCTTCTCACAGTATAGATACAAATAGGATATTAAGGAATAAACTCCAGAGTGATAGCACCTCATACATTTGCAAGCACTTGACTGAAAATAAATGCATTTGAAAATGTAGTCACTATTATTTCAATAGGAAAGTTAACCGACCAATATCAAAATTCCATAAAGTGCAATGAAATCAAGAATCAACTGATCTTTTTTGGTGGTCATGGTTCAGGGATAAATACTGGCTTGGCAGAATTTCATTTACATCTTTGAACAATGAAAGTGGGAAAGCGGCAAGCACCGGAACAAACATTTTGGGCAATGATCTAATTTCACACATTCAATCCCTAAATCAATGCTGGACTTGCTCATGGTGCATTGAAATGTTAGCCAAGATCATGTGTTGAGATCAAATACTCACAGTGACATTTAAGAATATATTTATGGAGTGTGTGTGCATGGGTGTTGATTATTAAGGTAGAGTGATCCCTATTCATGAGTGTAACTGGAACATCGAAAATTAAGCAAGAGATTTAGAGAAAGATAACCATATAACCATATAACAATTACAGCACGGAAACAGGCCATTTCGACCCTACAAGTCCGTGCCAAACAACTTTTTTCCCTTAGTCCCACCTGCCTGCACTCATACCATAACCCTCCATTCTCTTCTCATCCATATGATCATCAATGTCCGAGTTCTTCAGGTGCATCCCTGCTTTCAGATTTATCTTTTTTTTTTTTTAACGAGGGAAGTTTGTGAAATTTGTATATGTATGGCTGCAGCTAAAACCACCGTGATGGCACTGGTTATTAGGATTGTAAAGCATGATGTGTTCATTTATTGAGGGTGGAGAGAAAGGGGTCCAGGAGGGGGGGGGGTTACAGGTTTACAGGCTACAGCTGTCCTTATGTTTTACTGGGAGCAGTTCAGCAGTGTGGTGCCTTTTCAGTATGAATGGTTTACAAACTGAACCATATAAAAGTAGACCCTTTAAATTAATTTAACAAAGCACAGATTCACCAATTATGTGGGTAATATGTTACCTGTTGCCACTGGAAGATGAGTGAAGCACTTCATCAGTTGAGACTGTAGGAGGAAAGTTTGCTCGAGGTTCTGCCTGCTGGCTGCACTCTTTAGAGGTTTCAGGTACCACAACTTCTGCCTTCACTTCAGGTTCTTTCGGAGGTTTAATTTCTGACTGAGATTCTGACAATACAGAGAAAGGACCGATGGACCCAATTCAGTTCAAGCTTTTGAAATAGTACAATATGGTGTTTACAGGAAAGAAGTAGACCAATCAACCCAGAGTGTTCCTGCCATTGCTTCTGCTCCAAGTGAGCAAGTGTAGGAAAAATCTTCACCACTGAGGCATTCTGTCAACAAATGGCTGAAATGTTGCTGGAGGCTTTTCCTTAACTGCTAATGTTGGAAATGCCAAGCTGTGTCTGAGTACCATCAATTTCCTTTCAAGCCGCTGAATAAGTTAGCACAAGGTGAAAATTATGTGACAGTCATTAACTCAGGATGCATTTCCATCATTCACCTGATCCATTTCTCCCAATCTCTTGCTCTCTCTGCATGACCCCACACTGTCTTTTCATTCTTTGGTCAGCTATCCTTTTCAACATTAATAAGCTATGTGAAGAGATGTAGGAAAGATCGTGAAGAATTTATTGGTATTAAGCAACCTTGCTTGTCCATTTTATTTGATTCTGGGATAATAATCGCCATTTACCAGTAGTCTCAAGTAAAGGGCTGGCTATTCAGGACAGAGATGGGAAAATATTCTATGGAAACAAGATTCTACTGTTCACGCAGAAAATTAAACACTGTTTATAACGCAATACATAGTGATCACTCTGTCAGTAATACAATAATACTGTGTAATTTCTGAGTCTTTGCTAAATAAACTCCTGCAACTATTAGCAGACGTTTCTTCACCCAGAGAGTAGTGAACCTTTGGAATTCTGCAAAGGAAATTGGTCATTGAGATATTAAAGGCCTCAAGGGATATAAAGTAAATAAGGGAAAATGGCACTGAGGAAAGCTATGATCATGGTTTAATTTCAATAGTGTTTAGAGGAGCTCATAGAAACTATAAATTTCGAACAGGACAGACGGACTAAACGATATTCCCAATGGCTGCGGAGTTCAGAATCATGGGGATAACAGCATCAAGAAATGGGACATGGCATTTAAAAGTGCCATCAAGAGACAATTCTTCAGCGACAGGTTGGTTCACCTGTCGAAATCTCTACCACAGAAGAAATAAGTCATTTAATACACTCAAAAAGGAGATTGTAGATTTCTTAATGCTAAAAGATTTAGAAGAAAAACAGGAACAGAATACTGAAGTGAATGATCATCCACAATCATATTGAATGGTGGAGAGGGCCCAAACATCAAAAAGCCTATCCATGCCCCATTTTGTTTGAGCTCCATCCATGCTGGCCTATGTATCAATCTCATGAAAGGAAAGTTGGAATAATAAACTATGGAACCACAGCAGTCAAACAGGATTAGGTCCGCTGTTAGTGTAGAAAATTACATACTGTTTGTATAATGTAATGCATAGCAATCACCCTGTCAGTGATCCAATAATCCGTGCAATTTCTGTGTCTTTGCTGAATAAACTCCTGTAACTATGAGCAACAATAACATGTTAACAACAATCTATTCATTTCCATTAACTCACTTGTTTCAATTGGCAGTTCTTGTTTCTGTGGATTTGCAGGATCCTGGATCAAAAAATGAAATATTTAACTCACAACTATAAAAACATACTGACATATTCTCATGATACATACAGAATATGATTATAGTTAGTTTCAGAAATGAAGCTGGTGGCGGCATTGCTGAGAGTTCAACTGACACATATAATCCTTCTGATACTTTATTAAAATGGGAAAGACGTAGGAATGGAAATATTATTGTGCGAAACAACTGTGCCATGCCAAAGTTATTTTAGCTCAGAACTGATCAATTGTATGTGCTTAGCAGACTTGGGGAAATTACAATAGCTCCACCCACTGTTAACTGGCTGCACTTAATTAACCCTTAGTTAGTAGGTTAACAGCAAAATGAATCAAAAGGTAGACGATGGGCATGTGTGAGAGATAAATTGCAGAGACACAAGGGAATAAGGGGGAATGAACTAATGGGGTTGCTCCCCTGAGAGCTGAGATTAGCTGAATTACCTCTTTCAGTGTTGTCATAGATACGAGTGAAAGAGTGAGGTTTTTCTTTTCGTTTCTTTTGGTACTGAGAAAGTCGTAAATCTGTGTTTGGAGCTATTGATTATAAGGTTGGAGTAACCCCAAACTATTCTTGATGTTTACTACTTCCAATGCTTGAAAGGGGGACGAATTTAGGTTCCCTGTTTTACTTCCACAGTGTCCTTCATGGAAATGGTTTATTACAGTGCCGACATTGTAACATGTGGAAACAAAGAATTGCAGACGTTGGTAAATACACAAAAGGACACAGTGTTGGAATAACTCAGCAGGTCAGGCAGCATTTCAGGAGAACATGGATCTGTGATGCTTTGGGTCAAGACCCTTCTTCCGACTGTCTGAAGAAGTCTTGACCCAAAATGTCACTGTTCCATGTTCTCCAGAAATGCTGCCTGGTCCGTTGAGTTACTCCAGCACTTGGTGACCTACAGTATTATATGCATCACTATACTTTGTTACAGCAGTAAGTTTCACACAGCAGCGGTATTTGCTCTCAATACCTGGCTTCAGTCAGCCCTCTCTCTCACACACAGCCCACCACATAATACACACCTTTTTTGTCACTTTTGATGCCGTGGTCACCTCCGCAGGGTCAGCTGATTTAGGTTTATCTTCAGGTTGTGGCAATACCCCATTGAATCCTTGCACAAACCAGCTGAGCACTCCACCTCCTGAGTCCCTGTCCCTGCAAAAAAAAATCCAAACCACCATTCTTACACTCCACTGCCTCTTCTCTGCAGGTAGTATCATCAAAGGGCAAGAGCTGCATGCACTGGCAGCAGAATAAGGCTGAGATCAAAAGGATCAAATGCAGACAGAAGAGAAGAACACAGTGGGACATCTGCAGGTGTTTCCAACAGCAGGAAAGAGTGCAACAAGAAGACAGCACATGAGGAAATACAGAGAAATGGTGCAATCAAGACAGCAATGATGAAGGTAGAACAGACAAGGAGAACAGAAGAGGAGGGAAAATATTTGAAAACAAATTGATAATTGCAGTTTTATAACATGAAAAACATAATTTTGGCATTATGAATGTTTCATGTTGCTGTCCATATTTTTATAACTGTCCCGATTCCTTTAGAGTGTTGCAAGACTGTAGCCTTTGATGATGCAGTCTTATTGTAAAGATGTCTTTGGCTTTGGAAATATGACAAAAAAATTACAAATGTCAAAACGTTCCAAGTCAAAGGGGATTAAAGTATCGTACATTTGTATCTTCATTGGGAAATAGTTATCAGTGCATAAAAAATGGATGGACTATTTTCTTCACGAACTGTGTTCCATATACGATTAGCAAAATACTACCTGATTTTGTTGGAAACAAGAACCACCAACATATACTTGAGTTCAGGTTTACCAAATGGTAAAAAATATAGATCATGACTATTGGGATTGTGGATGACTCAACTGAGGTGATAGAATATTATGAGGATTTGAAAGGGTAGGGTCAGAGAAATAATTCCCTCTGTGAATTCCACAGAGACATTGTCCATTCAGGAACTAAATCAAAAGACAGTGTTTCATACAGAA
Source organism: Leucoraja erinaceus (assembly GCF_028641065.1). Taxonomy (NCBI): domain Eukaryota; kingdom Metazoa; phylum Chordata; class Chondrichthyes; order Rajiformes; family Rajidae; genus Leucoraja; species Leucoraja erinaceus. The sequence continues at coordinate 15,199,203 of NC_073393.1, read as the reverse complement.
GGCTGAGGAAATCTGAAACTCAGTCTTCTGAAGGTTTGTACTTGGTGGATCAAATTAAAATTCTATGACATTTGATAGGTTTTTATTAGCTAAGGGAATCGTGCAGCAGGGATCTGAGTGAATGAATGGGTTTGAATGAGTTGACTGAATTGTGGAACAGGCTTGAAGGTTTAATGACGTGTTCCAACACGATGCAAAAGATTAGACTTCTTCCTAATGATTATGGTACACGTACCTACTTATCACGGCACACGAGAGACCAGATAGCTCATTATATCCATGCCAATTCACAACAAATCAATTCCCTCTCTCCTTATTATCCCTTAGCAAATTATTTAGTCTTACTCACAAATCCCCATCACCAATTAAACTCCCAATATCTTTTGTTGATGCGGGAGGAAATTGGAGAGACTGGTGAAAAACCAGTGGAAGAGCATGCAATCTTCACACAGGCAGCACCTGTGGCCATAATCAAAACCCGAGTCGCTGGAGCTGTGAGGTAGCGGTGCTAACTGTGGCCTACGGTGCTGCACACTGATTCATTTTTACCTCCTCACCCAGGGAACCCTTTACAGTGGCAAACTCTTGACTTCTTGTGTATCACATTCTTGTACCCAAGACAAAGTGCATTACTATCCCAGCAGTACTGGATCCAAGAGCCACAGTACTGAATCGAGTTTCACTGTACCTTAATTGACAGACCTTTGAAACAGATTGTCAGGCAGCATTTCACAGAAATACCATTGTCTACCATGCAGCAAAGTAACGGTAAGTTTGGTTCCCTGATAACTTGTAACACTGATCATGATTACTGAGCTATTGAGCTTTAATGAGCAAAGAACATCATTCCTCGCACTTTGAGCATAAAAAGCAATAAAAAGCAATTTATTTTAACAAGAAGGCGAGCTTACTGTTGATGCTGGTTAGATGGAGCTTCACCAACACATGGTTGACTTGATGATTGCGTCTCTGGAGCTGGAGCTGGAGCAGGAGCACTCACTGGAACTGGAGCTGGTGCTTTCTCTGGAACTGGAGCCGGAACCGGAGCTGGTGCTGAAGCTGCAGCTGGTGGAGGTGCCTTAGACTCTGCCAATAGAAATAAGCCTTCTGAATAATTCTTGGCGCTGAGTTGGAAAAGGGGGAAACCATCAGCCAGTATTCCAATTTCTGATTGCTAATCAGCAACTCCAAGTTGAAAATATATATTTGCGTATCTGTTGGTGTTAGCAGGATTAAGTTCTGCCCACACAGTGAAATAGTTTATCAATCAATGAGCAGTCAAGACAGCTTTTGAAAGGTAGGCACTGAAAGGCAACCACTGTCACCACAGAGCCTGATGTCTTAAACAGGTCAGGAGAAAGCTGAGGAGGGAAGACAAAAGGACAAGCAAACTGTTCATTCTAATGTTTCTACTGTTCAAAATTTAAGATTTGGAGACATAAGTTCAAATTGCCAAAAGCTGAGATAAAGGCAGAAAACCTTTTCTCTGAGGAAAGGTACCGCACAGATCATGAATCTGGGCTGTGAGATTGATTTTTTTGTTGCACACAAATCCCTTCTTGAGAGGGTTCACAATTATAAATCGAGAAGTGGAAATTTTCATTTTCAATGGAATGAATATTCTCAGAAATTCAAAAAATAATGTTAAATTAGGATGGCAAAAGGTGTGTTAGGTTTTAGTGCACATGCTCTGAGTAGAGATGTTTTGCTTATATATATGCGATGAGAGAGAGAGAGCAAGGGCTATCAGAAGTTAGAGAAGTCAATGTTCATACTGCTGGGGAGTTTACATCCCAGCAGTATGAACATTCACTGCTCTTTCGATAGCCCTTGCTTTCTCTCTCCATCCCCTCCCCCTTCCCAGTGCTCCCACCAGTCTTACTTTCTATCTTTGTCCCTCCCCTGACATCAGTCTGAAGAAGGGTCTCGACCCGAAACGTCGCCAATTCCATCTCTCCATAGACGTTGCCTCACCCGCTGAGTTACTCCAGCATTTTGTGTCTACATTTAATCATAATTATATTGGGCGGTTGTGTGGAGACAAGACACTGAATGGTTGATTTCTGACTCTGTTTACATCGGCGTGATATTTGACTCAGCACTGAAATTTGACAAACAAGTCAATGCCGTGGTAAGAGCTAGCTTCTTTCAGCTTCGGACGATAGCTAAAATAAAACAATTCCTCCACTTTGATGACCTCGAAAAGATCATCCACACATTTATCTCCTCCCGCCTAGATTACTGCAACTCTCTTTACACTGGCATCAGCCAATCTTCCCTGTCCCGCCTGCAACTGGTCCAAAACGCTGCAGCGAGACTCCTGACGGGCACCCGAAAAAGGGACCACATCACCCCGATCCTGGCCTCTCTCCACTGGCTCCCTGTGCGGTTCCGTATACATTTCAAGACCCTCCTCTATGTCTACAAAGCCCTCAATGGGCTTTCCCCCTCCTACATTAAAAGTCTTCTCACCCACCACTCCACCTCCAGGTCCCTCAGATCGGCCGACTTGGGGCTGCTGAATATCCTGCGGTCTAGGCATAAGCTTAGGGGCGACCTCACCTTTGCGGTTGCAGCTCCTAGACTGTGGAACAGCATCCCCTTTCCCATCAGAACTGCCCCCTCCATCGACTCCTTTAAGTCAAGACTAAAAACTTATCTATACTCCCAAGCCTTTCCTGACGTCCACTGAGCGAGGGCTATATGTATGTCGTTTGTTTGTTTATATTATTCTTATAACAAATGTAAAGCACTTTGGCCAACGAGAGTTGTTTTTTAAATGTGCTATATAAATAAATGTGACTTGACTGTTATATTTTATACCATGGGAATTTGTTGGTCTTTCGGTATACTGGACCGAGGAATCCAACCCTAGAGGGAGGTGGAGGCTCAGTTGTTGAGGATATTCAAAGCTGAGAGGCTTTTGGGCATAGAATCAAAGGACGTGAGGACAAAGCTGGAAAGAGACCAAAACACAGTATTTGTTGTGGTCTAACTGAATGGGAGCACAACACTCCAGCAACTATTTATTTTAATTTTATATTCTTAAAACAATCCCATTTATCTGGTATGTTGGATCCATTTAAACTTTTTTTAATATTTGTTAATATATGACTTCCCAAGGAACAGTTAGCATTAATGTAACACAGCAGCTTAATTAAAGAACATATGATTTATCACCTTGTGAACATTAAACCAATCACAATCAGAAATCATGTTCTGTCACTACTACATTTATTTAGGTTTCTGAGAGCGAAGTCTGAGTAGATCAAACGCCAACCACTAACCGGTTTATCCTAATTATAAACGAATATTTACCTTCGATTGGTTCTTTTTCCTTATTCTGTTTGATGGAATCCATATATATATATATATATACATTGATGGAGAGTAAAAAAGTAAAAAATAGACAAATGTTGGTGATTCAAGAATGCACAAACAGGTTAGAATATGGAAAAAGATAAGACTGGGTAGGAACAGAATTCTGAAATAATATAACTCACTTCTCACTTATTAACACACTCACTACAGTCTGAAGAAGAGTCCTGACCCTAAACATCGCCTGTCCATGTTCTCCAGATATGCTGCCTGACGTGCTGAAGGGCCTGTCCCACTTAGGCAACTGCCAGGGACTAGTTTTAATGGAATTCACCTACGACACCTGGCGACAACCTACGACACTGTAAACATTTTCAGAATAACATTCACTCCTTTATCATGCAGAATTTAGCAATCTGGAGAATTGGTAATTTCAAAATTATCATTGACGTTTTTAATGTGTAGTATTTCAATTTACAATATACTATTCACTTTCTTCAGGGAAGCACAGTGGCTCTGGTTTCCTCCAACATCCCAAAGATGTGTAGGTTGGTGGGTTAAATGGCCACTGTAAATTGCCACCAGTATGCTGGTGAGGGTTAGAATCTGTGTGGAGATAATGAGAATGTGGGGAAAATAAAATGTATGATTGATGAAGATGGGTGATTGATGGTCAGCAAGAACCTGGTGGGCCAAAGAGTCAAACAGCACAGAAACAGGCCTTAACTTTCTTTATTTTGCACTCCAGTATCCCACTTCCCTCCTCCATCATGTAAAATTCCAATGTCCCATCTATCCGCCCAATTGCAAAGTATTCTAGTACAATATTCTCACTATAATTAAAGACAATTCTAATATAATATTCCCTTCTCTTTTGCATACATCTCCATATTGATAACAATTCTAATGTAAAAAATAAAATTAAATTTTTGAACACCATCTATGGAGGAGTATATTGTACAGAACCCAGTGTATCACCGTCCACAAACTTAACACATACTGTATAGTGTCTCCAACATAGTAAATTGTCTTATGGTTCTTCACACGATCATAAACAAACAAAATAATGCATCAAAATGTTATTGCAGGTGACCGCTGCTTGGTTATAAAGATAGGTTTTGAGGAGTGCAGTGACCTAAAGGAGAAGGTAGATACACAGAGAAGAGGAAGTTAGGGGAAGGAATTCCAGAGTTTGGAGTTGGGGCAGCTAAAGGCATGCCACCAATGAAGGAATCGGTTAATAACAGGGTATACGAAATCTTAAAGGATCGTAGGGCTGATGGTATTACATTACAGAGACTGGCAACACTTTAGCAGATAAAATGAAAGTTTTAACATTGAGACATTGCTATTTCAGTGAGCAAAGAGGTGATCTGTAGATAGGATGGTACATGTTGGTATGGGACAAGCTTAAAATGCTCACATAACCAAATGCATTATAAATGTACAAACCTTTATCATGGTAATTGTTTAATTGGAGACATTTACCTCTGCATTCTTCTCAGAATCAGATGCACCTTTAGGAAGTCTTGAGTTATCAATATGTGGTGGGATAAATCTGCTCGCATATTGTGCAATCCAGAACAGGACTCCGCCCCCAGAACTGCAACAAATATTCAAGAGGAATTACATCTGCTAAACCTGCAGTCAGAACAATGAAGAAGTGGACAAGTGAGGGCATTGAAAACCTACAGTCCTGCTTTGACTGCTCTGATTGGAATGTGTTCAGGGAAGCAACCACAAGCCTCAATGAATATACAGACACGGTGATATATATCAGCTTTTGTGAGGACAGTTGCATTCCCACTGGGACCTGGATCAGGTTCAACAATGACAAGCCCTGGTTTACAGCAGAATTCAGACAGCTCCGCCAATCTAAAGATGAGGCCCACAGGAGCGGGGATGCAGACCTCTCTACAGGCAGGCCAAGTACAAGCTGAGAAGAGGAATCAGAGGAGCAGAGGTTGAGGAGCCGGTTCTCAGCTAATGACTCATCTTCAGTGTGGAAGGGCTTTCAAGAAATCACCAGCTACAAGAGGAAACCCCCCACCCCCCCGCTCCTGGGACAATCGTCAGTTGACCAACGACCTGAACAAGTTCTACTGCAAGTTCGATAGACAGAAACATTACCCCCTCCTCCACCCACTCCTCCCCAATTACCACTTCACACCTACGTGCAGCCTGACTCCAGTCTGTAAAGAATGGTGGTGGCCCGTCGGTAACAACGATGGCTGATTGTGCAGTCTCAATTCTGGTGAGTTCTGACATGGCTCACGAGTCCAATTCATGAGCCGCACACTAGAGGGCGGTGGGGAGCAGATGAAGGCCATTGCTGGCGGGTTCTGGGCGGCAGCCTTCCTCCTCTCCCTGGCTTTGGTGAGTCGCTCTAGACGGCGCTCCTTGAAGCTGCCGGCTGCTGTTCGCATTGCTGTGCGCCAACGCGTTCTGTCGCTGGCGCAGGCTTCCAGTTGCTTTGACGCATGACCACAATTATGGAGATGGTCCTTGAAGCAATCTTGATGCAAAGAATGGACACTTCCCATCCCACCCCTCCCCAATCACCACTTCACACCCACTTACAGTCTGACTCCAGTCTGCAAAGACTGGGCCCTCGTCCACTGCCCACCCTCTCCTTGCTGCCCAACATCAGTCTGGCCACTTCTCCATCACTAATAATGGAAATTGAGGAGGTGGAGAAGTTATTCAGGAGATAGAAAAACAGGAAATCTCCAGGACCGGACGATGTTTCCCCCTCTACCCTCAAGCTCTGTGCTGAACAAATGGCACCAGTCTACGCAGACATTTTCAACCAGTCCCTGCAAACCCTGCCTACTTCAAAGTCTCCACTATTGTCCCTGTACCCAAAAAGCAAAGGATTATGGTCTTAACGACTACAGGCCTGTCGCACTGACCTCTGTAATCATGAAGACCCTTGACAGTCTTGTGCTGGCCCATCCAAAAAATATCACAAGCCCCCTGCAGTTGCATACCAGGCCAATAGATCAGTGGATGACGCAGTCAACCTAGGCCTGCACTTCATCCTCCAGCAACTAGACTGCCAGGGGACCTATGCAAGGATTTTGTTTGTGGATTTTAGGTCTGCATTCAACACCATTGTGCCAGAGCTACTACACTCCAAACTCTTCCAGATGACTGTGCCTGAACCCCTCTGTCAGTGGATCGCCAACTTCCTGACAGACAGGAAGCAGCATGTGAGGCTGGGAAATCTCGGACCCGCTGACCCTCAGCATAGGAGCACCACAAGGCTGCGTACTCTCCCCTCTCCTCTACTCTCTCTACACCAACGACTGCACCTCCACAGACTCTTCTGTCAAGCTTCTCACGTTTGTGGATGACACAACCCTGATTGGACTGATCCAGGATGGGGAGGAATTTGCCTACAGACAGGAAGTGACACAGCTGGCATCCTGGTGCCATCACAACAACCTGGAGCTCAATGCTCTTAAGGCAGTGGAATTGATAGTAGACTTTAGGAGAGCTCCCCCTCCCCTCCCCATCAACAAAACCACAGTCACATCTGTGGAGTCGTTTAAGTTCCTTGGAACCATCATCTCCAGGGACCTTAAATGGGAGGCCACCATCGACTCCACAGTCAAAAAGGCCCAACAGAGGATGCACTTCCTGCGGCAGCTGAGAAAACACAATCTACCACAGGCAATGATGGTCCAGTTTTATACTGCCATCATAGAGTCTGTCCTCACCTTCTCCATCATGGTCCGGTTTGGCTCAGCCACCAAGCATGACATCCGGAGGCTGCAGAACATCGTTCGATCAGCCAAGAAGGTTGTTGCTGCAACCTTCCCCCCATCAACGAACTGTACACTACAAGATCCAGGAAGTGAGTGGGTAAGATCATCTCTGACCCCTCTCACCCTGGCCACAAACTCTTTGAATCACTTCCCTCTGCAGAGTGACTGTCAAAGTCGCCACAGCCAGACATAAAAACAGCTTTTTTCCACGAGCAGTAGTTCTACTCAATAACCGAATATCTGTAGCCTCCTTTTGTTCTGGTATTTTATTTCATTCTTCACATGTTTAAATTATAATGTTTTATTCTTAATTGTTTACTGTATATCGTGTTGTTACTTGCGAGCAAAGCACAAAGGCAAATTCCTTGTATGTACACATACTTGGCTAATAAAATCTATTCAAGTCAATGACAACAGTCAGAGATGGTCTTACCTTCCACTACCTGCAACCTCCGGCAACCACCTGCAACCTCCGGCAACCACCTGCAACCTCTGGCAACCACCTTCAAATAGCATCGCAACCGGCTTCGACTAAAAAATTACTGATATTTAAAACGGAAACCTGAATTTCCATTCAGGTTTCCTAAGTGGGACAGGGGCATAAGGGTAAAAAGACTCTAATGGGACTCGATATAGGGTGCAATTGAACCAGGAGGTAAAATTGGCATGTAGTGAAGGTAATGCTACGGTTGTTATGGGAGATTTCAACATGCAGGTAGTCTGGAAAAAGCAGGTTGGTACTGGACCCCATGAAAGGGAGTTTGTCGAGTGCCTCCGTGATGGATTCGTGTATTAGAGCCTACCAGGGAGAAGGCAATTCTGGATTTAGTGTTATGTAATGAACCGGATTTGATAAAGGAACTTGAGGTTAAGGAGCCATTAGGAGGTAGTGATCATAATATGGTCAAGTTTAATCTAGATGGGGCTCTTAAAGATAGCAGAGTCAGGGGATGTGGGGAGAAGGCAGGAACGGGGTACCGATTGGGGATGATCAGCCATGATCACATTAAATGGCGGTGCTGGCTCGAAGGGCCGAATGGCCTACTCCTGCACCTATTGTCTATGGGGAGGCGGAGGGGGAGACGGAGGGGGAGAGGGAGAGGGAGAGGGAGAGATAGAGATAGCCACATGAATCCTACAGAATAAGAGATGGGATTTTGTCACTGGTTCTAATTGTAACTATTCTAAAGAATGTGGTCAAATACCTGAACAGGATCACTGTACAGAATGCAAAAGAAGTAACAGGGTCAATGGCCATAGGCAGCACCTCGAGACATACGTGCCATATATTTAAGTGGCAGGGTCAGTTTTAATCGATAAAGAGTACATGATTCAAAAGATTGGAATAGCGACCTGCACATAAAAAATTAGTCACTGTGACCTTATGGAAAATTATCTTATTCCATAACTCGGTCCATTCTATTTGTTGGTAGAAAGTCTGTTACAAAATGAATAAACCCAGCAAATGTAAACCCAATAAAATGTTACCAAAAATAACGTTGTCTCAAATGCGTTGGTCTGTCAAAATGTAACTTAATGGAAATTGTGGCCAGTACCTGGGGAATGCAGTGGACGCTGCAGTGTGGCCAGTTTCACCCTCTTTTCGTCCTGCATCAGAACAGTCGCCTATGGTGGAAACATCTCAAATTAGATTGTGGGAAGAAAAAAAACAACCTTGCTCAGTTTCTACATTCCTGGTGCAGCACGCACTCTCGGAGGGTATCCTAAGGACTGACGCCATAAAAGTAACAACAAGAACGAAGGAACAGAATTGGGCATTCACTACATTATACATCTGGAGTTGCAAATGTATTCATTGCCTACTATTTCAATTAGTTTACCAGGAATTTGAGTTGAATAAAAAGAATAAATAAAAGACTTAACTGAAAAAGAATGCGGCTAATTGTAAAGATTTGCAATGCAATTTACAAACAAAATATATAAAATGCAAAATAGTTAAAGGTCATACAATATTTTTGTGAAACGCAAATTGTTTATAACTAATTTGATTATGGAAGTATTGCAAGTGAGTCGGAAGATACTTTAAATACTAAATGTTGAGCTATGTAAACAAAGGTTGTGGTGGGAATATGTTTTAGAATATCTCAATTCAATTATGTACATTATGGGAAAGAGTTCATAAGTTGTAGCAGAATTAGGCCATCCGGCCCATCGAAGACTACTCCGCCATACAATCATGGCTGATCTATCTTTCCCCCTCAACCCCTAATTTCTCCCCATAACCCCTGACACCTGTACAAATCAGGAAAGAGAGTGACTAGAGAGAGAATATTTCCATTGGAAACCAAAACAGTTATCTCTGTGCGGAGCCAAAGGAGATGTGCATGGTCCTTAATGAGTAATTCTCCTATGTGTTTATTGTGGGCAACAATCTGAAGACTAGGGATTAGTCCATAGGTAATGTAAGTGTTTTGAAAACAGTCGGTATTACAGTCGAGGAGGTGCTGAACATCCTGGGGTGAATGAAGGTGAATAACTTTCCTGGGAGAAATCAAATATATCTAAGGACACTGGGAAGTTAGAGAAGAAGTTGCAGGCACCCTGGCTGAGATATATGAATCATCATTAGATGCGGGTTAGGTGCTAGAAGACTGGAGGGTGTTTAATATTGTGCCTCTATTTAAAATTGGTTGCAAGGAAAAGCCTGACAACTATAAGCCAGTGAGCTTAATGTGTGTGATAGACAAGTTATTGGAGAGTATTCTGAATCATAATATACAGTGCCCTCCATAATGTTTGGGACAAAGACCCATAATTTATTTATTTGCCTCTGTACTCCACAATTTGAGATTTGTAATAGAAAAAAATCACACGTGGTTAAAGTGCACACTGTCAGGTTTTAATAAAACCCATTTTTATACATTTTGGTTTTACCATGTAGAAATTACAGCAGTGTTTATACGCAGATAGGATGTGTCTATACACTTCAGAATTCATTATGCTACTACCACCAGCAATTGTATCATCAATGAAGATAAGTGAGCCACTACCTACAGCAGTCATACATGCCCAGGCCATGACACCCCCACCATCACGTTTCACAGATGAGATGGTAACCTTTAGATCTTGGGCAGTTCCTTCTCTCCTCCATACTTTGCTCTTGCTGTCACTCTGATATGTTAATCATTATCTCATCAGTCCATAAAACCTTTTTCCAGAACTGTGGTTGCTCTTTTAAGTACTCCTTGGCAAACTGTAACCTGGCCATCTTATTTTTGCAGCTAACCAGTGGTTTGCATCTTGCAGTGTAGCCTCTGCATTTATGTTCATGAAGTCTTCTGAGGACAGTGGTCATTGATAAATCCACATCTGACTCCTGAAGAGTGTTTCTGATCTGTTGGACAGGAGTTTGGGGATTTTTCCTTATTATAGAGAGAATTCTTCTGTCATTAGATGTGGAAGTCTTGCCTGGCCTGCCAGCTCCTTTGCGATTAGTAAGCTCACCAGTGTTCTCTTTCTTCTTAATGATGTTCCAAACAGTTGATTTTGGTAAGCCTAAGGTTTGTCTGATGTCTCTAACAGTTTTATTCGTGTTTCTCCGTCGTCTCATAATGGCTTCTTTGATTTTCATTGGCACAACTTTGGTCCTCGTGTTGATGAACAGCAGTAAAAGTTTCCAAAGGTGATGGAAAGACTGGAGGAAAGACTAGGTGCTGAGAGCTCTTTTCTACCTGTATTAAGGAGGCATTTAAACACACCTGAGCAACTACATACACCTGTGAAGCCATGTGTCCCAAATTATGATGCCCTGAAATGGGGGGACTATGTATAAATACAGCTGTAATTTCTAAATGGTGAAACCAAAATGTATACAAATTCCCTTTAATAAAATCTGACAATGTGCACTTTAACCACATGTGATTTTTGCTGTTACAAATCTCAAATTGTGGGGTACTGAGGCAAATAAATAAATGATGGTTCTTTGTTCCAACATTATGGAGGGCACTGTATATACGTATTTGGATCGACAGGGGCTGATTAGGGATAGTCAGCACGGTATTGTACGTGGGAGATCATGTCTTACGAATCTGATTGAATTTTCTGAAGAAGTAAATAAAAGGGTTAATGGGGCAAAGTCGCAGACGTTGTCTATATGGACTTCAGCAAGGCACTTGATAAGTTTCCAGGTGGTAGGCTGTGCTGGAAGGTTAGATCACATGGGATCCAGGGAGAGCCATCCAACTCGATAGAGAATTGGCTTCATTCAGGGAAGGGTGATGATGGAAGGTCGTTTATCAAACTGGAGGCTTGTGACTAGTAGGGCGCCTCAGGGATCTTCATCTCTTTTGATCTCTTAGATTTCTTTATCTCTGTAACTCCCTCTCCCCTGACGTTCAATCTGAAGAAGGGTCTCGACCTGAAACATCACCCATTCCTTCTATCCAGAGATGCTGCCTGTCCCGCTGAGTTACTCCAGCATTTTGTGCCCATATTCAGGGATCAATGATGGGCCCTTGGTTGTTTGTGGTTTATATCAATGATTTGGATGAGAATGCACAAGGCATGATTAGTAAGTTTGCAGATGACATTAATGTGGGTGGCATTGGAGATAGCGAAGATGATTATCAAAAACTGCAGCAGAATCTTAATTGGTTGGGCAGGTGTGGTTGAGGAATGGTTAATGGAGGATGCTAGGAAAATGCACAAAATTGTTCAGCTCAGGGTAAGTCACTTACCAACTGCACATCACTTGAGTTACCAGACCATTTCGTTCCGTTGATCTCTTTGTTTTCATCATTAAAACAACAGGAATGATGAATGAATGATGAATGAATATGTTTATTGTCATTGCACAGTACTGTGCAACAAAATTCCATTACATCTCCTCCGGTTAAAAAAATACAAACACGACAACCATTGACACATGTGTACACTTATTAGTAAAATAATAAATTAGTATTTAAAAAGAATTTGGCGGCATTTCTTGGAATTACATTTTGCTTCCCCAGTGTTCTCTGTTGGAATTTAGCTCTTTTATCGCAAATGGGTAGAAACTATTTTTTAGTCTACCGGTGCGAGCCTTCAGAGACCTGAATCGCCTCCCAGAGGGTAGCAGAGTGAAAAGGTGGTTGGCAGGGTGGGATGTGTCCTGCTTGATGTTTGTGGCCCCGCGTAAGCATCGGGCCCTATATATATCATCCAAGGAGGGCAGTTGAGCGTTTGTAATGCTCTGTGCAGTTTTTATAATTCCCTGCAGCGCCCTCCTCTCAGCCACAGTACAGCTAGCAAACCACACCAGGATTCCATAGGAGAGGATACTTTCCACGGCGCATCGGTAGAAGGCCAACAGCAGCGGCTGTGAGACGTTTGCTCTCCGCAGAGACCTCAGGAAATACAGCCGCTGATGTGACTTCTTCACGAGAGTGACGGTGGATAATGCATTGGATAACAACAAAGGTTTGGAATTTAATAGGATTGAAGAGAATGGATTATCCTTACTTCTGTCATGAGAATTGTTGGACTCTGTACCGGCTGACATAATATTAGTTGAGCTCCCACTTTATATTATCAGCCTAATAATCTGAGTCTATCAGTAGTACTTCACAGTATGGTATCAATAGGGCACTCATCACAATTCTAACGTAATAAACAAACTCACCTGCTTCATTTTTAGATTTTTCCGGTTCCACCATTTTCTATTGGAAATTAAAAGACAACTGCTTAGAATCAAATTGAAATTTAAATCAATTTTAGACTCATACTATAATATTTAATTCAAAATCAACATTATACAGAGTTTACACAAACAGCAAAAAATGAATTGCAGCACAAAGCAGGATTTAAAAACATATTAGACACAGAGATCCGTCACTTCTGGCTGAGGTGGCCAGCATGTTCTCTGTCTTAGTAGAAGTGGAAGTAAACAGTATAGTCCTATCTGAAAATAATTTGCATAATTTGTAATCTTATTTGAATTGAGTTGTCCTTCAATCTCATTCGAGAAAATAATCTAATTGTCTGGATGATGAATCACAGGAGCACTCCAAAAGGGCCTTTTTCTAAGTAAATTATACACAAAATTGACTTTTTTTTCCCTGGTAACTAATCATAGCTGTATGACGGCTCATGGAACATCTTACCTGTTTCTCATCAGGTGGAGAGCCATCCTTAACGTCAGGCCGAGTCTGCAGCTGAGGGGGGTGGGGAGCAACCTTTGCTATCCAGGTGAGCATCCTGTTTGGGAGCAAGAAAAAGGATGATAATCACAAATCCTAAAAATTACAGGGAACATTATGATGTTGTAACCATGCAAGCAAATTAGGATATATATTGTTACATGAATGTTTAGATATTGACTATTTTATTTATGGTTATATTTTTATAGTGTAGAATCAGTACCTTTAGTTTAGAGATACAGCATGAAAACAGGCCCTTCAGTGCACCAAGTCCATGCCAACCATCAATCATCCATTCACACTTCTATGTTATCCTACTTTAGCATCCATTTCCAATACACTCGAGGTCATTTTCAGAGGCCAATTAACCTACATACCTGCATGTCTTTGGGTTGTGAGAGGAAACCAGAGCACCTGGAGGAAACCCACGTGGTCACAGGGAGAACATGCAAACTCCACACAGACAGCACCTGAGGTCAGGATCAAACCCGGGTCTCTGACGCTGCAAGGCAGCAGCTATACCGGCTGCACCACTGTGCCGCCCCACCAAGTTTGCGCTGACCATCAAGCCTCAATTGTACTAATCCCATTTCTCCCACTCTCACAGCATACCATTCATGTCCACACCATCCATCCCCTACTCTCTGGCCCAGGTTCACCCACTGTAGTCAATTCCTGGTTTGTGTTCATTGCTGAGTGGAGCATAGCTCCCTCATCTGGTCATTAGCTGCATCAGCAAGTGACCCATCATCACAAACACCTCCTACAGGGGAAGTGAGCTGTGGCTGCAGCGCATGGTCACAGGGAAAACATGCAAATTCCAAACAGACAGCACCCGAGGTTAGGATCAAACCGGGTCTCTGATACTGTAATGTAGCAGCTCTACCAGTTGCCACCATAGTGCAGAAAACATCACACTAAAAAAAAACATGATACAGGTGCATTAAAAGAGGTTATGATTAGTGACCAAGAAGTCCAATCAATTCATGAGAAGTGAATTTAAATCCCAACAGCATAGAGACATAGAAAATAGGTGCAGGCGGAGGCCATTTGGCCTTTCGAGCCTGCACCGCCATTCATTGTGATCATGACTGATTATCCACAATCAGTAACCCGTGCTTGCCTTCTCCCCATATCCCTTGATTCCGCTAGCTCTATCTAACTCCCTTTTAAATTCATCCAGTGAATTGGCTTCTACTGCCTTCTGTGGCAGAGAATTCCACAAATTCATAACTCTCTGGGTGAAAAAGTTTTTTCTCACCTCAGTTTTAAATTGCCTCCCCTTTATTCTTAGACTGTGTTCCCTGGTTTTGGACTCCCCCAACATTGGGTACAATTTTCCTGCATCTAGCTTGTCCAGTCGTTTTATAATTTTATACGTTTCTATAAGATAATCTCTCATCCTTCTAAATTGAATACGAGCCCAGTCTTTCCAATCTTTCCTCATATGACAGTCCCGCCATCCCGGGGATTAACCTCGAACCTACACTGCACTACCTCAATAGCAAGGATGTACTTCCTCAAATTAGGAGACCAAAACTGCACACAATACTCCAGGTGTGGTCTCAACAGGGCCCTGTACAACTGCAGAAGGACCTATACTCGTACTCCTATACTCAAATCCTCTCGTTATGACGGCCAACTTGCCATTAACTTTCTTCACTGCCTGCTGTACCTGCATGTTTACTTTCAGTGACTGGTGTACAAGGACACCCAGGTCTTGTTGCACTTCCCTTTTTCCTAATCTGACACCATTGAGATAATAATCTGCCTCCTTGTTCCAGTCGCCAAAGTGGATAACCTCACATTTATATACATTACAGCAGCTGGGGAATTTCATTCTGTTCATTTTTTTGAAATTCTGAAATAAACCAGTAGTAACATCAATGAAAATGACATTACCATTTTGTTATTAAAAACTTACTGGCTCGTGAATCTTCTTTACGGAAGGAATTCAACCATTTTTACCTGGTCTGAATATATGTAACATCCGACTCTAAGCCACACGTCTTTTAACTGCATTCTGAAGTCCACCAGCAAAACACTAAGTTCAGGGTCAACCAAGGGTGGGCATTAAAAGTCAGCCTGACCAGCTCATGAAAGAGTAAAATAATCTACAGCAACACTGTATAATTAAAAAGGATAGTAACTGTGGTGAGACAATCTCATTTTTCCAAATTGTTGATTTTGATCTGTCATTTTTCATTTAAAACAAGTGAACATGATAATCCTTCCAAATACGTAATCATAAGCAGTGTTCAGTGGGTCAATAAGCACTGCACTCAATCTCGACTGATTATCTGCTTTAAGACTATAAGATGTAGCCATTACTGGCTGGGTTATGCAGTATTCACTCAACATACAAACAAGTATTGTGAAAACCCAACTATTTAATGCTTTGATATTAAGTACAATTTACAGAATATTATAACCTACCCTTATTTATTTCTCAGTGGCATGTACGTCAACTATGTTCAAACCTTTTTACAATTAAGAACAAGCAAAATATACATAAACAAAATATTTCATAGATGCAGTTTGCAGATTTGGTGGACGCTTGTATTTTCTCCACCCTCAAAACATTGCAGTGCAGCATCTGAGCCGACAAGCATGAAAATCCACTCATCCCCAGACTTACCTGTGGCTTCAGAGATGTCAGTGAGCAGGGTCCATTCCTAAAAGTATGGTTTGATGTGCATGAAGCTTGTGCGTGTGAATTACTGTCCGCGGGCACTCTGGGACCTCTGGGAAGATTAAGCAACCACTCTGCAAGGAAAAAGATTAAGGTCATGCAGGACACTGCTGCACAGTAAAGTTACCGAGAGAGAAAACACAAACGAGAGAAAGAAAACAAACAAAAGAAAAACTAATTGGATGAAAGGACTGGACAAGCTAGATGCAGGAAAATTGTTCCCAATGTTGGGGGAGTCCAGAACCAGGGGCCACAGTGTAAGAATAAAGGGGAGGCCATTTAAAACTGAGATGAGAAAAAAACATTTTCACCCAGAGAGTTGTGAATTTGTGGAATTCTCTGCCACAGAAGGTAAGTAGAAGCCAATTCACTGGAATAATTAATCCTAGAATTTAGGAGATTCAGAGGGGACCTTATAGAAACTTACAAAATTCTTAAGGGGTTGGACAGGCTAGATGCAGATTGTTCCCGATGTTGGGGAAGTCCAGGACAAGGGGTCACAGCTTAAGGATAAGGGGGAAATCCTTTAAAACCGAGATGAGAAGAACTTTTTTCACACAGAGAGTGGTGAATCTCTGGAACTCTCTGCCACAGAGGGTAGTTGAGGCCAGTTCATTGGCTATATTTAAGAGGGAGTTAGATGTGGCCCTTGTGGCTAAGGGGATCAGGGGATATGGAGAGAAGGCAGGTACGGGATACTGAGTTGGATGATCAGCCATGGTCATATTGAATGGCGGTGCAGGCTCGAAGGGCCGAATGGCCTACTCCTGCACCTAATTTCTATGTTTCTATGTTTCTATGAAAGGAAACAGGAAATGAAGAGAAACTAATCAAGGCAACACATTGAATTGAAAGGCAGACAAAACTGGAAACTGAGGAAAGAGATTGTGTGGAAAAGGCAATATTCTTCAACATGCTGCTGGAGAAGACAGAGCCTGTTAGCCTGACAGTGAAAACATTTCCATAGCACAGATAAAGGCCATTAGGCTCGTCATGCCTTTGCTAAATCCATGTGTCCAAATGGTTGTGCCCACCCGACCGGCACTTTCTTCACAGTCCTAAGAAATATTCTGTTGTTGCCTATATTACCCATTCCAACAGAAAATCACTATCAGCCTGGGGTTGACAGTTATGTAGTTTAGTTTTGTTTATTGACACGTGTACCAAGATACAGTGAAAAGCTTTATAATCTGTCTCCATCATCCTTTCAGGCAGTCTTCTGGTTAACCTATAGTGATATTCACTCTTTTACATTCATTGGATGTCTAACTAACCTTCTCAACATAATTAGGAAATATCTGAGCATGATCATTGCAGTGGAATTTAATTTGGTTTTTACCAAAAAATAGCATAACAGTAAATCAGTTAATGGCAGGTTTCACACAATGGAAACAGCAGTGTACACGTACCCATAGCTCCTGGGTAAATGTGCAAATGTTTCTCAGTGTTGACCTGCATTTCTCACTCGAATACTCTGCAGTAACTGGTGCTATTAATGGAAAAGGTGATTGCCAGGGCCTCATAGGGCATAATCCCCAGGCCATTTAATGGTTCTGCTGAAAAATTGATGATCAATTTTGCACCAAAATTCCTGACCTTGCTGTTACACTTAGAACTGCAGGATTGTGACAAATAATGAACCCAGCTGAAACTAGGGTGAAGAGCAATCTTAATAACAACCACTAAATGGTGCTATACAGCTCACAGATCTACATATTTAGCCAAGTGTAGACGCCGCAACTGTTTCACCAAACACTTGCACTCGGTCCACCAAGGCTTGCTGGATCTCCTGGTTCCTAACCATTCCTCATCCCATTGCTGTTAGGACCTTTCTGCTCTGGGCTTCTCCATGGCCATAATGAGGTCACACACACTGGAGGAACTATACCTCATATTAGACTTGGGTGGCTTACAACCTTTACCCAGGTCAAGGGAGTTGAATTTTCCAATTTTAGTTAACTACATAACCCTCCCCCTCTCCCCCCACTATGCATATCTCCAGACATGCTGCCTGACTCGCTGACTTACTCCAGCACTGTCTTTTTTTGTAAACCAGCACCTGCAGGGGAACAAGAGAAGGAAATTGCATAAACAGGGAGCAGAGTGCCATACAAGAAATATTACACAGGATGCCTGTAGGAACTGCATCCCTGGGCAAATATTGTTGTCATAGTCGGCATGGGACATGGCCCTTCAGCCCACTGAGTCTCTGCTAGCCATCACACAACTATCTAAAGTGATCTATTTCTTATTCTCCCTACATTTCCATCAACCCCCCTGATTCTACCACTCAATCATATACCAGGGGAATTAACAATGCTTAATTAGCTTTCTTCCCCGCCCGCCCCACCATAATCAGGCTAAAGAATGGTCCTGTCCCTAAACGTCACCTATCCATGTTCTCCATAGATGCTGTCTGGCCCACTGATTTACTCCAGCACATTGTGTCCTATTGTGTAAACCAGCATCCACAGTTCCTTGCTTCTACTAATTAACCTGCATACCTTTGGGCTGTTGATGGGAACCGGAGCACCAGCAGCAAACAAATATCTAAACTCTGCACTGGAAGTCAGGAAGGAACCTGGACCACTGAAGCTGTGACTGAGCAGCTCTACCAGCTTGCACCACTATGTCTGTCTGCATAAATCAACCTGATCAGAGATAGGATTTCTCATTGCAATCCTGATATATTTATTCTAATGGACCTACGGTCAGTGATGTGATATTAGTAAAAACATTCACATTATGAGTTTGGCTATCGGTGTAGACCTAGAACCTGACATCCAGAAACAATAAAATAAAATCTCCTTCAAATCTCCTTGTGAATGATCCTGGTTCTGCTGACAGGCCAGTAGATTAATGATCTGATTATAATTCAGACACAGATTAACTGGTGCAGGTGCTGGAAATCTGGAAGACAACAGCGGCAGAAAAAAATAAAGATTTATTTTAAATGATTACCCTTACTTAAACATACAACAAACTAAGACACTGGCATGACATTGATTTCATTTGCAGATTAATTTTTCAATGATTAGTCATTTATAAACAAATTTATTTTAATTCACTCTGAAATAGAAACCTATTCTAAACTCTTGTTATTCAAGTGAGAGAATTTGAGGCCTGTTAGAGCCGTGCCATAATACCATTGACAGGTGTTTATTTCTTCTGTAATGGTCCCAGTGCTTGGTTGTTCTTGATTTATGCAATCGGAAATTAATATTTATCACCGGGCTTCATCTCAATGAAAATGGAAGGTTAATCTGCCTAATTTATTCTACTGGAACTGAATGGAAATTGTCCCCATTTATCATTAATTGCTTGTGAGCGAGAGATGCTTCTTTAGCAAGGACAGCTGATAATATCCATCCTTTACCGTCCAACAAATTCAGTGCATCTCATTAGCAGAGATTACTACTCCCAATCCTGCCCTATCCTGTTAACGGTTGCAGTAACCTTGAACTGCACTACGATTCTGATTTATTGTTGAGCAACTGCTAAAGTGGTGATTCACCATTTCTGGAGAAACTCTGGACATGAGACAAATCCCATTTTGTTGCAAATGAAACCTTCTCTCAGGTGATCTTTAAAACAAAACTGCCTGAGGTCACTTTGAGAATTCTTGACTGGCTGGCTCAGATATTTTTGGCACGGTCTAAGGGACAAGTCCTTTCTTGTAGCAAATCAGATGGCATTGAAAATCAGCAAAGATTTTAAGTCCTTCAAAACTTTTACTCAGCACATCAATATTTAAGCATATGGCAGTAAGAACAATTTCAGTAAGTGGAAGAGAACACGTGACAATGTCCATCATGTCAGGCAGTTAGTCCTCCACAGTTCAGGACGATTTCTTCAGTTTTACATTGTGGTACCCATATTGTATCCAAGGAAAATCCTGATGCACACCGCAATTAACTAGGAAGCACCAGTAGTGGCAGAATGGCCAGTGCAACTCTATCAAGAGTGTTTTATTATTATACTGGACCAAGTGGGACCCGTTGGGTCCCTGTCACACGGGAGGGCTAGTCCGCTAACGGACAACCTTCCCCAACTGCATCTCGCCATCCCTCTTCCTAACTCTATCCTCCTCCATTCCCTCTCATCCCCCAACACTCCCTCCCCCTCCTCTTCACCCTCCCTCTTCTCTCCCCTCCTCCCCCTTCCTCACCTCTCCCTCCCTCTCCCCTCAGTCACTCCCTCCCTCCCTCAATAACCCCTCTACCCTCCCTACCCCATCCTCTCCCTCTATCTCCCTGCTCCCCCACTCCTCCCCTCTCTCCTATCCCACTCCCCCACCAAACAAAATGTTAAAATACATTTTCTCCTCCTCCCCTTCCTCACCCCCCCCCCCCTTCCCTACAACAGTGTAACAAATCTCTCATTGCACTAAATCTCTCAGTCACCTAACCATGTTCTCCACAGACACCGTGTAACACAACATGGGCAGCATTGTAGCCTTGCTCGTATAGCCATTGCCTCACAGCTCCACCAATCCAGGCTCAATCCTGATCTCTGACATTGTCAGCGTGACCTTTGCACATTCGCCATCTGATTGCATGGATTTTCTCTGGGTGCTTCAGCTTCCTCCCACATCCAAAAGCATGTAGGATTGTGGTTTAATTGCCTCTGTTGTGTTGGTGTTGTAGAATTTGGAGAGATCTGATGTGATTATAGTGAAAGTTACATCTGATTAGTGTTAATTGGTTGACAGGAGGTGCCAACTTGGTGGGCTGAAAGGCCTGTTTCCATCATTGAAATGTCTAGATATCAGATGTCATCAGTAGGGGGAAGCAGAGGTGTACATACTGAGGCTGCCACCAACAGACAGCTGCAACAGTGTCCCACTCATGTGCTGTGCATTACCAGATCAAAAACAACCTCTTGGGGAAATTAAATCCATTGAAATGAAAACCATCAGAACAAATCACTTGCAGGAATGCCGCTCTGTGCTTTCCACGCTCAGAGATCTCAAGTGCTGTGGGTCTGACCTGTGAGTGGCAATGGAGGGCAGAGATATGGAAAATAACAGCATGAACAAAGTTCCAGAACAATAAACACATTTAAATCTGACATTAATATCTCCAAATCATGATACATGTTTTGCCCTAAGAGAAGAAGAGACACAAAAGAAGACACACAGCACCTGTGTGTGTTCCAGAAGGGGGGAATGTTTGTTTTCTATTAGTCTCGGAATTTCCAGACCTGAATAAGTCTTTATTACAGCATAAAGGCACACAAATCGAAGCTTACATTAGATAAGCCACCCAGAGCTTCCTGCAGGATAATTTCAAAGATTTGATAACACAACAGCTTCAGCTATAAACATCAGATAAATGTTTGCAAGGCAGATAACCTCTTGCCTATCCGTACATTATACATCAATGCCGGAGTTCTGTTGGGCTCTGGTCCAGGCCCGTCTGCTCAATGTTATGATTATTTCTCTTGTCAGTCCTTAGGGCCCTTGACCTGCCTGCTTGATGTAACTCCCGCGATTCAGCTGCAAAGAGCTGACCATGCAGCTGGAAGGAAAAAAAAATCAATAACCGTTGCCATGGATACAGGCTTTCCCGTCCCAGTGGGCCAAGGCCTGGGTCACATCCAGGGTTCGGGCCACACCTCAGGCAGCGAGGAAGCAGGCAAGTACTTTTCCTCTACGATGGAAACTGTGGTAGGAGAACAATAAACCTGTGTCAGCAAAATCCCAGCGCTCAGATTAGATGTGAAAAATGCAGAATCACCAAGAAAGGAAACAATGGCAGAAGGGTCTGAGAGAGTGCGATGCACCAGCAAATCGTTAAATTTAAAGGGTCTTGGAGGAAGAGAGAGCCTGATAAATTGCAGTTGTTGCCCTACTCGTACAAGGATTCGGCTCTCCCGTGCTGAATTTGCACATTTCTGCCTTCACATGGCAGCAGCATTAAAACATACATTTTTGCAGGAAGCAAGGAGGGCACAAACATAAGAACCCCTACCCCACCGATGAGCAAGTAACAGAGCTCGGGTGCAGCTTGAAACATGAGTGTGTGCCTCAGTGTGGTGGACATGTCTGCTCATCACATTAAGGGAAATGTGGTCATGCTGCACTGGGAGGGGGAGGGATGAAAAATATGTTGCTGGAGATTGAAACAGAAAAAAGTCCTGGGAGACAAGGAGCGCCGCCCATGGGCTTTTAACATCAGCTCAGCTGCTTTTGTAATTATCCTGATTAAAAGCTGCCTGGTTCTGCCTGACATCACCACACTGGTCTCTTTCCTGTCTGTGGCTCAATGATCCTCTTGCTTCTGGAGGGGCAGTGAGATAAATAATGGGCTTTACTGCTTCCATTGAAAACTAGTTGCAAACTAAACGTAAAATTCAGAATTTGGGTTTAGGCAAAAGTGCAAATGCCCTGAAAATAGGGGTTCATAATGCGTGTAAAATTCTTGTAGTTCCACATCATTTGGTCCAAATAGTGCAGCTGCTGCATGTGACATGGTGGTAAAAAGTGGAATCGTTACATTAAAGAACACCCGGCTTCAAAACTTGACAGTCAACCCTTGTTTCTCTTATGCTAATCTTGGTTATGGCAGCTGTGCGGAACATTCGCTTCCAGAATAAACTCCATAGAATAGAATCTAAGAATTATAGAAAGTGTACAACGTGGAAGGAGGCCATTCAGCCCATTGTGTCAGTGCCAGTCAAAAAAGGCTATGCCTATTCATATACTTCAGCACCATTGCCCAGCAGGCATGCGTGTCATTCTTCAAAGCAGCGGTGTGAAATCACAGATAACTGTAATGACTAAACATAGTAAGATTAGAGAAGAGATGCCAATTAAGTATATGATCAAGGGTGGGAGTGGAGGGCATGTAATCCCTCATCGTAACTCCTCATAAAATACAGATCAAACTTCAAACTGTGAAGTTCTTGTTTAATCTTATTATTTTACTTCGGAGTCACGTGAGTGACTACGTGAAGATTTTAAAGCTCTGTGATTTCATGCCGTGGAAACGAGTCCATGCATCATGTCTGCCTTGATGACTGTAGGAGGAATTGTGTTAACATAATTTGGACATGAATTCGACATTGAAATCATAAAATTTATTAACACAAAATTATAACCCCTTTTTATGGGTTTAAATTAATTTACAGAACTTAAAATTGTTTCTGCAAACGTTCCAGGTTTCATTACTGGTTTGTTGTAAAATAATTGGAATGTTTTTTCCCCCCAGACCATCCTGCTGCCTTGAGGATTTGGTCCATTGGTACATCCAACTGTATCGCTGCCGATGTAGCTGCAGCCCTGGTGGAATGAGATTTAAAAAATATTAGTATCCACCCCAGCCTGTGTTAGCACCTGTTTCAGCCATCTTGAGATGGTCTGGACCGTCACTCTTTTGTGTGGTTGCTTGTGGTTGACCAAAACGTGCCTTCTCATTTTCGTTTTCTCCATGTATAACGACAGATGTCTTACTGTACACAGACGGTCATCTGTTGGGTATGACCTAAATTGTATATTGAGGCCTGCTGATCCCTGTCTGTTCTGCTTTACTAACTCATAGATATGAAACGTAATATTTTCTGTTGAGGAAGTCATGTTGTCCAGTCTTAGTTTATGCAGTGACTGTACCCTCTGTGCCGTGACCAATGCCATTAGCATGACTGTTTTTAATGTCAGTCTGTGTAAGGACAGAGCTGTGCTGGATACCAATTCCTGAGCATCTTCAGGACAATACTTACGTCCCATATTTGGGAGTACCTGGTTCTTGGGGGATTAGTATTAAAAATTCCCCTCATAAGTTTTGTTACCAGTGGGTGAGTCCCAACAGTGTAACGCTCTGTCCCCTGCCATAGGTAAGTCGATAGGGCACTCCTGGCGCAGTTGATGGCACTGTAACTGAGCCCCTTATCATAGTGGAGGCCTGCCAGATATTCCAGAACAGACGGGATGTTCATGTCTCTGTAGGTGATGTTGTTTTTATGGCAGTACATCTCCCACTTCCTGATATAGACCAGATACTGTTTTTTGGTTGACTGTCTTTGGGCCGCCGAGATCATGTTCACTGTTCGGTCCATCAGTCCCAGTTGTAGTAGAGGTGTTTTTAAACTCCACAAATTAATAAGTTCAAATGTTTATGGCATGGGTGGCTATCCCTTGTTATGGGATGTAGCAATAAATCTGGTCTATGTGGGATGGTGATACATGGTTCTAATACCATGTTTAATACCACTGGGAACCATGGTTGAGTAGGCCAATCGGGTACTACCAAAATACCAGACGCAGAGTCTTGTTGTATTTTCCTTAATACCCGACTGATGAGGCAGAAAGGAGGGAATGCGTAAATAAACAATTTCCCCCAATGCAGCGAAAATGCATCTGTCGCCGCTGCCCCAGGGTCTGGTTCCCATGAAACATAATTTAATAACTGGTGGTTAAGTCTGGATGCGAATAGATCGATATCTGGTGTTCCATATTTTGCTGTAATATTAGCAAATACTTTTTTATTCAACATCCATTCGGTGTTTTCATTAAATTTGCGTGACCTGGTGTCTGCCACTAAATTTAGTCTTCCTGGTAGGTAAGTGGCTGATATCCAAATATCTCTCTGGATACACAATTGCCAAATTGTATTAGCCAGATTGTCACATGATGTTGATTTGTTTCCACCCATGTGGTTAATGTATGCTACCACGGTGGTATTGTCTATCTGTAGTCTAACATGCTGGTGATATGACCCAGTACAATATGACTTTAGGCCATGGAATGCACCCAACATTTCCAGGTAGTTTATGCCCAGTGTGAGTAATAATGATGCCTCCTGAGCAGTCCATCTACCTCCACAGCTGGTGATGGTATTGGTGGCTCCCCACCCAAGTGCACTGGCATCAGTTTGTAGTACCATGGAAGGGTTTCTGACAATGATTGGATTGGAACAAAGCCAGATGTTATCTATCCACCATTTTAGTTCCATTTTAGCTTTGATTGGTAGTTTCATAGGTCTGTCAAAGTGACCTGCATTCATTTAGAGTGCTTGGATTTTTGCTCTCTGTAAGTTTTGGTAATGTAGAGGTCCAAATTGTGTGGCTGGAAAGGCAGCCACCATTTTGCCAATTACTTTTGCTACCAATCTGAAGGATGGTTTGCTGATGTCAATGATGTTATTGCAAGCCTCTATTAAATCTCTAGCCTTTTCCTTGGGCAGAGTCACCGACATGTGAACTGAGGCAATGGTGAACCCCAAATAGACCATAGTAGTGGAAGGCGTTAGTTTAGATTTAACTGGATGGATAATAAATCCCAATTTTTCAAATAACTGTTTTGTGGCTGTTACAGTTTGTTTGGTCAATTCCAAAGTTTTGCCCACAATGAGTATGTCATCTAAATATGCCATGACCATGTGTTTACGTTTACGTAGAAACGCTAGGGCACGAACATTCGGTTCGTATATGTTGAACTGGAGGGCTGTACTTGTGTATAAACTCTATTGTATATCCCTGGATACTGCTTAAGATGTAAGTATCGGTTGTTAACATGCTCCATGCATTCAGAAAAGAGTGTAATCTCTCCCCAACCTCCATGCTCCCTGTATTTTGTAGGGAACCAGACCCACCTACCTCCATAGTTACCAGTGGCAGGTTTACTTATTTGTGTAGGTTCTTCGCTGCTGTTGTTGCGCTGGTGTCTGAATTTTCGGTTTGGTTGGCGTTGGAGGTCCCCACATCTTCCAAGAAGGCCGGCCTGGGCCATGGCCTAAAAAAGACTCATGTTTTGAGTACCGGGCCTTCGAGCTTTCACCAGTTCTGCTGGTGGGTGCGTAGGGGTGCTGTCTTTGGCTGTAGTGGGTTTTTGTTAGTCCCTTTTATCAGTCCAGTAGGTTCTCTCATTCCTGCAGCCCTTGCACACTTGTCTTTCCTTCTGCGGACCCCTCTTCCAGGTCAGCCCAGAACTGACCCGCAGTGCTCCCCTCTGATGAGGTAGAAGCACTGTGCAGCCCTTCAAGAGGTACTGCTGTGGGTTTATCATAGGGCCCACAGTGACCCGACTCCATCTCCCGGAGTCTGTCACGTTGGAGCAAATGCTCCATACACCGCTCCAGCGCTCTCGGGCGCTGGCCGCTCGCGGTTGTTCAAAGTCGGACTCCTCTGAGTCCACGACCTTGTTTGTTTTCGTGTCTAGCCTTTCCGCCCGGCCGCGTGGACCTGGCCGGTGCGGAGGCGACATCGGGCACAGCTGATCCCACTATCGGTGATCCGAGTGCCGCTGGCTGCTGCTGGCTGCCCACTGCTCCGCGGTCCTCCCTCACCAGCTTTGTCGCAGACCTTGTCTTCTCCACCTGTAATCAGCATGGGAAAACACAAAAAGACCACAGTTCTTACCTGCAGGTCCTGGTTTAAATTGTCGCTATGGTGGAACGTCGTTCCACCCCGCCTCCTGCCGTTATCGACTTGTCAAAAGTCGACGGCCCCATTCTGAATAGTCTCCCGCCCGGCCGTGGTGTTCTGGCTGGCGCAGGATCAGAATTCGGCACAGCTGATCCCTTACGGGGCTTGTGCCTTCAGCTGCTGCTGGCTCCAGCAACTTCGCGGTCCTCCCCAGCCAGCTTCACTCGCAGCACTTGTGAGCACTATTTTGTCCAGCTTCCCCCCCCCCCCCGTGTAAAACAGCGCGGGGACAAAAACTACCACAGAGTAAATCACTTGCCTGCAGGTCGCGGTTTCAAACTTACTGCTGCGGGGGAACGCTCCACCCCGCCTGTCGTTTCGCAAGCGTGAAAGCGACATGACACGCATGCGTCGTGGCGGGCTTCTTCACGTAGTCACTCACGTGACTCCGAAGTAAAATCCAAATGGAGGAGTACTGAGAATTTCAAATCACAACACAGAAGCCCAGTGAAAATGGTGAAAGGAAAGCACCCACCAAACTCATCAAGCACCTCCTCTCCCATTTGTGGCAGAGTCTGCAGAACTACAAGGACCTCAAAAGTCGCCTTGGATCCATTGAAGTGGAGATCAAATGTCTACAAATACGAGGGACGACTTTAGAACATTCCTTCGCTCCATAGATGCTCCCTCACCCACTGAGTTTCTCCAGCACTTTTGTCTACCTTAGAACATTTTCTTGTCTTTTCACATCTTAATCAAATGCATCACCCTCCGGCCTGGATTAAATTAATTTGGTGGTTTTATATCTTATTTGTCATTCTCTATTGGAGATCTGGAACTTTTACTTTTATGACCAGTCTGCCATGAGGGACTTGTCAAAAATCCACACTGCATACATTTAAATGCACTGTCCTCATTGATCCTCGTTATTTCCTCAAAAATTGAATCAAATTAGTTTATCATGAACTGCATTACCAATGCATTATGATTGTCCCTCATTTATCTATATCTTTAGAAATGGTTATATTATTTCTCAGAATTGATTACCTGATCTGTAATTAGTCATTGTATCTCTCCCCACTCTTTCAAACAATGACAGAACATTAGCCGCTGCCCAATCCTCTGTCACCACTGCTGTTGTCAGGGCAGAATGAGAAATTGCAGTCAGAGTCTCCACTGTTTCCTCCTTTGCTTCTTTTAATAGCCTTGGATACCACCTGAGTTTAGATATGTATTCACCTTCAAAGGGTCCTGAAGTCCCTCACATTTACTCTTTTCCTTTGTTTATCCCAGTAAAGGAATCATCTCCTTTTGTAAAAATAACTTCAAATTATTCACCGATAATCATATACACCATTTCAAAATAAGTTACCTTTTCAGTCCCTAATGAGCCCTGACCTTTCCTTTGTTATCCTCTAGTCAACATTAATTTAATTTGCTAATATTATTTTCCTACCTTCTCTTTTCGTTTTACTCCTTTCATTTTCTTTGTTATTCCATGCTTTTGCTCTCATCCTATCCTCTGTACATCTTGCCATCCAGGGGGTATTCTACAAAGTAGTCCTGTCCTTCTTTATGGGAATATATTTACCCTGAGGTCGTTGAATCTCCTTAAATGCCTCCGTTGCTCTGAGACTGATTTACTTTGAAGTAATTGTTTCCAGCCCACATTTGCAAACTCGCTTCTCTTGTTTAATAAAATTGGCTTTAACCTAATTTAGATCCTTCACTCTTATTTTATATTTTTCATAACTATGTTAACTGAATTATGATCACTACCACAAAATTGCTCTCCCACTGATGTTCGCTCCACCTACCCAGCTTCATTCCCTAAAGCTAATTCCAGAATTGGCCGTCTTCCTGCTCCTCTCATGTTGGCTGAAAAAATGTTCTCCTGAATTTAATTTAGGAATTCTATGTCTGCTGCACATTCAATACTGACTAGATCAGTGGGCGGAAGGGCCTGTTTCCACGCTGTATCTCAAAACTAAGAACTCAAGAAAATAGGAGCAGCGGTCGATCACTAAGCCCTGAAGTCTGCACCAACCTTCAATATGATCACGGCTGATCTGCCCCAGGCCTGAATTCCTTTTATGTGTTCATTTACCCCCCCCCCCCCCCCCCCCCCATCCTTCCAAATTAAAACTACCTCCTCTTTAAATGTTTTTACATAATTCCTGAGATTTACCATCCTCTCTGAGAAAAGCTCCTCCACATCACCGTTTTAAATGACTATCCTCTTATTTTCTAACTACATCCCCTTATTCAAGACTATCTCACGAATGGCAATATCTCAACAACGGTCATGTCTGCTCAAGATTCCTCTTATGTTTCAATGAGATCACTGCCATTAAAAGCATGTACTTTTACACTTGTTCAAATTATATTTGTATTCCTTTGTCTCCTTTGAGGCGTGTGCCCTTTAAGCCCTTTGGCAAAAGCTATTAGATTTGCCCTGTCCCTGAACAACAACACCACTGAGCAAGAGAGCCTCCAGACAGTAAATGGCATGGCCATGGAATGAGACATTCAAGGGCCCAATAACTTAAAACTCCAGCTTCTGGGAAAGACCACCATGGAAGTCATTTTTAAAAGTAGATCAGCTATTTGAAGCTCCAGGCCCTAACAGCAGCAGATCCCCTTCAAGGTAGGAAAAAAGGCAAAGTAAATCATGACAGGGTAGCACTGTTTGGCAATGAAAAGCCTGCAGATTTTGAGAGAAAAGCTGTTCATGGGAAATAAAGAACCACAGATTGCAGAAGTTTGGTAAAATCAGTTGAGTTGGAGTGGCTAAATATGATTCTGTAACTGATAACGACATTCAGACTTAAGTTTCTGAGCAAAAGCTCTTGTACTGCTTTGACTTCCTTATTCTGAATTAGAAGCTGTTGTGCTTGCATTAATAGTTAACTGTCTTGTCTTTGAACTTATTTAGTATTCCATTTAGAATATTATGTCTCTCCTTTCCCTTTCACAGGGAGACAACCAACAAATTGCAACATGCCAGATGTTGCTTGAGTTCTTAAAAACCTCAGGTGTGAGAATTTGAGAGTTAAAGGTCTGAACCTAACAAAGCAATAGAGTGCAAAGGAAGTAATTCAAGAGCAGCGGGAAAGAAGAGGTAATAAATTCCAACCAAGATGGGTAAATCAAAGGCTGGTCATGCTTGATTAGTTTAATAGAGCACTTTGAGGATACAATATTGCTGGATATCAGGTTTTTATTTTTTCAGAAGAAATCTGCTATTATTCTTCACATGATGTATAACAATGAACATCATTGCTAAAACAAACAAAGATTAATGTCACACAAGGCATGTATTGTTGAAGTAGCAGAGAAAAGAAGCAAATGTTAGAAGCAGATTGCACTGCCATAATTTACAAGGCAATGAAATTATTAATTGTGCAGTCAGGCTATCCTTTCAGTTAAAGTTAAAGAGTGTTTGAGTGAAATATTAACAACCGCACCATGTAATTGACGGTGATAACATATGGTTTTCAAACCAGGAATTTGTGAGAAAGCAATATTTAGCACCTAGGCCCCTCGTGATAAAATCATCTTTTTACACTTCTTAGCAACTAACAAACCATTTAATCTGACCTCCTCCTCCTCCACTGCAATATAATGTTACCCATAATGTTGGGTAGAAATGGTATAAATCCCAGGGGTAAAATGAAAAGCCTTAGCCAGTGAAAATTTGACCCCTGCCTGAGGACTTAAATCTTTTGATGTCCAACCTGATAGCAACTTCGTCCTCTAGACTCCTATCCCACCCAATGTATTATGCTCAAGGCAAGTGCCAAGATTGCAGGCATCCCTCAATCTCCTGGGCCTCACTTTCACGCCATAGAGCATTTATTTATGCAGCAGCCCATTTAATTGTAATGTCCTGAGCATTGTTGCATTTATTTCTTAATAGTCAATGTGACCTAATCTACAATACAATACAATACGGTTTTATTCGTCACATTGCACATAAAATGCAAGTGAAATGAATTTGCCAGCAGCGGTACAATGATAAAGAACACACAAAAAGACAATTAAAAAAAATAATAATTTAAAATAAAATCTGATCAGAACCTGAGGAATTTTCTTTTTCAAAGCCAGCATATAGCTGGGTCCTCCTAGCCTTGGTTTGGATCTTTTGTACAAGATACAAGATACATTTATTCGTCACATGTGCCAGATGGCACAGTGAAATGAAATTCCCATACAGCCATACAATAAAAATAAAGGACACAACACACGATAGAATTTAACATAAAACATCCCCACACAGCAGAATCAGAGTTTCCCACTGTGTGGGAAGGCACCAAAGTCAGTCTCTTCCTCCACTGATCCCCGTGGTCAGGGCCTCCCCAAGCCCTCCGCAGTTGCCGCTACGGGCGGCCCGATGTTCAGGCCCGCTCGCCGGAGTGTTGTAAGTCCGACGTCGGGGCTGCGGGACGTCCTCAGCGGCGTGAACACAGAGTCGGCCTCCTCCTACCGGAGTCGGCGGCTTCCAAAGTCCGTAGGCCGCGCGGGTGGAACTTGCTGCTGTAGACCCTCTGCAAGGCGCCCCAGGACTCCACGATGTTGTTCAGCGCCGCCCACGTTGGAAGCGTTAGAGTTGTCAGAAAGCTATCTTGTGTGATTGTGCAACTTTGCAAGCTGCCTGTGTCTTGGCACCAGCATGTGATCGGAAGTGAGATATTCACCTTTTGTTGTGCTTCAGATGCAGAACAACACGTAAGCACATTAATTACTAAGCTAATTTCCTGCCTTTTTCACTTAAAATGCTTGTGTTTTTTATCCCATCTCTAGAAGGGTAGAACAGTTCTGACCCTGGAAAAACATCGCACAATTATATTTTCTTCTCTCATTCCATTCCCCTTCAGTCGCTTGATTTTCCTTCAAGATTAGGTAATCCAGTTGTCTAAATGCCAGAAGTTGACTGGATGGTTATTGTCATTGGATCAGAAGTCTGGACCTCTCTAAACACACTGTGGGAGTATCTTTAACATATGAACACCAATGGTTCCAGAAGTCTTTTCAGCACCACGTTCTCTAGGGTGACTGTGGAAGGGAAACAAATGCTAGTCTTAATAGCACAACAAATATCCTGAACATGAATGAACACATTTTGAATTCTCAGTGAGAATACAGTAAAGACCAGATGGTATTCTGCCCAGCTTACATTTTCATACTTCCAAAACACTCAGCCACACATTGGACAGATTGAAAGGAGGTTAGTATGAGCTGTAGTGGGCCTTAAATTAATGAGCTAAGAAATATTTTGTGATAAATATGACTGTGTTAAAGAACAAAAAGGTGAGGGGAAACTTGGGGAGATCATATTTTTATAGTTACAATGGAAAGCATTTCAGAAAGGCTGAGTGCTCAGTGCAACATAGCGCATAGTTACTTTATACTTGGATAGCTATTATTTTACAACCTAAATACTTAAACACATTGAGTATAAGCATGAATACAGGTTAAGAAAATAAGTGAGCCAATCCCTGGGGTGAAAGTATTGTACTGATTTGGCACCAAACTAAGAGCTAGATGGGAATCAAGAGAGGCTAGCTACAAGGCCTCAATGCAGAGGTCACACGAAACCCAACCTTGCTTTATTCGAAAGTAAAACAAAGGAAGATAAATTTTGATCTCCAAATATCTGATTTGATGATAGGTGGAAGATTAGGAATTTCTATACGGAGGTGTTAGGGATATTAGTGAGGGTGAAGATTGTAATGCAGTAATCTCATTCTCAGTGGGTGAGTTGGTCATTAAAATCTTTGAAGCAGATACATGCCTCCATTTTACCTGAATGAATGAATAAATACTTTATTGTCACATGCGACAAGACACAGTGAAATTCTCAAATAGTCTCCATATAAAATATTCCAAATGCAGCCAAACCAAAGTTCTATAAATCTGCACATGACTTTGTGTCTGTTATCCGCAGTGCGATGACCAATGAAAGCAAGCATACCATACACCTTCTTTACCACTCTATATACTTGTGTTGCCACTTTTATGGAGTTATGGACTCCAAGATCTCCTCCATATATCATAACTGAAAAGCAGAACAAGTACCCTTGGCTTAATCTCTGGAACTCTCTGCCACAGAGGGTAGTTGAGGCCAGTTCATTGGCTATATTTAAGAGGGAGTTAGATGTGGCCCTTGTGGCCAAGGGGATCAGAGGGTATGGAGAGAAGGCAGGTACGGGATACTGAGTTGATGATCAGCCATGATCATATTGAATGGCGGTGCAGGCTCGAAGGGCCGAATGGCCTACTCCTGCACCTAATTTCTATGTTTCTATGTTACCCTCACCATTTTTGCCATCTATCTATATATCCTTTTGTATACTGACAGCCCTTCTAATTATTCACAACTCCGGCAATTATAGTGTTGTCTGCAAACTCTAAGTGTTAACTCCCGAATATTTTCCGTTCTGCTAAGCTCAGTAGGATGTTTAAATTCCAGATTCAGAACATGTATAATATCCCAACCTCATCTTGATACTTCACACCTCTCTAAACTATCTGTCTTGAATTAATCATCTTACAAAACAGCCATTACTGTCAGGCACCCCGCTTCAATGGTCCTATTCCCAAATTTGCACCATCTGGATTGCACGACCAAAAACTCGGTCAGCGGATCTGTAAAGAATTTATCTCAGCCCATTACAGTATAAATCTTAATATACAAGTTAACTGCAATGAAAGTAAGTGTCTTCCTGGCAATCCAACCATATGCCTGATTAATTGCCCCCTTTAAATGCAAAGTAAATATACATATCACAAGAATACTAATAAAATGTTATAACAACTTTTCCACATATTTATCTCCCAGTGTCCAAATATCAAATTAATTGACCAAATTTAAATGAGAGCCCACTTTTTAAATGCTTAGCAATGTGTTGCTAGTCCATTAAAATGGATGGTGCAACAACATTTGATGATATGCTGACATTTATGATTTGACATTTTTCATTTTATCAAAGGCATGATACAAGTTGGAACTAAACTGGTCAGAAAGTGTTTTTCTTTCAAAGGAAATAAGTTTGTTCTTAACCACATGCAAGAACATTAACATGATTTCAGTTAAATTTGTTGAAAACTATTTTTTTGCAAGATAAAGGGAACACTACAACAGAAAACAACAGCTTCACCAATTGGTTTACACTCTCCTTAAGTTCTAGCAGCAAAATTCCAGAGTTATCTGAGGTCAATACGACCCAGCCCCAGGACATTATTGCGGGCGATTCTCAGGGCAGTGTCCCGGGCCCAAACATCTTTAGCTGCCTCATTGGTGACCTTTCATTGAGAGGAAGTTAACAAGTTGGGATAGAACATAGAGCAAGCTGGAAAGGGTGCAGAGAAGATTTACGAGGATGCTGCCAGGACACGAGGGCCTGAGCTATAGGGAGAGGTTAAGCAGGCTAGGAATCTATTCCTTGGGGCACAGGTGGATGAGGGGTGATCTTATAGACATGTGTAAAATCATGAGAGGAATAGGAATAGAATCAGAGTAGGTGAATCGCGGTCCAGAGGACATAGGGTCAAGGTGAAGGGGAAACGATTTCATATGAATCAGAGGAGTAACTTTTTCACACAAAGTGTGGTGGGTGTATGGAGCAAGCTGTCAGAGGAGGTAGTTGAGACCAGTTCTAACGTTTAAGAAACATTTAGCAGATACATGGATAGGACAGGTTTAGAGGAATGTGGGCCAAACGCAGTTAGGTGGGACTAGTATAAATCAAAGATCCTATAGCGAGCAAGATAGTCCACTCCTGCTAAATCCAATGGGCTGACGTGTAGTACGCAGCAGAGCGGAACGTCTGTCTTTTCTTTGGCCATTTCAGTAACCCAACCTGACTTTGTATATCCCTGTCGCAGTGTAATCAGCGTTGCGGGGGAACAGTTTGTGTGTGTGATATAGGGTTAGATTCATAATTCTATTAATTCATAATTCTGTTAAATGTTGTTAATGATTAATATGTTAACAAATTATGATTCTGTTAATTGTCTTTTTTAATGATTTTTAAAAAACATTTCTGTTTAAATGGCTCATGTGCTGTGTTTGAGTTGATTTTTGTGTTACACTTGCACTCTGTAATTCATCTAATCACACTGTTCACAACTGCGGTATTTAGAAAAATAATAGCAATATGAAGATTCCAGTTGCACTACTCTTGATGTTCCTTAATGGTTTTTTGTGTCTATGGAATTGTTTTTCAACAATAAAATGGATCTGGCCTTCCCAATAGCCAGAGAGTGGAATGAGATATGTCTGTAATGGTGAGGTTATCTAAATGAAGTATTTAACAAAATAAAAATTGTTTTGAACTAGATTAAAAATGTATGTATAACTTAAGGATATATATTTCTCCAAATTTTTATATATAGTGATAAACTTTATTTCGGACACAAGGCCCAGACAAGGGACAACATTACATAAAAATACAATGCAAACCTCCCCGCAACTTTACCCTGGCGTCCCAGCCGGGCCAGACTTCCCACACGCTGTGGAAGGAACAGGCATCTTTTTGTTTTATATTGTGAGGCAGAGAGGCAGAAAGAAAATGAGGAGAAGATTTTTACCAAAGATCTTTGATTTTTACGAGCATGTTTCTGTAAAAGGCTTCCGTCTCCGCACTAGTATCTATGGGATCTTTGGTGCGGAGACGGAAGCCGGTTACCGAAATGGGGCCGAAGATTACCCATGACTCTGCCCATGACCCTACCATGTATTTTTCGGCGTGGACTATCTTGCTCGCTCTATGATCTTTGGTATAAATGGGACATGTTGCTCGGTATGTGCAAGTTCGGCTAAAGGGCCTGTTTACATGTTGTATGACTCCATTACAGTACAGGAACAGGTCCTTCAGTCCACAATGTCTGTGCCGGACATGAAGCCAAGACCCACACTCATCTGCCTAAACATCATCCATATCCCTCCATTCCCTGCTTATCCATATGCCTCTCCAAAAGTCTCTTAAAAAGCTCTATCATATCTGCCTCCGCCACTACTCCTGGCAGTGCGTTCCAGGCACTCACCACCCTATGTGTAAAAAAACTGTTCTGCACAGCTCCTTTAAATCTTACCCCTCTCACCTTAAAGCTATGCCTTCTACTATTTGATATTTCCATCCTGGAAAAAGCAGTTTGGTCTGTCTACCTGAAGTGTGCCTCCCATAACTTTATATACTTCTATCAGGTCTCTCCTCTGGCACTCTAGAGAAAACAATCCAGGTCTAATACCACCTAATCCAGGCATCATTCTGATAAGCCTCCTCTGCACCCTTTCCAATGCCTCCACATCCTTCCTGTATTGGGGTGAGCAGAACAGCACACAATACCCCATATGTGGCCTAATCAAAGTCCTATAAAAGCAGCATCATGACATCCTGTCTTTTATACTCAATGGCCTGACCAGCGAAGGCAAGCATATGCCTTCCTTACCACTCTATCCACTTGTCCTGTCACTTTCAGGAAGTTATGAACTAGGACCTCAAGGTCCCTCTGTACATCAATTCTGTTAAGGGTATTGCCATTGTTTGCTGTTGTAAAATTCCATTCACATGTCCTCAGCAAATGAAGTGATACCTAGACCATAATCAAGTACAAATTGGCTGCCTTTATGTCTTGGCCTTTGTAGTGTTCATCTGCATCAGCTGTGAATAGATTGATTTGCCACCCTTACTATGGCAGCCTCTTCCACTGTTATGTACTGTGTGGTTTATTGTTGCCACAGCAACACTTTTAGTTAATAGATGAAGGGTTAAATAAACCCCATGGTTTAGTTCCAGAAATGGGTTGTTATATTCCCCGGTCTCCCAGGTAAGGAAAAAGTTGGTTTCGTACCAGTGCATGTGTAATTTTAAATCTTAACTTGTTCAAAGCATTTTGAGGATTTATTGAGGGAAAACGCAGCTGCATTATCACTGACATTCTAGAAAGCAAAATATTTTTTTAATTTGAAACTACAAAATAAGTTTGTGCCAAAACGTTACTGTTCTTTCACCTGAAAATCAAAGCTGACAGGCTGTTGCCCCTGGGTTTAATTTCCACCTGATAGACAACTCCTCTACAAAGTTTTTTTGCAGATGTAAATATCACTTCTGCCAATTGAATTATCATCTGTTTGTCCATTTCTTTTCCCATTAATTTCCTTTATTTGACTGTTGACATCCTTACTTGGTTCCTGCCCATTACTTTTTATTGCTGTCATAAGTGTTTCCGGTCCAGCCTTTTAGACTAATTAACCCAACACCACAAAGAACTGTTACAATAAAGAACACTTGGGTTCATCTTTGTGACATTGAAATCCTCTAAATGAAAACAAATAGTTAAGCTTAAAAATCTGATGGATATATTTTCTTGAATGTGTGTCAACCACTTCATCCTCAAGTCAAAAAGTAAATTTTAAATTGCCTCCAAGATAAAAAGCAAAGTGTAAGTGTTTGCTTATCCATCGTATTATAAGCACGTTAAGAATAAACTTCCTCTGCTCTTAAATGCACTCACAAGGACTGCACAACCATCTTTCAAATGACATGACATTATAAGAAATTTAAGACAGTTATCTCATCATATTGAGGTTAACAGGTACAGCATTATCAATTCCAATTATTGCATTAAGATTTCTTCCTGTTCAATGTCACCATTCAATGAAATAACTATCGATTACTGAATTCATAGATCCCAAGAGCCATGTGATGTAAGCAGTAGCTTCCATCATGGTTGGTGAATTATCACTTTTCCAATATACAATGTTTGTTGGAACATCAGGTGGCTTGGGAGGGAATAATGTTGAATTGCATCAAGTATGAAACAAATATCAAACTACAGTTGATTTATGCAATGCGTGAGATTGGCTAAATTAGGCCAATAATTTACTAAGAATTAAGCCATACAATATGACACATTTACTTATTCACCCAACTGCAGAGAAAAAAAAAATTCAATTTTCATTCAAATGCATTTACCAGTGAAAGTGTCTATATCTATCTATATTACTAAAAGTCTGATCTTGACCACTTCCTATTGTTCTGTGTATTGATTTTAGAAAAACGCTGCCACTTATGGCTGTGATTTTTGGCCATCTTACTTAGAGTCCCACTCCGCTGCGCAGGACAAGAGGAGTTTTCCCATTGATGAAAAATAAAAGAGTGATCAGTGTTTAAAAAATGTTGAGATTCTCTCTCCTGAAGGCCACGCCCCTTCCAGAGCGACTATAAAACCCGAAAGTGTTGAGTGCCTCAGTCAGTCTCTGTAAGATGGGGGAGCGAGAGGGTCACGTCTCTCAGTCTGAGCGGTGAATAACACTGAACACATGTCTACTAAACTGTGAGTGGTTTTACTGACCTGTCAGTGCCCTTAATGTGGTTTGAAAATATAATTTGGAAATACTAAAGCTATGTTGTCTTTGCTTTGGAAATGCTAAAGCTGTGTTGCCTTTGGTTTGGAAATGCCAAAACTGTGTTGCCTTTGGTTTAGAAATGCTAAAGCTGTGTTACCTTTGGTTTGGAAATGCTAAAGCTGTGTTGCCTAATTAAAGTTGCCTTGCCTAATTAAAGTTGCCTTGCCTAATTAAAGTCGCCTTGCCTAATTAAAGTTGCCTTGCCTTCTATATAATTAAATATAATTCTATATAATTAAAAGTCTAATCTTGACCACTAAAGAAAAACGCTACCACGTACGGCTGTGATTTTTGGCCATTTTACTCAGCTCATCAGGTGCCGAGGATTTTTCCCATCGATGTCTGCAAGATGGAGGAGGGAGAGGTCACGACTCACTGTCTTTATTGGCCTTGCACCCTGCTTGAAGTGGTAAGAAACTGCACTTGAATTTGGTGGCTTTGCACCCTGCTTGAAATGGAATTTCAAGTAATAGCCGTGATTCAACTGCCAGCCCACCAGCCGTGAGTGAGTGAGATGCCAGCACAATAGTCTTGAGTCTCGTCTTGTTTGGACGCCTGCCTGTCTGTCTGCGTGCATGCGTGCGTATGAGTGACCTCAAGGAACTACGCCAAAAGATACACAATAGCGCATTTTTTTGCAGAACCTTACTCAGCTTTTTCCCCGTCGTCATTCTTACAAGTTTCCTTCAGATTTGATGTTATATTTCACAAATTGATATTTAAAGGTTTAAAGAAACCAACTTTGAAAATAATAACTGTCTTTGAGAGGGAGACTCTTCCATCAGCTTCCAATGATGATGTCACAATGGCATCTCAGTCGTCCAATCACAATGGGATCTCATTTGCACAAGCTGCCGTGAAGATTCCGAAAAACGAAAATGACATCACAATGGGATCTCAGCTGCCAATACACAAGCTACGAGTGTGTTTTTACATTGTTGTAAGGAGATGGACGTAGTGGGGGGGGGGGGGATTTAAAAGTATTAAAAGTATTAAAGTGACAGTTTTAGTGACAGTATTAAAGTAGGATTTCTTCAAATCTGCACTGGCAGTTAGGCAGATAGGCAGATATGATGTTACATTGGCATACCGCTACAATGTTTCTATCCCATAACACCGAGTCCTTCACTGTGAACATTCCGACAACCAAAAATGACTTCACAATGTAATCTCTGCTGCCAATACACAAGTTACGAGAGATAACGGAGTGGGGGATGGGTGGAGAGGAATGTTATTTACACATTGTCTTTAGTGGGGGAGTGCAAAAGGGGAGAGGTGAGGGAGGGATTGACTGAGGATAGGGAAAAGGAGAGGGAGGGAGAGGTGACAGAGAGACAATGAGACAATAGGACCAGCAGCTTCAAGGGGAGTAAGGACAGAGTGAGATTTTTTTTGCCCCCCCCCACCCCCCCACGTGGGAAGGATTGATAGAGTCAGAAGGAAACTGGCAGTTAAGCAGTTGTGACATCATGATGCCCTAACAGCAACAATGTTGCTATCCCAGAAGACCTTCACAGCAAATGTCCTTCAGCGAAATAATCTGCCAGTCTAACCCAGCACAGCAAAGATTAATGAGTAGGTTTGGTTAACGAAAGATGTCCTTGCACCTGCATCACATTAAATCTTAGTGCAATTGCATTTTTTTTAAAGTTTAAAATGACGGAGGGTGAAAAAATGAGCCAACCTGCACAGTTGGGGGTTATGGGTGAGTGGTGGAATATTATATTGGGGGAACGGGTTGAGTTGGGGGACCAGGCCTCTGTGTGACAGGGACCCAACGGATGAGTCGTGGAATCTTACGTTGGGGAGCGGGTTGCATTGGAGGACCTGGTCTCCTGTGGGGGACTATAGGTGAGTGGTGGAATATTGCGTTGGGGGAACGGGTTACGTTGGGGGAATGGGTGAGTGATGGAAACGGATTGCGTTGGGGGAATGGGTGAGTGGTGGATTATAGCGTTGGGGGATGGGGCCCAACGGGTTCCATTTGGTCTAATATATTACTAAAACTCTCATCTTGTTTGTTTGCGTACGAGCGTGTGCATAATATTCCCAAATCCCGCAAAAAGGGTACATGATAGCACTATAATTTTGGCCCACCTTACTCACCATTGTCCTGGGATGTAAAATAAACATGTTTTGTTCTGATTGATGGTATATTTTATGTTATTGACATTTTAAACTTTACAAAAAATACTTTCCAAACCAATTTTCCACTTGCCCTGCCCATCAGCCATGTTCGATGTCACAATGACGTTACAATGGGATCCCAAATCTAATTTACATAAGAAATAGCGACTTTCCCAAAAAAATCTGTTTTAATCAAATTCTTGGGGGAGGATTTTTTTTTTTTTAATTGTGATTTTCATTGTATGGGGTGGTGAAGAGTGGGGGAGCAGGGGATAGAGGGAGAGGAGGGGGTTGAGTGGGGGAGGTAGGCTGTGGTGGATAGAGGGAGAGGAGGGCGGAGGTGAGGAGTGGGATAGAAACATAGAAATTAGGTGCAGGAGTAGGCCATTCGGCCCTTCGAGCCTGCACCGCCATTCAATATGATCAGAGCTGATCATCCAACTCAGTATCCCGTACCTGCCTTCTCTCCATACCCCCTGATCCCCTTAGCCACAAGGGCCATATCTAACTCCCTCGTAAATATAGCCAATGAACTGGCAGAGAGTGGCAGAGAGTTCCAGAGATTCACCACTCTCTGTGCGAAAAAAGTTCTTCTCATCTCGGGTGAAGAGGAGGGGGAGGGGGAGAGGGAATGGCGGAGGTTAGGGGTAGGAAGAGGAATGGCGAGGCGCAGTTGATGGAGGATTGCCGTCACTCGCGTCACAACGGGGATCGCTGAACACACTTCTCGAAATCCGCATACAAGTGGTGTCTGTCTTGTCGCTTCTTGTGCGTGGTGGTGGAAAGATTGGTGGAAACAGGGCCGCGACGTGAACGCTCTTTCTTTGACCCGACTTTATAACACTGAAGAGTTACTATTCATCAGACCTGCTTGCCATTGGCTATGTTTCCTTCTTATTCTGAAGGATTTTTCTCTGGGGTATGGCTTGCTTCAAGATCCCATGTACTCCTATATAGTGTGTTGTACCCGCTGAGTGCATTCTTTATATCATTGACATTTGTAGACAAGAACTATCTGTCTCTTCATTTTGTCACACGTGAAAAAGTGTCTGATTTCCCTTAGCCCGGAGCTGGCCTGACTGCATTAGTCCCCTGATCTGATTGGATTGGAATCTGCCCCCAAGTGACTGCAGGCTCTGTGTTGCACACACTCTTGAGCAGTTTTCTGAAAGGGTTTACTATATGCTGCATATCCTCTTTCTCATTTAGTAACACAGTTAATGATTGACGTTGATGCCATTCCCAGACTTTCTTTCATGGTGTCTAAGGACAAGTGGCCTCTGAGGTAAAGCAGGCAGATCATTATGCCAACTTGAATGGATGATGATGTAATGAATACAGTAGTTGCGTGGGCCACATAGAATTACTCGCA
This sequence comes from Leucoraja erinaceus, assembly GCF_028641065.1. NCBI lineage: Eukaryota > Metazoa > Chordata > Chondrichthyes > Rajiformes > Rajidae > Leucoraja > Leucoraja erinaceus. Next base: position 15,158,012 of record NC_073393.1, on the reverse strand, counting down.
AAATCTGGACCAGTTGACAATGTAAATAGTTTTCAGTATGCAGATGCACATTGCTGAGTGTGTCTTTGATTAGCTAACTGAATGCCATAAGGCCTAAGTCAGCGATATATTTTTTTAAAGTGTAATCAACTATCATATTAAAATATGCACATTGAATATTAATAGCATGACTTTGACAATCCTGCATATACCTTCTCTGTGTATATATCAAAGTCAGTGTCATCACTGTTCTCTTCATCTTGGAAATGGGTTAAAATGCTTCTTTGGCGTTGTGATTGCAATTCAGCACATTACACTACTTAGGAATTGGTAAACGAAATGCTAGATATACTCAAAGGGGTCAGGTAGAGCATCTCTGGAGAACATAGATAGGCAATGGTTTGGGTCGGGAACCTTCTTCAGACTGATTGTATAGGGGGAGAAAGCTGGAAGATAGGTGGGGACAGGGCAAAGCCAGACAGGTGAGGGCAGTTTTGATTATCAGGCCAGACATGGGAAGAAGACAAAAGCCTACGAGGAAGGAGAGAAGGGGCATGCAATGTGAAGGCATTGGGAATGATAGAGGTGGAAGGGGGTGGGGGGAGGGGAAAGGAGGAATGGGATAGTGGAAGAAATGGATGTGCATCCAAGTGAAGCATCATGAAAGAGGGGTTTGGGAAGAAAAAGAGGAAACGTACGCATGATTATGTACATTACAGAAGATTGGCTTAGTTGTGAATATGGGTGTTATTGCGAGTTAATAATCCATTGAAGAAAACTTGTATTTGTTGCATTCATCGGTTTAAGAGGTTTTTCATGTTTACATGCATATCCTATGAGATAGATTTGCCTGATCTTTCAACAGCCATAAAAGGATATAACACATTCAGATTAATTATTTTTCTGGAAAAAAAACAGAAAACGTGAGGAAATCTCAAAAGGTCAGAAACATCTGCGGTAAAATAAAAATAGTTTACATTTCTAATTGAAGACGCTTTGTCACAACTGTGAAAGAGAGATAACAAATTAGATTTAAAATGCAAGGAGAGTGGGGGAAGATAATGATAAGACAAATTAATATGTCTGATGCGGAGAGGCCAGAATTCCTGTGGGGAATATGCTTTTAATTAAGTTATCTGGTTGATATGTTCATGAGCAGGTGGTAAGAGGGAACACTAACAAAGTTGCCTAAAAGATGTGAAAATGCAGATGTCAGACCTGGCCGTAAATCAGGCCGTTCTAATGAAGTTAAAAACTGATCCAATATGGCAGATGAATGAACGACAGTAGATTTGTGCAGTTTTGATACATGTCTTCTGATTCTCACCTTTTCTGATCAAGCTAACCATTATTTTCTGATCCGATCTTAGGACTCACACGGGGCACAAAGTTAATGTCAAGATTGATTGAGCTAACAACAGAAATTAAATTGAAACATATTCAATTAGATTTTCATTTCCTTCTCAGATTTGGAAATCAGCAAAGTCACAAGTCTAAAGGCATTAAAGAAATGTTAAAAATAGTTACTGAAGGCACAATTGGTAGAAATGGCTGTGTTCCAACCGGGTGTGTGCTGAATATAACAGTGTAATTGATTATATGAATGGAAAACAAGATTCCCATCAGCTTGCTGTGGGAGAATGAGATTTTCTGAACCTTCAACTTCCTGGTGGTAACAACTCTCCTTCTTGGTGAGCTTCCTGTTGGCCCAGTCCTGTTCAAGATTAGAGCTGCAAGATTTTCCGTGGTATAACTATACACTCATTTCACTTTGGAACCAAATCCTTGCAAATTGCTTCCTTGGGCAAACCGACATTGAGCCTAAGAGAATGGGATTTCCGATCACACATTAATGCATTATGATGACAGTGCACCTACGAGTGTTACTATTTTCTAATTCACTGAACAAAAGACATAAACTGGCAGAAGGTCAAGGTAAACAGAAGAGGCTCAAAAACCTGCGGGAAAGTAAAAAAAAACTGCAGATGCTGGAAATCTAAATAAAAATAAGCTGGATATACTCATTATGTCAGGAAGCATTTGGAGAACACTGTTAACTAAACAGTGTTAGCATTTTGGAGAACACTGTTAACTAGAACCAACAAATATAGAAATTAGCATTTTGGTTGGATACAGAAAGAAAGCAGATTAATTCAGAGAGAGACCAGAGAGAGAGAGAGAGAGAGAGAGAGAGAGAGAGAGAGGAGAGAGAGAAATAGAGAAAGAGAGAGAGAGAGAGGGAGAAGGAGACAGAGGGAGAGAGAGAGAGAGAGAGAGAGAGAAAGAGAGAGAGAGAGAGAGAGAGAGAGAGAGAGAGAGCAGAAGAAGAAAAGAGAGATGAGAGAAGAGTAGAGAGAGAGAGAGAGAGAGAGAGAGAGAGAGAGAGAGAATAATAAATACAATTGGTGGATGTTCTGGCTGAGAGAGTGGAGTGAAAGCTAATTAATTAAGTGCAAGATCTGTCTGAGGGGATTTAAACAGAAGGAGTTGAATAAGGACAAAGTAAAGAGAAAAGGAAACAATGAGATGGAAGACACAGTAGTTTCTGGAAATGTGAAATAAAATAGAATGCTGGAAACACCAACAGGTCAGGCATCTTCTGTGCAGAGAAAAATAAACTGGTTAAGCCTGACATTTCACAGACTAGCAAATTTTGATACAAAGTGTTGATTATTTGAAATTGCTGAATTCAATGAATCCCGAACTTGTAACATGCCAGGAATATAGAGCAACTACTGTTTCTTGATGCAATGTAAGATAGAATGGACTAAAAAAGATGAATGTGGACTGGAGTGGAAAATTAAAGTGATAGGCCACTGGAATCTCTGGATCATCATTACATGCGTAAAGGAAACTGTCAGTCAATCTGTATTGGTTTCTCTAATGTAAAGATCATACAATGACAGTGAAATTGTTGTAGACAGGGAAGGGAATAATAAGAAAGTTGAGACCCTGACTGAAACTTTTAACAGTATTGTAATGTAATGTAATGTAAATGCCATTGCCTCCTGAGGCCAAGAGCAGAAACTGTTTTTTGTTCCTGTGCCTCGTGACTGAGGTCAGGTGACCTTCTAGATGGTTCAGTTGGTGTTTCAGATGAAATCTTTCTTACAAGATGCCGGACGTGTATTCATTGTGCTAGTCACAACAGGGTCTTACAGCGGACATTACAGTATTGCAGATATCAGTAGACAATGGGAGAATTGCACACACTGAGATTGGCACTGTGGACATGTTGCCGATAGGGGAACAAGTAGTGTGACTGTTGCAGGCACTTGGACTGGGGAAGAATGGTACAGGCACAGAGACGAAACAGTGAGGACATTACAAAACAACACTGTAGTAGTGAGAATGTTAAGGGCCTGTCCCACTTAGGCGATTTTTTCGGCGACTGCCAGCGACTGTCACAGGTCGCCGAAAAAGCAGCGACTGGACCCCTCCTACGACAAGCTACGACAACCTACCACCTAGTCAACGTCAAGCTACGGCAAGCTATTGACAACCGGCGATCCATTAGGACATCCACCTACGACCACACAGGCGAAGCCTATGCCAAACCAAAGTCAATCTACATCCACCCGCGACAAGCTACGACAAGATACGACCCTGTCGGCGACAACTGAAGACAATTCAGTCGCCGGTATCTGTTGCCGGTTTACGTAGGTAGTTGCCAATGGAATTCACCGAAGTCAGCACCCAGCGACAACCAACGTCACTTGGCGACAAGCTGCGTCATCCTGGTGACAACCTACGACAGCACCTACGGCAGGAGAAGACAAGCTACGTCCCTTATCACGTATCTATACAGTGTAAATTACTCTATTGCAATCATATTTTGTCTTTCTGCTGACTATTTAGCACACAACAAAAGCTTTTCACTGTACCTCGGTACACGTGGCAATAAACTAATCTGAAATGAACTGAACAATGAAAATATCACCAACAATGAGCCAATGATTTTGTTACAGAAGCTGTGATGGAGAGTGACGTACTGGCACACAGATTGAGAGATTGAAACACTGAAAATATTGTATATTTTTGAGACAGGGCTAAAAAAAAAAGGGCTGATAGAGAGAATGACTGCGACAGAGGAACAGAAATAATGTTACAGACTTTGTGACTGTGACAGTGAGATTTTCTCAGTGAGATTGAAATAAAGATAATGTGACAGCCTCTGAGGAACCAGAGGACTGAAACTGAAACAACGAGGATGTTCCTTGTGTCAAATAGATTGAGACTGGTACTATGAGAATGTTGCAAAAACTGACACTGGGATAGTGGGAATATTACAGACCTAGATAAAATTTTTAAAACTGAGAACGTTATAGATTCCAGTATCTGGAGTAAAGTATTAGACACTTTTTTTTTTAGTATTAGACACTGGGACTGCATATAGGACAATGACAATGATATAGTCACCAGGACTGGGACAGTGAAAATATTACAGGCTGAGGTTGAGACAATGAGGATGTTAGAAACTCCATGCTAATTCCTCAACCCACAAATGTACAGTGTCATCATTGAGTCGCATACTGACCCCTGCTCCCTGTGTGGCTCCCTGCTCACACGCACTGTCCCCCTGTATCCATGCAGTCCCCCTGTTTCCTCCTGTTGGCCCCTTGACCCCACTAGACTGTTTTGCTGCTGAGTAATATCCTGCTCACCCCGATCACCAACCAACTCCTGTTGTGAATACATGGCTTATTTTTGCAAGCAGATAAGAATTCAGACACATGCCTCGCATACAATTTAATGTAATGTATTCTTCCAGCCCATTGAACACTCAAGCCGAACATTAACCCAAATAATTTTGGGGCAGGACTGCAGAGTTGGAAAACTGACTTTCCTCAAGAAATCTACCTATCGGCATTGGTTTTATCTTCCCTCTAGAATTGAAGGTCAGCTGTCATGTTCATTTTTACTACCATGCCTGGGAAACATGACAATAAAGTGAAATAAACTAAACTAACTAAATTAAAGGAATTCAGCCGATTGAGCATGGATTAAGATTGCACCTTTAGCAGAAATATGGCACAGGTGATAGAGAAGATGGCATCTTACATCTTTCTTGGTTTTCTCCCACAGACTCAACTTGGATAGAATTTAAATAGAAGGCTGCTAATTCACTCTCTGTCGATTGACTCATTGTTTTCTGATCCTTAGTGTCCTATCTTGCTGGCCATTGGGGCAGCATTAACAGCCTCAGTTTTAACTCTTGAACAAAGAGCGAACTGATCTTTACATCATATATTCCAACAGTCAGCATGTCATGCTAGTGTTGAAACGGTTACCTAAAAAGGCAATTAAATATCTAGAATGTATGTCAGTGCCAAGGCCTAATCTTCTTGTTAGTGGAGCGAATACAGATTCATTTCCACAACTCAAAGCTGTTAGTTTCTAAAATGTAATCTAATTCTTTTTATTAATACAACAGTTTTTGAAACTTTCCTACCCTGGTTCTATAGCCTGATTTGAAAAAGAACACCATTTGCAGACAAGTAAATGTTATTTAATCTCCTTACTGCTGCTTTTGGTTATTCTTATTTATCCATTCGCAGCTTCAATAATATACAGGGCATGCAGTGCCCTCTAACATATCTCCAAGAATCATTGCCCGATCAGCCATAAAATCGTCAACTTCTGGAATCTGTTGATCATTGTTCCCGAATGCTTTCCATTTGAAAGCTCAGTCACTAGTAGTTTCTGCTCTTTCAACCTGTCACTGAAACTGGTATCCAGGCACCACTTGAAACCAGATGACAAGGACACTGTGAGGAACACATTCCAGAGCCCTGAAAAACACTCAGGGGAACTGCATGACAAGATTGGCTTGAGCCCATTCAGTGTAACACAGGAACCATGCTGCCTGCTGAAATTTAAAGTCAATTCCAGCAGCACTGCCAGCAAATAGGAACTTCTCCAGGGTCCAGTCCCATAAATGGCTAGCAGTTGCAGCAACTCAGCATGACTTAAAGTAATTTTCTTCTATTCAAGGAATAGCACATTCTGTTTGGAAGAAGAGAAGCTAATCTGGAGGACAGCAAGGAATAATGTTATTCAGGGCAAAATAGGTTCCAGAGATTTTATGTTGCACTTGAGACCCTGGTGGAGGAGGTAATTAGGTCATAAGCAATAGAAATAGAATTAGGCCATTTGGCCCATCAAGTCTACCCCACCATTCAATGGCTGATCTATCTCTCCCTCCTAACCTCATTCTCCTGCCTTCTCCCCATAACCTCTGACACTTGAACTAATCAAGAATCTATCTAACTCTGCCTTAAAAATACCTACTGACGGCCTTCACATCCTTCTGTGGGAAAAAAAATCCACAGATTCACCACCCTCTGACTAAACAAATTTCCAGCCTGAATTTTGTTCTGCCACCGCCACCCTCTTTCCTTTTTCAGCAGTGAACCCATTCGACCAAGTCACTGTTAATCACATGCACATGACAACACCCACCACCCCACTCTCGTCAATCACCTTCATCACCTCCTTAAAAACTATCAACATAGTAAGACATGACCTTCCAATTTCGAAGCCATGCAGAATGTCCTTAGTTCCAAGAATTCCAAGAATTCCTCTTACACATTGGAATATATTCTATCCCAAAGAATTCTCTCCAAAGGCTTCCCTGTTAGCGATGTGAGGCTCACCTGCATACAATTCCCTGAATTCCCACTATTTCCCATTTAAACAGAGGAACAATGTTAGCTACTTCCCAATCCTCAGGGACCTTGCATGTTGTTATAGAAGGTGCAAAGATCTCTGTCAAGTCTCCCGCAATCTCCTCTCATGGCTCTCTCAATAACCTGGAATAGATCCTATAAGGGCCTGGGAATTATCCACCTTAATGCTCTTCAAGAGTCACAACACATCATCGTTCTTAGTCTCGAATTACCCGTATATATTAGTATTCTTGATGGATGAGGTGAGGATGGGATGAGGATGAATAAAGTTTTGGGTTTATGGGGTGAATGTAGGTGATGTAAGGGCAGATGAAAAGTGAGTGTGGATGAAGTGCTGGGCGGGTGAGGTGAGTGTTCCTATGGTGAGGGTGAATGAGTTGCTGGGTGGGTCAGGTGCTGGAAAAGTGAGGTCAGGTTCCTTGTGGTGAGGGTGGGTGCGGTGAGGGTAGGTGTGGTGAGGATGGGTGAGGGTGGGTGAAGTGCGGGTGGGTGAGGTGTGGGTAGGTGTGGTGAGAGTAATGAGGTGACAGTGGGTGAGGTGAGGGTAGGTGGGTGAGGGTGGGCGGGTGAGGGTGGGTGGAGGGATAATGCGGTGAGGGTGGGTGCGGTGAGGGTAGGTGTGGTGTGATGGGTGAAGGTGGGTGAGGTGAGGGTGGGGAGGGTGGGTAGGTGTGCGGGTGATGAGGTGACAGTGGGTGAGGTGAGGGTGGGCGTGGTGAGGGGTAGGTGTGGTGATGATGGGTGGTGTGAGGGTGGGTGTGGTGATGATGGGTGAAGGTGGGTGCGGTGAGGGTGGGTGCGGTGAGGATGGGTGCGGTGAGGATGGGTGCGGTGAAGGTGGGTGCGGTGAGGTGCTGAGTTGGTAAGGTGCTGGTTGCTGAGCCTTTTTGTGCCTCCTGTGATGTGAGCCCTTTGGATGCCTCTGGCACCTAGGAAATATCTGTTGTAGGTCCATTCCATCAATGACAAACAGTGATAGGTCAGCACACCCCATTGTGTGTCAGTTGTGGTTGGGTGTGTTATAACATGTGAAGAAGGCTCTGTGTTCAGTGTATAGACCAAACTGTCAGTCTGCAGAGTGGGTTGCTGCAGGGTGCATTGACTGCACTTTGAATGTGACTGGTCCTTTGAATAGTATTTCTCAGACCGCAGCATTTATGAAAGAAAGTTCTTCCATGCATGATATTGGAAAACGTGCTAGCAATCAGGAAAATCACATCTAAAAATGGGCAGACAACATCCACACATCCAGAGAATGCACAGAATAGTTTCACCCCACATTACTGTGATTTTCATCGGTGCAGTACTATTTTTCTTGGCACCAAGCTGCTGACTTTCTCCCTTATAGTTTATTTGAGAATAAAAACATAATCATAGAGCATCACTGATCTTTGATGAAATCCTCTAGCAACAGCATCAAAATAACAATACATATTTTACATCTTTTTCCAAATCATAACTGAGGCATAATCTAAAACAAGCAAGCTTTTGTCAGAAAACATGGGCCTGCACCCTGATATTTCATCCCCTCGGAGTATCCTTGATTGGATTCCATGGCCACACCAAATTTCCCTTGGGATTAAACACATTTTTTTTTGCTTAGGATAGCAGAATTATTTCCCGCATTAGCAAAATCTGTGTAGTAGTATATCTGCGTTTAAAACAAAGTGTTTTACGTAGTGGTGATTGTTTTTCTTTGGCACGAGAGATTGGAATTGCACATAAAACAAGCAGTATTTCCTTCCACAGCTGTGAACATTTTCAGTGATCTTAACTCAGTGCTGGCATGAGAGCACAAGCAGAGGTTCAGGCACAGAAGCTGTTGTGCTGTTCATCAGGAACCATTGGAAAAGCTATGAAATTGACCAACAGGCTCCACTGTATCACCGAGTATGATTTTATGCCATTTAATTGGGAAAAGAAAGATTTGCATTTATATAATGCCTTTAATACCATCCTCAGGACATCCTGGAACTAATGAAATGATTGTAATGTGTATTCTATATGAGATGTAGGAAATAAAGCAGCCAACACCCACGTCAGCAGCAAATGACGATCAGATAATTTGTTTTATAAAGAGTTGGAAAATTTTAGCCGGGACATTGTGATTAACTCCTCATCTCTTTTATATTGTCACGTCCACCTTTGACATCTACCTTCCTGAGGGAGCAGATTGTATGTCAGCCTAATCTCCCATCCCTAAAGTATCACCTCTGACAGTGCAGCACTCCTTTGTTTTGGAGAGCAACTCATATTTCGGTGTTGAATTTCCTGGAGTGGTTTTTGAGCCCACAACCCTCTGAATCAGATGCAAGAGTAATGCCCATAGTTAATACTCATGCTTTCTATATAATGTTATAGTTATCTAATTCCATGTGGTGGCATGAGATGGAATTCAGAGAAGTCCCATCATATATTACGAAGTAGAATTTGAGTGATTATGTGGAATATTAACAGCACCATAGGCCAGTTAGGAACAGATAGCCTATATTGTAGAATATTCCACATTACCTTATAACTTACTGACTTTTTGCACCCATGTTATATGATCGCAGAAGTCAATATTTACAGTTGCAATGGGTTTTTTTTTACCATAGAAACATAGAAACATAGAAATTAGGTGCAGGAGTAGGCCATTCGGCCCTTCGGTCCTTCATGGCTGATCATCCAACTCAGTATCCCGTACCTGCCTTCTCTCCATACCCCCTGATCCCCTTAGCCACAAGGGCCACATCTAACTCCCTCTTAAATATAGCCAATGAACTGGCCTCATCCCTTCTTTTGTGGTGACCTACAATTCCATGCTAGTGTTCAAAGCTCAATATAATATTATTTATTACTTTATAAGGTAGATTAAAAGGTTAACATAAGAACATGCCATAATAGAAGGTTAACTCCAAGTTTGCCCTCATGCCTTCTCCAAAGTTCAATACAATCATGGCATATTTTATCTTTTGCAACTTTCTTGCATTAACTGCAAAGCCCCTGATTTCCCTACTAAATATATCCACGTCTTCTACTGATCACCTTAAGGGTTTTTTGGTAAATCTGCCAAGAAAAATTTATATTTAAATATATACTGTCTTGTAAAAGTTGTACTTGAATGAAATTATATAATAGCCATTGCTATTAACCGTGGAAAATTTGCTCTACAAATGAGATTCACTGAGCACCATCTGACTTTGTAAACAGTGTAAACTTTGTAAACAGTGTCACAAAATCGCACAAACATTGCTCTTTCAACTGTTAATATTACACCATATGTTGTTTTGTTAGCTTTTGTGAATTTATGTTAAATCACTGTTTGCATTGATCTGAGATTCTTGACTGATTTGAATAAGTAAATTTGCACGATAAGCTACTGGAATCACAATTGAAATTTCCTGTGACACATTTCTGTCCCACGGATTCAGCTAATGAGAAGCCTTTCCTTTGGGGAAAGAAATACAAATCAAAAAGCATTTATTTCCTGATGGTAGATGCTTAGGAAATGTGAAGAATGGGCAAGGTTGAGTAACAATAAACACAACATTACATATGAATTATTTCAAGATAAAAACTCTTTAAAAGTCAATAAGCAAAAACATTGGGGTTCCATCTTGATGGTCTGCACTGTCGGCATCAGCAGGCATGCCCAAAATTGCTCGTGCATGCCACAGATTTGAGCAAACCAGTGTTTCAATAGTAGGATTGTGCTACTATCTTCAAGAGTAGATTAGTAGTATTCTTTAAGTATTGAGATTACTCTGATTATTGTGCTGTAAAAAGAAAATCGACTGTGGCTGACCAGGGGCAGGGATAAAAAGTACCTGAACATTTTCAATTCATCCACAGAGGTCATAGTGAAAGAGATAGAAAGGAGAGATGTCATGTCATGTCATCTCAAATTAGCAGTAGGCAGGTAGTGCAGGAGTCCCCTGTGGTCATCTCCCTCTTAAACAGATATACCATTTTGGATACTGTTGGGGGAGATGGCTCATCAGGGGAAGGCAGCAGCAGCCAAGTTCATGGCACCGTGGGTGGCTCTGCGGCACAGGAGGGGAGGAAAAAGAGTGGAAAGGCTTAGTAATAAACAAGCCTGAAGGGGAATAGATAGGCGTGTCAGTGGGCGCAAACGAGACTCCAGGATGGTATGTTGCCCCCCTGGTGCAAGGGTCAGGGATGTCACTGAGCGGCTGCAGAACATTCTGGACAGGAGGGTGAACATTGACACCAACAATATAGGTAAAAAACGGGATGCAGACAAGGTAGTTATTAAGATAAACTAAAAGTAGAACCCTATAGGTTGGGATCACACATGAGTCAGAGTATAGGAGGATATTGCTCCAAAAATGGCGAGGGGGACCAATTGGAACCAGTTCTGGGAGCTGAACATCCAGGGATGGATTCAATATTCTGGATGGGGACCAGTACAAACAGGACAGTCTGCACATGGGCTGGATAGACAGAAAATAGACAGCTATTTACAATAAGGTATAAGCAATGATTTGGACAAGGTGAAAAGTAAAAGTGGCAGGAGACAAATGAAAAAAACAACCATCTCCATAATTGTTGCGGATGACAAACAAAAGCTGGGGCAAGGAGCAGTAATGTTAGCTGTGAATGTGGATAGTTATTAATGAATATGCTATAGTTGAGATCACGGAGATATGGCTCCAGGGTGACCAAGGCTGGGAGCTGAACATCCAGGGATATTCAATATTCAGGATTGATAGACAGAAAATAGACAGCTATTTATATGCTATATATATTAATGATTTGGACGAGGGAATTGAATGCAACATCTCCATATTTGCGGATGACACGAAGCTGGGGGACAGTGTTAGCTGTGAGGATGATGCTAGAAGGCTGCAAGGTGACTTGGATAGGTTGGTTGAGTGGGAAAATGCATGGCAGATGCAGTATAATGTGGATAAATGTGACGTTATCCACTTTGGTGGCAAAAACAGGAGAGTAGACTATTATCTGAATGGTGGCCGATCAGGAAAAGGGGAGAATCAACGAGACCTGGGTGTCATGGTACACCAGTCATTGAAAGTAGGCATGCAGGTGCAGCAGGCAGTGAAGAAAGCGAATGGTATGTTAGCATTCATAGCAAAAGGATTTGAGTATAGGAGCAGGGAGGTTCTACTGCAGTTGTACAGGGCCTTGGTGAGACCACACCTGGAGTATTGCATACAGTTTTGGTCTCCTAATTTGAGGAATGACATTCTTGCCATAGAGGGAGTACAGAGAAGGTTCACCAGACTGATTCCTAGGATGGCAGGACTTTCACATGAAGAAAGACTGGATAGACTCGGCTTGTAGTCGCTCGAACTTAGAAGATTGAGGGGGGATCTTATAGAAACTTACAAAATTCTTAAGGGGTTGGACAGGCTAGATGCAGGAAAATTGTTACCGATGTTGGGGAAGTCCAGAACAAAGGGTCACAGTTTAAGGATAAGGGGGAAGTATTTTAGAACCGAGATGAGAAAAACATTTTTCACACAGAGAGTAGTGAATCTGTGGAATTTGCTGCCACAGAAGGTAGTTGAGGCCAGTTCATTGGCTATATTTAAGAGGGAGATAGATGTGGCCCTTGTGGCTAAAGGGATCAGGGGGTATGAGGAGAAGGCAGGTACAGGATACTGAGTTGGATGATCAGCCATGATCATATTGAATGGCAGTGCAGGCTCGAAGGGCCGAATGGCCTACTCCTGTACCTATTTTCTATGTTTCTATGTGACCCACAGATGGCAATAGACTGGTGGAGGTCAGACACGTCATCCAGTCTGGAGGTCAAAATTATAATAACAATTATCTAGCCACAATCAGGATTCAACTCTAATAATCATTTGTTGTACTTCACTCTCAGGACATTTAGCGCGATTGCAAGCCTTGTAGTTCTTTTGATCAAGACAGTCAAAATGATTAAAAACATTGCAAAGCACTCACTGGCAAACTTCTGTCTGGTATAACAAAAAGTAATATAAATTAATGGGATTTTCTTGTCCTAATCTCCTTGGTAGAGACAGTGCTGGCATTAATACAAAAGGCTATATGACCTGGGCTGCCAGCAGGACAAGCCCAATGAAAATAAAAGCATCCAAATCACACTGGCCTACTCTGCCTTTAGTTCAGCTGAGAGAAGCCATTGAAAATAAGGGTATCTTGGTCCATTATTCCCCTCCTATACCCCATCTCTGCATCTCTTCTGTCCGTAAAGCTGGGTGCAGTGAGAACAAGCACCTCTTCCTGATCCTTGTTTTGTTATTTCAAACAAAGAAGTGGAGAACAACCAAGGAGAAAAAGAATATAGATAGAGAAACATCACTGGATTTCACTAACACTAATACTAATAGAAAATATTAATACTAAAATGCAAGGACATCTTGAGATTAAGACAGGGGAGGAGGCATGGCTCTCAAAGAGCATTGGATAAATCCCTAGGACCTGATGGGATTTATCCCAAGTTGTTGAGAGAGGCAAGAGAGGAGATTGCAGGAGCCTTGACAAAGATCTTTCTGTCTTACCTAGCCACAGCCGAGGTCCCAGAGGACAGGAAAGTAGCTATTGTCCCTTTATTTAAGAAGGAAAGTAAGAGAGAATCTAGTGAATTATAGGCTAGTGAGCCTCATGTCAGTGATAAGGAAGCTATTAGAGAGGATTCTTTGGGATAGAATTCAGGCCCATTTGTAGAGAATGGGTTAATAAGGAACAGTGAACATGGCTTTGTACACAGAAAGTCGTGCCTTACTAACTTGGTCAACTTCTATAAGTTGATCAATGACGGTAGGGTGGTGGATACTGTCTACAGGGGTTTAAGTAAGGCATTTGACCGTCAAATGGTAGGCTGGTCCAGGAGATTAAGATGCACAAAATTAACAGTAACTTGGTCATATTAGTTCAAAACTGGATTATGGATAGAAGACAGAGGGTTGTGGTGAAGGACTGAAGGTCCAGTGGAGTTCCACAGGGATCTGTGCTAGGACCTCAGTTGTCTGTGATATATACTGTTTAAATGACTTGAATGTAAACATGGACAGGTCAATAGTAAGTTTGCAGATGACACTAAGATTGTTGGGTCATAAACTGTGAAGGCTGTCAAGGTAGGCAGTGGGATATAGCTCAACTGCAGAAATGGGCGGAGAAAATGCCAAGAGAGTTTATCTGGGCAACCCTGGGAGTTTGAATATAAGGGAACATATACAATTAATGGCATGTCCTTTAATAGCACTGATGAACAGATGGATCTTGGGGTCATGTTCATAACTTCCTAAAAGTGGCAGCACAAGTAGATGAAGTGGTACAGAATGCTTACGGGTATGCCTGCTTACATAGGTCAGGGCATTGAGTGTAAGAGTCAGGAAATCGTAATGTCTGTACGTCTTTGTAGTTTGGGAAGAAACTAAAGACATCAGAGCAAACCCATGCAGGTCACGGGGAGAACATACAAACTCCGTACAGACAGGCACCCATAGTCAGGATCGATCGAACCCGGGTCTCTGACGCTTTAATGCAGCACCTCTACAGCTGTGCCACTGTGCCGCCCATGGCTGGACTGTATTCCTTGAACGGCCTTCCAAAGAATTGCAGGAGTTATTTCATCATGTGGACAGTACAAGAAGGCAGCTCACCCTTCTCAAGGGCCATTAGCATTATGCCACAAATGTTCACTCAGCCTGGGCCAACCACATAAATGTATGGTGAATACATTTAAAAAGATTTCTGAGGTTTCTTCCCAGATTTGCTGCTGAAATACAAGACACTTTCATGCTTAGCTTGAGTTCAGTAAAGAACTTGCTGCATAATAGCCTCCTGGACCTGATCAGAATGGATGTATATGTAACCTCACTTTGCAGTTTGTCAAAGCTCTCTCTGACCTTCACTCCAAAAATTATTGAAAATTAAATAAGTAAACATTTACAACTAATAAATTAAAGAAATAAAATACTTAAACAAATATAAGTCATTTGAAATATTATTGCAAACATAAACATTGAAAAAAATTTAGAAACAAAGAACTGCAGATGCTGTTTAATACACAAAAGGACAAAGTGCTGGAATAACTCAGCAGGTCAGGCAGTATCGCTGGAGAACATGGATAGGTGACGTTTTGGGTCCAACCCTTCGTCAGACATTTAAAAAATATAATATCTTATTATTTCATTTTTTCCTTGCAGGCATTAAAATCTCCATTCATACAAGATTATGAATCCCGAGGCAGGTCTAAACTGATGGAGGATTCAGAAGCAGATATCCCCAGTTGATTCCAACAAGTTCACTCTCCACCATTTGATTCCAGTGGTGGAGCAATGTGACAGATTTGCTGGGAGGAATCTGGGTAAATGGGAGGGTAAAACTGACGATTAAGTTCATTAAAACCTAATTTAGCATGGAAGAACATTTGTTCTTTTTTCTCTAATCATTTATGGTTTCAGAAATCTTGCTGAAAATTGATGGAAATCTGCACATAGATCCAATGCTGTGTCATTAACTGTTACTCTTCAATTGCACTTGTAACTAGAGAATTCTCTGGACTATAATCTAGCAAAATTCAATGTGTAGTACACAGACGCTGTCTTTAGTTTCAGTCACAAATACTTGTACTAATAGCCTTCTCATTGACAGATGCAGTGATGTGGTGAGACTGTTCAGTATTACCACTTAGTTGTGGCCTTGAATGGTTAATGATTGCTGAGGGCATCTGGAATAATGTCTGAGCACAAAGACTTCCAGTGTAACTAACTACAAGGATCCTTATTTAAAGTTTCAAACAGTGGTTCCTTGAGAACAATCCTGTAGTGTCCTTGTGCCTAGAGGATGTTGTTCGTCTTTTAAAACAGGTCACCTCTTGCCAGATCATCACATCCCAATCTGCTGCCTGGCCTGTAACCACTTGTGATAATAAACGTCCCGTGATGCAATTCATTCTGTGAATTCACAAACTTAACAAAGGGATCTTGATTTGGGCAGCAGCCACCTTTCAGATTCTGTTCATTCTTCCAGCTCTCAAATTTCCTCTGCTCTCAGAATGTAACAGTTCTGTTCAGTGGAGTTTTGATCTTTCAAAACTCACAGCTGACTCTTGAGAAACTGCATGTAAGTTACTCCCCCTGAGTTACTCCACCACTTTGTGTGTTTTGCATGTAAGCCTTGCTTGGTCATGTGTGGGACAAGCCTGCTGGCTTTTCTGACTGCTTTAAAAGTTGGCAGCTGGAACACACCAGGTGCCTCTATATTGCACTGGATGGGTTCTTATATTATCCTGGCAAGTTGACAGTGGGCGGTGCAAATATTCTGGACCAGACACACGGATTTGGAGTTTTGCCAGTCAGATTTAGTTGTGCCTTTGCAATGATGGTAATTTTATGCACTAATATTTCCAAGAGCTAACATTTTGCATGACTGGAAGTCTTTTACTGCTTGCTCTTCTTTACCTTTATGACCAAACAAAGATTCTGGCTTCTCTGGGAAACATAAACATTAAAAAAAAAATTGTACATTCACTACTTATTTTATTAAAAGAATATGAGACAAGATGCTACTTCTGGAGGTCAAATAAATCAGAATAAATTAGCAGTGATGAGAGGAAATGTTAGGAGGTGGCTGAAACTTAATTTGTATTATCAGAGCAAGAGATGCCATGAATGCCTTGAAGGAAAATGTCACAATGCTGACCAGTGAAGGTGTTTAACATTGTTATGTCAGAATTAAAGCACCTTTATCCAGCAACAACAAATCCATTTTGATAGCCAATATTGAAAGAGCATTAACTAGGTGTTAGAATGAGTTAGGAGAGTGAACCCGTAGTACATGTAAAGTACAGAAAAGCGTAGACACCAGACCCTTTGGTCCATGATATCTCTGCCGACCATGATGCCAATTTAAACTGCTCATCTGGCAGCACATGATTTATATCCCTCCATCCCTGTCTATTCATGTGCCTGTCTAAATGGCTCTTAAATGTTGCTGGTGTATCTGTTTCCATGATCTCCCCTGGCAGTGTGTTCCAGGCACCCACCATTCTCTGTGTAAAAACCTTGCCCCGTAAATCTTCTTTAAACTTTTCCCCTTCTTACTTTAAAGCTATGTCCTCTAGTATTTGATATTTCCATCCTGGGAAAAAGACTGACTAGCTATTCTATCTATGTCTCTCGTAATTTGTCATACAATGATTAGGTCACCCCTAAGCCTCCAATACTCCAGAGAAAACAATCCAATTTTGTCCAGTTCCGTTGAGTAAGTGGTTTTAATTATCTAAGATAAACGATGGCCAATAGAAATAAAATTTATTTTTTTGATCTTCAAAAAACATTGTAAACAAGAACCAATATGTGACTCAAATTCTCCAACGTTTTAATTCAGAGTTGATAGTAGCATGAATTTGGAGTATCAGACATGTGGGGCAGATTCTGGCTCTGGTAGAATTCTGAATTAAAAGCTGGTTGGTCAAAAAATGATTATTCCTCTAAGTTGATATTTTTCTTGGGAATTCTGTTAATTCTCACCTTGCTGAGCATCACGCCTGCTCTAAAAACACATCCGAGTTGATCTTACACTGATGTACATTCATTCTAATGGTGTGTGGGGGTTCCCCTCTCTGTCAAGACAGACATAGACCACATTATCCACTAGCACAAATCAAAGGACTGCTGCACTAATGCTGTATCTTACAGACATTTTACAATCACACTCACTCCACCAGTCCTACCACAGGATTTGGACCACAGCCTCAAGAAGTGAAATAAGCCACTTGAAGGATGCACTAACAGACTACCATACTTACACCAAGAAACTCCCAGGAATTGCGGAGAATTAAAAAATAAGATGGTGCGAGTGATTTGTTGTGGGGATGGGGCAGGGACGGATGGCTACTCACAGACCCACATCTGGCATAGTTACTGTCAGATAAGAATGACTCACTGATTGATGAATGCAGCTGCTCAGAGCCACCAGCATAATTATGTATGATAATGCTTCTAACTAAAAAAAACACCCATTATGGAAGCAACAATGTGAATTTATAGAGGCATTTTAAATATTGTAAAATCACCAAGGATGCTCCAAAGGAGAATGATCATGCAAAATTTGACACTGGTGTACATGAGGATAAGTAAACAAGACTTGGTCAAATGACGGAAAGACTACATGTTGTAAAAGTCCAGGAATGGGTTAACCAGATGAAAGTATGGCCACCACAGATAAAAAGGAAATTGGGACTGCACATGAGACCCGAATTTGAGGCACATAGAAACATAGGAGGTTGTAGAGCTGAACGACAGCTCAGAAAAAGGGAAGGAAGAGGACGAAGGCACACAGGCAAGACCTCCCTCCCCTTTGCTCTAATTTACCAGACAACTGCAGTTCTCATAAATAAGCAGGAGAAATAGTGAATCATCAATCTGAAATGCATAACTAATCTTTGACATTGCCAGTGGATGTCTGGAACAATTCTGGTCTCATTGATTTGCAATAATCAACATCTGGTACTGAACTGTGTAGAAAGGAACTGCAGATGCTGGTTTAAACCGAAGATAGACGCAAAATGCTGGAATAACTCAGCGGGACAGACAATATCTCTGGAGAGAAGGAATGGGTGACATTTCAGGTTGAGACCCTTCTTCTGAACCCATTCCTTCTCTCCAGAGCCTGTCCCGCTACGTTACTCTGGTACTGAACCAGTGTGTTGCTTGCTTCTGATCCATTTCCCCACCCCCACTGAGTACCAATGTGATCCTGCTCATTCTGGCTATGTAAGTTAAAGAAATTAATAAGCACACAAATATGTGTTCTTTTGTCACAATCAAATAGTCTAAGGTTTATTTTGTGCTTCTGCAGCAATTTCAGTGAGCCTTAATATTCACCAGTTAGACCTTCTAATGTCCCACAGCAGTCGCCCTCATGCATGGTGAAAAAAATGTTCCATTGTTCTGCACCAATGAGGCTTCCTTTGTAGAGTGAGAGAGGATATGATCACAGTTTGTTATTGCAGCAAGTGGACAATTCTATCCTAAACACGTTACTCAAAACCATAGGTAGACTGCTGGAGATACTCAGCGGGTGCAGCAGCATCTATGGAGCGAAGGAAATAGGCAAAGTTTCGGGCCGAAACCTTTCTTCAGACTGATGTGAGGGTGGGGGGGGGGGGGGGGGGGGGGGGGGAAGAAAAGGGAGGAGGAGGAGCCCAGAGGGCTGAGGGAGAGCTGAGGGGGGAAGAGACATTTGGGACTACCTGAAATTAGAGAAGTCAATGTTCATACTGCTGCGGTACAAACTGCCCAAGCGAAATATGAGGTGCTGCTCCTCCAATTTCCGGTGTTCCTTACTCTGGCCATGGAGGAGGCCCAGGACAGAAAGGTCGGATTCGGAATGGGAGGGGGAGTTGAAGTGCTGAGCCACCGGGAGATCAGGTTGGTTATTGCGAACCGAGCGGAGGTGTTCGGCGAAGCGATCGCCAAGCCAACGCTTGGTCTCACCGATGTTGATCAGCTGACATCTAGAGCAGCGGATGCAATAGATGAGGTTGGAGGAGGTGCAGGTGAACCTCTGTCACACCTGGAACGACTGCTTGGATCCTTGAATGGAGTCAAGGGGGGAGGTAAAGCGACAAGTGTAGCATTTCCTGCAGTTGCAAGGGAAAGTGCCTGGAGAGGGGGCGGTATGGTGAGAAGGGACAAATTGACCAGGGAGTTACGGAGGGGGCAGTCTCTGCGGAAAGCAGACAGAGGAGAAGATGGGAAGATGTGGCACGTGGTGGGGTGGCGAAAATGTGGCGAAAATGACGGAGGATTATTTGTTGTACATGACGGCTGGTAGGGTGGAAGGTGAGGACTAGGAGAACTCTGCCCTTGTTACGAGTGGGGGGGATGGAGAGAGAGAGAGCAGTGTCACGGGGTATTGAAGAAACCTTAGTGAGAGCCTTATCTATGGTAGCAGAGGGGAACCCCCGTT
This sequence comes from Leucoraja erinaceus, assembly GCF_028641065.1. NCBI lineage: Eukaryota > Metazoa > Chordata > Chondrichthyes > Rajiformes > Rajidae > Leucoraja > Leucoraja erinaceus. Next base: position 15,138,411 of record NC_073393.1, on the reverse strand, counting down.
CCCTGAAGAATGAGGACATCTCTGATGCCCGAGTGTGGAACACCTCATCCTGGGAGCAGATGCGGCGTAGACGGAGGAATTGGGAGTAGGGGATGGAGTCCTTACAGGAAGCAGGGTGGAAAGAAGTGTAGTGCAGATAGCCATGGGAGTCAGTAGGTTTATAGTGGATATCAGTCAGAAGTCTATCACCTGCGATGGAGATAGTGAGGTCAAGAAATTGTAGGGAAGTGTCAGAAATGGTCCAGGTGTATTTGAGTGCCAGATGGAAGTTAGTGGTGAAGTCCGTGAGTTGTGTGTGGGTGCAGGAGGTAGCCCCAATGTAGTCGTCGATGTAGCGGAGGTAGAGGTTGGGGATGGGGCCCTGGTACCCTACAAAGAGGCAGGCATAGCTGGGGCCCATGCGCGTGCCCATAGCTACGCCTTATATTTGGTGGAAATGAGAGGAGTCAAACGAAAAGTTACTAAGGGTAAGCCTGCTAGGTCTGCCTCTTTGTCGGGTACGTCGAACCATCCTTGTTCGAGACGTACCAGGGCCCCATCCCCGACCTCTACCTCCGCTACATTGATGACTGCATTGGTGCTACCTCCTGCATTAATGTTAGTTTTAATCCCTTCATCTAAATCATTAATGTATATTGTAAATAGCTTTGGTCCCAACATCGAGCCTTGCGGTACCCTACTAGTCACTGCCTGCCATTCTGAAAGGGACCTGTTAATCCCTACTCTTTGTTTCCTGTCTGCCAACCAATTTTCTATCTATGTCAGTACCCTACCTCCAATACCATGGTAGGCAACACCATATTTTCTGTTATTTGCCAAGACACCAAAATTAGGATTGGGAGGTTTTACTGGAACAGTACAGAATGGATATTAGGCCACAAAGGCCTCAGGTTTCTGCAAAGAGTGCAGTGGAGATTTGTGAAGATCTTACCAGGAAGTATTACCATGGTAGTTATGAGAAAGTTTTGATAGGTTTGGAGTTGTCTGAAACAAACAGGTTTTGAGAGATATACTTGAAGTGCATGAAATTATAAAGTGACTGGTCAGAGAGGAAACACAAATGTTCCTTAACTGAGAGCTGAAATAGGTGGTAAAAAGTTAAAGTAATTGGTGAAAGGGTTGGAAGGAAGCTGAAGGCAGACATTCTCATGGCATTTGAATTCAAATAATTGAAAGTGCATTTGAACAGCTAAGGCCTACAGGGTCCAATACCTATGGGACCAAGCAAAGAAAGGCTGGATTAGGTTGAGTAGCTCTCTTTTAACCGACACACACATGATGGTCCGAATGGGCTCCTTCTGCGTTGTACGTTTGGTATGGTTATATTATTCTATGAATTCTGTATTATTTTTATTATTGATAGATAATAATACCAACAACAGTAATTATAATCAATTATTCACAAGGGTCAACATAGTTCCTCCAGAATTATACGGACCATTTGTCCAGAGACAGAAAAATTAAAACATATCTGTATAATCAAGGAAAATCTTGGATCATCTCTGCTTTATTCTTGGAATAATTTACATTGTTGCAGCAATCTTCACTGGTTAGTTTTTATTGGATTCTTCTCACATGATGTAGAGTTGTGAATTTAGTGGAACAAAAATTCCCAGTAAATTTACTTCCACTGGATCTCTATATATGGATGAAGTTACAGTGTGGCCAATGGAGCAACTGTCAGCGGGGAATAAGAGAGTCCCCAAAGGATCAAATGTGGGAATCACTGTGAGAAAGGAGTCGTTAATTTCATGAGTCTGGGGATATGGCCATTAAATTAACTGGGTAATCTTGCTTTCTCATGAAGAACAGTTACTCAAACTACAACGGGTAATATTGGCATTAATAATTGGTTGTGTAAAATTTCACCTCGTAAACAGGATGTTTTTCAGAGCAAATGATACAGTGAAAGTTGTTGGAGTGCAAGAAATTCTTTCTGTTAACCGAAATAGCAACAATACTTGAGTAACATAGAAACATAGAAAATAGGTGCAGGAGTAGGCCATTCGGCCCTTCGAGCCTGCACCGCCATTCAATATGATCATGGCTGATCATTAGTAAATCTACTAATGCCACCAAAAAAAAGCAAGTGTTTTTTTCATTAATGAAGCAGTGCAAAAGTTACAGGGTCTCTTTAATCCAAAACCCTCAGAAAGGTTGGAGAGCAGCAGTCATGGAACTAGGAATCACGTGTATCGGCAAGATTATCAACATATAACCATATACCAATTACAGTACGGAAACAGGCCATCTCGGCCCTACAAGTCCGTGCCGAACATTTATTTTCCCCTAGTCCCATCTACCTGCACTCAGACCATAAGTGCAGGACAACTAATCTTTGAATAACCTGTTTCTGCACTGTGGCTGGAAAAGTTTAGACCACGCACAATGTGACTAGTTTGTTTGTGGCTTAATTGACATGTAAATTCTGTAAAATGTATTAAACACAGAAAATCTCACATTTGATCTTGCAACAAAATTGCAGCTTTGCACAAGATGACATCAAGGAACACAAAATAATTTTGTCCGATGCAAGGTGGAGATATCATTACTGTTTATAGTCAATGAGCATTGGAGAAGGCTGAAGTTCTCAAGTAGAATCCAAAGATGTGCATGAGACGAGTGGATATTTCTGCTGCTGATGTAATGGAAGCCATCCACTGCATCTATGTTAATTTCTAAATGGCAAACCTTTTCAATTGCTGGTAAAATATTCAAAGCAAATTGTGACTCCAGATACATTGCCAATATTGTCAGACAGATGATGTGAAGGCATGGTCTTTCCATTAAAAATTGGAGAAGATGATTTTCTGATAGCCACGAGAGCTCCAATGGATAGCATTCCCAAACAAGCATGTGATAAAATGTTAAAGATGGGCTGAATCAGAAATATTTCCTGATGAAGATGAAACCACGTTACAATTAGCTATATCAGTTAAGAGACAAGATTGTGTGGAATAATGACACAGAACTGGCATATCAAGTATACTGCTTTTGTAAGAGCTTAATTCTGAATATTATGGTATCATGAAGGCAATTGCTAGTACCTTTGTTCATTTCCCTGGGTTAGATAAAGTTCTTGAAATGCAAGAATAGTCAAGTTTTCAAAGCCAAACCCTCAGAAAGTTGGAAATAGCGAGGGGTCTTGTAAACTACAAAATTCAGTTTCTCTCTTCACAGATACTACCTGACCTGCTGAATAATAAATTATCTTTTTTTTAAAAACGGATTTACAGAACCTAAAGTCTGTTACTTGTCCAATTCTGCTGAACTGAGTTAAGGGTGACATTTTCATCAAGTCAAGAAATAGGCACAACATCAATAATATCTCAATTCCTTTGAGATCAGAGACTAAGAAAACCTGATGTCTGCAAATAATGTGGCCACGTGATTTATTATTTTCAAAAAATTGGAAAAACAGTATGTAAGATTTTGAATTATGCATGGTGAATCTGCATCTACACAGTGGAGTTGGAGAGACTGCGCATTTTAGTAGTTCTCTACATCTCTTAGTGATTTGTAATAATCTAAGCACTACATGCAAGGACCCACAAGTACATTATACAAATGGATACCCGAGTTTTAGAATTTAAGTCAAAAAGGTATAAAATCCGGGAAGTTACGTTGAAACTTAATAAATCAATGGGCTCCTCGTGAGATAATAGTGTCTAATTCCTCAAAACAAGATTAGTGCACAGAAAATGTACAAGAATGGCAACAGATGAGAAAATCAGCTAATTTTGGGAGACAAGGATTTGTTTTCCCAATTTGCAGAAAAGGTTGTGGTTACTTTCTGGAGCTGTTCAAAATTATGAAGGTTTCTGAGAGCATGTAAAGAAAGGAACTGTTTGTACTGGCAGGAAGGAGAGTATCCAGATGGCAGATTTAAGTAACTGACAGCAGGAGGGAGGTAAGGTTTTTGTAACACACCAAGGTTTTATGATCTGGAATGTGTTACTTGAAGAATCAATAAGAGAGCTGTAAGAGTGGGGATGTGGAGTATTCGATTGGCTCTTTCACACATCCAGAAAATGCATGATTCATCACTGCCAAAACTATCCATAATACATAAATAACATCGAGTGTAAGCAGACCCAACAAAAAAAACTCTTAATGATTAAAATTAATGATCAAGTAGTGGTAAAATACTATTGATGATAGGCTTTCAGAGTACAAACCTCATGAGAATGAGGCAATAGAACGGTGTAGAGAGAAATGGTGGAAAAATGTGACAGAATCACAAATGGAATTAAACAAATGTAAGGAAGAGATAACTACTGTGCCAATGAGGAAAGTTGGAGAATGAAATCAGAGCTGATAAGGGTTAGTATAATGCACTGGCAAGAAACCGGCTAAAACAATCTTTCAGATATGACCATACTGGTAAGAAATCCAAGTTTCTTTCATCCCTGTACTGTTTTTATTGTCACCCATTTACAAATTCTGACCAGTTAAGTCCAAATTAGGTTAATTGATTACAGCATATTACCCCTAGTGCCATATAAACATATAGCAAGGAAACTTGTTCATGTTGATCAAGATATCTTTCAGAACTGTTCCCATTTACCCATATCCCTCGAAACACTTCATAACCATGAACCTGTCCAAATGTGCTTTGAGTATTATAACTTTACCCACCTCTACCACTCCTTCTAGCAGCTCATTCCATGCACGCACAATCTTCTGTGTGGAAGAAATTGCTTCTTAGTTCTTCTTTAAATATTTGCCCGCTCATTGTAAAAACCTACCTATGGCCTCTTGTTTTAGACTTCCCTATCCCTGGAAATATACGTTGACCATACACCTCTACAAGGTCACCCTCCAGGGAAAATATTCCTAGACTGCCCAGTCCCTCCTCATACCTCAAGCCTTCTATTTCTATCAACATCCTTGTGAATATTTTCTGCATCTCCTCTGGCTTAATCACATTCTTACTACAGAATGTTGATATTGTAGGTCAATTGCAAAAGAATCAAATGTATTCTCTCTCACATAATGAGCACATGAGAAAGAATAACGTGAATGACTACCAGGACATAAGAGTGGGACTGGTGTGTTTGCTCTGCTGGGTGCCAGAATGGACACAGTAAGTTGAATGGCCTCATTCTACGTTGCATACAATCAGTAAATGGCCTTTGACTTAATAGAAGACATCCAAAAATCTTGTTTGAATAAAGGGCTTCAAGAAAATTTGCACAGAGCACCAAATTTTCCATATGGTGAATGGCTGCATTTAATTTGATGGCCTCCGAAGTTTATCCCAATCTCCCAACAGAAGCTCCAGATAAATCGCCAAAGCTAAATGGTTGTGTCAAGCCAGGTTAACTGTTTAAATAAAGCACTGCTGAGTCCCAAGGCTTGTCCTTGAGTAAAATGTGTCTTATAACCCCTAATATAAGCTAATAACTTCAGGTAGGGTAGGAAAGGTGACTCAGAAGATTCTACCTACGTACATGGAGTCAAGCCAACTCTAGGAACCAAGAGTTTGAAGAACAAGTTATAGATTACAGTCAGAAAAGTACCAGGCCTGATTGATGTGAATAATTATTAGAGCAAAAGACTAGATTTAAACAGGCAAAAAAAAAATCAAAGTTTACAGCAGATTGATACTGTAGTATTAGATGATATTGCAGTAAAACCCATTCACATCCTGATGGGAAGAATAACAAAAAGTTAGGGGAAAGGCAGCTTATTCATCTGATGTTGTAAATGTAACTTCTTCGCTTCGTCTTCTGAGTGTGTTTGCTGTGTTAAATGCAAATACTGTTGAAGGGCAAATCAGAGAGAATAAATTAAAGTGTACAGTGCTCTCAGTGTTCCTTTGTGTATAATTCAAAGTCAAAAAGAGATGAAGGAGATTTCTTGGAGATCAACCAAGAAAATACAGCTCTAGAACAGATTATCTAAAAGACTAATTAAAAATCAGTTATATATCAGGTTATTAAATGCAATATATTATAAATTGTAAAACAATCAAATATTAATATTTTGCAATAACCAATATATAATGATCAAACTCCTTGCTTACCTTGTGTTTAAGAAGGAATTTTTATCCTCCGTCAGTTTCGCCACCTCCAACGTGACCCCACCACTCGCCACATCTTCCCATCTCCCCCCATATCTGCCTTCTGCAAAGACCGCTCCCTCCATAACTCCCTTGTCAATTCTTCCCTTCCCTCTCGTACCACCCCCTCCCCGGGCACTTTCCCTTGCAACCGCAAGAGATGCAACACTTGTCCCTTTACCTCCCCCCTCGACTCCGTTCAAGGACCCAAGCAATCGTTCCAGGTGCAACAGAGGTTTACCTGCATCTCTTCCAACCTCATCTATTGCGTCCGCTGCTCTAGATGTCAGCAGATCTATATCGGTGAGACCAAGCGGAGGTTGGGCGATCGTTTTGCCGAACACCTCCGCTCTGTCCGCAATAACCAAGCTGACCTCCCGGTGGCTCAGCAGCACTTCAACTCCCCCTCCCCACTCCGTCTCCGACCTCTCTGTCCTGGGTCTCCTCCATGGCCACAGCGAGCAGCACCGGAAATTGGAGGAACAGCACCTCATATTCCGTTTGGGGAGTCTGCATCCTGGGGGGCATGAACATTGAATTCTCCCAATTTTGTTAGTCCTTGCTGTGTCCTCCCCTTCCTCAGTCCCCCTGCTGTCTCCTCCCATCCCCCAGCCTTCGGGCTCCTTCCTCCTTTGTCCTTTCTTGTCCCCGCCCACCCCCGCCCCTGATCAGTCTGAAGAAGGGTTTCGGCCCGAAACGTTGCCTATTTCCTTCGCTCCATAGATGCTGCTGCACCCGCTGAGTTTCTCCAGCTTTTTTGTGATTCTTTGTTTACCTTGTCTTTCTGTTGTTAAGTTGGAGCGTCTACTTATAACTAGTAGTTGATCAAACCTGCTTAAATTGGGTAATGCAGTAAATTTATCTATAATTCATGATCTGTCCCCTTTTCAGAGGTTCAATATCATCATTGTTTTTAATATCTGGAGGATGTTACAGGAAAATATCTTCATTCATAATTCTTATATTTTCTTCACTTATTTAAATAGTAAAAATGAAACCAGTAACAGTCTTATTTCCTTGCTCTAAAAGGAGATGAAATATTGGAGCAGACATTTCCTGAGGCAATATATGTTAACAAACACGTACCATTCAGGCTGTCCCCCCCCTCCTCAATTCAAGTGCTAAAGATAGGTAAAACATACAGGAAATTAGGACACTTCCTGATCCAGCCCCGCTCCATACAAGTGACATCCTACTGCACAGCTCCAAGGGCCTGCATTCAGACTCATTGTTTTCTCATCATGTGTTGTTAAGTCCTTGAGTTGTATATTGTTCTGATTTATAAACATATTACAATCATAATGATCCAGTGGACACACACACACACCCACACATATAAAAATAATCAGTCTGTAGGAAGGAATTGCAGATGCTGGTTTAAACTGATAATAAATTGAGCATAATAAATAATAAATTGGCCATATGTAGTAAGAAACAAGGCGTATCCCGTAACATTGAACAACGAATAAGAAAGAAAAACAGGTGACTATTTTGTCTTTTCATAGAACATAGAACAGTACAGCACAAGAACAAGCCCTTTGTCTCACAATGCCTGTGCCGAACATGATGTCAAGTCTTGTCTGCCTGCACATAATCAATATCCCTCCATTCCTTGCATATCCAAATGCCTATCTTCACCACTTTTTATTCTAAGGGGTGATTTAGTTTGTGCTATACAATATATATTTTTCCTATTCCCTTCACTGTTTGCTACTGTCTGCAACTCAGTTGGAAAAATCACATGCCCCTTTCCCCAGTTTCACTGTGCTAATATCTCTCCAACCTGACACTCTGACGATATCAATCTTCCATCTCACTGACATGGCCATTTAGCTTCCCTCTGAGCAATTTACCTGAGTGACTACCATCTAAATGCTTTCACATGAGTAATGTATTACTGTCAACGGTAGAACAATATTGCAACAAGTAGTGTTGCTGTCTGAAAGCTCTGGCGATCTTTGGTGCTGTCATGTCATGTCCCCCCCCCCCCCCCCCCCCCCCCCCCCCCCCCCCCCCCCCCCCCCCCCCCCCCCCCCCCCCCCCCCCCCCCCCCCCCCCCGTGCTGCTCCAGTTTTCTCCTACATTGTACACTAGCACTATCCCACACACTAGGGACAATGTACAATTTTATTGAAGCTAATTAACCTACAAACCTGTCCCTGTGGGGGGAAACCAGAGCACACCGGAGAAAACCCACGTTTTCACAGGGAAAACGTACAGACAGCACCCAGAGTCCGGATTAAACTCGGGTCGATTTCAGGATTTTCCAGCATCTGCAGTTCCTTCTTAAACATTAAACTCGGGTCTCTGGCACTATAAGGCAGCAACTCTACTGCTGCGCCACTGTGCCACCCTGTTAAATTACAGTTAATGTTGTGAATAGTAGGAAAATCAGGATAAAGGTAATAGGCATGTGAGATAGAGATTACAGGGAAATAAGTGGAGGAATGGGATTGCATTGAGAGGTAACATGAACTGGGTGAGCGAGATGGCTCTCTTATAAGTTGTACAGAAATATGGGAAGGCAATCCTATGGAAATCGTATAAAAACGGCTGACAGTTTGTAGGTGGGGTTGGAGGTGGGTGGAGATTAAGAAAAAGTACTCTGTCAAATTGTTGTATAAGACTCCAAAGTACAACATTGCCAGTGGCCTCTTAATTTAACTTTGTGGCAAAATGACAAAAAAACACAGAAAAAAACTATACATGAATGAAAACATCCATGTAAAGCTTAGATGCTCAGAAATGGCTGCTGACATTTCCATTAAAGTCATTGTTTGCTGACAAATTTCTTCAGCACTCGTTCATACATCTATAGCAAGGAACCCTGGGAACTTGATCAAGATTGAGAGCACAAATTCCACAAGGATACTTTTAAAACAGCAATCAGTTTATATTTTTTTAATAAAATCTACCACTAACAGAAGTTAAAGTTTTTTTATTTATGGTAATCTAAATGGTTCACTATTTCCTTTAGACAAGGAAACTGCTCCTCTTCACTTGCTTTAGCCTTTAATTGGTCACCAAAATAATGGATTTTTAACTGCTTTACAAATAAATTCAGCAATTCAAGAAATTACCCATTGGCCATTTCTCTGGGGGACTAGGGTGAAAAAGTTTAGATACCCAAAATTTGCTCATGGAGTTTAGTCAGGTGCCAAATACAAATAGAGCCACCTAATCTTTTTGAATCTGTTGGAAAGTCAGTGATTTGAAATCCTAGCTCAATTTTTCTCTCTGTCAATGCTACATAGCTTGCTCAGTATTTACATTCATGCCGATCCAGCACCGACCAGCGATCACCCGTACACTAGCACTATCCTACACACTTTGGACAATTTATAATTTTACCAAAGCAAATTAACCTACAAACCTGTACGTTTTTGGAGTGTGGGAGGACACCGGAGCACCTGGAGAAAACCCATGTGGAGAACGTATAAAATCCGTGCAGACAGCACCTGTCGTCAAGATCAAACCCGGGTATCTGGCAAGCTAAGGCAGCAACTCTACACCTACCATGCCACCCTGAATATTGAACATTTTGGTAAAATAGTACTGTTTGACCATAGCATGCTAGCCCATATATTTACTTACCACAGCACAGTAAGTTAATTGGTTCATTGCCAGTTCCCAGCAGAGATATCCCATTAGTCCTGCAATCCATTCTCTCTCACTTTGCTCATCAACTCGCTTTTAATTCTTTCTGCCATTTATCTATATTCAGGGGTAACTTACAGCAGACAATTAAACTACAGGGTACCAGAAAATCTTTGGAATGTGAGATGAAACAGGAACAATTGATGGAAACCCATGTGGCTTTGAGGAGAACAAGCGAGTTCCTTGATCTGCGTCATATTTTAAGGTGTATCATAGTAGAGAGATGGTTCTTCCATCTGAATCTGTAGATCATAATTGGGATATGCCGTAAATCCCACATTATATTTTGAAAAGAATGATTTTCCATCTTGGTGCTATGAATGTGCAGATATATGCTGCGTTAAATAAAGCCACTGATAGTCACTGCAGAGGCAGGAAGTTTCATATGTGGTATTTAATTGTAACACACGCCAGCATGAACCAATTTAAAAAAGAACATCAGAAAATCTAAATACACACAACATTTATTTAAAAAATAAAAACATACTTCCAACATTCGTTTCTAAATTGCATGATTTCTAGGAACATTGAGTGACAACGATTAAAGCACCTTGGCAATGTTTGGTGACCAGTAATGCACTGGGTGTTTGGACAAGAGGTAATGGGAACCAGTTTCAGAGAGTGAAACAGTTCAGCAGAGTTGTTCTCAGAATTAGTTATTTGATTTTATTTTGGAAAAACCTGCCACACAAATCCAGCATATGTGAACTCCTGCCTGAAACATGTATAAATACAACTTGCCCAGATTATGTTATAATAAACTGGGGAAATCGCTGTAGAATATATTCCTCTTTGTCCAAATTAACACCAAATTCAAAAGGTACCTTCAAATCACCAACATTATCATGGACTGATGACAGTAATGTACTGCAGACAGAACAAAATCGAACTGAAAGTGTGGACTTTGGAATTTTGGCCAGCCTCTGCACCTTGCAACAGTTAGGTTAGAATGACGAGCCCTACTAGAAAGGCCGCGATAAGGTCCCAGGTTTGATTAATACTCAATATAAAGGCACATGGAGTGTGTGATATGGCATCAGTTCCTCTCGGAGTGTTTGCTGCAGATTCCTAATCAGGATACCACTCATTCTGCTTTGGATCAGACTCTCAAATATTTGACCTGACAACCTGGGAAATTCTAAAATATTAATTGATAATGTAAAGGCTATTAGTTAATTTTAAAATTGGCCTTTTTCCCTTCACTGATGTAAATATGACAACTGTAATCCTGGGATTATTTGATCTTCATCCAAAAGAAATGAGAGTTTGACCTCAACCCTGTAATATTTGACTGACTGCTTCAGAAATGAGAGGTGTGAACATTTATGAGTGCACAAAGAGCGGTACGACGGCGCAGCGGTAGAGTTGCTGCCTTACAGAACTTACAGCGCCAGAGACCCGGGTTCGATCCCGACTATGGGTGCTGCTGTATAGAGATTGTACGTTCTCCCCCATCACCACTTGGGTTTTCCCCGAGATCTTCGGTTTCCTCCCACACTCTTTGTAGGTTAAGTGGCTTGGTATAAATGTGAAATTGTCCCTAGTGTGTGCAGGATAGTGTTCATGTGCGGGGATCACTGGTCGGCGTGGACTCGGTGGGCCGAAGAGCCTATTTCCGCAAAGTATCTCTATACTAAACTATAGTCTTTACTGTATAGTGGAGGAAGGCAATTTGTTGGGTCTTGCTCATCCATTTAGAAAAAAAAAACAAGCCACATTCGCAGCTTCAACTATCTGCTAATGAATCCATCATTTTGCCTGCCTTGTATGGAAATCCAATCCAAAAATAAAGACTCCAAAGGAAACCATATTAACATTAGATTTAAATATATATTTTACCAGATGGATCCTTTTTCTTTTGTGGGCTCAACAAAGTTACGTTCCAACGTTTATCTTTTCATAGGGTTTTTCACTTTATAGCTCCTCTCTCTGTCACCTTCCATCCATCAAGGCTGATGGATAATTCATGACATAGCAAGAGACCATTATCTTCATATTTTTGTTACATCCATGTTTTCTGGCATTAGGAGTGGATCATCTGAGCACCTGTGAAATCACAATTTCTCTTTGACTAACAAAGTTTTAAAAATACTTTACTTTCTAATTGAATCTATTGATTGGGTTATAAAGCTCAATAGATATTTTTTCCAATGGCTGGTCTTGTTTTGTGCTGAGTTTGCAACAGTCATATATTTATTTCGAATTGCACCCTTTGATGTGTGAACACTATTCCCAGGGTGTATCACCCAAGTGCAATTTCTCATAAATATCTGCACAGCTTCAACACTGACTGTCATGGTCATAAATGGATTTCAACCAGATAGGTCTGATGAAAGGTCAACAACTTAAAAATGTGCTCCTTCCTTGGAAGCAATACTTGCAAAATATTGCCAACATTTTTGTTTTTAGAACAGATTTTATCATCCTCACTCAATGTTTTCCATCTGCCTGATTAATTTGACTGCATCAAGCAATTTAGTAACTTTTGCAGTTTTCCCAAATCAACGTTTAACTTTTGAACCACGATGCTCGTGGTAGAAAGTGAAGAGATTCAAATATTGATCTTACATGACTTTTAAATAGACAATATTAACCAATTTTTTTACCCATTATCAGGTTTTTTTTGTGAAAAATTAGACATATGCTTATTATCATTTTCCTTTTCCATTACACGACTCACACACGGTGCCCCAAACAAATTTATTCTGGGAACAAAAATGATGAATAAGGAAAATCAACCATTGTAAGTTAATTACTTCGCCAATTAGAGAGGTTTCTGAAGCATTAGAAGCATGAGGAAAACAAAGCAGCAAGAAAATAGGGAACGCATATAGCAGTTGAAAGAACAATGTCAAGAGATGAGATGGCATACTTGGGGATGATGAACTGAGGAGAAGTTTGATGACACCAAGCATTAAAATTGTGCAGTCAGTTTTTTTTTGAGAGCGAATGAAACTGATGGTATACTACAGAAATGAGAATTCAGAATTCCCGCATGGCTGGAAATGCAAGCTCTGTTCTGAAATAGTTATACTTTGTGGAAGGTGGAAGGAAATAGGCTAGTTGAGCGGGAAGTTGATTAAATCAGGCTGAGGATTTTAGAGAAAGATCAGAAGCGGCAGGCAATGTTGCAATGAAGTCCGAACAATGAAGAACTTGATCAATTAAAGTTGACAAAATGCTGAAGGTCTATATTATATGTAGCCTGACTTAACCTCAAGTTTTACAGACAGTATATCAAGAAAATGCTTTCAGTTTTGCTGAAACAAAAATATAATACTTTTGGGGTCTTTCTAGTGTTAAAGTTCATTTAGCTGTTACAAAATGTCCAAATAGACTTTCAAGGAGACAAATAAGTACATTTCAAGGTTGTTGGTGGAACCTGAACCCTGCAGTTCTGCCTAGTATCATTGAGAGGATTGCATGCAAATGATGAAAAGACAACACATCTTAGGAATTTCTAATGTTCCTAAGAAAATACAAGGTAAATATTGTTATTTACTGGACTTCGTTGAGGCATGATGATTTCCTTAAAACATGTTGAAAGAGACTGCATTTGTAAATTCTGCTAAAATTAAGCTCTGAATAGCAGAACAGCCAACCCTATTCCAGATGCATTTTTTTTTAATGCCCAATGCCCATACAAGGTTAAAACCCTTTCAGATTGCAGAATGCCCCTATTAAAATTCACTCTAGTAGACGATTATCACCAGTCCAGCACAGTTCTGCATCCAATATGGAAACAGGCCTTTTAAGTTTACGGAATCACAGTACTGACAAGGACATCTTTATTATTTATACATACTATATTCTTCTGAGGATCAAACTATCCACAAGGGCAATTAATCCCTTTTTCACCAATTGCCTCTTAACAATTAGAACCCTTGTTCTAGTTTAATGAAAGATCCCTGCAGCCAAAAGGCTAGAGACATATCTACAACTAATGGGATCTCCCCCCTTGCAGTGCAGAATAGGGCAATAGCCCAAGAATCTCAGCTATCAGTCTGAGTAGTTAAGTCAGGACTCCTGTTAAACAATGGTGATTCTTTACAGGAGTAATAACCTAATCTACAGGAAAGGCACAAATACAAAGCTTTGAGCAAGAATTCAACAGTCAACAAATACATTTAGTTGGTCCTCCACTAAAATCTGGTGAAGTGGAATGATTTCCTTTCAATAGGTCTAATTGCAATTTGTAGAAAGTTATGGCAATTATCTCTCAGTGATACTGTGGATAGCATCTTTTCCCAATTGTATAGCGATTCTGAGGAAGTTCTTTGGAGTACTTGGTCTAAATGCAATAATTCTAAGGCATAGAGAAACAACATTGCCTTTTGTGGCTGCTCCAATTCTTCCATGAATTACTGTAAACTGTCACCAGTTGTACTGCCCTCATTACATGCTAATCCTAATCAAATCTTCAGCTCAGGAGTGGAAACGTTTTAGTATGTTAAAGTATGTGTAGCGGATAGAAACTATTTATGAATTAACCACAATGAATAATGTGCTCAAACAATATCAATAATTTCAAGTGTTTTGTATGATGTCGTTCTTCATTTATAGCTAATAAAACTCTTTGAGAAGCATTAAAAGGAGTCATTCCTCAGGCCAGGCCTCACCTTGTACCACTCCACTTAGCCTAGTTAAGGGGAGGGTGTCAAAGAGGTATGAAACCTAGAACCGCATCACAAATTCTTTCAGCCAGATTTCACTAGGACCATATCAAAATACCCCAAATTCCTTATGTTTTTTTTACAACCAATGCTTCAGTTAACATAATTGAGCAGGATCGTTAAAAGCAAAACAAATAAAATTGAGAAGCAGTGTCACCTGTACTCAATGTCTGTGGCCCAAAGTGATGAGCCACCTAGCAAAAGCACCGTATTAATGTCAAACCCAATCCTGCATAGAACGTTTACAGTACAGCAGGAGTCTTGGAGTTCCTTTCTTCTGCAGTTGGAGGATGGCATAGATCAATCCGAGAATGCACAGCAGCAGAATTAGTGGAACAATGACAATCACTATATTCATGACTCTGGTGTAGTCATCCACAGGGATATTAATATGAATGTCCACCTCTTCTTCGCTCTCTTTGTCTTTCTCTTCCTTTGTCCCATCATCATTGTCAGCATCATCGTCATTAGCTATATCATTATCATCATCAACATTGTCATTATCCAAATTAGGCTCCTTCTCAGTAAAATCAGGTTCAACATCTGGGCGGCACCCCATCCAGTCACGGAGGATGGATTTTGGATAACCAGGCTCTGTTCTCAACAGTTGGTTGTTAAATTTCCAGTATTTGGTACCTTTGTAAAAATGTGTGTATGCTGCCAGACAAACAGAACCAGTTTAGACAGAGCCACTCAATAAATGGAAATGTATTACAATAGTAGACGGAAATACTGTACAGTTAATTCCTTCACTGTTTTTCTAGATAGTTATTTGCCACTGTGGACAGCGCATCTAAGTATCAGCTGATTGCTGAAAATGTTTGCTTCTTGCAACACAAAAACCCTACCAATATTTGGGCATTTATTTAAAATATGACCGTGATTGTAAAGCCACTGTGGAAACTAGTGTTTGTTAGGCTTTAAAATATGATGTTTTGACCTTGCATCATACAATTGTATGTTAATTACTTTGAAATTAATTCCATTTCTTGACATTAAACAAAGAGGAGGTTGCTCCATTCAATAGACTGCACTTACTAGGGTCTGCCAAACCCAAGTCATTATATTGTCATAATTCCCAGTATGAACAATTTCTCACCTCCATCGTCCGTTAGGAAAGCGCCTTTTGGTGATGATGGAATTCCTTTCCAAACACTTATTGGCTTTGGATAACCACTATCTACTGCTCTCTTTTCTTCACTGAATCGCCAGTAGCTGGAATCATTTGAAAGTCTGTTCAGTATTCAATGTTATTTTAGCATCATAACAAGAGCTTTGAAAACCAGTCTTCCCAACCACACACTATTCTCCAAATAAGGGGAATCAAATCTCTGCAACCAAATGATCACATAGCAACATACAAGGGGACCTAAACAAAGTCAGAAATTCCATTACAAAGTGGCATCAAACAGACAAATGAAATATGTTAGAAGTCTTTACAAAGCATAAACTAAAGTGTGCCCTCTCCTCTCTCTTAAATTTCTTTACTCTCCCCCACCCCCTCCCGACTGATAATCAGTCTGAGGAATGGCCCTGACCCGAAATATCACCTATCCGTGTTCTTCAGGGATACTGCCTGAGTTACTCCTGAGTTATTCCAGCACTTTGTCTCCTCTTGTGTAAACCAGCATCTGCAGTTCCTTGTTTCTGCATAAACTAAAGGATATTTGGCTGGGGGAAAATAGCTGAATATCTCATAGTCCATAAGAAAAATGGGCTCTACATCTGCTTGTGTAATTGCCCTGAGTTTAGAGTACAGTTAAAAATGGTCTAGTACTGATTCTATCAAACCAGAAATGATCCAGACCTTTCCACAGGTGTAAATATTATAAATAGGAACAAAATTAAAACATAAGTTGACCTATAGTAAAATGAAAATGGTAACATAACTTAAAGCAGACCTGTCGCCTTTGAAGAAATAAGTCTGACCAGTAATTTCCCACCAAATGGCTGCATCAATTCCATCAGGAGGCATTCCAGCACCAAGGGCCATTAGATGACGGGGGTAACCTGGCTCCAACATTGCTTCATGGAACAGCCAGAATTTGTCACCTGCAAATGACGGAAAGGTTCTATTTACTTTTGAGTATGAATCCTTATCACTTTTAAGACAACATATAGAAATTCAATTGTGAAAGAAGATATGCATTCAATTGATATACTGCCAAGACTCAAGAATGTTTTCTAGTCATAAATCCCAAAATGGAAAAATGAAATTCTATCTGCTTAATGCAAAGATTCAAGCATATAGTTCCATTTGCAATAGCTCAACAAATAATGCAGCCCGTGCCTGCATGCTGCAAATCTTGACAAAAGTCAGACTGTACACTGTAATCATGTATAGTCTCTCCGGGAGCTCCAGTATCCTCCCACACCCCAAAGATGTACAGATTTGTGGGTTAATTGGCTTGGTAAAATTATAAATGGTCCCTAGTGTGTGAAGGATTACATCAGTGTGTGGGATCACTAGTTGGCGTAGTAACCGTTTCTGCGCTGTAACTCTAAACTAAACTAAACTTTCCGCTGATGGAATAGAATGGAATACTTTATTGTCACATACGACAAGGCACAGTGAAATTCTTCGCTTGCAGACCCAAGTTATGCAAATAGTCATATTTGGCTATTCCCCCCATGCCAGGTCCTCCATTGTTATTCCTCCTCCCCTAGGTCCACCGCCGCCGAGGCTTCACCACCACCGAGGCTCCACCACTGTTGCAGAGGCTTCAGAGGCTTCACCACCGCCGCCGAGGTTCCAGTGCCGCTGATGCTCACCGCCACCGCGAGGCTCCACCGACCCAGACAGGCTTTGTCTCCCGGCTTCTCTGCAGCCTTCCAGGAAGCGTCTGCCGCCGTGGCCTCCTGGGAGGCCCATCTATCCCTTTTCTTTAGAGATGCTGCATGACCCGCTGAGTTACTCTAACACTTTGTGTCTACCTTTGGTATAAACGAGCATCTGCAGTTCCTTTTCTACATTCTTATCAGGACCTTGATTGGCTAGCATGCACCAAAAATGCTTTTCACTGTCCCTCTAAACTAAACTAGTCAATCTAATCTAAACTAAAATACTGATAAATGGCAAATTGATTTTGTGCCACAAAATCACAGGCACTGGAATCACATCTGGTGGATTCTTATGGTATGCCTAATAAATTCCTCATGGTTCGTGGCTGCAGTTGTAATTACATTATTTGGCAAGACCAGGAGTCTAGACTAGGTGAGGGTCCATGAATAGTAGAATTCGATTTTATCATAAGAGTCATCAGTGTCTCAGCAGCACAAGTACTAGTGCTGGTACTTGGTGGGCCCTCCAGTAAGCAGTTGTGAAATGGCATAATGCATTAGTGCTTAAAGTAGGTAGATCTGTACATAGCAAATACAGAGTGGTTTTAACAAAGGATTTTAACATTCATTTGTATTGGCACATACTGACCAGTTCATGTCTAAAGTCTGCTCAGGTTAGCTTTTGGAAACAATATCTCCAAGAACCAATTAGCGAGTAGCCCATAACGTGGCTGTTCTGCAGGTTCTCCTTTCCCATTACAGGCAGTATTTAAACATACCAGTCTATTAAATGGATCCTTAAGCAAACATTTCTCTTGCACACGTTGTGCACAAAGCATTATTGAGTCCATTAGGAGATTGGCCCTGACAATGCTGTGTGCAAATCACCTTAGTACATTTCCTCATTAATTGAATACATTATAGCTTTTGATTGCAACCAATAATGTTCATTGAACATTCACTAAAAAATTAATAGAACGTTACACAGGGATTGAAACTGTGATGCAAGTTAAAGGGCCCTATGTTGGAATATCGCTTTCTTGCACACAGCTTCCCCTAGCCTCAGGTTTCAATGCTCAGGATAATGGAGATCTCATTAATGGCTGCTTTATAACTCTTCACAAACTATTGCTACAAATCACATCAGAATTACAAACTACAATCCTAGATCAATCACACATGTAGGACAAGTCATAGCTTCGTCCTCAGCAAGGACAGATGACCATGTGTGGGAGAGATCTCTGCGTCCTTTATCCAAGCCATCACAGCAACCTCTCATGCAGCAGTTCAAGTTCAAGTTCAAGTGAACTTGAACTTCTGTGGCTATCATGGAGAAATGTCCTTTAAGATTTCATGTTCAAACTGCCGGTGTGGCCCCAAAAATCTTAAAAACTGGTGCATGTTCTTGCCATTGATTAACGCAGTAATGACAAAGCAGTCGCAATCTCATAGGCTTGTTTCACTACTCAGGTACTGTTTCAATGCACAATTCTGGGTGCATTGCCCTTAGCGCCATTAAGTATCTTTGGCTAAATTCATGATACTTTACAGATGATCCAGTTGATCCTTAGCATCATATATGGATCACATATTCAGTGCATCAAACAAACATGATTTCTAATAAAGGCCTTCATGGTAGTCTGATCCAGAAGATTAAGATGAATGGAACCCATGGTAAGTTTAGTTTTGTTTAGTTTAGTTTAGAGATACAGCACGGAAACAGGCTCTTCAGCCCACCCTGTCCACACCAACCAGCGATTCCCGCACATTAACACTATCTACGCACACTAGGAACAATTTTCACTTATACCAAGTAGCCAATTAACCGACAATCCTGTACGTCTTATTGTGTGGGAGGAAACCGAAGACCTCGGAGAAAACCCACGCAGGTCACAGGGAGAACGTACAAATTCCGTACAGACAGCACCCGTAATCGGGATCAAACCCGGGTCTCTGGCACTGCAAGTGATGTAAGGCTGCAAATCTACCGCTGCACCATCGTCCCGCCCTGGTCATTTAGATTCACAACTGGCTTACTCATAGAAATCAGAAGGTTGTGGCGTTATTCTAGTTGAAGGTCTGTGACCAGTGAAGTTCCGCAGGGATCTGGGATGCTGCCAACTTTGTTGTTTGTGATATATATAAATGACTTGGACGTGAATGTAGATGGGTTGGTTAGTAAGAATGTAGACAACACCACAATTGATGGAGTTGTGGAAAGTGAGGCAGGCTGGCAAAGTATACAGCGGGATACAGCTCAGCTACAGAAACGGGTGGAGAAATGGCATATGGAGTTTAATCCAAGCCCATATAAGGTGTGCACTTTCAGAGGTCAAATGTAAGGGGAAAATACGCAGAGAATGGCAGGACCTCTTAATAGCATTAATGTACAAAGGAATCTTGTACAAAGTCTATAGCTCCTTGAAAGTTGTTATACAAGTAGATTAAGTGATAAAGAAGGCATATTGTGCGCTTGGCTACATAAATCGGGCCATTGGATATAAGAATCAGGAAGACATGTTGATGCTTTAACTTTTGATTAGGCTGCATTTGGAATCGCATGTGCAATTCTGTACAGGCAGATACAATAGAGACATTCAAGAGGGTTTTAGATAGGTATACGGAATCAAGAGCGGAACTCGCTATCAAAACATGGAGGGGACGGGGGACACCATTTTTTGGCAACTATGCGCGCATGCGCACACTCACACGCACACGCGAGGCTTCGGAGGCTCAATCCAGCGCTAAATGCAGCTCAACTCTGCCTGTCTCACCGGGTTAACTACAGCCCTGCCTGGACTGACAGGACACCAGCGCTGCTTCTCCGCACTGGCCATATCTCCCGCAAGTCCAGGCCGAGCTGAAGGCTAACCTGGCGGGACTGGCAGAGTTGAGCTGGGTTTAGCGCTGTTTCTCTGCGCTGGCCTGTCTGGTTCCCGACCAAAGATCCCATAGCGGAGGACCTTTGCTGCCGACCTCTCTGGCCGCCCGTGCGGGGGGGTACTCGGGAGGGGACAGGACAGCGCCGGAGACCCGGCCGGGATCATCCTGGCTGCGGATGAGGCGCAGGTCTGTGCCATGTCTTCCTCCTCCAATCACCGCGCTCTACCACAGTCACACCCCCCCCACTCCTCCCTCCTCCAGTCATCGTGCTGAATCGTGTCCCGCCCCCATTGCCTGCTGAACGACGTCTCTCTCGTCCAATCGGCGCCCTCGATCATCAGTCCCACCCCCACTGTCTCGCGGAAAGCGGAGATTTCACCAGGTTTTAAAATCCGGATGACAAAAACTTCAGGGGGATGTCACCCACCTCTCAAAACATGGAGGGAACATGTCCCTTCTGGCCCCCCCGGGTTTTCCGCCCCTGTACGGAATGATTGGTTATGGATCACGTGGAGATTAGTTGAACTTGGGATCACATTTAGC
This sequence comes from Leucoraja erinaceus, assembly GCF_028641065.1. Taxonomy (NCBI): domain Eukaryota; kingdom Metazoa; phylum Chordata; class Chondrichthyes; order Rajiformes; family Rajidae; genus Leucoraja; species Leucoraja erinaceus. Next base: position 15,117,810 of record NC_073393.1, on the reverse strand, counting down.
ATGGACATTATGGGCTGAAGGGCCTGTTTCTATGCTGTACTGTTTTATGTTCTATATTCTAATTTAGAGGAACCAGTGTTTAACATTCTTGGGGCCAATCTGACAGTTTGAATGTTGCTCCGCATTCAAACTGTGAGAATGGCCCCAAGACCTGAAATAAACCAATCTACAAATGGAATGCAGATACCACAGCAGTGTACTAGTTGTCTAATTGTTATGCCATGATATTCTGTGGTGAATATTATTGCAAGTAGACAAACATCAATTTTAATTGAACACAGGATAAACTATCATAAAGATCCAGTGCAGGTGGCAGTGTAACTCTTGTCTTCTGCTGACTGGTAAAATAAGACGTCTTAATTATTTGAATCAGGCCCAAAGTAGACTGGCAGCCAAAAACTCTGCACTTCTGAACCTCCTTCACTAGAGTAGGGCACCAATAATATCAGGCCTATAAAGTTAATTTAAATTTGGATATTAAAATTAGCTTTTGGACAGCAGTGATAGACACAGGCAACATGCTGCTCTGAATCTTTCACATGTGCATAATTGGCATGAAAAGGAATTGAATCCCATCCAGACATTAAGTTGCATAAGACTTTTCCGAATGAAGATACATGTTATTGTTTGTTGAGATTATATACAGTCACAAATTAGTATCTCTTCAATGCTGAAAATGAAAATGTTTCTTGTTTATCATTTACAGTAGTGGAGACTTTCCTAAACACTTAATTCTGGATCTCTGAAATTGCTAAACCGGGTTTAATTTCCACAGCTTGCATATGTCCAATTTTGGTTTTGGCAAAAGGCAATAGCTCCTTCCACATGCTGTTTAGCTCCACACACACACAGCGTGTGCTTGTAAGGAAATGGAATTTGTAAACAGCCTTCTGTGAATGTTCATGTGATGTACAAGCTGCGTCACCCACAGCTGTTCTGTGCTTATGTTTGGGAAGTCTGAAAACAAAGGCAAATTGTACAATAAATATACATTTTCCTGAATTTTATACCAAAACGTTCCAAAATAATGGGCACACTTCCCACCTACAGGGTAATTCGTTTTGAACAAGTTATTATAAAGAAAAAGAATCAAGGTCAAAGATTAAGGAATTACTTTTTTTAAATAATGTTACTGTTGGTTGCTCCCAAAATTGTTCCCTTAACTGCTCTGCTTGGAGCACTGATAGAAGGAAATATAAATCAAATGAGAGGAATTCTTTCCTCCTCATCTGTAAAAACCAGGTAGATAAAATGAAAATAAAAGCTTTTCACTGTAGCCCAGTACACATGACAATAAACTAATTGCATGGAGTGTTTTTGGACCTGGCAAATGCATTTGGATCTTTGGAGTCTTCTTTGGATCGCTTTTGATTTCTTTAGAGTTCCAGGATCGATAGTAAATTTAGTGAAAGCATATTTACAAGATGTCCAAACTGTGTTTTAATACAGCAGACTTTCGGCGGCACGACAGCACCTCCTCCAATCAGGGCCTATAGATGATATGACCTTGGTGACCACAATAGTAGCGTGTACAAGAGATTATATTAGAGAGAAAAGGTATTATGTATGGCACGGTACAGGTTCTGCAACTTAGGAAATATGTTACTGACGGTCTAGAAAGGATAGAGAGTTTCACAGGAGTTTTCATGGAGAAACCATGACGGGTTAGCAGGAAGTTTGAGAGAATAAACATCAGGTACTTGCCTTAGGAAATATGTTACTGAAGGGTTGAAAGTAGAGAAGTCAGGGCTTCCAGGCAAGTTGAAGTTTGGGCTATCCATATGTAGGTGTGGCCATTGACAGTATATGAGGTGCCATTTTTTAAGGTGGACAGGTTAGAGAGATTAGTTATTTCCCGGTCATGGTAGTGGCTTTATATAAAGGTGTCGATGGAGCTAGTGATTTGAGCATCACGGTGGGTCGGCGGCAGGGATAGACGGCAGGATGGACTGCACCTCCTCCAATCAGGGCCTATATGGATGATATGACCTTGGTGACCACAATAGTAGCGTGTACAAGAGATTATTAGAGAAGCTAATTGATAATCTTAAATGGGCTAGATTGAAGATTAAGACTAGTAAATCACGGAGTATTTCATTGGCAAGAGGAAAGGTAGTAGAGAAAAGGTATTATGTAGATGAAGAAGAAATCCAGGTTATAATGGAGAAACCAGTTAAAGTTTGAGTAGGTAGTATAACATGAGGTTGGTTGACACGGAACAGGTTCTGCAACTTAGGAAAGATGTTACTGACGGGTTAGAAAGGATAGAGAAGTCAGGGCTTCCAGGCAAGTTGAAGTTTGGGCTATTCCATATGTAGGTGTGGCCATTGACAGTATATGAGGTGCCATTTTTTAAGGTGGACAGGTTAGAGAGATTGGTTAGTTCATATATTAGGAAATGGTTAGGAGTTCCACGGTCATGGTAATGTGGCTTTATATGGGAAAGGTATTCTTCATGTACCATTGTCTAGCCGAACAGAAGAGTTTAAGTGTGTTAAGGTGAGGCTAGAGTTTCAATTATCAGGGAGCAAGGATACCTTAGTTAGTAATCTGATGCCAAGTGTAATTAGAGGGAGGAAGCAGAATTCAAAGCAGGCAGTAGGAGGAGAAGCACAAGCAGCTCTGAGGCATACATTCATTATTGGTAGGGTGCAGCAAGGGAAAGGAGGCTTAGGGTTCAGCACAGGGAGGCTTAGGGTTCACCAGTGTTGAGTAAGGCAGGTCCAACAGAGAGGACAAAATTGGTTGTAGAGCAGGGATACGTCGTCAGGAGGGAAACAGTGAGATGTATACCATGTTCTGCAGACACACTGTGGGTCAAATGGATTGTTCCTGTGCTGTAAGGATCAATGTAGGAAGAAACTGCAGATGCTGGTTTAAAATTAAGATAGACACAAAAAGTTGGAGTAACTCAGCAGAACAGGCAGGATCTCTGGAGAGAAGGAACGTTTCGGGTCGTGGCCCTTCTTCAGTCCCTCAGATTTAGGAAATGACGATTGATTGATTGAAAGACACTGCTTAGAAACAGGCCCTTTGGCCCATTGAGACTATGCTCATCACCAATTAGAGCACTATCAGGTTCAGGGACAGTGGATGAACTGGGAAAGTGTAGAAAAGAGGTTTAGCTGGAGGGACCTGTGGTGCATGGAGGCGGATCATGTTAGTTTCCTTATAAGGGCTATCTGTGATGTGCTGCCATCACTGCAGAACCTTAAACAATGGGTAGGTCTGAACCCGTCGTGTCCCTTGTGTTCAGATGTCGTAATGTTGAGGCATATTTTGTCAGGATATAGTACTAGCCTTTCTCAATCTATGTTTCTATGTTTCTATGAAAGGTAATCAATATTTCAGATATCTTCAAATTTGAGACTATCTGAAAACATATACCCAAGACTACCAAACTTTGCTACCAGATATATTAGACAAAGATATGAATAGAAATTCAAACAACTTAACATCATGTTTGTATAACACCCTTCTAAATATTGAAAACCCATCGTCAGAAACAATTAGAAGAGATGGGGAAGAGGAACTAGGCCTAAAAAATCTAAAAGACATATTGGAAGAAAACCTTTTATATATACATAATTGTTCGATTAACGTTAGACATATGTTAATTCAATTTAAAATACTGCATAGACTCTACTATTCAAAGACTAAACTGAATAAGATCTTTCCAAATGTATCTCCTTCAAGAAGCAACTATAACACATTCCTTCGCTTCTTGCATAAAATTACATAATTTTTGGAGAGGAATTTTTGAAATTCTCTCAAAGACACTAAAAACAAAATTGGACCCCGACACGGAATTGATTATTCTAGGAACGTCAGAAGCCTGCTCTGAGCTATCAATATTTCAAAGACGTTTCCTCAATTATGGCCTGATAACGGCGAAAAAACTAATACTAACATTTTGGAAACATACATCTGTCCCTACTCTTAAAATGTGGATTACAAACATGTCTGAGACACTACATCTTGAAAATATTAGACTTGTCTTAGCAGATCTTTTCGAAGACATGGACACCATTCATTGATTTATTACAAGGATAGTATGGTGCAACACAATTTTGGAGTTAAATCTAATTACGGGTTGGGTGATGGGTGGGGAGGGATGGGAGACAGGTATATCATCACCTTTTGTTTTTCTTTCTGTTTTTGTCTTTTTATTTCTCTACGTCTTCCTTACTTCTTTTACTTACTCACTCTTTGTCTACACCACTTTGGTAGTCTAGGAGTTCTATCCTTGAACATACCACGTTTCCTCTCTCTTGCTTTTTTTTTCTTCTTTTCTCTCAACTATAGCTAAAATCAAGATTGAAGCTGTACAATAACTGTATTATGTCATATGTCGCTGGTTATATTTTTGTACACTTGCTTCTAATAAATAAAAATTTAAAAAAAAAGAAAAAAGAATTGAGTTTCTTAATCGATCATTCAGAGTCTGGAGTCACGTTGAGTCCCAACCAGGTAAAAATAAATGATTTCTCAAAAATAAATGATTTCTCATGAAAGGAATTCAGGAGCCAAATGAGTTTTTACAACTATTCAATAATACCATGGTCATTAATACTAACATTTTTATTAAATTCCATTTAAAATTTTATTATCAGTTTAATTTCCCTAGCTATTATAATAGGATTTGAACTCAGATCTCTGAATTGTTAGTCAAGGCCTCGGGTTTGTAGTCCAGCAGTTTAATTGATGCATCACAGCCATCATCACTCAATGCACTCCATAGGTTTCAGAGAGGAAAGGTAAAGACTGTATCAAGAGGAATAACAGACATCGACCATTTGAAGCCTGTGCTGGGAGTTCCAGCATTGATGATAAATAGAATAATATTAGTATTGCATTGTTTGTGTGGGGAAGGGTGAAGGATTTGAGTATAGCAGCAGGGAGGTTCTACTGCAGTTGTACAAGGTATTGGTGAGACCACACCTGGAGTATTGTGTACAGTTTTGGTCTTTAAGTCTGAGGAAAGACATTCTTGCCATAGAGGGAGTAAGTACAGAGAAGGTTCACCAGACTGATTCCTGGGATGTCAGGACTTTCATATGAAGAAAGACTGGATAGACTTGGCTTATACTTGCTAGAATTTAGAAGATTGAGGGGGATCTTATAGAAACTTACAAAATTCTTAAGGGGTTGGACAGGCTAGATGCAGGAAGATTGTTCCCGAAGTTGGGGAAGTCCAGGACAAGGGGTCACAGTTTAAGGATAAAGGGGAAATCCTTTAGGACCGAGATGAGAAAAACATTTTTCACACAGAGAGTGGTGAATCTCTGGAACTCTCTGCCACAGAAGGTAGTTCTGTGACTGACATCGAGAGGAGTGCAGGGGAGAGATAAGACTTTGCTTTCCATCACAGTGAGGAGGAGATTCACTGTGATGGATGTTTGTGTAAATTGTGTTGTGTCTTGGTTCTTTTTCTTGTGTGTATGACTGCAGAAACCAAATTTTGTTTGAACCTCAAGAGGTTCAAATTATAACAAATATATTGTATTGTATTGTATTGTATTGTAGTTGAGGCCAGTTCATTGGCTATATTTAAGAGGGAGTTAGATGTGGCTCTTGTGGCTAAAGGGATCAGGGGATATGGAGAGAAGGCAGGTACAGGATACTGAGTTGGATGATCAGCCATGATCATATTGAATGGCGGTGCAGACTCGAAGGGCCGAATGGCCTACTCCTGCACCTATTTTCTATGTTTCTAAGATGCAGAGTGGAAGTTGAGACCAAATTACATGAAGAAACCAGGAAGGAAACTGGGCAGAATGAATGAACCAATTAATTTTGACTTCATATTTCTGCATTGTATATATCCACAAAGGTCTCAGTAGTATTTAAAGGGATAGCCCAAAAATTAGAAATTGGAAGTATTCAGTAGGCATTGAGTGAAGGCAGCATCCCAGATTAGCAGTAGAGGCAATGTCAAGAATACAACACAGAAGGAAGTTTAATGGTCTATTCAGGCCAGGGGAAATGTTCATATTAGCCTCAACACATGTTTCACCCTGCTGTGCTAAGCATTCACCATCATATCACTTTGCGCCTCCACTCAACTTTTAGCAGAATCTGGTCTTCTCCATTTCACTTCCCCAGTCAGAAATGAAAAGATAGTTCCAACTTACCTTTAAAAAACACAAATTTTCCATCATGCCGTTCATATGCTGCATCAATATTGGATGGCAATCCTCTCCAGAAATGGCCAATAGGCATTGGGTAGTTGTCCAATACTCGATTATTTCGAACTCTCCAAAACCAGAGTCCCTGTTTGGGCAAGAGAGCAGAGTCAGATCACATAGACAGAGAATTTTAAATTAGCAAAATCTCAAAATATTAAACTTTCTAATTGACTATTTGTGATCATGTCTATTTATCCAGACTATCTCTGCTTGTTAAGGTCTAACAAGCCTAAAGGTTGTGGTGCAGCTTAAATAATACAATGGTTTATTGTCAGAATGTCTATGTGGCCCTTTAATGGTGGCACTGCATGTTGGCAAGTTCATTCTTGCTGTACCATTACTGTTGTGGAACATGCTGTGAGCTTTGGGTTAACAATGCCTTCATTGCTGATTAGATGTTGGCACTGGGCTTTGGGCAGAAAAAAGCAATTCCAATCCTACTACTGCAATTACTGCCTTTTTGATGTTTTTTAAGAGAATTATTCCAGTCTGCGCTATCGACATCTGTATAAATTATTGAAAGACAGTGTAAATGTCAGTGACAGTGAAAATATAAACACACACACACGCACATGCTGAACTTGTTTTCTGGTTTATTATACTGTTTACAATGTAATATGTTTACATGTTCTGGTGTGCTGCTGCAAGTAAGAATGTCATTGTTCTATGTGGGACATATGGTAATAAAACACTCTTGACTCTTGAGTATAACTGACTTTGCTACCACTAATAATGTACTGCAATAACGGTGGTACCAAAGCGTTCAAAGTTAATGTTGTTTACAACGTGAATACACTGCCATAGTGAGGAAAAGCAGAACAAAAATGAAACAACAGAATCCCAGTGACTCAACTTGCAATCTATCTTTACCTTAAACACAAACATTTCTCCCCGCAACATTGCCATGCTATCAAAGTTGCCATCGCATATATTTGGACGATGTTGGGTGGTTCCATCTGTCGTGTCAGGATTGTCTAGATCAGGATCTCGGGGTGCTGGTTTTCGGTCAGGAGTTTTGGGAGGCACACGCTCAGGTTTTTTTGGTCTCCGCGGTGTCATAGTTGGCAGTGAATTTGTGGGTTTGGGTAAGCTATCTGGTAGACCTTGAAACAATGAAAGAACCATTAAAAAAAGTTAACCATTTATAAAGTTGGGACATTTATTGACAAAGAAATACAAATGATCAACATCATGATGAGTGTACAAGAACGTAACACGAGCAGCATCAAGCTTAGTTAAATAAGAATATCAGGTGTCAACCTAGTGAAGCTAGAACACCACGTGCAAACACATACAAAAACCAAAATAACCTCCGGTTAATTACTACCTCATGATACTTCTCCTATCCAAAAGTGAAGTTATGGGAGATGTCTGCCTTCACAGTTAAATAGCACTTACTCAAAAATAACCGGCTTCCAGAAGGACTATTCACCTTCAGACCTCATGTTGGCCCAAATACAGCATCCCCCTCGTGTGAGCCATGATAAACTCATGCCAATTACATCAACAGGACACTACATTATTCTGCTATTTCTGCTAGTATTTTTACATTTAGAATTGCAATATAACTTTGCACCATTCTGCCTTTTTACATTAATCATCATATTTATTGTAGTGTTTAGCATTACCATGTATACCACTTAGGCTGGTGACCAGAAGATGTGGGTATTGAGTGACGGTGCTGGACTACTTCACATAAATATTGTGGCCTTAAGATCAGATTGGGTAACTAGGGTGGCACAGTGGTGTAGTAGTAGAGTTGCTGCCATACAGCGCCAGAGACCTGGGTTCGATCCTGACTACGGATTCTGTTTGGGCGCTCTCCCAGTGACCATGTGAGATTTCTCAGGGTGCTCTGGTTTCCTCCACATTCCAATAATATGCAGGTTTTTAGAGTAATTGGCTTCTGAAATTGTCCCTAGTGTGTAGAATAGTACAGGTGATCAATGGTGGGCCGAATGGCCTGTTTTCACGCTGTGTCTCTAAACTAAATTAACTATGGTGAATCATTAACCTTCTGATGCCCAAACGTCTTTCTGTCATTTTTATATCACATCAACAATTGAATGGAATTCATACTGGCAAATAATCATTTAATCTTGAAGGTCGCAGAGGAGCAGCAGCCAGACCAGCAAGTGAGCGGATTGGCTGAAAGAAGGCTTTCTCCTAGGTGAGTAAAGTTCGGGAGCTTTAAAAAGAGCGGCAAGAGGCAGCCCGGGGCAATTACCTTGAAGGTCGCAAAGGAGCAGCAGCCAGACCAGCGAGTGGGTGGATTGGCTGGGACATCCTAATTAGTTGAGTGGATAGTAGACTTGATTAGATAAAATTAAGTTCACGTGTAGCGGAGCGGCCTTGTTGAGGTGAAGTGTGAGACTTTGGCGAAAAAGTCTTCGTCGACGAGGCTACATTTAAGCGGTTGTGTGTGTGTGTTTAATTTAATTTAAATGTTTAAACTTATTGCAGTGCATTGGTCGCAGGATGTGGGAAGTCAGGGGCACTGCTGTTGTCACTGACCACTACACCTGTGAGAACTGTGTCCAGATGCAGCTCCTCAGGGATCGAGTTAGGGAACTGGAGCAGCAGCTGGATGACCTGCACGCTATCGGGGGAAGACGAAAGCTTCCTGGACAGGACCTACAGTCAGATCGTCACTCCGTGAGTACAAGAGGTTCGACGGTTAGAGACGGAAGGGACGAAACGAGTGCAGGAGACCTCGGTGGAAGTACCATTTGAAAACAGGTACACCCTCTTAGGAGCTGTCAGGGCAGACGACACTTCCAGTCCGAGCGGCGGACAGATCTGTGACTCGAATCCTGGCCCTGAGGCTCGACCGGCGGAGGGTGGAGGCAACAATGTGGAACCAATGCAAGGGGACAGAAGGTCATAAAGGGAGGACAGGTGGGTGAATGGGCAGATGCATGGTAGATGCAGCATAATGTGGATAAATGTGAGGTTATCCACTTTGGTGGCAAGAACAGGAAGGCAGATTATTATCTGAATGGTGTCAGATTAGGAAAAGGGGAGGTGCAACGAGACCTGGGGTGCTTGTACATCAGTCACTGAAAGTAAGCATGCTGGTACAGAAGGCAGTGAAGAAAGCTAATGGCATGTTGGCCTTCATTGCAAGAGGATTATATTGAATGGCGGTGCTGGCTCGAAGGGACGAATGGCCTATTCCTGCACCATGATTTCTATGTTTCTAACCAATAATTCTCAAAGTGACTCACCATATATCTGCTGGATTCCTTTTAAATCATCTTCTGGAAGCTCAAAATTCTCTGTATCCATCCACTGGTAAAACGGAGCCATTATGGCATTAGGATTGCTGGAATGTTCGAGGCCCAGAGCATGTCCTAGCTCATGGACTGCTACAAGGAACAGGTCATTCCCTGTGGATTATAAATAAAACATTGGGATCAAGCTCTGTTAAACAACAACCCACTACTGTCAACTCTAAAACCAGCGTAAATTATACATTTTACTTCATATGAGATACGGGCTCATTGAAGTGAAACAAATGAAAGAGAAATAAGGTTTTATATCAATTCACTCAATACTACCAAGGGCATTGGAATTAGCAAGGATGCAATTAGAACAATACACTCACATAACTGGCTGCTTATAAATATCTAACAAAATAAACTTAAGAGCAGATATGATGTGTTGGAAGGAACTGCAGGTGCTGGTTTAAACTGAAGATAGACTGTCTGACCCGCTGAGTTACTCCAGCATTTTGTGTCCACCATTTAAGAGCAGATAATTCAGAAAAGTGCTAACTGTGACAGGAAAATAGGGTCACATTGTACAAAAAAAATGGCCATTTATCAATGATAAATAATTTATATCTCACATGAACCTTTGCAGAGAATCTCTCACATAAACCTCTGCAGAAATGGTCAGGGCCCCGACCACGGGTAAACAAGGGAGGAGGAGGAGAAGGAAGACTGTCTGAACTGTATTGCTTTCCACCACAGTGAAGAATGCTGTGGTGGATGTCTGTGTTGAATTATGGTGTGCATAGTGTCCCTTTTTAATTGTAACGCTGCATGGTAAATTACATTTCACTGCACCTTTTGGCGCATGTGACAAATAAATTTGAACTTTGAATTTTAATAATGGTCTCCGATAAAATTACACTCTTTGGAAAGGAAGTCGACAGTGACTGTCAACTGAATGAGACGAGTTATATCTTAAATAAATGCTAGTAAGACAAGATTTTAATTCCTCTGTGTTTTAGATTTATTGCTTGTGCTTATTTTACTGTTATTTATCTTCTATAATTATATATAAAATAACGGTAATAACATTGTTAGCTAATTGGCTTCATCATTTATACATGCATTTACCTGTAGTTTAATTTTATTATTTCCATGGATAAATAACTCAACAAGCCATTGTCAAAGGCAAGCTAACAGATGCAATATTAAAATATAGCCTCCATCTCAGGATTTCTGGATTTAAAATTGGAGGTTTTCGATCGGGTCATTGGAAATAAATAAATTCACTTGGAATAGTAAATATAATCATACACATGAGAACATTTCAAATTAGAATTGGAAATCCCAGCTGGAAGTGGAAAATGTTATGACAAATGGTTTAGAGACGGTCATGCCAGTGATCAAATCCATAGAAGGAGAGAGATTATGCAAGATTGCAGGGACAAAAGACTGATTATGAATACTAGTATAAAATATTATGCAGTAGGAAAGATAAGGGGATGATCAAATAAGGCAATTAATTCAGAGTAGAGGAAGTCTGAGAAACTAAAGTTCAAATTAAGATCACCGTCAATGAGTCATTCAGTACAGAAGCTGAAGAGAATACAGCATAAACCCAAAAAGGTTTGCTGTTCACTTTTTCCCTTCACATCTTTTGAGAGAAGCAACAAATTCACCTCTTACCTTGAAGATCAGTACTTGCCAGGGTCCATGGCTCATCTGAATCAAAATGAGTATCACCGCCCAATCCACTACCAGGGAAATAGGCATGAGCCAGGAAACCACCCTCCCCATCAAATGGGGAACTGTCACCATGGAAACCCGAGGCAAAGAAGACCACGATGTCTGCATGCTTCCTGCGACCATATCGAATATCATAATAAGTAATCTCCTCAAATATTATTGGCGTAGCTTTCTGCCAGACACCAAAAGCCTGGCGGATAGCCTGGCGTGTCCTATATTCTCCCAGTTTGGGTGTATAGTTTTGGATGCTGCAAGAAGAAAATTATGCTTTAATCAGGAAATCTGGATCAGCATAAACTTTGGAGTAGGTTTTTGAACTCATTGGTCAATCTTTAGAATATGATGCTTCCTATTCTAAGGAAGAACATAATTTTGAGGTACATACCAACACAGCAATTTACAACCACACAGCCCAGCAGAACATTTCAATGAGATTTGAGTGTACTACCTGTATGTGATACGTTTCGAATTCCACTTTTGTCCAGTGAGGATATATCGCTTACGACGTAAATTTGTCTTGATTTCTGTGCCAAAGTTGTCAGGAACACCACAGCGGGGTTTCTTCATCCACCTGGCAGAGATTAACATACAAAATGCAAGAATGAAATCTGCATTCGGCTCCCATTGTCCATGATCATGCCCGTTCAGGTCACCCTGAACACTTTCCTCGTGCAAAGCATGGTCAGGATTTGTTGACACATCAAGTTATCTATATAATTAAAAGTCTAAACTTGACAATTTCCTGTTTGCACTGTATATTGATTTTAGAAAAAACGCGACCACTTATGGCTATGATTTTTGGCCACCTTACTCAGAGTCCCCCTCCAGCTGTCAGAGCCAGAGGATTTTTCCCATCGATGAAAAGTGAAAGATTTATTAATGTTTAAAAAATGTTGAGATTCTCTCCCCTGTCAATCACGTCACAAAGGCCACGCCCCGCGAGGGAGGGGCTATAAAACCCGGCAGTGTGGCCATGGCTCAGTCTCTGCAAGACGGGGGAGGAAGAGGGTCTGAGCTGGAAATCTACAGAACACTGAGAATATTGACCTGCGAGTGCCCTTTATGTGTTTTTTAAACTGTGCCTTTTGCAACTGTGTGGCTATTGAAATGTGTGCCTTTTGCAACTGTGTGTCTTTTGCAACTGTGTGCCTTTTGCAACTGTAAAAAACAATGAAAATGTCAAATTGATTGTCCACCCTCTCCACCTTCTCTCTCTCAGTCTCTCACCTGTTTTCGGCAGAATTTCTGGCAGTTTCTGAGCTGCCAGCCTGCCAGGCTTGAGTTACTGAGCTGCCAGGCCTGTGTGACTGAGCTGCCAGCCCAAGAATCCATTCAGCCCATAATGCCCATACTAGCCCTCTGGAAACGAGTCCCTTCAGCCCACAACACCCATGCTAGCACTCCAGAAAGCCTCCCCAACCCCACACTGGCCAGCAATCTTGGAATTGGTGGAGAGGTGGAATATTGTGTTGGGGACCAACCCTTCCGTGTGAAGCTGGGACCCAACGTGTCCCACTTAGTCAAGTAGCTTCTTAAAGAGTTGGTTCTCTCCATCTTTGTGATCCATGGGTTGGATTTCCTGATGGGCTAAATTTACTGCTGGAGATGATTGATTTAGGACTTTATTTTTGCTACATTAAATGCAAGTTGTTAATCTAACTAATGGCCCATCACGGAATGAATCCCAGCACAGACTGAGGTTAAGCCACTTCAATACTTCTCTCAATCTATCTTGCTAGAATGCTGTATCTCAACTTGCACCAGCTTCCCACTAGACAGTCTGTAAAGCTAATGGGAAATGCTCAACCTATATTATCTTTACTCTGGAACCAAAGTCACTCCAATATGAACTACTGTACTTGAGGTACAATTGTGCATGTTCATCTTTGGAGGTTGAGCTCCAAGTCAATGTTGACTCATTCACTGAAATGATTGAGAGAATGGGCCTTACTCTGAACACATTTAGAACAAAGGTCCTCCACTAACATCCTCCACTGTCCAACATTGATTTCTGACAATAAAGACCAAAGTAAGAGCCTGGAAAATCCATACCTCAAGAAACATCTCTTAGTGAAGGCAGTCTTTGATGATGAAATTCACTCCAGTCTCTAATGCAACAGTGCAGCTTTTGGTTTTAAGATCAAGATCTCAAATCTGGTATAAAAGACATGGTCTGCCAGCAGTGATTCCATACCTTTCTATATTCTGTGGAGATTTGTTGGACCTAGGGCAGGCACCTCAAAGCACAGGGGAGGCACAACCAACATCTGCTTCCCCAAAATCCTGAAATCCACTGGCAGGGTAGGTAATCCAATATCAGCTTCCTGTGCCTGGCCAAAGTCTCCAGCGTGGGAGTTTACATCACTCCTGTGGGAAGGCCTACTGTTTATGTGCTTGACGCTAGACTCCTAAAATGTACTCTCTTAGATTCTGGAAATTGAGCGCAACTTGCCCATGCCGACCAACATGCCCCATCTACATTAGACCCACCTGACTGCGTTTGGCCCATATCCCTCTGAACTTATCCTATCCATGTACCTGTCCAAATGAGAAACTGGCCACTTGGCCTACCATATCCAGGTTAACCCCCAGGTACTTATCTATAGAGTTTAGTTTAGAATTTAGTGAAAACAAGCCATTTGGCCCACTGAGTCCACACTGGCCATTGATCACTGATATGCTAATTCTATGTTATCTCACTTTTGCATCTTATACACGAGGAGCAATTTACTTTCGTTAATTAACCTACAAAACCTGCACGTCTTTGGAATGTGGGCGGAAACTGGCACGACTCGGCCACAGGGAGAACGTACAAACTTCACACAGACAACACCTGAGGTCAGGATTGAAACTGGGTCGCTGGCACTGTGAGCCAGCAACTCCACCACTGTGCCGCCACCGAGTTGTATCATGACAAGAAATGATCTGCAGAGCAAAGAAAAGAATTGAAGAATGTTCTTAAACCTGCGTTGAAAACCTGTGGGATTCAAAACTTGTAGGATTCTCACTCACTCATGGAAATTATTAGCCCACTACAACCCAAAATGATGAAGGATCTCTGGGAAGAAACTGAGATGTTTGAATCTCCTGATCAGGAGCGTTGCGCAGCTCAATAGAAGTGGCCCTTCCATACCCTTCCCATCCACCCCACCATGAACCTCCCATCACAAATGTGAAAGTGTCTGCAGTTCCCAGATTGATCTGATGAGCATTCTCAGGGGCCACAGAACATAGCAGAAGCAAAGAATCCTCAGTCATCAAGTAACTGCCCAATAAGAAAACTTATGCATTATTATGGAGTGAGGCTGAGCAATGTCTCATCAGCAGGTCCCGACTACAGAGACAAAACCTGTGGCTGAATGGATGCAAATGACAAAGGAATGGGCACAAGACATCTGTTGAAAGATAACTAAATATAAACCAAACCACAGATTTCAATGGAATATCAGTGAGCAAGGATCTCCATAAAGCTGATTGTGAAGCATATAACGGCAATATCAGCAAACCTTGCAAAATATTCAAGGTCAAAGAAGACATTTATTTTTTGGGTGCATTACTTTTTGCATAAGTATACAATAGCATTCAAAATACCTTTGGAGCAGAAAAGTAAGCTTAGAGAAAATGATTACCAGTAATGAAAGATGCCAAGAATTCAACCCTCAGTTTGTGTTTCAATCACTAAGTTGATGCCTGAAGCACTCTCCACATCCATGCGTTTCTGAGTAGCAATTAGCCCTTTGCAAAGTTATTTCACTCAAGTGCTTTGTGTTACCACAGCAACATACTGTATCACAGCAACTACAGCATTAGTGCATTTGTTTGCCACAATCCACCGAAATCTGTATGCAGTAATAGCATCTGATACCAAATGAGAAAAATAGAATTAAGAATATCCAAAAATCTCACTTCACTCTATCTCATTCAGTTACATAGGGGCATCTTAAATCTTCAATTTGCTAATAACAGCACCAAAATGTTACCTTTAAGACAGCAAAATCAGCATGCATTAATTACCATACAAATATACAGACAAAGCAGGAAATACTGAATAAGAGGAGCACAATGAACACTCGGGACATTGATGCATTGGAGAGGGTTCAAAGAGTGACAAGGTTAATTACAGTACTTAAGGACCTAAACTATAACGTGTCACACTGAATTTTATCATTTAATGATAAAAGATCGAGAGAACAAATCCAAGTTTTAAAAATGTTATGAGGCATGAATAAAGTGAATAAGAATAGTCTATATCTATGATATCAGCTCAGAACTAGAAGACACAGATTTAAAATGACAAAAAATAATCTGAGAAGAAAACTCCCAGTTTTGCTACAGGACATGAGGCCTATTTTTGGCAAAAAAAAAATCAATATTTGAATTCCAGGATGCATCATGAAATGAGAGTTCAACACAACCTTCTAAGGCAAAATACCTTCTACTTACTCGGCCCAGTAGGAGAAAATAAACGATCATCACTAGGATCAATTATCTCAAGCTAGTGAAGACTGGGCTTTTAAATGCCTCGTATAAAATAAACAGATGATGGACATTTGGTTTAATGATGGATAATATTGGAGATATTAAGGTAGACGCCATCGACATAGTGAGGAGTAGACATAATCTTTCTAGATCAAGCATCACCATGCCATTTTTCAACCCAAAGCAACCCTGGCCCTAAAATTTTGCTTTGAAGATTCAGAAGTCTGTCTACAGGAATTTCTTTCCTTGGTATGATTATGTTGGGGGTAAGTTTTGCCGAGCTGATGGAAGAAATTGATCAGATTTATCAAGTGTCCATTTCCAGAACCATTTTTATGTTTCCATCTGACTGATGTGCTTTGCCGATGGACTGATCACAAATCTGGCATTATCACATCTTTTCAGGCTCATGTGTAATATGAATATCGTGGTGAGATTGTTTTAAGAGAATGTCATTTTAAATTTATAGAGTTATACAGCATAATGGGCCCTCCATGCCCATGCCGACCTTTATGCCTATTTATACTGCCTGTATTAGGTCCAATAAATACCTTGCCCATTTGTGCCTGTCTAAATATTTGTTACAGTTGTTATATTTATCTGACTCCACCATCTCTTCAGTCAGTGACTTCCAGATATTAACCACTCCTTGTATAAAAAGCTTTCTCCTCAATCCCTTTGAGAACTCTTATCTTAAACACAGATCTTTTGTTTTTGATAAATCTACCATGGGAAAATTATTCTAATTATCTACCAGGCACGTGCCGTTAGGGTAGACAAAGTAGGCAGTGCCTACCCTGACTAAAATTATAAAATGGTGATTATTAAATATAAATAGTAAAGACACAGGAGAATTATGCCTACCTAAGAGATCGATCTCTTAGGTGGGCGTAATTCTCCCGTGCCTTTCATCCGCAGTACACGTAACACGTGAAAGTATGTGCAACTCACGTGCTGTCGACGCTGCTTCAAGCCTTCAATGACAACGGTCGAAAAAGGCAGCTGAAATTCTGCCTTTGTACCGTGGACTGCGTGCATGTGCTGCGCAACGTACTGCAAATGCGCAGCAGCGTACTGCGCATGCGCAGCGCAAGTTTCTTGGCGGGTTTTTCAAACATGGATTGTCATTAAGAGTATCTTACGAAATAAAGAGAGAAGAATGGATTCCGTGTACAAATAATGTGGTAAGTAAATTTCTTTGAGCTATATGATTTTAAATACTTTATTAAGAGATAAAGCTTTTGAAGACAAATTACTTTATAAAAGTCGACTGATTACCTACCCTGAGTTATTACTCACGGCACATGCCTGTCTATGTCTTCCATAAGTTTATATACCAGCAATCAACATTCAGTCTTCTTCGCTCCATGACAAACAAACCAAGCCTAACGAATTGAATTGAATTGAATACATTTTATTAGCCAAATATGTGTACATACAAGGAATTTGCCTTGGAGTTTTGCTCGCAAGTTACACGATATACAGTAAGCCAGACCATGATGGAGAAGGTGAGGACAGACTCTATGATGGACAGACCGAGGTTATGTTTCTGTTTATCGAACCTGCAGCAGAACTCATTCAGGTCGATGGTCAGCTGACGATTGTCCAAGGAGCTGGGGGTTTTCCTCTTGTAGCTGGTGGTTTCTTGCAAGCACTTCCACACTGAAGATGAGTCATTAGCTGAGAACATAAGAGCCTGTCCCACTTGCATGTGACGGCATGAGTTTGGCACGACCAAACGGAAGCAGAGTTCGCGCTAAGTTCACGGTAAGTATGCGGTAAGTACACGCTAAGTTCGCGCGTGACGTAATTTGTGTCATACTTACCAATCAGCTGGGCAGGAGGCGGGCCGACTGAATTTGGGCGTCGGGCGGTGACGTCATCACGCAACGGCACCGCTAGGCGTACGCCGCGTGCGCCGTCAAGACGCTGCATACGCCCTCAATACGCCTGCGGGCCGACAGGCTGTTACCGTGTGGAATTTTCGGACAGTGCGGGATTTTCGGAGCCCCGCGCGATGTCGGGACCAGCCCCGCACAACTCCATACACCTCCGCGCTTCGAAGTGGGACCGGCCCCGCGCAGTACACCGCAAGCGACCACGTTTGGTCGCGCCAGACGCATGCAAGTGGGACAGGCCCTTTATTCCTCAACTTCTCAGAGTACCTTTCCTTGCCAACTCTGATTCCTCATCGCAGCTTGTACTTGTCCTGCCTGTAGAGAGGTCTGTATCCTCGCTCCTGTAGGCCTCATCTTTAGACTGGCGGAGCTGTCCGAGTTCTGCCGTAAGCCAAGGCTTGTCATTGTTGAACCTGATCCAGGTCCCAGTGGGAATGCAACTGTCCTCACAAAAGCTGACATATGATGCCACGGTGTCTGTATTCATCGAGGCTTGCGGTTGCTTCCCTGAACACATTCCAATCGGTGCAGTCAAAGCAGGACTGTAGGTTTTCAATGCCCTCGCTTGTCCATTTTTTCATTGTTCTGATCACAGGCTCAGCAGATTTTAGTTTCTGCCTGTAGGTCGTAATAAGGTGAACTAAACAATGATCAGAGTCCCAGAGCCTCACAGGGAACAGAGAAATATGCATTTTTGATTGTAGTATATCAAAGATCGAGTGTTCTCTATCTTCTGGTGGGGCAGGTAATGTGATACCCGTATTTTGGAAGCTCTTGGCTGAGGTTAGCCTTGTTAAAATTGCCCAAAACAATGACCATGGAGTCCGGGAAGTCACTCTACTCTCATTACCCGGTCAACATTTGCACCACATGTACGCAGGCTTAGGGAGAGATGTAAACACCAGCGGGAATAAAATAGGTAAATTCCCTTGGAGATTAAAAGGGTTTGCAATTTATAAAAAAAGACTCCAGATGAATACAACAGAAGTTAGACAGTACAGTGATGTCACTGCACCAGCCCTGGTTAGTATAGAAGCATATTCCACCGCCTCTTGATTTCCCCGCTGCCCCCATTTCGCAGTCTGCTCGGTGTAGTTGAACGCCAACCAGCTGCAGTGCATTGCCCGCAGTCGTTATACATTTTGGTTTCGCCATGTAGAGGATGCAGTAGTGTTTCTACATTGCCCCCCCCCCCCCCCCCCAATTCGGGGCAACATAATGTTTGGGACACAGCAATGTCATATGAATGAAAGTAGTCATGTTTATTATTATGTTGCATATCCTTTGCATGCCATGACTGCTTGAAGTTTGCGATTCATGGACATCACCAGTTGCTGGGTTTCTTCTCTGGTGATGCTCTGCCAGGCCTGCATTGCAGCCATCTTTAGCTTATGCTTGTTTTGGGGGCTAGTCCCCTTCAGTTTTCTCTTCAGCATATAAAGTGCATGCTCAATTGGTTTCAGATTGGGTGATTGACTTGGCCACTCAAGAATTGACCCTTTTTTAGCTTTGAAAAACTCCTTTGTTGCTTTAGCAGTATGTTTGTGATCATTGTCTTGCTGTAGAATGAACCACCAGCCAATGAGTTTTGAGGCATTTGTTTGAACTTGAGCAGATGGGATGTGTCTATATACTTCAGAATTCATTATGCTACCACCATCAGCATTTGTATCATCACAGATAAGTGAGCCAGTACCTTCAGCAGCCAAACATGCCAAGGCCATAACACCCCCACCACCGTGTTTCACAGATGAGGTGGTATGCTTTGGATCGTGGGCAGTTCCTTCTCTCCTCCATACTTTGCTCTTGCCATCACTCTGATATAAGTTAATCTTCTTCTCATCTGTCCACAAGGCCTTTTTCCAGAACTGTAGTTGCTCTTTTAAGTACTTCTTGGCAAACTGTAACCTGGCCATCCTATTCTTGCGGCTAACCAGTGATTTGCATCTTGCAGTGTAACCTCTGTATTTCTGTTCATGAAGTCTTCTCAGAATGTCTCAGAATGTCTTGTGGCAGCGGCTCCCTGCAGTCCGTCTGTCTTTTTTTCTTTCTTTTTGTCTTGTTGGGAATATGTTTTTGGTTTATTTTTAGTTGTGTAGATGTGGGGGGGCGGCCGCCCGAATCGAGGGGTTTGAATCAGCCCGCAGCAGGGCCTTACATCGACCGGCGCGGCTGAAACAGTCGCGGGACTTACCATCACCCGCCGGGGGCTTTAAAATCGGGAGCCCCGGTCACCTCGGCGTTGCAGTTTGGCTGCCAAGAACAAAGGACAGGGAAGAGATAAGACTTTTGCCTTCCATCACAATGAGGAGGTGTTTAGAGATTCACTGTGATGGATGTTTATGTGGAATTGTGTTAATTGTGTGTTTTGGTCTTTTTTTTTGCTGTTATGACTGCAGGAACTAATTTTCGTTCAGAACTTGCATGTTTGAATGACAATAAAGGGCTATTGAATTAAATTGAATTCTGTGGATAATGGTCATTGACAAATCTACACCTGACTCCTGAAGAGTGTTTTTGATCTGTTGGACAAGCATTTCGGGATTTTTCTTTATTGTAGATGGAATTCTGCTGTCGTCAGCTGTAGAGGTCTTCCTTGGCCTGCCAATCCCTTTGCGATTAGTAAGCTCACCAATGCTCTCTTTCTTCATAATGATGCTCCAAACAGTTGATTTTGGTAAGCCTAAGGTTTGGCTGATGTCTCTAACAGTTGTATTCTTGTTTCTCAGTCTCATAATGGCTTCTTTGACTTTCATTGGCACAACTTTGGTCCTCATGTTGGTAAACAGCAATAAAAGTTTCCAAAGGTGATGGAAAGACTGGAGGAAAGACTAGGTGGTGAGAGCTGTCCTATACCTGCATGAAGGAGGTAATTAAATACATCTGAGCAATTACAAATACTTGTGAAGCCATGTGTCCCAACCAATACGTTGCCCTGAAAGGAGGAGATTGTGTATGGACAGTGCTGTGGTTTCTACATGGTGAAACCAAGCTGTATAAAAATGGCCTTTGTTGGGGTCTGACAATGTGCACTTTGGCCACATGTAATTTTTTTCTATCGCAGATCTCGGGTTGTGGAGTACAGAGGCAAATGGATGGATGATGGGTCCCAAACATTGTGGAGGGCACTGTGTTTACAAATTATGTGACATTTTCTGCCACGGAAGGCAGTGGAGGCGAATTCACTGGATGTTTTCAAGAGAGTTAGATTTAGCTCTTAGGGTTAACGGAATCGAGGGATGTGGGGAAAAAGCAGGAACGTGGTACTGATTTTGGATGATCAGCCATGATCATATTGAATGGCAGTGCTGGCTCAAAGTGCCGAATGGCCTACTCCTGCACCTTTTTCTATGTTGTGACTCACACAGCCAGGTCTCAGTGAAGCTCAGGGCAGCGGCTCGAGAGAAGTCCTTGTTTGTTTGGCACAGGAGTTTCAGTTTGCCCACTTTGTTGTTGAGCGAACATAGATTTGCAAGGAATATACTTGGGAGCTGTGTGTGTAATTCTCGTCGCTGGAGTCGGGCGAGTGCTCCAGAGAGCTTCACCCGGGTCCTCCTCCGTCTCAAGACTTTGAACACAGCCACAGCCCCGCAACAAATATGTCCAAATAATCCAGCGTGTGAGAGAAATCCGGAACAATGTGTGGAGGTACCATATATCTGATGTTAATGAGTACCTCTCTCATGAAAGTGATCTTTGTGGGATTTTCACAGACGACACAAACAAAACAGAAAGGACCAGTACACCTTGACAACCATCATCGGCGCCAGTCACAGTACAATCTCTGCCCATAACTAAAATCCTACGGTTCAGGCAATGTACTGGTGAATCTCCTCTGCATTCTCTCCAGAACAACCACACTCTTTCTATAATGTAGCAACCAGAACTGCACATAATATTCTCAATGTCGTCTGGCTAATGTTTTGTAAAGTTACGATATAACTTCCCAGCTTTATCTTCTGCTCCATCTGAACTCTCTGTGATCCCTATTTGACTTCCCAAAATGCAATATATCATACTTGTAGGAATTAAATTCCACCTGCTAACTGCTCTAATTTCAGCCTGATACATATCATGTTGTTGCCTTAAACAGCACACTAACTTTCTTGTCATCCACAATCTTACCAATCACATCTCCAACATTCACACTGTTAATATATAAATCACAAACAACAAGAACTGCTCACCGCAGTATGCCACTGGCCATAGACTTCTATCCATTGAGGCCAGTTCATTGGCTATATTTAAGAGGGAGTTAGATGTGGCCCTTGTGGCTAGAGGGATCAGGGGGTATGGAGAGAAGGCAGGTACGGGATACTGAGTTGGATGATCAGCCATGATCATATTGAATAGTGGTGCAGGCTCGAAGGGCAGAATGGCCTACTCCTGCACCTATTTTCTATGTGTCTATGTTTCTATGATCCTCTGGCTCCTAACACCAAGCCAATTTTATATCCAATGGGCCAGTCCACATTGGATCCCATGTGCCTTAACCTTCTGGAGAGCTTACCCTATGGCATGTTCTACATGTCTTTATAGGCATAATCTATAGCCCTGCCTTCATCAATCTTCATAGTTAGCCCCTCATAAAAACTCAACCAAGTGTGTTGCAAGATTTCTTGGCATAAAAAGCCACAATGATTGTCCCTGTGTTACCAAATGTGCATCAATCCTGTTCCTAAGGATTCTCTACAATAATTTCCCTACCATTGATATAAGGATTTGTACCGGCCTATAGTTGCCTAACTTATCCCTTCCGCCCTTCTTAAATAAAGAAACACCATTGGCTATCCTTTAATCTTCTTGCACTGGGTAATAAAGATGCAAAAATCTCTGTCAGGGCCTAACCTATTTATCTCTCTGGGATAGATCTCATCTGTCCTGAGGATTTTATAACTCTTATGCATCCCATGATATCTAACATCTTCTTAACGTCCAGGAGCGAAAAAGACTGCAAAAAGTGGTAAACACTGCCCAGTCCATCACCACCTCTGACCTCCCCACCATTGATGGGATTTATCGGAGTCGCTGCCTCAAAAAGGCAGCCAGCATTATCAGAGACCCACATCAATCCTGGCCGCACACTCATTTCACCCCTGCCATCGGGAAGAAGGTACAGGAGCCTGAAAACTGTAACGTCCAGGTTTAGGAACAGCTACTTCCCTACAGTCATTAGGCTATTAAACACAACAACCTCAAATAAGCTCTGATCTGCAATAGTCTATTATTATTATTACTATTGCACTACTATTGTTTTATTTGTGTGTGTGTGTGTGTGTGTGTGTGTGTGTGTGTGTGTGTGTGTGTGTGTGTGTGTGTGTGTGTGTGTGTGTGTGTGTGTGTGTGTGTGTGTGTGTGTGTATGTGTATGTGTGTGTGTGTGTGTGTGTGTGCTCATATGTACATACACACTGAACTTTTTTTTCTCTCTCGTTTAGCATATTATTTACAGTGTACTATGTTTACATATTCTGTTGTGCTGCAGCCAGTAAGAATCTGGGACATATGACAATAAAACACTCTTGACTCTTGAATATTGACCTATTCTCGATTAACATATGCCCCTCTCTGAACTCACCCCATCTTCCACCTTCGTTCCCTTGGTGAAAACAGATGAGAAGTATTTAGTTGGAACCTCACCAGCACACAAATTACATCTTTGCTGTCTTAGGGAACCACACTTTTCCTGGCTGCTCTCTTGCTCTTGACGTATTTACAGAATCTCTCGATTCTCCTTAATCTTACTTGCCAGGGATATTTCATGGCCCCTTTTCATCATAACTTCTTTCATTTGTTTTCTCCTACACATTCTATATTCCTCAAGAGTCTCTTTATCCCAGATCCCCATATCTGCCACGTTTTTTTTATAAATCCTAATCAGCCAACTTCTTACTTTTTTGTGTTTTCATCAAGTTCTCCAGTTACTTCAATTCCATAGAACCTCTGCATTTTACTGATGGCGTTGGACAGTGTCTGTGCTGATCTCATCGTGGACATTCGTAAATCACCATGAGGTAGGTATCCATATGACTGGAGCCAGGACTGAAAGATAAATAATAGAAAAAGTTGATGAGTCATTTATGTATGTAATTGTAAATCTGTTCCTCACCAAAAAAATTCAGGTTGATAAGTTAGACTGGAGAACCGATCACGAACAAGTCCAGCTATCATCTCAGTGGATGTTTATTGTGGTAAATCCAGTAGCGATGTTTCATTGTATCTCCAAAGCAAAGCCCAGCTGTTTATGCCATTGATCATATTTATTGTATGTCCAAAACTCAGTGTACTTCCACAAACCACAGATGTCAAGAGTGTTTTATTGTCATATGTCCCAAAGCAGAACTATGAAATTCTTACTTGCAGCAGCACAACAGTTATGTAAACATAGTACTCTTTAAACATCATGATAAACAAGAAAACAGTTATATAGGAATATAAAAATATTTGAGTAAAATCATAATAATCTTAGTAAGGACAAAATAACAGTTGGACGTTGGTTAGACTGTTGGATGTTTATTAGAGTACTATGTTTACTTATCTGTTGTGCTGCTGCAAGTAAGAATTTCATTGTTCTGTTAGATTAGGCTGCTTGGAGTATTGCATGCAGTTCTGGTCAAAGATCGCCCCAATACAGGATGCATGTGGAGGATTTGGAAAGGGTGCAGAGGAGGTTTACCAGCATGCCTAGATTAGAGGGGATTAGCTACCAGGAGAGATTGGACAGACTTGGATTATTTTTTCTGGAACGCCGGAGATGACCCGACATAAGTTTATAAAATGATGAGAGGCATAGTTAGGGTAGATAGTCTTTCCCAGGATGGAAATATTAAGGCGAGAGGGGCAAAGCATAAAGTGGAAGTATTGTTTTTTTA
Organism: Leucoraja erinaceus; assembly: GCF_028641065.1. Lineage (NCBI taxonomy): Eukaryota > Metazoa > Chordata > Chondrichthyes > Rajiformes > Rajidae > Leucoraja > Leucoraja erinaceus. The sequence continues at coordinate 15,093,413 of NC_073393.1, read as the reverse complement.
TCCCTTTGTTCTCCTTTGCTCCCCCTTCCCCCAAACTGGCTGAATCTGGCCATTATTTGCCTCCACATCTGGTTCCACCTGTCACCCACTAGCTCTTGTCCAATTCCTCTGCTGTAACTCTAAATACTGACCATCTTTCCAATCCCCTCCCCCAGTCCTCATGCAGGGTCTGTTCCACCTTAGCGTTCTTTATTCTGTGGTTCCAAACCTATTACTACAGTTCCCTCTTAACTACCCCCTCAGTTCTAAGCCCCCTAGAAATAAACAATGAATTTTGTTTAAGAAGGAACTGCAGATACTGGAAAATCAAAGGTACACATAAATGCTGGAGAAACTCAGCGGGTGCAGCAGCATCTATGGAGCGAAGGAAATATATATTTCCTTCGCTCCATAGATGCTGCTGCACCCGCTGAGTTTCTCTAGCATTTTTGTGTACCAATAAACAATGCATGCTGGCTTTGCCATAGATATCTACTAAAAAATGAAAAATAAATAGAGAATTAAAAAAATTAAATAGGGAGTCAGGTGAGGTTTTGGAAATACTTCTCCATTCCTCCAATTATATTTTCTGAATGTTTTTTGGAACGTAAAGGAGCCAGAGGTATCCATTTAAAATCCATTAAAAAGGAACAAAAAATATTCACTTGCTGATCTCCTGCAAAGGATGACCCAGTCTCCCAGGCATTTGGAAGACTGGAACCTGATAGTGAATTTACTGTCTTGCATGCATGAAATCTGAGTCAGACATAGGACCGCAACTTGCAGTAACAATTCTTTACATTCCTGTGCTTTGTTTCGATTTTTACATTGTGCAAAGAGTAAAACTGATGATAGTGAAGCAGAAGCCTATTTTAGATTTCTCTCAATGTCACCCATTTTTAAACTATCACACAAAAGGCTCTTGTATGTTTACCTTTTTACAGCTATCGCTGACTTACAGAATTGGCTTTGATCGACCTCTGCCTATTCCAGGTAGATGGAAAGTAATGATAAGCCATTGCCAAACTAAATATTATTGGACATAGGTATTTTTCAACTATTTTTGTAATGTTTCCTTGATCATAAAAATTAACTTATGTTTGTACTTTTTAATCTGGCTGTAAATAGTCTGGTGAAATATTGTGTAGGAAGGAACTGTAGATGATTACACTGAAGATAGACACAAAATGCTAGATTAACTCAGCGGATCAAGCAGCATCTTCGGAGAAAAGGAATGGGAGACGTTTTGGGTTGAGACCCTTCTTCAGACATTCTTCTTGCAAATATTGATCTTTTTACTTTGAGAAAGCTCGAGTAAGATCTGCAAAATGCATCGCGGATCCAAGTGAAAATACATTTTTGACCCCTTTCACCTTTATTCCTTCCTCTGGCTTCACTTTTTGTGCCACTTCTATCCTCATCTACTTTTCTCACACTTTTTGTTGTCATCTTTGACCTTTGTCCACCCATCTGCCAATCAAAAAACACCTCACGTATCCACCTATCACTTCGATTTTTCCTGCTCCAACCCCTCTTCCAGCTTCCCCTCCCCCCCCCCCCAACACTCAACGGAGACATATTCCTACATGGTAACTTGATAATTCACCTACTACCAATATTCCCTGTTGTAATTGTCATCGCGATTCAACAACTTAGAATTGTATTATTTTGCAAGTGGCAACTTTTCACCCGGAGAATGGTGGGTATATGGAATGAGCTGACAGAGGAGGAACATTAACATCATTTTAAAGACCCTTGGACATGTCCATGGATAAGAAAGGTTCAGAGGCATATGGATCAAACGTGGGCAAATGGGACCAGCTAATATGGGGCATCATGGTCGGCATGGACAAGTTGGGCCAAATGGCCTGTTTCAGTGCAGTGTGACTCACAAAACTAAAATCTTTCCCCAGACAATGTTTGTATCTGAACTTGAAACCAGTACCCAACATTTGGTGGCAATTTGCCACAGGATTTCCACTTCAAAGATATTTGTATTCGGAGCATTCATAAAGAACTGCAAAGACTGACAAAGATAAGCCACTTGTCAGGAAGTGATGCATTGACCTTTGTCAGTAAACTCTCATTCACAATTCATTTGAACAAAGGACTATAGTTTGTTAATTAACAGTTCTTAAATTTTATTCTCTTTGTGAGTTTTCTTGCAACTATCCAGACAAATCTAGACTGCATTTGTCACTGCCCAACAGATGAAGTGAAAGGAATTGGAGGAGCAGCACCTCATATTTCACTTGGGCAGTTTGCACCCCAGCGGTATGAACATTGACTTCTCTAATTTCAGGTAGTCCTTACCTTCTCCTCCCCTTCTCAGCTCTCCCTCAGCCCTCTGGCTCCACCTCTTCCTTTCTTCTCCCCCCCCCCCCCCCCCCCCCCCCCCGTCCCCCATCCTCACATCAGTCTGAAGAAGGGTTTTTCGACCCGAAACATTGCCTATTTCCTTCGCTCCATAGATGCTGCCTCACCCGCTGAGTTTCTCCAGCATTTTTGTCTACCTTCGATTTTCCAGCATCTGCAGTTCCTTCTTAACATGGATTAATGATGTTTCCCATCGAGACCCTTCTTCAGACTTCATATCAACTAGCATTTGCAGTTCTTTATTTCTACAAAATACAATGAGACTGATTCTGCACCTCTGGCAAGTTGAATTGAAGAGGATTCCAATGGTTTTTATATGTACTGGGGTCTCACCTTCCGTGCCCTCAGAAGTGCTTTGGGTGTTCCAAGGTTGGCCGTGGGTAACGCCCTGAAGCACAGAGGCTGAGTGGTGGCAGCATGAGCTGAGCAACAGTGTGTTCACATTTGACATGTCCGGATCGAGGTGCCGGTGAAGTGGGCCACCGGACACCCTGCAGCAGCCTGGGGCCCCATTGGGTCAGATGCCAATTCAAGAGGCCGAGCACACAGATTGGATGTGGCCTGCAGTGGTGTAAAGCAATGAAGCAGCAGTGGAGGACAGCCGACCCCTGGAACTCCAACCCAGTGCAGCCACCAAGACAATGGGCCCTTGTGGCCAAATTAAGACTTTACATTTTTAACAGCTTTGAGCCTGACGGGTATAAGATGGCGCCAGAAACGTGGCAACTGCCTCAGTAGCATACTGCCTCAGTGTAATATACTATTCTTACACTCTCATACCCAAGTATGATTGTGCATATGTATAGTAAGACTTTTACTGATCTGCATACAAGAAAGGGAATTTCAGTGTCCCAACCAACATTTGACAATAACGTACCATTTTCCATCAAACCATTGAGGTACTAATATTGCTGTACAACATATTTGTGTCCTTCTCTGCTTCAGAAGTTAAATCGCAGAGCACAACAGAACACACACATATTGCAGTGTTCATTAATGCAAGTGACCAAGCCTTTACAATTTTGAAATTGCAGTTTTTCCCATACTGGAAGAGAGATTGATGAAGAATTTAAAAAAGTTTGCAAAATTAAGAAAAGGTTCTTGAGAGAGTTATTTTCACCAGTTTCAAATTGATAATGGAAGTCAAAATTTAAATGATTATCATTAGAATAAAATAGATTGAAAAGGTTTTTTCAACTGACTGTCAACAGCATGTCGAAAATTTACCACAATAAACAAACAAAACGTTTTCTGGAGAAAATGATTAGGTGATGTTTTGGATCGAGATTATGTATGAATATGATTAAAAGGTAAGGGAATAATTTAATATTAGAAATTATCAGTCAGGAAGACCTAGCACTAACACATACATGCTGGCTAGTCTCCTTCCAGCCCTGTAATTTCTATGGAGCTATATCAAAATATTTAAAATCTTGCTCATACATAAATTATTTGCCACATGAAATGTATTTTCTTTCAACAGTTAATCATACTAAATAAGCATTTACATCAGAATATCTTACATTAACATGCTATACTGATTATTAGTATTTTTAGATTTCCTCTAACATTGAAATAATAAACTATGTGATGTTTATGTCATAGAAATATAGCTGCTGAGCTTTGAACAAGTAGCATTGTGGAATGAGATATTCAAGACTGTGGGGTAAATGAATTCCCACGTTGCTGAGGAGTAATCTAAAAACCATGGAGGAGTAGCAAATTAGACAAATAAACTGTTTAATCTTATTGTGCTTTTTTTACCCTACATGAAGCTCACACCAAAAATCTACTCAACGTACTTAGCGTCTTTCGGTGATACATCTGTCAGTATTATTAAAAGCTAATCTACCAGGACAAAATTCAAGAAGAGCAGCAAATTGAAATATTCTGTCAAAACTGAAATTAACCAAAAACTATTTCAATTTAGTCTATTTTGCTATTCCTTCATTGTCTCTGGGTAAAGTTCTATAACTCCTTATCTCCTTATCTGGCAGTATCTTTACCCAACAGTCTGCAGCAGTTCAAATAGAAGTCAGCCACTGACACCTTTTTTACAGAGATAAATGCAACAGAAAAATGTGCCATTGTTTTAAGGTTGTGATGGTTGTTATTAATCAAATTAATCTTAAAGGAAGAAACCGAACACTGTGTAATATCAAAAGTGTAAAATTTGAACATTTAAAAAATCTGTATGATCGTTTTAATTATTTGAAAGCTTTAAATAACTTATTTTGTTCTGGCAGTGGACTTGCAAAGTGGACACTTTCTCGCTTTCCTGTTTTTCCTGCAGAATATTCTACATAGTATGCAGAAGGTTTTGGCAAAACATTACCAAAAAACTTTCAGAACAGTAGTCAAACGTATCATTTTCATTACAAATGTTACAGTTGCACTGAATTCTTGGCTGTTGAAACCATTATTTCTGGAACTTCATTAACCTTCTGACAAGTAAAGCAATTGTTCTCAATAAAATAGCCCTAGTATTTGTTAACAATGTATTTTTTTAAATTTCAAGATCTTCACATACAATTGCTGAGATGAAACACAGTGATCTTGATTTCATCCCCTGTCCAAAAAAATTCAGAAGATCTGGTGTGGGAACAGAAGAAAGATGATTGGGAACACACAATATGTAAGCTTAAACCTTGCCAATTCACAGTGGGCAGAACACAAGGTCCAGAATGTTCTTGTTTCTGTGTAGTATTACAAATAAACAAAAATAGGAACAGCTCTACCTAGTGTTCAATGCTCCCATCAGAACCCACAGAACTCGACTAACAGTGTAGAGACCAAAGTTCAAATCATGCCATGGCAGCTATGACATTTGACTTCAATTAATAATCTGGATTTAAAAAAAAAGTAAGAAATCTTTACAAACTACCAGACTCTCATGATATGGTTCGCGGGAAAACCCCGTCTTCCTTATCAATCTACACTTCATGTACCTTCACACTCATTGAAATGGCCTAATAAGCAAATCAGTTTTACCAAAACGGTTACATTTTAACAAAGAAGCAATAATATTGGAACCCTCTAAGTGCACAAGAAAATGATGATACGCAGATGCCAAAAATAAAGATAAATAGATTGAATGAGAGCTCCTTGGACAAAATCTGCACAAATATTTGAAAATGCGGAGTCATCCTCAGAAAAGTTTGAAGGCTGCTTCTTGCTCACACTGCAGTAAAGCAAATCTCAATTTGACAAAGTTCTTTCAAAACTGGGAGACACCCTCCCACATACAAAAGCGTAATGGAATAATGACATAAATCAAAGATGTTTCACTGGGCAAATGGAAATACATAATGGAGAGGTGTCCTCCATTAGTTTAGTATATTATTGCCTTGTCTACTGAGAAACAGTGAAACGGTATGTTTTGCATGCTATTTAGCCAAATCATACCATGAGTACAATTAAATACAAGTAAAAGAGTGGATAATAGCAGTTCCTTTTCTAAGATAGAAGGCTATGTGTCACTCTCTTGCAGGTTTGAAGTCTCAAGTCTTTGATCTTGCCCTAGGGAGATATGCATTCCTTATTCTTATCTCCTCTGCATCCATATGCCAATATCACCGTCCCATTCCCCCGAAAAAAATCACATGACCGTAGGTCGCTTTGAGGGGTACGGGAGATGAACTCACAGATCATTCACAGCCACCAACTTTCCCCTTCACTGCCAACACATCTATTTTATAATAATTTATATGATAAATATAAATGCCTGGACGTCTTTAGGGTGCCTAAATATTTATATTTAAAATATAATGGTCACTTTTCTGTGAAAGTGCCATGTCTTAAAAAAAAAGCACGAATTGGTCATTTGGCCCTGTGCGCCTTTCAATAAGATGGCTGATCATTGGCCCATTTTCTTGCACAAACCTTATATCTCGATTTCTTTAATATCTATAAGCAAATCTTTATCTTGGAAATACTCAATAATAGAGCCCTGCATCCCTCAGGTCAAGAATTCCAAAGATTCACCACAAGGATTTTGTAGATATGGGTGTTTCCGTAAATGCAGCACTCAGTAGTGAAACTGAAGGTCTCCAAACTTCCAGGTTATTTTCCTGTTTTTTTTCTGTAATATTCCCATTGTTTCATATATTGTATTTTAAGTAGTATAGATCATGGTGTAGGGGCAAAATAATGAGATTTAGTAAAAATAAATAAATCTGTTTTTACAAAGAAAAATATCAGATGTGTGCTTTCTTTTTTTTTTTTTTAATGTCATTTTTCAAGCAGGATTTCAACAGATGCTTAGGCTAATTTATACCAGAAAGATTACATCAATTTTGTAATTAAATAACTCTAGATAAGCCAAATTCTGATGATGCTTATGATTTTTATGATTTATCACCCGATGAGATGGTTTTCTGATGGCCCAAGTTTCTGCAGCACAACGTGAGTATCAGTGTCCCTTTGGTCACGTGTGAAATGTGTGCTTTAAAAGCAGAGTAACCATTTTTATATTTATTGTTTTTTTTTAATTCTTTATATTTTTTGTTTAAGCTTTCCATTGAAATACTTAAAAAATAATAGAACTTAAAATCATGAAATAAAAATGTAGTTTGCTCAACTATTTTATCGATGTCTCATTCTGTAATCTGTGAGGGAGCTTCGAAATCAGTATAAGAGACAGTGTCCAAGTGGTCACATTGTGGTAACACTGTGCTCCGAATAACTTCGTGGTCACTGTTATCTTGTTCTCATTGGTAAGTCAAAAATAATTTGCACTTTTTCATTCATTTTCCGTGAATATTGTTGCTTGTTTACTATATCTTTTATTATTGTTTAATTTTTTTTTTAATTCCGTGAAACTTTCATAGGTTGTTGCTATGTTGATGTAATGTGTGTGCACTGTAGAGAAGGGAATCGAAGAAGATGATCGGGGCCCTGATAATGCCGTGTCTCGTGGAAAGTATGCTCCTGTCTACACAGATACTCATTTCCGGAAAAAAATTCGAGTAAATTAACATTGAATTCGATGAAAGGTTACTATATTCTTTCTCATTTTTGTATATACAGGTGCACAACCTTTTATCCGAAAGCCTTGGGACCAGACACTTGTCGGATTTCGGACATTTTCGGATTTCAGAATGGAAGATTTTTAGCGTAGATTAGGTAGGTAGCGCGGGCGGCTTGAAAAGTCTGGAGCAGCTGCCTCCTCCCCGGAGACCGGGAGAATCATTGCATAAATGTTAGTCAGTTAGTTTGGAGGGATTTTATGTGGTGGTGGTGGTGTAGGGGTGAAGGGGGAAACTTTAATTCTTAGTCCCCTACCTGGTCAGCGACTCCCAACCTCGCGGAGCTGGGGGCTCCGTCCGGCCGCGGGCGGCGCCGGTTGTAGCTCCGACCCCGGCAACTCTACCCCTGGCTGCGAGGCGCTCCAAATCCAGCGCGGCCCGCGGCCGGACGTCCCAGCTCCGAGAATGTCGGGAGTCGGCGGCGTCGCAGCGCTGGGATACCAGCGGGGAGCGGGCAATGCCTTACCGGGTCGCCGTGCGGCAAGCTCCGGAGCGCTGTGGCCGCCTTCTTCCAACATTCGCGGAGCGTCGCTGGATTTGGAGCCACGGAGCTGGGGGCTCCGTCCGGCCGCGGGCGGCGCCAGTTGGAGCTCCGACCCCGGCAACTCTACCCCTGGCTGCGCGGCTCCAAATCCAGCGACGCTCCGCGATGTTGTGTGTCGGCGGCCACAGCGCTCCGGAGCTTGCCGCACGGCGACCCGGTAAGGCATTGCCCGCACCCCGCTGGTATCCCAGCGCTGCGACGCCGCCGACTCCCGACATTCGCGGAGCTGGGCCGTCCGGCCGCGGGCCGCGCTGGATTTGGAGCGCCTCGCAGCCAGGGGTAGAGTTGCCGGGGTCAGAGCTACAACCGGCGCCGCCCGCAGCCCCACCGGCCACAGCGCTGCGGAGCTTACTGCACGGCGACCCGGTAAGGCATTGACCGCTCCCCACCTCTCCGACCAGGCAGGGGACTAAGAATTAAAGTTTACCCCTTCACCCCCCTTCACATAAAAGCCCTCCAAACTAACTGACTAACATTTAAGCAATGATTTACAGATGTTTAAGCGTCTCCCGGTCTCCAGGGAGGAGGCAGTCGCTACAGTAGTACAGACCTGGGTTGACCGTGGGTCGTTTCGGGTCAAGTTTGGCGCCAAACGCGAGCTTCGGTGCGCAGACGACATCTGGAAAAAATGGCCAGTTTTCGGAGCTTTTCGGTTTCTGGAACTCCGGATAAAAGGTTGTGCACCTATATATATATATACACTTTTTTTTTAAATTATAAATTATAATTATAAATACATTTTTCCCCCCCAAGTATTAAATTTTGGTCATGTTTTGGTCGATTTTGATCACAAATTAGCTCAAAAGGATCATAGGTAGGCCCATTTTTAATACTGTGGTATTCCATTATGATTTAATAACTTTCAAATTTGGTCACCCATGTCACAGGTTGTTATCCTTATTTACGGAAACACCCATATTAATGAGATCTCTTCCCATGTTTTCTAAAATTCCAGTCAGCAAGAACTCGGACTGTTCAATCTCTCCTCAAACAACATACCTGTCACCCCAGGAATCAATCCAGTGAAACTTTACAACAATGCCGCTTTCACAAATATATCTTCATTACATTACATTTATTACATGTCATTTGAACCTCAGTGAGGCTCAAACGAAACTCCGTTTCCACAGCCATACAAACAAAGACAATTGCCTACCGACATACACACAATTCAATTTACAAAAACATCAATCACAGTGAACCCACTGTGATGGAAGGCAAAGTCTTTTCTCTCCCCTGTTCTCCATTTCTCTCCCGATGTCGAAGCCCCAGGTGGGCGATGGCGAGTCCCACGGCCATTTTAGGCCGCGCCGGGCAATGTATGGCCCCACTCCCGGTCTAAATATCACAATTATGTAGGGAAATCACACCAGTTCAAAATATTCCAGATGTGGTCTCATCAGGGTTGTATACAATTGGAGCAATATTTGTTTCTCTTCCAATATAAGGTAACATACCACTTATCTTCCAAACTTTTTGATGTACCAACCCCCATCATATTAACGTTCAATAACTTTCATAATTCATGTACTAGGTTATCCAGCCACTTTTGAACACCTCTCAATCTCCCACTACTTAGAAAATATTCAGCTTTTCGGAATAAACAAATTCCTAAGTATTTCACAGTATAAGAGAAATAATCACTGCAACTTATTTATTTAAAAATCCACAATTAAGCAAATAATTTTTGCATTTTGTTTGGAATTTCAAAATTTCTAAAAATCTGTTTTTGCTTCTTCATTCGGGGTATTGTGTGCAGATTGATGATAGAAAAATCCATTTTAAAATAAGGCTGTAACATAACAAAATGTGGAAAAAGTGAAGAGATCTGAATACTTTCTCTGAATGCACTGTATATGCAATCTCCACGTCTGTTCATTCCCATCTTACATCTGTGATCTGCAGCTCAATGTTTTTATCCTGCACGACAGAACATTCTCTTTACTGTTTTCCTTCTGATTTCAATAACCCTATCAACTGAAATTAGATACAGCTCACGTATAAATGAGTGTTCATGGCATATTCTCATAGCTGCCGGTGAAAAATAATCACCCCTCAAGAATTAACTACTCCATTGCCAAAACTGATACATTTTACTTTTTCCATCTCAAATTTCCTAGATTCTCCAGTTGATAACAAGGTGCATACAGGTCTTTAAATAAATGCTGTGTAATAATCAACTAAATTAATATGAATGCCATATAATTTTAATTAAAGCCCTCTCATTTGCACCTTACTTCAACAACAACATCCATTTTCGCAGTACTTTTAACAACTCAAGATGCTTCACTGGTTTGGAATAAATTAAAGGGGAAGGACCTGTACCATATATGCCCGTTGAGATGTGTATTAAATGGAAACAATAAATGGAAACTGTTGCAACAATGGCGATGTGGGATACATGTGAAGGAATTTGAAGATTAAAATGGGAAATGTGAATTCAGAGCATTGAGGAACATGGAGCCTGTCATGATAAAGGACATGATAAAGAGGAAGTATATATTTGATACAATTGCCAGTTTGAATATGTTAGATGTTAAGGAGGGTATAAGATAGACTAACAAGAAGGGCGTTTGAATATGCACCAAATTTGTGGTATTTTGTCAAAAATCTGAGACATTTTGCAAATGTTGTAATAAAGATTAGGTATTTTATTCAATCGGTTTAAATTAGATGCCTTGATAATATAAATAACTCGGCATACTGCACTTACTGTCATAAACTAGCAACTTCCCATTTTACCATGAACAACAGCATGAAGGATTTTGCAATAATATGATATAACACTAACATCCCAAATTTCAGGTCTGATCATGGGATTTCAGGAGCTATGGGGTGACAAATTGATTATAAAATGTCATCCAAGTACACATATTTGTAGCTCAAGACACACCAGCTACCATCATGGAAAGGAGATTAGTGATCAGCAATGAACATCACTTAAATTTTCTAGCCGTATTTTGTGAAGCCATTCAGCTTGCAATGATTATTTAATACAGTAAACTCTCATTGCAGCAAACTGTAGTGAGGGGATGGAATGGTGTCTGTTATTGCCAATTATCCGTTATAACCAAGTGAGATTTTACCAAGTAATGGAGTATCATTGTGTAAGTAGTAGAAACAAATAACTGTAGGCGCTGGTCACAAAGTGCTGAAGTAATTCAGGAGGTTATGCAGCATCTCTGGAGAAAATGAACAGGTGACATTTCGGGTCGAGGCCCTTCGTCAGACTCTTGGTCTGGAACTAGGCCTGGAATCCAGGTGAATTGGTGGTCGTGGGATACGTAGGGATCGGCAAAGTTATTGGTTGTGGCCGGCCGGAGTGCAGGGAAGGGCCGGTGGTGGCAGTGGTGGCTGGTTGCAGCCAGGCCTGGAAGCAGGATTAGGGGAGGCAATGTGCGTCAGGGGTGCATAGGCAACCAGTTTGGCGGCGAAGGTCCGTGGATTCGTCTGTTATAACCAAAATCAGTTAAAGAGGTCCATAATAACAAGGGTTTGGGTTCCTAACATCCTCTCCTTACCTCTAATTCAGGAGAACATGTATTCTGCAGCAGGAATGACCTCCCTACGCAATTGAAAGAGTTCATCAAGTAATTAGCAGATAGGTTGCTGAATGTATTTTTTACTGGCTCTTTCAATCATTGTACCCCATGGTACAATTATTTGATGTTTTGTGGAATCCAAACTCCTAGTGAATGCAATGCAAAGCATGAGATTTGTCCTACATACAAAGCTCCTGTATAAACATCTAGCTTTTTGAAACATTAAGATGCATATTGCATGGCAGAGGTAATGAATACAGGTTTTGCAAAGCACAATCTGCTGACATTTGAAGGAAATGAGAGGTTTTCAACATGTTCTGACTATAATTTTACCATTTGGTCCTCGCTGTGTGAGATATCTGTGGTTTTTGTAAGTATATCGTCACTGAAATCTCTCTGGCGTTCCAACTACAATTCCAACCCTAGCACTGGAATAGGGCTGTCGTTTAAGTGTTTTATTGTCATACATGAAATTACCTGTCAAAGGGTCTTGTTTTGGACTCCTAGGCCGGTCTATATATTTGCAATTTCAATAAGTCTTTTGTCGTTGCATGAAAAGGTTCACTGATGCTCTCCTGTTAAAAAAGAACTTATTCAGTCTTGCCAGAGAACAACAGGTAGTGCAAACATTGCAGGGATTGCATATTTACGCATGTTGTAGGGTGCCAATGACTTCACCTGGTAAACAATGAAGTGTACTGCACCTGGTGGCAATTCTGTTCCCTCAACGGGTAGTGTTTCATACAGGTCAACAGCTATTTCAGTTGTTGTGTAGTATTCATTCTGCAAGTCTGGTTGCCATCCCATAACTTCAATTTGCAACTTATGCACAACTGAGCAGCACACAAATCATGGAATCCAAGCCAGCAAATGAAACATGATAGAGCACGTTTTTCCTTCTTGGACTTCTCCAGAAGATCCCTGGAGGTGGTGCATTTTTATGCTGAAAACCCCTGCTGTCATGATGGCATAATCTGTGTGAGCAACTGCATGTTAAGCAGCTAAAGAGCAGTGGCAGAAAAAAAACAAGGAAATTGAAGCGGATGATGAAGAAAAGTGAAGGCATCAAGACATCCCATTTCAGGCTCGACTGGGAATAACTCATCCAAGTAACATTTCAATAAACACAACTACAATTCCCTATTCACCTCTCCGTCATTGACCACAAAGTGTCCTTTAAGCTTTGATGCAAAAATCGAAACCAAGATAGGGCGTCGAAAATTAAAGTTATTGCCTAACTATTCAATATGGGGCAGCACGGTGGCACAGTGGTAGAGTTGCTGCCTTACAGCGCTAGAGACCCAGGTTCGATCCAGACTAAGGGTGCTTTCTGTACAGAGTTTGTAAATTCTCCCCGTGACCGTGTGGGTTTCCACCAGGTGCTTCGATTTCCTCCCACACTCCTAATATGTACAGGTTTGTAGATTTGTCGGCTTTGGTAATAAAATTGTAAAATTGTCCCTAGTGTGTAGGATAATGTCTGTGTGTGGGGATCGCTGGTTGGTATGGTTTCAGAGGCCAAAGGATCTGCTCTTGTGCTGTATCTCTAAACTAAAATCTCATAGAAACATTACTCACACTTCTGCATTCACTTGGTGCATCTTTTCCTAACTGCATTGCCTGTCTACTGTTCTAATGCAGTGCAAGCAAAGTGGCTATAACATAGCTTGTAAGATGCTCTACTTTCTGCATTGCAGTGGAAGACATTGTATCTGTAACTGCAATGTAGCCTCTGACAATTCTCGGCCTCAAAGGTCTTGCTTTGGAATGTGCCATCTTGACATTAGTAGCAGAATCCAAGGTGGCTGGCTGACAGGTTATCGGAACAATACTGATAGATTGATAATACAGGTGCACAACCATTTATCCGAAGATCCAAATAACGAAAACCTCCGAATAGCGGACATTTTTTCAGTCCTTGAAGAAAGGTCCTTGAAAACGTTCACCGAGGGCGGCCCGCAGATGTGACAGCGGAACCTCCGGTCGGTCCTCGAAGAAAGGGGAACTAAATCCCCATTCATAAAAGAGAAGGTGAGGGTATATTGCGCGGGAGGGTTAATAATTGACAATATGCTGCTGTCTGCCCGCTGAGTTAAAAAGTTCCCACGGTAGACTCACGATACACAGTCTTGCGTGGGAACTTTTTAACTCAGCGGGCAGGGAGCAGCAGATTGTCGCTCCCTTCAGTTTCACCCCACCTACACCCCTCTGCTTCCCGGCCATGTGTGTGACCCCTTCCCTCCCCTCTCCAGCTCCCCGCCCATTGCACCGGCGTGGGGGCTTTGCACTGTCTTCAAGTCGGCGATGCCAGCATACAGTGCCAGTCACCGGACACGTCAGGACCAACGGGACACCGACCCCCAGGCCCACTGCAAGCACGGAGATCCCAGAGACCCACAGCCAGCAGCAGCCCAGCCCCGTTCCAACTCCAGAGGAAAACTGCAAACTAGCGGGAGACATCAGGACCACCAGAAGCCGCTCCCCGAAGGGCCGCTACGGCGACAAGTGGCAGTTCGCCCACAGCCCGAGCTGTGCCCCCTCATCGGGACACCGACCTCCAGGCCCACTGCAAGCACGGAGATCCCAGATCAGCAACTCCAGCCCAGCCCCGCTCCAACTCCAGAGGAACACGCTCCCCGTATGGGCAGAAGCTGATGGTGTGCAAGGTACGTCTTGTTCTTGGGGTCGCGCAGCTCGGGCTGTGGGCGAATTGCCACTTGTCGCCGTAGCGGCCCATCGGGGAGTGGATTCCTCTGGAGTTGGAGGGGGGTATTGTGCTGTTTGATCGCCCCCTGCTATCCCAGAGACAGGGAGACAGGACGTTCACCGAGGGCGGCCCGCAGAGGTGACAGCGGAACCTCCGGTCGGTCCTCGACGAAAGGGGAACTAAATCCCCATTCATAAAAGAGAAGGTGAGGGTACATTGCGTGGGAGAGTAGGAATCCCAAGACAAAGTTGAGTGAGCGTTCACCGAGGGTGGCCCGCAGAGGTGACAGCGGAACCTCCGGTCGGTCCTGGAAGAAAGGGGAACTAAATCCCCTTCATAAAAGAGAAGTGGAGGGTATATTGCCCGGGAGGGTATAAGGGCATGTAGCCCCGCTAGGGTGACATGAGTGCGAGAGGTGATTCAATGCTGCGGTCACATTTACAAATTCAGGAATTCATTCAACACACTGCATTTCATACAGACATTTATTCTGCAAGAAAAAACTACATTGAAGACTCAAACTCGCGACCGAGGAACTGCCGGGATCAAGGCGCAAACTTGCGACCTTGCGGATATGAGCCGAGCACTCTACCACTGAGCCAGCCATTAAAATCTACGCAAAAAAATGTCCATTCCGAAGACCGACAAATTCCGAATTACGAAAAGTGTCTGGTCCCAAGGCTGTCGGATAAAAGGTTGTGCACTTGTACTGGGATCATAAATGCAATTAACCTGATCTGTTTTCCCTTTGGGTGTTGCCTTAGTTTTATTAATTTGTTTGAGGACAGGTTCCATTGCTATTGCTGCAATATGAATATTGAGGCATTGACCATTAGACACATTGGATTTGCAAGTATCAAAGCAATTTTCCAGAAAGAATATGCTTCAAAGTTACTGCAATGCTAATCCAATGATGATACTGTTCTCCTCCATGCTCCCTAAGATTATATGAAAATGTTCCTGTTAGCATCAGGTACTGTTAGAATCTATACACTGGGATCCACTTTCTTCTATAGATTACTCTATCCTCATTCTCAAGCAAGTACTTTCTCTACCTTAGTCTCCTGGGACTGAACACCTGTATTATTCTTGCGCCCTGCTCTGGTTACATCCCAATCGTAGGTGGTCAACTAACACAAATTCCCTGGTAAAGAAGGCACAACAACGGCTTTACTTCCTAAGATCACTCAGGAAAGTCAACTTGCCACAACAGCTGCAAGTATCATTCTCCCTTTCCTCCATAGAGAGTGTCCTGACACATGGCATCCTGGTGTGGTATGGCAACAGTTCTGCGGCTGACAAGAAGGCTCTGCAGAGAGCCATCAACACAGCTCAGAAGATCACCAACACACATTTCCTGCCCTGGAAGATCTATAGCTCTCGTTGCTTGCAAAAGCATCACGCATCCTAAAGGACTCATCTCATCCCGCAGATCACTTGTTTCCCCTTCTAGCCTCAGGAAAGTGTTACAGGTCCATCAAATCACACACAACATTAACAAACAGTTTCTACCCCAAGGCCATCACCACACTGAACTCTGCACTGAATACCCACCCCCCATAGCCAATATTTTGTACTGCTATAACACTACACTGTGGGATATTGCACATTCTGATTTGACAATGTTTTTCTTACCGTTTTTTCTGTTTTCATTGTCGTTATTTATTTATCTGCTACCATATAACCATATAACAATTTACAGCACAGAAACAGGCCATCTCGACCCTTCTAGTCCGTGCCGAACACGTATTCTCCCCTAGTCCCATATACCTGCGCTCAGACCATAACCCTCCATTCCTTTCTCGTCCATATAACTATACAATTTATTTTTAAATGATAAAAACGAACCTGCCTCCACCACCTTCACTGGAAGCTCATTCCACACAGCCACCACTCTCTGAGTAAAGAAGTTCCCCCTCATGTTACCCATAAACTTCTGTCCCTTAATTCTTAAGTCATGTCCCCTTGTTTGCATCTTCCCTCCTCTCAGTGGGAAAAGCTTATCCACGTCAACTCTGTCTATCCCTCTCATCATTTTAAAGACCTCTATCAAGACACCCCTTAACCTTCTGCGCTCCAAAGAATAAAGCCCTAACTTGTTCAACCTTTCTCTGTAACTTAGTTGCTGAAACCCAGGCAACATTCTAGTAAATCTCCTCTGTACTCTCTCTATTTTGTTGACATCCTTCCTATAATTAGGCGACCAAAATTGTACCCCATACTCCAGAATTGGCCTCACCAATGCCTTGTACAATTTTAACATTACATCCCAACCTCTATACTCAATGCTCTGATTTATAAAGGCCAGCACACCAAAAGCTTTCTTTACCACCCTATCTACATGAGATTCCACTTTCAGGGAACTGTGCACAGTTATTCCCAGATCCCTCTGTTCACCTGCATTCTTCAATTCCCTACCATTTACCATTACGTCCTATTTTGATTTGTCCTGCCAAGATGTAGCACCTCACACTTATCAGCATTAAACTCCATCTGCCATCTTTCAGACCACTCTTCCAACTGGCATAAATCTCTCTGTAGACTTTGAAAATCTACTTCATTATCCACAACCCCTCCTATCTTAGTATCATCTGCATACTTACTAATCCAATTTACCACACCATCATCCAGATCATTGATGTACATGACAAACAACAGTGGACCCAACACAGATCCCTGTGGCACCCCACTAGTCACTGGCCTCCAACCTGACAAACAACCATCCACCATTACTCTCTGGCATCTCCCATTCAGCCACTGTTGAATCCATCTTGCTACTCCACCATTAATACCCAACCATTGAACCTTCTTAACCAACCTTCCAAGAGGAACCTTGTCAAAGGCCTTACTGAAGTCCATATATACAACATCCACTGCTTTACCCTCATCAATTTCCCGAGTAACCTCTTCAAAAAATTCAAGAAGATTAGTCAAACATGACCTTCCAGGCACAAATCCATGTTGACTGTTCCTAATCAGACCCTGTTTATCCAGATGCTTATATATATTATCTCTAAGTATCCTTTCCATTAATTTGCCCACCACTGACGTCAAACTAACAGGTCTATAATTGCTAGGTTTACTCTTGGACCCCTTTTTAAACAATGGAACAACATGCGCAGTACGCCAAACCTCCGGCACTATTCCCATTTCTAATGACATTTGAAATATTTCTGTCATAGCCCCTGTTATTTCTACACTAACTTCCCTCAATGTCCTAGGGAATATCCTGTCCGGACCTGGAGACTTATCCACTTTTATATTTCTCAAAAGTGTCAGTACTTCCTCTTCTTTGAATCTCATAGTTTCCATAGCTACTCTACTTGTTTCCCTTACCTCATATAATTCAATATCCTTCTCCTTGGTGAATACCGAAGAAAATAAATTGTTCAATATCTCCCCCATCTCTTTTGGCTCTGCAGATAGCTGTCCACTCTGACTCTTTAATGGACCAATTTTATCCCTCGTTATCCTTTTGCTATTAATATAGCTGTAGAAACCCTTTGGATTTACTTTCACCTTACTTGCCAAAGCAACCTCATATCTTCTTTTATCTTTTCTAATTTCTTTCTTGAGATTCTTTTTACATTCTTTATACTCCTCAAGCACCTCATTTACTCCATGCTGCCTATAGTTATTGTAGATCTCCCTTTTTTTTTCCCCGAACCAACTGTCCAATTTCCCTTGAAAACCAGGGCTCCTTCCTATTTTTACAATTTCCTTTCAACCGAACAGGGACATAAAGATTCTGTACTCTTAAAATGTCACCATTAAATGTACTCCATTTCTCTTCCACATCTTTCCCATAAAACAAAATGTCCCAATTTACTCCTTTTAAATCCTTTCGCATCTCCTCAAAGTTAGCCTTTCTCCAATCAAAAATCTCAACCCTAGGTCCAGTTCTGCCCCGCTCCATAATTATATTGAAACTAATGGTATTGTGATCACTGGTCCCGAACTGTTCCCCAAAGCATACCTCTGCCACCTGACCCATCTCATTTCCTAACAGGAGATCCAGCACCGCCCCTTCTCTAGTAGGTACTTCTATGTATTGCTGCAAAAAACTATCCTGCACACATTTTACAAACTCCACCCATCCAGCCCATTTACAGAATGTGTTTCCCAGTCTATGTGTGGAAAATTGAAATCTCCCACAATCACTACCTTGTGCTTACTACTAATATCTGCAATCTCCTTACATATTTGCTCTTCCAATTCTCGCTCCCCATTTGGCGGTCTATAATACACCCCTATAAGTGTTGCTACCCCTTTCCCATTTCTCAGTTCCACCCAAATAGCCTCCCTAGACGAGCCCTCTAATCTATCCTGCCAAAGCACTGCTGTAATATCTTCCCTGATAAGCAATGTAACACCTCCACCTCTTGCCCCTCCAATTCTATCACACCTGAAGCAACGAAATCCTGGAATATTTAGTTTCCAATCACAGCCCTCCTGCAACCATGTTTCACTGATCGCCACAACATCATACTTCCAGGTGTCAATCCAGGCTCTAAGTTCATCCACCTTTCTTACAATGCTCCTAGCATTAAAATATACACATTTAAGAAACCCACCCTCTCTTATTCTCTGTTTATTGTCTTTTTCTTCTCTCTCCCCTACATTTTGGGTCAGAGTGCTACCATTCTCTGCCTCCTGCCTCACACACTGACTGCTAGCTTTCCCAATTTGAGTCCCTCCCCCCAACCATACTAGTTTAAAGTCTCCCCAGTAGCCTTTGCAAACTTAGCACTCAACCTATCCAAGTCACCCTGCAGCCTCATAGCATCCTCCTCGCAGCTCACACTGCCACCCAGCTTTGTGTCATCTGCAAACTTGGAGATGTTACATTTTATTCTTTTGTCTAGAATTCAAAATAATACATAATAATATTCGTAATAATACATCAGAGCCCGACTTTAAGCTATTCTTTAAAATTCAACAATAGTATCTGCATTGCTGGTTGCAAATATTAAATAAAGTGACAGTATTTCTTCATCTTTATTTTCATTCAGCCTGCAGATGTTGGTTTTCTGTACCAACACATCACCCTGGCAAGAATTTGCGAAGTAGACTGAACTGGAAAGGTAAGGGGTACATGTTTACATGATCCACAGTTTGAAGAGCTTCAGAAGAGAATGTGGTATGGCAGCAAAGTCGGGATATGAGTTTGTGAGTTTATTTTATTGACACGTGTACCAAGGTACAGTGAAAATCTTTTGTGGGCACAACAATTAGTCATTGCACAAAAAGAGGATGGGCAGGTTACAGTGTGCCACTTAAAAGACAACCACACTTCTGGACAGATGAGATGTTCATTAATTGACAGTTCATTTTGTAACGTTACAGCCTTATTCACACATGAAGTCACACATGAAGGGGGGGGGAGAGGGAGAGAGAGGGGAGAGAGAGGGAGAGGGGGGCAGGGAGAGGGAGAGGGGGAGGGGAGAGAGGGGGAGAGAGAGAGAGGGGGAGAGAGAGAGAGAGAGAGGGAGAGAGGGGGAGAGAGGGGGAGAGAGAGGAGGGAGAGAGGGAGAGAGGGAGGGGGAGAGAGAGAGAGAGAGGGAGAGAGAGACAACCCTATGCATAAGAAGGTTGCCGACCCCTGAACTAGGTTATCTACACATCCTTCAGTCATGGAGTCATACAGTGATAGGCCCTTTGGCCCAACTTGTCCATACTTGCCAACATGTCCCAACTACACTGGTCCCACCTGCCTGTGTTTGGTCCATATCCCTTCAAACCTGTCCAATCCTTGCACCTGTCTAACTATTTCTTAAATGTTGGGAAAGTCCTTGCCTCAGCTTCTCTGGCAGCTTGTTCCATACACCAACCACCCTTTATGTGAAAAAGTTACCCCTCAGATTCCTATTAAATCTTTTTCCCTTCTCCTTAAACCTATGTCCTTTGGTCCTCGATTCACCTACTCTGGGCAAGTGGTTATGTGCATCTACCCAATCTATTGCTCTCATGAATTGATACATAAGATCACCCCACATCCTCCTGCGTTCCAAGGAATAGAGTCCCAGCCTACTCGACCTCTCCCTACAGCTCAGACCCATCTACCAGGCAACATCTTTGTAAATCTTCTCTGTACCCTTTCCAGCTTGACAACATTTTTTTTGATAACATGGTGCCCAGAACTGAACACAATACTCTAAATGTGGCCTCAACAACGTCTTATACAACTGCAACATGACCCCCCCCAACTTCTATACTCAATACGCTGATGACGACTAATGTGCCAAACGCCTTTTTGACAACCCTATCTACCTGCGACCACCTTCAAGGAACTATGCACCTGTACTCCTAGATCCTTCTGCTCTACAACACTCCCCAGAGCCCAACCATTCACTGTGTGGGTCCTGCCCATGTTAGACTTCCCAAAATGCATCACCTCACATTTCCCTGTATTAAATTCCATCAACCATTCCTCAGCCCAACTGGCCAATCAATCAAGATCCTGCTCCAATTTTTCACAACCATATTCACTATCTACAAAACCACCCACTTTTGTATTATCTGCAAACTTGCTAATCTTGTGGTGTATATTCTCATTCAAATCATTGATATAGATGACAAACAGTAACGGGCCAAGCATCGAACCCCTAGTCACACCAATAGTCACAGGCCTCCAGTCCAGGAAGCAACCTTCCACCATCATATCAGCTTTGTTCCATTAAGCCAATTTTCTATCCATTCTGCTATCTCTCCTTGGATCCCATGCGATCTAACCTTCCAGAGCAGTCTACCATGTGGAACCTTGTTGAATGCTTTGCTGTCTTCAATAAAATATATCTTTCATTTTTTTTAGAATCTGGGCAGTGCAAATTTGAGGTGAGGCAACTAAAATATAAATGGATTCTTGCCAAAAGAGTTGTAGGTCAAAACAAAGCCATGGGAGACCCACCATCAGAGAATAAAGATTTGGAGCACCTAGCTATTAGCAGCAAGTAAAGGATCTGTGACCTCCATCCCACACTGCTCTGACCTCATTATCTTTGATCTATTACAATGTTCCAATGGACCTTAATGTAACACTGGTGAATAATGACTCAAATTGTGATTTTAGAGCCTACTGGACTTATATACAACAGATAACCACCCTTTAGAGTTTGTATCAGAATTGACATGTGATAATGAAAGGTCATCAACTTGAAACATTAGTTGGTTCCCTTTCTACAAATTCTCCTTTATCCCCTACATACCTCCACAGTCTTCTTTTTTTACTTGAAACTTCCAGATGTTGGGAGAAAGACCACTAGAAAGATATCTTAGCCAGAATCATCAGCAAGATCAGGCATTGTAAAATTATAAAGTCACAGTCATTCAGCACAGATATGGGCCCTTCGGCCAACCATGTTCTTCCCAACTGTTGCACCCTTTTACACTAACCTTAATTACCTACATTAGCTGAATAGCCTGTTATGCTCTCGATGCTGAAAAGATATGAGAAATTAGGTCAAAAAAGCAGAAAACAATTGATGAGTAATAGTCTCATTTTATTGCAAATTCCCAAGAGATTTTTGCATGGCGATACAAGAAATTGCAGGTGCTGTCTGAGACACAAGTCATTAATGCAATGATGTAGAAGGCTTACAATGCCCCTACTTCCTCAGATGTTTGAGGAGAGTCGGCATGTCACCAAATACCACTTCAAACTTCTACAATTCTACCATAATAATAATAATACATTTTATTTATGGGCGCCTTTCAAGAGTCTCAAGGACACCTTACAAAAATTTAGCAGGTAGAGGAAAAACATGCAAGGGGAATGAAATAAATAGTAGAGACATGACTAGTACACAAAGTAAATACAGAATTCAATACAAAATACAGTACGAGGCAATTAATGCACAGATGAAAAGGGACGGCACGTGGGGCTAAGGATAGGCAGAGGTGAAGAGATGGGCCTTGAGGCGGGACTGGAAGATGGTGAGGGACACGGAATTGCGGATCAGTTGGGGGAGGGAGTTCCAGAGCCTGGGAGCTGCCCTGGAGAAGGCTCTGACCCCAAAACTGCGGAGGGTGGACTTGTGGATGGAGAGGAGACCAGCTGATGTGGATCTGAGGGACCGTGAGGGTTGGTAGGGGGAGAGGAGGTCAGTGAGATATGGGGGGGGGGGCAGATGGTGGAGGGCTTTGTAGGTGAGGATCAGGATTTTGTAGGTGATCCGGTGGGAGATGGGAAGCCAGTGAAGTTGTTTGAGGACTGGAGAGATGCGATGCCAGGATTTGGTATGAGTGATGAGTCGGGCGGCTGCGTTCTGGACCAGTTGGAGTCGGTAGAGCTGATGCCAAGGAGAAGTGAGTTGCAATTGTCCATTCGGGAGGAGATGAAGGCATGGATGAGTCTTTCAGCAGCTGGCATGGAAGCATACTGACCGGTTGCATCAAAGCCCGGTTCAGTAATCTGAATGGTCAAGATCGGAGGCTGTAGAAATTGGTGGACAATTGCCCAGTTCATCACAGGTACTGGCAACCTCACCATCAGTCCAGAACAAGGGGTCATAGGTCATAGTTTAAGGATAAGGGGGAAATCTTTTAGGACCGAGATGAGGAAAACTTTTTTCACACAGAGAGTGGTGAATCTCTGGAATTCTCTGCCGCAGAAGGTAGCTGAGGCCAGTTCATTGGCTATATTTAAGAGGGAATTAGATGTGACCCTTGTGGCTAAAGGGATCAGGGGGTATGGAGAGAAGGCAGGAACAGGATACTGAGTTGGATGATCAGCCATGATCATATTGAATGGCGGTGCAGGCTCGAAGGGCCGAATGGCCTACTCCTGCACCTATTTTCTATGTTTCTATGTCTCGACCTGAAACATCACCCATTCCTTCTCTCCAGAGATGCTGCTGGTCCTGCTGAGTCACTCCAGCATTTTGTGTCCCCACCATCAGATATCTACAGGAATTGCTGCCTCCTGAAGGCAGGTAATAACATCAAGACCAACACCATCTGGCCAAGCTCACTTCTCTCTGCTACCATTGGTATGAAGGAGCCTGACAATAGTTACCTCCAGTTTCCCCCCCCATCAACCATCAGGTTCTTGAACCAACCCTACTCAGAACCAAACCACTACAGATTTCACACTACTATGGGTTGGTCTATGTACTTTGGTTTTTGCACTATCATAGTCCAGATTACATGATAAATGACAATTTAATGAATATTTAACAACTTTGTTGTGCCTAATCTCTCGGTAAAGCTGTGGCACATTGTTCATTGATCCTGTTCATTACCGGTGCACATCGCAAATCAATACTCTTGATTCATGGGCAAAAATTTACTTATTTATTTTTATTTCTCACATTTCTTCAACTTCTGGTTTTCCCACTGCTCTACAGTTCAAAATAGAGGATAGCATTGACATATGAAACTGAATGGCATTGCCTTTCACCTTGGGGACGTGACTTTAAATGTTTGAATTAATATTTACAACTGCTCGTTGTAAGAGCATTGTGTGAAATATTTGGATAAAACTGCTCTAAATTGCCATTAATCGTCACTAAATTGACAATCCTGCTCAGTGACAATTTAAACTTATGCAAGAAGTGGAAAAAGATTAAATTGATGCAGTAGAGTATTCTTCTGACATTGTAGGCCAAAATTGCTAATAAATATTCTATGGAAATGCTTCAAATTAAACTGGGTGGCAGCAAAAAAGCCACTAAAACACTTCTGTTGTATGATGATACATTAAAAAAATCCTTTAACGGAAGAATACCAATGTGATAAATACTTTTGGTGTGACTCCAAGTACTGTGGCAGTATACAAGATAAGTGATTCTTTTCCACAATTAATTTGAATAGATGTATATAAATACATCTGCTGAAATAACCTTCTTGGTTCAAATGATTCAGGTTCAAGATGTGTTCTGTTTATCCTCAGCCTAGTCCTAACCTACCCCTCTTTACAACCATGCAGCATCAATTCTCATCCCTTTCATGCCCTCCATTCATCTCTAAATCTGTTACATTGCATCTGTGCTTGCTGCCTCAACTATTATTTGTGGTTGCAAGATCTAAATTCCCTCGAGCAAACTTAATTTCTTCTACACTCTTTGTTGTACTTGGAAGTAACCATCTTTAATTTCATGATCATTAGTTTTTAATCAATCCCACAAATGGAAATAGCTCCTCCAAGGTCATCCTCCCAAGTTATTCCCGTCCCTTTCCCAATAGGAAAAATATATATCTTGTCCATTCACTGTTATTGGATAATCCTCATAATCTTTATAATTCAAAAGCCAAAAATGTTTTCTAAAAACTATCTAACCATGATTAAACAAATTTACCTGTAAGACCCAAATTTTGATTAATCCCAGTAATAATAAACCTTGGTGGTTTGTTTGCTTTGGTATAGCTTCATTAAAATTAGTGACTGTGTTTAATGACATTTATCAGTATCGCTAGTTTCCTCTACCCCATTTAGATCTCCGAGGGCTAAGTGGCCTTCTTGTTCTTCCTACTAAAATGCAAAGCTTCAAATTTGTCCATATACACATCTTTTACCAATTATATGCTGATTCTGAAAGTTTATTAAGTCCTTCTCAATATTGACTATTCCTTCCACCTCCCTTCCAAATTTATTTGTATAAATTGTTCATAGTAATGGACCCTGCACAAATCCTCATGGAAAACTAATACCCCTATTCTCCTACAGTGAATGTCCTACTTGTACAATCCTTGTAGCATTTGGAAGTAACCATCTTTAACTTCAAGATCAGTAGTTCTTAATCAATCCCACAAGTGGAAATATCTCCTTTAAGGTCATCCTCCCAATTTAATCCCAAGTTCCGCAAGGGTCGGTGCTGGGGTCGCTACTCTTCACATTGTTTATTAATGATTTGGACGAGGGGATTGAATGGTTTGTGGCAAAGTTTGTGGATGATATGAAAATAGGTGGAGGGGCACGTAGTGTAGAGAAAGCAGAAGGACTTGGACAGGAGAATGGGCAGATGGAATATAGTGTACAAAGTGTGGAGTCGTGCATTTTGCTAATAGGAATAAAGGCATAGACTATTTTCTAAATGGGGTGAGAATCCATAAATCGGGGGTGCAAAGGGACTCGGGAGTGCTGGTGCAGGATTCCCCAAAAAGGTAATCTGTAAGTCGAATCGGTAGGAAAGAAAGCAAACTCAATGCTAGTATTTATTTCAAGAGGGCTTATATAGAAAAACAGGGATGTAATGTTGAGGCTCTTATAGGTGCTGGTAAAGCTGCAATTGGAATACCGTGAACAATTTTGGGCACCATATCTGAGGAAGGATGTGCTGGCTCTGGAGAGGGTTCAGAGGAGGTTTACAAGAATGATCTCAGGAATTAATAGATTAACCTATGATGAGCGTTTGTTGGCACTGGGCCTGTACTCGCTGGAGTTTAGAAGAATGAGGGGGGACCTCATTGAAACATACAGAATAGTGAAAGGCTTAGATAGAGTGGATGTGAAGATGATGTTTCCATTAGTGGGAGAGTCTAGGACTAGAGGTCATAGCCTCAGAATTAAAGGACGTTATTTTAGGAAGGAGATGAGGAGAAATTTATTTAGTCAGAGGGTGGTGATTCTGTGAATTATTTGCCACAGAAGGCTGTAGAGGCCAAGTCAGTGGATATTTTTAATCCACTTAAGTTAAGAGAGATAGAATCTTAATTAGTACAGGTGTTGGAGGTTATGGGGAGAAGGCAGGAGAATGGTATTACGAGGGTGAGATAGATCAGTCATAATTGAATGGCCAAATGGCCTTATTCTACTATTCTGTATGACTTATTCTTTGTATCAAAATACATTGCTTCCTACTTGTCTATACTGATATCCATTTTTTACGATATGTTATGCATTATGCATGTTATATTTTATTAGTCTTTCATGATATCATTTCTGATTCCCAAGGCAAAATTGTTATGTTTACATGGTATTCCTGATATATTAAAACACAACTGTTCCTTCTGCAGCATCATTTTCTACATTTTTCCCCAGTCCCTGCCTTTTGATTTTTCTATGAGCTTCTGCAAAGCACTAAAGTCTAATGCCATCAATAGGTAACAGACATGACAGAAGTTTAAGACATTTTGTTTATTATCTGGTATTATAACCCTACCCCGCAAAAGCACCAATAAATCCTTAAATCCACCAATAATGCCTGAATTTTCTCTGAACAATGAGGTTTCTTGCATTAACAATGTATTTATTTATGCTATATTACAGGCTCTCTCTAAATTATTGACATGTAGGAAAATATCAATTAATGTTTTGCAGTGCCTATCATTTCACAATAATCACACCTTAGTTGCATCAAGTCAAATAATGTCAGTATTAGTAATTAGTTAAGACCAGAAACTAAGTGGCTTACAGTGAGCCGTGGTATGAATTTTTGGAAAGCAAATAACTGCAGATGCTGGAAATCTGAAATAAAAGCAGAAAATGCTAGGAATTCTCAGCGTCATACGTGGTGAGAAAAAAGAGTTAACATTTCGGGTTAATGAAAGGTCATTAACCTGAAACATTAAGTCTGCTTTTCTCTCCAGATACTGCCTGCACTCCTCAGTACTTCCAGTATTTTCTGTTATTATTGCAGTCTACTTTTGCATGTTATGCATGTATATTGTCGTGATGCTGAGTTCGAATCACAATGTTGGATAGCCTTTTCCCTTGCAAAACTTTATATTCCCATGCACATACATCTTAATGTTTTAAATTTATTTGATCACCTTATTGCTTGAAACGACATCCATGCAACTTAATACTGTAAAGTTATTAGGATACTTTAATATTAAATAAGACAATTCATGTATATTAAAGGGCATCTAGTATGTCATTCAGATTAAAGATGGCCAAGGAATCACTTCCTGCATATCCGTACAGTATTGTTGAATTCATATTAACATTATAATACGTTAACACATGTTAACTCATTGTATGCATATTAATTATGTGTAGTCACAACCTCCATAATAACATTGTATAAGTAATATATATTACAATCCTATATATTTACACTCTAGGACTCGACAATAAACACAAGCATGTGTATTAATGTCCGTCATTATGTCATGCGTTATTACCGACCATTTAGTCCAACCAAGCATATTAAAATCATATAACGATTATCAGTGTGTCTCAATGTTGAATTTCCCGGTGTGTGTTAATACGGGGTAGTTAGATCAGCAACAGTTCACGCGAAGGTGCAAGTGTTTGAATGACTACTGTAGCAGTTGTGCATGCATCGACTCGACTTGCAATTGACTCCAATTGGAATCTAGATGTCTTCTTTACCTCTGCGTTAAAGTTGGCCTGTTGAGCCCGGCTAAGAATGGCGCAAAACCAAAGAATGAGAGTAGGGACTTTCCAGCCTCGGCACCAGCAAACCTCACCGGCCATTTCCAAGCAATGGACTTTGGCTCTACCGCCCCGAGGACGGGCTATCCCTTCAGTTCTCTCTCCCTCTCTCCCATCCGTTCCACGATCAAACTGTACTGACCGTAGAAGTCAGCGCCCTCTGCCGTCGAACAGTCAGTTGACCATAATTGTTTCCAGCCTGGAGGCCGTCTCAAAATTGACTCGCTTTACTGTAGAATCTAATTATCAGTTTTTATCACCCCACTTTCTCTATCGTTTAGTTATACCATATATGTACTCCACCTGCAAAGCCATATTCCTGCATACTTCGCTACAGATATTAACGGAATTTCTATCCCCTTTGCTTTCTCATTATGTTTTCTTACTCGTTTCAAAATCACGATCGCATTTTCCAGTAATGTTTCTATCTACTGCAATTTTCGAAAATGTGCATTTAATCAATTCCAATACGTGTTCACACACGGACATATATATAAAGATACTTCTGTATGCTGATTATTAATATGCACTAATGGATTAGTGTACATATTTAAATTTACATAATGCAAACACGTGTACACCCAAAGTCACAAAAATCCGAGGTATACACGGGACTAAACATGGATGATTCCATGGCGAAATTTGCGAATACCAATCATATCGGAAACCACCCCCCAGCATCAACAAAGATAAACATGGTTAAGTTGATAGATTGCATTTGGTACATGGACTGCACAGCATGGAAAAATGACATTCTAGCTGCCCTTTAATATATGCGAATTGTCTTAATTAACAGTATACCTAAAGTAACCTAATAACTTCACAGTAATAGATAATAGACAATAGGTGCAGGAGTAGGCCATTCGGCCGTTGGAGCCAGCACCGCCACTCAATGTGATCATGGCTGATCATCCCCAATCAGTACCTCGTTCCTGCCTTCTCCCCATATCCCCTGACTCCGCTATCCTTAAGAGCCCTCTCGAAAGTATCCAGAGAACTGGCCTCCACCGCCCTCTGAAGCAGAGAATTCCACAGACTCACAACTCTCTGTGAGAAAAAGTGTTTCCTCGTCTCAGTTGTAAATGGCTTACCCCTTATTCTTAAACTGTGGCCCCTGGTTCTGGACTCCCCCAACATCGGGAACATGTTTCCTGCCTCTAGCGTGTCCAAACCCTTAACAATCTTATATGTTTCAATAAGATCCACTCTTATCCTTCTAAACTCCAGAGTGTACAAGCCCAGCCGCTCCATTCTCTCAGCATATGACAGTCCTGCCATCCCGGGAATTAACCCTGTAAATCTACGCTGCACTCCCTCAATAGCAAGCAGGGCCGGCCTTAGGAGTTGCGGGACCCAATTGGGAACAATTTTGGTGAGCACCAGGTTCCCAGCCAAGGTCTGTAGATTCATAAAAATATAATTAAAGTCTATTATAGACTTTATATCTCTATGGTAGAATGGAACGTAATCAAAATGTGCACTTAAAAAGTGCATGCGACTTAATGGACCAAACAGATCTAAGTTACATTTTAATATAAAATTGCATACATGTAAGCCTACAAGTAACAAACAAAATATGTAGATCACCTCTGAAAAAGTACATAGTTACAATACCACTTGTTTTAGTGACTGAAATGGAAAAAAAAAGTAATTTAATTAAATAAATCCTGGAAAACCAATAACCATCGGTGAAAAACCAGTCCAGGCATTACATTTTGGGTTCAGCCCCATCCTACAGTTTGGGCTTCTACCCCATCCTAACTTAGTTGTGTGTGTTAGTTGTCTGTGCGTTATGTGTGTGTGGGAGGGAAGGAGAGAAGGGAGGAAGGGAGGGAGGGAGAGAAGGGAGGGAAGAAGGGAGGGAGAGAAGGGAGGGAGAGAAGGGAGGGAGGGAGGAGAGAAGGGGAGGGAGGGAAGTAGAGAAAGGAGGGAGGGAAGGAGAGAAAGAAGGGATGGAGCAAATGAGAGAATGGAAAAGGGAGAGGAAGGAGGGAGGGAAAGAGAGAAGGGAGGGTGGGAAGAAGGGAAGGAGAGAAGGGAGGGAGAGGGCCGGTGGCGGGAGCGGAAGCCGGGGTCCGGGCGTGAGCTGAGGCCGATGTTTGTAAACGTTGCTCCAACCCCCGGCCCGGCTCTCCGTGTATTGTTCATCGCGTCTCCCCGGGGAGAGAGAGGGGTGGAGCCGGGGCTGTGTGCGTGAAGCATAGCGACTGGAGGGGCGGGAGCACTGCCGTGAGCGAACGCCCCAACTCCCCCGCTCCCCCTTCTCCATTCCCCTCACACCCTCCTCCCCGTCTACCCCTCTCTCCCCCCTCCACCCGAGTTAGATCTACCCGAGACGAGAGTAGATTACTCTGGCGCGGGGCCCCCTTACTCGCGGGTCCCAATTGGGAGCAATCGGTCCAATCGGCTTAAGGCCGGCCTTGATAGCAAGAATGTCCTTTCTCAAATTAGGGGACCAAAACTGCACACAATACTCCAGGTGTGGTCTCATTAGGCCCTGTACAACTGCAGAAGAACCTCTTTCCTCCTATACTTGACTCCTCTTGTTATAAAGGCCAGCATGCCATTCGCTTTCTTCACTGCCTGCTGTACCTGCATGCATACTTTCATAGACTGATGAACAAGGACCCCCAGATCCCATTGTACTTCCCCTTTTCCCAACTTGATGCCATTTAGATAGTAATCTGCCTTCCTGTTTTTGATACCAAAGTGGATAACCTCACATTTATCCACATTAAACCATTTGCCATGCATCTGCCCACACCCCAACCTGTCCAAGTCACCCTGCATTCTCATAGCATCCTCCTCACAGTTCACACTGCCACCCAGCTTTGTGTCATCTGCAAATTTGCTAATGTTACTTTGAATCCAAATCATTGATGTATATTGTAAATGGCTGCGGTCCCAGCACCGAGCCTTGCGGTACCCCACTAGTCACTGCCTGCCATTCTGAAAGGGACCGGTTAATCCCTACTCTTTGCTTCCTGTCTGCCAACCAATTTTCTATCCATGTCAGCACTCTACCCCCAATACCACACACCCTAATTTTGCCCACTAATCTCCTATGTGGGACCTTATCAAATGCTTTCTGAAAGTCCAGGTACACTACATCCACTGGCTCTCCCTTGTCCATGTTCCTAGTTACATCCTCACAAAGAAGATTAGTCAAGCATGATTTCCCCTTCATAAATCCATGCTGACTCGGACCGATCCTGTTACTGCTATCCAAATGTGCGGCTATTTCATCTTTTATAATTGACTCCAGCATCTTCCCCACCACCGATGTCAGGCTAACTGGTCTATAATTCCGTTTTCTCTCTCCCGCCTTTCTTAAAAAGTGGGATAACATTAAATACCCTCCAATCCACAGGAACTGATCCTAAGTCTATAGAACATTGGAAAATTATCACCAATACATCCACAATTTCTACAGCCACTTCCTTAAGTACCATGGGATGCAGACCATGAGGCCCTGGGGATTTATCAGCCTTCAGTCCCATCAGTCTACCCAACACCATTTCCTGCCTAATGTGGATTTCCTTCAGTTCCCCCGTCACCCCAGATCCTCTGGCCACTACTATATCAGGAAGATTGTTTGTGTCCTCCTTAGTGAAGATGGATCCAAAGTACCTGTTCAACTCATCTGCCATTTTCTTGTTCCCCATAATAAATTCACCTTTTTCGGTCTTCAAGGGTCCAACTTTGGTCTTAACTAATTGTTTCCTCTTCACATGCCCAAAGAAGCATTTACTATCCTCCATTATATTCTTGGCTAGCTTACATCACTACCTCATCTTTTCTCCCCGTATTGTCTTTTTAGTTATCTTCTGTTGCTCTTTAAACATTTCCCAATTCTCTTGCTTCCCGCTCATCTTTGCTACATTGTACTTCTTTGGTTTTATTTTTATACTGGCCCTGATGTCCCTTGTCAGCTACGGTCGCCCCTTACTCCCATTGGAATCTTTCTTCCTCCTAGAACTGATCCTGCACCTTCTGTATTATTCCTAGAAATACCTGCCATTGTTGTTCCACTGTCATTCCTGCTAGGGTATCTTTCCAGTCAACTTTGGTCAGCTCCTCCCTCATGGCCCCATAGTCCCCTTTATTCAACTGTAACACTGACACCTCCAATCTACCCTTCTCCCTCTCCAATTGTAGATGAAACCTGACCATATTATGGTCACTTCCAATGATGGCTCATTGACCTCAAGTTCCTTTATCAAATCCGGTTCATTACATAACACTAAATCCAGAATTACCTTCTCCCTGGTAGGCTCCAATACAAGCTGCTCTAAGAATCCATCATGAAGGCACTCTACAAAGTCCCTTTCTTGGGGTCCAGTACCAATCTGATTTTCCCAGTCTACCTGCATGCTGAAATCTCCCATAACAACCACAGCATTACCTTTGCTACATGCCAATTTTAACTCCTGATTCAACTTGCACGCTAAGTCCAGGCTACTGTTTGGGGGCCTGTAGATAAGTCCCATTAGGGTCTTTTTACCATTACAATTCCTTAGTTCTATCCATACTGACTCCACATCTCCTGTTTAAATGTCACCCCTTGCGTCATCCCTTAACATGTGTTCTCTCATTATCATTTCCCCTTAATCTCTCATAATTTCCTTTATTCTCTATCCTCCACCTTTCGTTATTTTCCCGACATGCTTTGCTTTTGAAGTTTACAGCGTTAATTGATTATTTCACCAGGTCTATGAATGTTGAGGAAACTCGTATCCATCGCATTCTAAGGAAGATGAAACTAAAGTGCCTGGACTTCCTGGTACATTCCATGTACACACTAGATTGTCAATCCTAAATTGAAAATAATAAGACACTGCAATTTCATTTACAAGCAGCCTACGAATAACCAAATGTCAAAAAATTGGTCAAAAGGAACAACGATTCATATCTAAAAATGGAATTACTAATGTTTATAATTGCTTATAAATAATCTGCAGCTGTCATGTAGGACCGAGCAGAGTTAAGTTCCCAGGAACCAGCAGATGTTCAACATTACTACATGAAATAAATTGGGAAGTGCAATCAGCAGAGTTGCGGTCTCCATAGGGATATCCTGCAGCGCCCCTTGGAGGAGAACACGTAACTTACGTCAACTATACAATGATTCACATAATGTACGTTTAACTAGTAGAGCAGTCAACATGTGTAGGAGTGAACTGCAGATGCTGGTCTAGACCGTAGATAGGCACAAAAAGCTGGAGTAACGCTGCAGGTCAGGAACATCTCTGGAGAAAAGCAATATGTGATGTTTCGGGTCGAGAACCTTCTGCAGATTGAGTCGGGGAGAGGGACACGGGAGATATGAAAAGGTACAAAGAAATATATGAATGAAAGATATGCAAAAAAAGCCATCAACGATGATCAAGAAAAAGTGGAGCCCACAATGGTCCATCATTGGCTGTGGTGAAGATGATAACTGTTTCTTTGTTCCTAACTTGCAGACCAATTTCATCGATGAGTACCTTGAGATATGTGCACTGTTCTCAAATGGTTCCTGCATCGACATTTTAAATGCAGCCCTCTTTCTGGAAAGGGATCTTTATATATTGGTTTGGAAAACCCTCTTGAATGTATTTTAAATTCGTCCCCATTTAAGCCCCTTGCATTAAGGCAATCCCAGTCATTATTGGAAAAGTTGAAATCCCCTGTTCTACTACCTTATTGCTTTTACACCCTTGTGTGACAGAGAGTTTATTGTCATGTGTCCCAGATAGGACAATGAAATTCTTGCTTTGCTTCAGCGCAACAGAATATGGTAGGCATAAATACAGAACAGTTCAGTATGTCCATATATCATTATATAAATATATACACACATGAATAAATAAACAGATAAAATGCAAATAAACAGATAATGGGCTATTAATGTTCAGAGTTTTGTTTGAGTTGAGTTTAATAGCCTGATGGCTGTGGGGAAGTAGCTATTCCTGAACCTGGATGTTGCAGTCTTCAAGTTCCTGTACCTTCTACCTGAAGGTAGCGGGGAGATGAGTGTGTGGCCAGGATGGTGTGGGCCCTTGATGATGTTACCAACCTTTTTGAGGCAGCGACTGCGATAGATCCCCATGATGGTAGGGAGGCCAGCGCTGATGATGGACTGGGCAGTGTTTACTACTTTTTGTAGTCTTTTCCGCTCCTGGGCATTCAAGTTGCCGAATCAAGCCGCGATGCAACCGGTCAGCATGCTCTCTACTATGCACCTGTAGAAGTTAAAGAGTCCCCCTTGACATACCGACTCTCCGTAATCTTCTCAGGAAGTAGAGGCGCTGATGTGCTTTCTTTATAATTGCATCAGTGTTCTCGGACCAGGAGAGATCTTCAGAGATGTGCACGCCCAGGAATTTGAAGTTTTAGACCCTTTCCACCATCGACCCATTGATATAAATGGGACTGTGGGCCCACATCCTACCCCTTCCAAAGTCCACAATCAGTTCCTTGGTTTTGCTGGTGTTGAGGGCCAGGTTATTGTGCTGGCACCATTTGGTCAGTCGGTCAATCTCTCTTCTATACTCTGACTTATCCCCATCAGTGATACGTCCCACAACAGTGGTGTCGTCGGCGAACTTGATGATGGTGTTCGCGCTATGACCGACTACGCAGTAATGAGTATAGAGTGAGTACAGCAGGGGGCTGAGCACGCAGCCTTGAGGTGCTCCCGTGCTGATTGTTATCGAGGCTGACACCTTTCCACCAATTCAAACAGTCTGTGGTCTGTGAGTGAGGAAGTCGAGGATTCAATTGCAGAGGGATGCGCAGAGACCCAGCTCTGCGAGTTTGGTAACCAGCTTGGAGGGGATGATTGTATTAAATGCCGAGCTGTAATCAATGAATAACAGCCTGGCATACGAGTTTTTGTTGTCCTAGTAGTCCAGAGCGGAGTGGAGAGCCAGCAAGATCGCATCCACCGTTGATCTGTTGTGGCAGTAGGCGAACTGCCAGGTTTTTGTCAAGGTAGGAGTTGATTTGCGCCATGATCAACCTCTCAAAGCACTTCATCACCACCGACGTTAGTGCCACTGGTCGACAGTCATTGAGACACGTCACCTTGCTCTTCTTGGGCACCGGTATAATTGATGCCCTTTTAAAGTAGGTGGAAACCTCAGACCTCAGAAGTGAGAGGTTGAAAATGTTCGTAAAAACTCCAGCCAGTTGTTCCGTACAGGTTTTTAGAACACAACCGGGTATACCATCAGGTCCAGGCGCTTTTGGAGGGTTCAACCCTCTGACCGATTTTCCTGACATTGGCCTCTGTGACTGACCTGTGAAATACCATCACAGCGAATGGGGCTCGTGAAGGCACATCAGTGTTCTCCCTATCAAAGCGTGCATAAAACGCATTGAGCTCGTCAGGGAGTGATGCTGCGCCGACATTCGAGCTACCTCCTGATTCTGCCTTGTAGGAGGTGATTGCATTCAGGCCCCGCCGCAGCTGCCGAACATCCGTCTCATCCTCCAGCTTGGAGCAGAAGTCCCTTTTGGCCTTTTTGATGGCCTTACCAAGGTCATATCTGGACTTCTTGTAGACCACTGTATCATCAGACATGAATGCCCGGTGTCTGGTCTTCAGAAGTGTGCGAATCTCAAAGTTCATCCAAGGCTTCTGATCGGGAAACACTCGGAATGTTTTTGTAGGGATGCAGTCCTCCACACATTTCTTTATGAAGTCTGTAACGACGTGGCGTATTCGTTCAGGTCCGTTGCCGAGCCCCTGAACATTGCCCAGTCTACAGACTACAAACAGTCCTGGAGTTGTTCCTCTGCCCCCCCTCCCCCCCACCCACGACCAACTCTGTACAGTCCTCACCTCTGGGGATGCACTCTTCAATTGCTGCCTGTAGACAGGAAGAAGCAACATGGTCGGATTTACCGAAGTGAGGGCGAGGGATAGAGCAATAGGCATTCTTAATGGTGGTGTAGCAGTGGTCGAGGGTGTTTGGTCCTCTGGTGGAGACATGTTGGTGGAAGTTAGGGAGCGATTTCGTATGGTTGCTTTATTGAAATCCCCAGCTATGGTGGTAAACGCCTCGGGGTAAGAAGTCTGGTGTTTGTTGACAATGTTTCCACGTTTGCAACAATATCATCATCCTATATTGTGCAATATCATAATCCCATGTTCTGAAAATGATTATAGCCATGAAGTATTTAATCCCTCTAACATATTCTACCAATCAATTAAATGATGGCACTCCAATAATCTAGGGAAAATAAGAATTTATCAGAAGCTGGAACCCATTACCTTGTGCGGTGGTAGTTCTATTTTATTGTTTTTGGGGCATTCGAAGGTAGTGTCTTTTGAGATAATACCCATTTGAAGATAATGTCATTTTTAATTGATACTTAAGCAGAAATTAAACAACTTCTGAGGTTGCAGTGAAAGCCTAGATTTCTCCCCTTGTCATTGCCCTAGTTTTTGGTGCTGAGAAATCCTTTGATAGTGTGCAGAATTACAGCTGCGTTCAACAATTTACACAGGCTCCTGAGGCACTACCTGGGTAGAGCCGTAATTGATGCATGGATCTCAAATCTACTGTATGTTCACAGGGTGGTAATCTTTGTCCATATGCATATGATGACACACTGCACTGAAAGCTGGGACAGAAGGTTAAGGCACTTGGATTCCAAGGCAAGCTCAGTAATTAGGCAGTGGTGGAAGAATAATTTTCTAATTTGAAGTCTGTGAACAATAGTGTTCCACCGAGCTTAATGCTGGGACCAATATTGATTGAAATATATATTGTTCAATTCAAATTGTGAATGTAGGAAATATGGAAGTTTGCAGATAACACAAAAGTTGGTGTTGTTTATAGTAAGGAAGGTTGCATCCAACATTCACCGCCTCCCTGGGGCCACCGACGCTGTGGCCTTCCACTTTCACCGCCTCCCTGGCCGTCTGCTGACCAGGGCCACCGACACTCTGTCCTTCGACCTGTACCTTTACTCCAGCCCCTGGCGGGCCTCCACCAGCGATTCCACCGAGCCCTGCCTCTCCACTGCCGAACAGCGGGCTGGAACTGTCGCCTCACTCGAGTTCCAGATTCAGCAATAGGCAGACTCTAACACCACGTGGTCTGAATCTACTGGGTCCTGCTGCTCCCCCCTCCTACTGGGAACCTCAGTGGTGGTTCTACTGGGTCTTCGCCTCCCCTCATTTAACCAGGTTGCCCCAGTTTTTTCCCACCCAAGCACTGGTCCTCACGCCCCGCTCCTCTCTGAACTCCCACTATCCCACCAAACCTCACCTACCCTCCTCTACCCCATCCCACATGTCGTGTCTTCACCATGTCCCCTGACCTCCCCCTTTCCGATACGGAAAGGTCTGTCCTCAACAGAGGCCTCACCTTTGCTCCCCTCCACCCCCAACTCAATGGGTTCTGCGTCCGCCATGACATAGAGCTGTTCTTCCGTCACCTCCACCTCCATGCCTTTTCTGATGGTAAGGAACCCTCACCACCCAGTCATTCCGTCTCACATCTCCACCGATCCCCCTCCTCCTGCACTCCCCTGGATGGCCTTCTACCCTCTTTAGACCTTTTTATTTCTATCTGCCAGCGTGACATCAACCGTTTCAACTTTTTCTCTCCCCTTACCAACTCTAACCTCTCCCCTTCTGAACGTACGGCCTCCGCTCACTCTGCAGCAACCCAACATTATCATCAAACCCGTCAACAAGGGAGGTGCCATGATAGTCAGGCACACTCATCTCTAATAAGGCCTTGCAGCAACTCTCAGACACCTCCTCCTACTTATTCTTGGATCATGATCCCACATGAGCACCTGGCCATAATCTCACAGACCATTTCTGATTTTATCACTTCTGGCC
This sequence comes from Leucoraja erinaceus, assembly GCF_028641065.1. Lineage (NCBI taxonomy): Eukaryota > Metazoa > Chordata > Chondrichthyes > Rajiformes > Rajidae > Leucoraja > Leucoraja erinaceus. The sequence continues at coordinate 15,056,058 of NC_073393.1, read as the reverse complement.
ATCTGCCCTCCAAAGCCTCCAACCTTATCATTCCCCAGCCCTGCAAAATCTCCCCAAAATCAAGCGCAGGCTCAGTGATCATTTCGTTAAACACCTCTGCTCAGCCCGTCTTAACCTACCTGATCTCCTGGTTGCAAAACACTTTATCTCCTCCTTGCATTCCCACACTGACCTTTCTGTCCTGAACCTCCACCATTGTCAGAGTGAGGCCCAGTGCAAATTAGAGGAACAGCACCTCGTATTTCGCTTGGGCAGCTTACACCCTAGAGGTATGAATATTGACCTAACTTCAAGTAACCCTTGCTCTACTTCTCTCTCCACCCTGCCCGGTACTCTCACCAGACTGACTGTCCCCAATTACATGTTATCTGTTTGCTTTGTTGTCAGCTTCTCCTAGCTAACATTGATCTATTCTACATTTTCCTTCAGCCTCATCCCCTTTGATGTCTCGTTCTCACACCATACACTTCCTTTTCTCTGTCTCCTTCTCCCCTGCCTTTTAGTCTGAAGAAGGGTCTTGACCCAAAACGTCACCCATTCCCTCTCTCCGGAGATGCTGTCTGTCCCGCTGAGTTACTCCAGCATATTGTTTCTATCCACCATATGGTATTATCTTTTATGTTTTGAACAGGCAAAAGCCTTTTGAAAGTAAATGGCATTCAGAATGTGATTGGTTAATATTTACAACTTTCTTGCTATAGCTGGATGCAGCTATATTTTGGAATATTGACAAGGTGTGAATTTTTCCTCTTCCGACTATACAAATGCTGAGATGATCAGTGACAGGGAAGAGGGATAAAATAAATTATAGTATGAAAGGGAATGCGTTGTGTTATTGAAATCATAGCTTGAAAAATGATTTACTGACTGCTTACACATAAGTTAGACACAAAAAGCTGGAGTAACTCAGCGGGACAAGCAGCATCTCTGAGTTTCGGGTCGAGACCCTTCTTCAGTCTGAAGAAAGGTCTTGTCTCAAAGTGTCACCCATTCCTTCTCTCCAGAGATGCTGCCTGACCCACTGAGTTACTCCAGCTTTTTGTGTCTACGGTTTAAAACTCCAGTGAAGCTTCTTCATTTCCACTCATACAATTTCAGCTCCATTTTCTGCCAAAGCCTGAGCCTGCATTGTTGTCAAATTATGGAGGCAACTGTGAACTTGACTTCTAAACAAAGTAGGCAGTAGAAATTGTGGTATGAATATTTTCCTGTGCATTGAGTGTACAATAAAGTCGCTTGGTCACAGGATTTCCTATACTTCTATCACTCTAGCTTCCAACTTCACAGAGCGGAGTGGAGGCAGCGGGGAAATGAAGAGGCGGTGGAATATGCATCTGTACCAACCAGGACTGGTGCAGCGACATCAAGGTACTGTGAAACTTGTGTTCTCCCAACCTAGAAACCTTCTTTATAAACTGCAAATCCTTCTACTCTCCGAGGGAACTTAACTCCTTTATTCTCGCAGGAGTTTACACACCCCCCCCTCCCCCCAATGCCTGCGAACATGAGGCGCAAACGCAACTCGCTGACCAGGTAATGAGGGTAGAGAGCGACTCCATGGTCATTGTTTTGGGGGAGTTTAACAAAGCTAACCTCAGCTGTGATCTTCCAAAGTACAGACTTCAGGTTAACCTGCCCCACCAGAGGGGAGAGAACACTTGACCACTGTTACATGTCAATCAAGAACGCACATCGTTCTGTTCCCTGGATGGGTCTGGGTCTCTCTGATCATTGTTTAGTTCACCTTATTCCAACCTACGGGCAGAAACTAAAATCTGCTAAGCCTGTGGTCAGAACAACAAAATCACAACATCTGGAGCCCGGATCGCCTCGGCGCAGAGGGAGAACAAAGAGGGAAGAGACAGAGACAGAGACTTTAAGATTTTGCCTTCCACCACAGTGAGGAGGTGTTTGGTGAACTCACTGTGGTAGATGTTAAATTTGTGTTGATTGTGTGTTTTTGTCTCAGACAACGACGAGAAGGCCTACCGAGAGGAGGTGGCTGATCTAGCACTCTGGTGCCATGATAACAGCCTCCTCTTGAACATCAAAAAAATAAAGGAGCTGATCATGGACTTTAGGAGGGCACATCATCCGAGGACGTACACTCCATTGAGTATAAATGGGGATCCTGTGGATAGGGTGAACTGTTTTAAATATCTGGGAGTCCACATCTCCGAGGATATGACATGGGCATCACACGCCTCAGCACTCGTGAGTAAGGCAAGGCAGCGCCTTTACCACCTCAGGCAATTGAGGAAATTCAGAGTGTCTCCGAGGATCCTCCAGTGCTTCTACGCAGCAGCGGTGGAAAGCATCTTGTCCGGGAATATTACCATCTGGTTTGCGAATTGCTCTGCCAAGGACAAGAAGGCTCTGCAGAGTAGTGCGTTCAGCCGAACGCACTATGGGAACTTCACTTGCCCCCCTGCAGGAACTATACATCAGAAGGTGCAACTCCAGAGCCAACAATATCATGAGAGACCCCTTCCACCCCTGCAACGGACTGTTCCATCTGCTACGGTCAGGCAAACGCCTCCGTTGCCATGCGGTGAGAACAGAGAGGTTGAGAAGGAGTTTCTTCCCACAGGCCATTCGGTCTGTAAACGCCTATCTCACCAGGGACTAACTCTACTGAATGTTTTTCTTTCCATTATTTATTATGCAAAAGAATATGTGTGTTTATGATTGTGTTTATAGTTTGTTTGATTGTTTGGTTGTTTGTCTTTTTGCACAAAAGTCCGCGAGCATTGCCACTTTCATTTCACTCCACATCTCGTATGTGTATGTGACAAATAAACTTGACTTGACTTGAGATCTAGTAATTGAATTTTATAATTAGCTACAATTAGGTAACTAATTATATGTTTTAATTTCAGGTCATCCAAGTAAGATTGTTTCATATTTGTTTCAGAATGCTTCAATCTATAATAACTGAAAATTTCTTTCAGTTCTCTTAATTTTTAAGAAAGTTATGGGCTTTTGACTGTCCTCGATAACAGCTTTTGAGTTAAGTCAAGGGAAAAACAATAGGGAACAAGATGCTAATTTCAGAGTATGAAAATGGCCATAACTTTTTAAATACGGAATATATGAAAGTGAATTAGGTGTCAAATTAAACTTCTTTTTATGCTTTATCTAGGTATGTTACAAAACCTACCTGAATCGTGGCTGAGCATCTGCCCTACCCCGTGTGCGCGATTTTGGCGCTGTTTAGAGGGGGCGGGTTTAAAACGCGATTTTTACTAGGCTGTTCCAATCGAAATGTTCAGCCTAGTAAATCATTAACGGAAAATCACTGAAAGACCCCGTCGCAAAAGGTATTATTAGTTTTTATGGCCTTGTATAATATTTATAGTAGTTTAAAAATCACTCTCTCAATCCGCAACCTCTCGCAGCCCCAGGGTTTTATAAAGCAAACAATTAAAGGTATGTACCTTATTTTTACATTAAATGGGGCTTGTAATATAACCCTGTAATTAAAGTTTTCTATAGAGAGTAGTTCATTTTGGGCTCTTTATATCCCGCAGTATTTTTCTGGGCGTTTGAGGGCATAAATCCAGCGCAATGTGAACGTTCTAAACCAGCGCGTTCACAGGAACCCACTAGAAAGCCGATTTAAATTGACTTTAATTTACAGCAATTGAACACTAAATTCCTTCCATTTGGCCTATAAATTGATGTAAATGAGATTTTAAAATCATGTCAAGTCAAGTCAAGTTTATTTGTCACATACACATACGAGATGTGCAGTGAAATGAAAGTGGCAATGCTCGCGGAACAACAAAACAACCAAACAAATTATAAACACAATCATAACACACATATTATTTTACATACTAAATAATAGAAGGAAAAACGTTCTGTAGTTAGTCCCTGGTGAGAAAGGCGTTTACAGTCTGAATTGCCTCTGGGAAGAAACTCCTTCTCAACCTCTCCGTTCTCACTGCGTGGCAACGGAGGCGTTTGCCTGACCGTAGTGGCTGGAACAGTCCGTTGCAGGGGTGGAAGAGGTCTCTCATGATTTTGTTTGCTCTGGAGTTGCACCTCCTGTTGTATAGTTCCTGCAGGGGGGTGAGTGAAGTTCCCATAGTGCTTTCGGCCGAACGCACTACTCTCTGCAGAGCCTTCTTGTCCTTGGCAGAGCAATTCCCGAACCAGATGGTAATGTTCCCGGACAAGATGCTTGTCTATTGTGTTAATGTTTTATTGTGAATTATTTGTGAATATTATTTGGACACTTGTGCTATTTAAAAATGTTAATCATTTATTAAGAAATGGATAGATGTTTAGATCTAGTATGTGAAGTTTGAAATTAGCTACAATTGGGTAACTAACTAATTATATGCTTTAATTTCAGGTCATCCAAGTAAGATTATTTTATATTTGTTTCAGAATGCTTCAATCTATGATAACTGAAAATTTCATTCAGTTCTCTTAATTTTTAAGAAGGTTATGGGCTTTTGACAGTCCACGATCACAGCTTTTTTGTTATGTCCATAGAAAATCAATAGGGAACAAGATGCTAATTTCCGAGTATGAAAATGGCCATAACTTTTTTATTACTTGAGATATGAAAGTGAATTAGGTGTCAAATTAAACTTATTGTTATGCTTTATCTGATGGGATAAATTGCAGACTTGATTTTTTAAATCTCAAAATTTTGTAACATTGCTACTTTATCTGATGGGATAAATTGCAGGCTTGATTTTTTTAATCTCAAAATTTTATAACATTGCTACTAAGTGGTAGTTAACAAAGATCTTATAGCAGATCTTTGGTAGTTAACACATCGTTTTCGTCTCAGAGGAATCAAGTGATAAACATCTCCAATCTTTCTGCAGTACTCATTAAACCGGAGCTTTTTAAAAATGTAAAATTGCAAGGCGATTTTGCTGCAACATGTTTCTCAAAACGAGGGGGTTGTCCCCATCTCTCAAAACATGGGGGGGGGGGGGCATGCCCCCTCCCCCCCCCCCCCCCCCCCCCCCCCCCCAGGATTTCCGCCGCTGACTGCCAACCAAAGGTCTTATAGCAGAGTTCCGCTGTAGGATCTTTGCTGCCGACTATACCTAGCCCACAGCCAACAATGGACCGTTTCCTCGATCATCGTTACTTTTTTGCATGATTTACATTCACGGTGTTCTCTCTATTTCGCTGTATTTTTCTCTCGTTTTGCCCGCCTCCTCGTCTGTAGAAGGGTCTCGACCCGAAACGTCGCCTATTCCGCCTCTCCAGAGATGCTGCCTGTCCCGCCGAGTTAATCCAGTATGTTGTGTCTATATTCGGTGTAAACCAGCATTTGCAGTTCCATTCCTGTACTCACACCGTCGCTTCCTTGGCGCCGCCAACAATGGCGCTCGGGAGCAACAAGCTCGAGCGCCAACGGCCGGGGCGCGCGGTCAGGCAGTGCACCCGCGCGAGGCCAACGACATAACTGACGGTCAGGAGAGGGGCGGGTTATCATGGGGAAGGTTAGCTGGGGTGGCGTAGTAAAGGTAGTACGTGTATAATTTACCGGCGTATATTTACAGGTATCTACACGCATTATTACATATACTTCAATGTGTACATTTTTAAATGCCACCTAAAGAAACAATGTCTTTCTCCTGATTCTTTCTCATTTAATTAGCGAGCAGGTAAGTATTAAATTACAGTCGAAACCTCTGCAAAGAGGGACTTGTGTTCGAGAAGGTTCAAGTTACCCGTCAAGGCACTGAAGGTATGGATGGTCCCGAACTTTCAACGTCAGGCAACCTTTACTGTGTGAAATCCATGAATAGTTGCAACTATTGGAGATATGAGTTTCTTGCAGATCACCGGTTTCAATGACTTGTCAACATCCTTCGTTTCTTGGGTTGATTTAAGTATACCCATTCTCTTCTTCCCTCTCCCAACTTTAATAATGTCAAATGTAAGCTATTAAAGAATTATAGATAAAGTATACATGAGAAAATGTATAATGATTAAAAAAAATACAATTGATTTTTTTTGCTCTTTCTAGGTTGCTGTTTCCCATTGGATATAGAAGTATGAAGATACTCAAATATGGATAAGGAACAGATTAAGACAAGTTTTCCCGAAATCACTAATGTAACTACTATTCCTACCAGGTCTAAAGCAGTAATTAGGCCCCAAACCCATTCTGCAGTAGTAGCACTAAGGAGGGAAATTTCTTTATGGAACGGTATATCTCTTATAGTTGGAGCCATAATTGGATCAGGGATTTTTGTTTCTCCAGGTGGGGTCCTGGAGCAAAATGGCTCCTATGGTCTATCGCTGCTTACTTGGACTGTTGGGGGTATTTTTTCAATGCTTGGAGGCTTGTGCTATGCTGAATTGGGTACAACTATTACAAAATCTGGTGCAAGCTATGCATACATTTTGGAAGCATTTGGCAGTTTTGTTGCTTTTCTTAAACTCTGGGCGTCAATACTTATTATTCAGCCCACTGCACAAGCTGTTGTTGCCATCACTTTTGGCAACTACCTGGTGCAGCCGATCTTTGTAAACTGCCGTACACCATATATAGCAGAACGACTACTCGCAGCTATTTGCATCAGTAAGTGTTATCATATCTTTTTATTGAGAGTACAGTATATATATTTAATATACATTTAAATTCTAATAAACATTAAGAATTCATTTCTTATGTATAATAAATTTAAACTAATTTTAATTAATTAGATGGATCTTTCAGGAGATGGTAGGATAATTAAATTTAATAAAATGGATTTTAAAAAGTAAAGTATTTAAAACTATTTTAATTGTTGGTTATACTCAGTGTAGCGGCTGATTTTTATATCGTTCGAGAAATTAACCCTCTAGCCGCTAAATGGACAAGCATGGTTAAGGGGAATATCTTCGATATGCATGTGAGCTCACCCACAGAGAGCTTCAGAACTTCACAGATAAGTCTTCAAAACACACTTTTGATGAATAAATGCTTCATTGTTGATAGAAAACAGTAAGATACATCCAAATTTCTTCCGACTCATACTATAATCTTCATCGAACTCCAGCTTATTACTTTAAACATTAGAAAACTCCTCGTGTCTCCTTTACATTTCGCATGATCTCATTTACACTTCGCATGGTCAAAGGGTAAACCTTCTCGATGGTCCGCCAAACTAAAACTAAAAACTAAGCTTCTGTGCAAGATACATAGCCCAAAACACGCCCTAAAACACATCATAAGTCCCACCCACAATATAACGGGCAGTCTAAAATTTAAAGACACTTGCCATCATCAATGACATGCGAAACAAGCCAAATGGCCACTGCACTCAGTAGAAATGTAACCAATTCTGATGTGATGCATCCTAGATTCTCGAAGAAAGTAAGTGTGCAGGCAGCAAAGGCTTTGCTCTGAATTTTCCAAATCTCTTTGGGTTTGAGAGTAATGCCAGTAGATCGGGGGACAGTACATTTTCATATCTGGGTCATAAAAAAAATGGGATAGAGTTAAATAATTGATTATAGTTCTATAGGTGTACTGCAAAATGTGTACATTTTTTAGAGACAATAATAGAAACATAGAAATTAGGTGCAGGAGTAGGCCATTCGGCCCTTGAGCCTGCACCACCATTCAATATGATCATGGCTGATCATCCAACTCAGTATCCCGTACCTGCCTTCTCTCCATACCCTCTGATCCCCTTAGCCACAAGGGCGACATCTAACTCCCTCTTAAATATAGCCAATGAACTGGCCTCGACTACCCTCTGCGGCAGAGAGTTCCAGAGATTCACCACTCTCTGTGTGAAAAAAGTTCTTCTCATCTCGGTTTTAAAGGATTTCCCCCTTATCCTTAAGCTGTGACTCCTTGTCCTGGACTTCCCCAACATCGGGAGCAATCTTCCTGCATCTAGCCTGTCCAACCCCTTAAGAATTTTGTAAGTTTCTATAAGATCCCCTCTCAATCTCCTAAATTCTAGAGAGTATAAACCAAGTCTATCCAGTCTTTCTTCATAAGACAGTCCTGACATCCCAGTAATCAGTCTGGTGAACCTTCTCTGCACTCCCTCTATGGCAATAATGTCCTTCCTCAGATTTGGAGACCAAAATTGTACGCAATACTCCAGGTGTGGTCTCACCAAGACCCTGTACAGCTGCAGTAGAACCTCCCTGCTCCTATACTCAAATCCTTTTGCTATGAAAGCTAACATACCATTCGCTTTCTTCACTGCCTGCTGCACCTGCATGCCTACTTTCAATGACTGGTGTACCATGACACCCAGGTCTCGCTGCATCTCCCCTTTTCCTAGTCGGCCACCATTTAGATAATAGTCTGCTTTCCTGTTTTTGCCACCAAAATGGATAACCTCACATTTATCCACATTATACTGCATCTGCCAAACATTTGCCCACTCACCCAGCCTATCCAAGTCACCTTGCAGTCTCCTAGCATCCTCCTCACAGCTAACACTGCCCCCCAGCTTCGTGTCATCCGCAAACTTGGAGATATTGCGTTCAATTCCCTCATCCAGATCATTAATATATATTGTAAATAGCTGGGGTCCCAGCACAGCCTTGCGGTACCCCACTAGTCACTGCCTGCCATTGTGAAAAGGACCCGTTTACTCCTACTCTTTGCTTCCTGTTTGCCAGCCAGTTCTCTATCCACATCAATACTGAACCCCCAATGCCGTGTACTTTAAGTTTGTATACTAATCTCTTATGTGGGACCTTGTCGAAAGCCTTCTGGAAGTCCAGATACACCACATTCACTGGTTCTCCCCTATCCACGCTACTAGTTACATCCTCGAAAAATTCTATAAGATTCGTCAGACATGATTTACCTTTCATAAATCCATGCTGACTTTATCCAATGATTTCACCACTTTCCAAATGTGCTGCTATCCCATCTTTAATAACTGACTCTAGCAGTTTCCCCACTACCGATAATCTGAAACAAAATTAATCATTACTTGAAAATCTATCAATTAATAGATTAAAACTAACACTTTTTTAAAGATAATCTTGAGTAAGTTATTTAATGGAATAAAGAGGATTGATGAAGACTAGGATGGGTATTTGGACTTTCAAAAGGTGTTTAACCTTTTATAGCACAATAATAATGAATAACAGTAGCAAAGAATCAGAAACAGAAAGTAGTGGTGAATGATACAAAATGGTGGAGTAACTTAGCAGGTCAAGTAGCATCTCTGGAGAACATCGGTGATGTTTCAGGTCGGGATCCTGAAATGTCACCTATCCATGTTCTCCAGAGGTGCTGTCTGATCTGCTGAGTTACTCCAGCATTTTGCATCTTTTCTTAGTACAACCAGCATCTGCAGTTCCTTTTTATTACATAATGAGCCGAGTATGCCCTGCCTGTAGCTGTTTGTCTTTTCACCCTTTAAAATTTTTTTTTAGTGTGTTTAAAGTTTTTGTTTTGGAGGCTTAGTCTTTTTATGTGGGGGAAGGGGGAAACTGCTTTTCTCAGTCCCTACCTGGTCGGAGATGCGGCTTTCCTCCGAGCCGCATCTTCGCCCCTTCCTCGCGGCCTACCAACGGGAAAGGAGTGGCGTTTCCTGCCGGGACCAGCCAGAATCTCAGCTTCGGCGGCGGCACAGCGCTGAAGCACCATCACGGAGCGGGCGATGCCTTACCCAGGTCGCCGTGTGCTAAGTTCCGAAGTGCTAAGACCGCCGACTCGTACATCGCGGAGCTGTGGTCGCGGAGCGTTCAGCTGCGGGAGCGATGCTGGGTTTAAACACCGCAGAGCCTGGGATCTCTCGCCGAGATCGTCAGTGTTGGCCTGTGGACTTCAGGAGCCACGGTCTCCGGGGAGGAAGCGGTTGTTCCAGACACTCCAAGCCGCTGAGAGTGTTCCCCCAACACCGGAGCTCCATCATCCGGCGAGAGGGCCTGTAACATCAGGCTGTCGTCGCGGCAACTGCGGAGGCGACAATAGGCCCGACCATGGGTGAACAAGAGGAAGAGGACTGGACTTTATTGCCTTCCCTCACAGTGGGAACCATTGTGGGGGGATGTTTTTATGTTCAATGTTAAATTCTTTAATGTTGTGTTTTATTTTTATTGGTGTGCTGCAAATGGCAACTCAAATTTCACTACACCAATTGGTGTACGTGACCATAAATGTCCTTTGTCCTTTGAGTTGTGGTGAATAATTGTTTTCCTGAATTGAGAGGTCAATATTTGGACCAATGGTCTTATTAAAATTTTATAAACATGGGTGTAACTTAGGTTTAAGTCTCCAAGGCATAATTTCAAATTTACCAATGACACAAACCTTTGTAAAGTAATAAATAATACAAGAATAATAAAATATTTCTGTATAAAGGCTTTTACATAGAACTAGAAAAAGGAGCATGCACTGGGCAGATTAGATGTATTATAGAGGTTCAAATTTCACATAGTCAAATCAAGTTTATTGTCATATCCACAAGATTGGTGCGGTATAGGTATAACATAAATCTTGCATCAGCAGCATTGCAGGCACATAGACTCAAACCACATGAAAATGTATATTGTACATAATTTTTACGACAGTAAAAAAAGTGCAAAAAACATGACATTACTGCATTAATACAGAAAAAAATAGTCTATGGTACTTCAAGAAGCGGTTTGCAGTCTTTCCCTATTAAGCTGTACATGTTGGTTCAAGAACATGATAATCGTAGGAAAGTAGCTGTTTCTGAACCTGTTGGTGTAGGACTTCAGGCTCTGTACCTCCTGTGTGATGATATCAGTAAAAAGAGAACATAACTCGGATGGTGGGGATCCTCGATGATAGATATTGACCTCTTGAGGCAGCGCCACGTATAGATGCCTGCGATGATGGAGACGGCTGTGCCCTTGTGAACTGGGCTGAGTCCACTCTGCAGTCTCTGTGTTCCTCTGTGTTATAATTGCCATTGCAGACCCTGATGCAATCAGTCAGGATACTTTCTATAGTGCATCTGTGGATGTCTTTCAGAATGTGGCATACTGAATATCTTTATACATCTGAAAAGGCAGAGGTACTAGTGCACCTCGTCATGATTATATCTATCGGCTAGGTCTAAGACGGTTCTTCTGTGATGTTAATGCCCAGGAATTTTAAGGTCTCTTTCCACCACCATAACCTCCATTAACTCTCTCCACCACCAATGAACTCTCTCCGCCACCAAGACGTGGTCTCCTAACTTTTCCTTTCTGAAGTTAACAATTAATTATTTCATTTTGTTGACATTGAGCAAGAGGCTGTTGTTGTGGCACCAGTCAACCAGGTGTTCTATCTCACTACTGTGTGCTGACTCATTACGACCCATGACTATGAATTTGGTAGGAAGAAAAAGGAAAGACAATATAAACTACCATTTGTTTAAAGTATTACGGGAACAAGGACTTGGGTATTTGCATAAATATTTGTAAATCACAGTACATAATTATTTGGGCCCATAACTTTATTAGCAGACATAGAATAACAACAAGGAAGTCCTGCCAATTCTTTGTAAATCAACTTGGATTGCAGCTAGTTTATTTGGATTGAATATTGGAATAATGGATACAACATTTTGGGAAGGAAGTCAAAACTTTGACTCTGACTAATCTCTATGACCTGAGATTCAGTTCCTCAATGCAGAGAAGATTGAGGACAGATTAGACAGAGCCAACTAAGGATGTTGGTGGAGATTGCAAAATAAGAAACTGTTTATAAATAAGCTTTATTAATAAGTTTGGTAACCAAAAGAGCAGAAGTTTAAGACAAAATGTATGAAAAGATTACTAGAAGAGTATTGAAATTAACTGGACAACCTGTTGAAGGAATTAGCACATACAAATACAATAGTTTTTATAATAATATTAATATAATATAGTGATAAAAATAAATTAGTTGGCCACTGTTTTAGAAACAGAAACATAGAAAATAGGTGCATGAGGAGGTCATTTGGTCCTTCAAGCCAGCACCGTCATTCATTGTGGTCATGGCTGATCATCCACAATACTACCCCGTGCCTGCCTTCTCCCCATATCCCTTGATTCCGCTAGCCCCAAGAGCTCTGTCTAACTCTCTTTTAAATTCATCCAATGAATTGGCCTCCACTGCCTTCTATGGCAGAGAACTCCACAAATTCACAACTCTCTGGGTGAAAAAGTTTTTTCTCATCTCAGTTTTAAATGGCCTCTCTTTTATTCTTAGAATGTGCCCCCTGGTTCTGGACTCCCCCAATATTGGGAACATTTTTCCTGTATCTAGCTTGTCCAGTCCTTTTATAATTTTATGTTTTTATAAGACATCCTCTCATCCTAAATTCCAGTGAATATACATTAAGCCCAGTCTTTCCAATCTTTCCTCATATGACAGTCCCGTCATCCTGGGGATTAACCTCATGAACCTACGCTGCACCACCTCAATAGCAAGGATGTCCTTCCTCAAATTAGGAGACCAAAACTGCACACAATACTCTGGATGTGGTCTCACCAGGGCCCTGTACAACTGCAGAAGGACCTCTTTACTCCTATACTCAAATCTTCTTGTTATGAAGACCAACATGCAATTAGCTTTCTTCACTGCCTGCTGTACTTGCATGTTTACTTTCAGTGACTGATGTACAAGGACACCCAGGTCTCGTTGCACTTCCCTTTTTCCTAATCTGACACCATTGAGATAATAATCTGCCTCCTATATTCTTGTCGCCAAAGTGGATAACCTCACAGTTATCTACATTATACTGCATCTGCCATGCAGCTGCCCACTCACTTAACCTGTCCAAGTCACTGCAACCTCCTGGCATCCTCTTCGCAGTTCATACTGCCACCCATCTTTGTGTCATCTGCAAATTTGCTAGTGTTAGTTTTAATTCCAGCATCTAAATCATTAATATAGTAAATAGTTGTGGCCCCAGCACCGAGCCTCGCGGCAATCCACTCGCCACTGCCTGCCATTCTGACAGGGACCCGTTTATTCCTACTCTTTGTTTCCTATCATCCAACCAATTCTCTATCCATGTCAATACCCTACCCCAATACCATGTGCTCTAATTTTGCCCCCAAATCTTTTATAGCATGCTGTGATTTTGACTAACAATGAATGGTTCATGATTCTATATTACTGATTGTGCAATAAAGCTTAATGTATATAACCAAGCCTGAATCATTGAGTAGGAATATATGTGTATTAGTAGCTCCTGTGTTACTTGCTTGTACTTCTTCATATCCAGGTATGCTTACTTTTATAAACTGTTCCAGTGTAAAATGGGGAACAAGAGTTCAAGATGTGTTTACGATTGCCAAAGTTATCGGCCTCATCATCATTATTGTTACAGGGCTGGTTAAACTGGGCCAAGGTAAGAGGATACGGTAGATTATGATGCAGATATTCAAGTAATTTATGTCAACTACTCCTTGTCTGCCAGGAATCTATAAATCTTTTACCATCTTTCTATATCTAACCTTATTGATATATAATCTATTATTTTCTTCCCGAATCATTTAAGTAATTTCCACTTAAATGAAGGAACCGTATTGTACATTGACTTTGACTATTTGTGGAGGGACATATTAGATATATGCTCATTAAGCAGCCACAACACACAAGTGTATATTACATGCATACAAAAAACCCAGTAACATTGAATATACTTAATTGAAGTATATTCAATGAAGATGCATATGTCTTGGATCCATCTACATTACTACCTCTGCTGCTTGTTGCATTCCCTACTGCAAGAATTAACAGTCCGTGTCATTGAGCTTCCAGCATACTGCCTCCATATCTACCTATAAAGCACTTTTTGAAGTATTTTACTCTGGTTTGGTGGCACTTTCAAAGGAGGGGAGGAGATAGTGGCAGAAGATGTCAACCTTTCCTTGCTCCAATAATCACCCCCCAAAAAGTTTTACATATGACACAATGATACATGTGCATTGACTCACAACTGATTATCAGGAGTTCAACAATAATTCAAGAAAAAATAGACCGTAAGACATTGGAGCAATATCGGGCCTTTCTACCCATTGAGTCTGCTCCATCATTCGAGCATGACTGATACATTTTTCCCTCTCAATCCCATTCTCTTGCCTTCTCATAACCATTGACGCCCTTACTAATCAAGAAACGATCAATCTTCGTTGTAAAAATACCCAATGAGTTGGCCGCCATAGCTGTCTGTGGCAATTAATTCCACAGATTCAGCACCCTCATGCTAAAGAACTCAATCGTCCCTGGAATTTTCTCGTAAATCTCCTCTGGACCCTCTCCAATGCTAACACAACCTTTCTCATATATGGCCCAAAAATGCTCACAATATTCAAAATGTGGCCTGGCCAATATCTTATGAAGCCTCAGCATTACATCCTTGTTTTTATATTCTAGTCCTCACGAAATGAATGTTAAGATTGCATTTACCTTTCTTGCTAGTGACTCAAACTGCAAATTAATGTTTTGTGAATCCGGCACCAGCACTCCATAGTCCCTTTCCATTGCTGATTTTGGAATCTTCATCCCATTTGCAAAACCAGTGTACGACTTTATTCCTTCCATCACAGTGCATGACCAAACACTTTGCTGTTCTGTGTTCCATTTGCCACTCCTTTGCCCACTCTCCCAACCTGTCCAAGTCCATCTGCAGACTTCCTGCTTCCTCAACACCACCTGCCCTTCACCTATCTTTATATCATCCACAAACTTGACCAAAAAGCCATCAATTCCATCATCCAGATAATTAATATATAAAGTAAAAAGTAGTGGATACAACACTGATCCCTGTGGAACACCGCTAGTCACCAGCATCAACGAGAAAAGGCTCCACTCTTTGCTTTCTGCCAGTTAGCCAATTTTCTAACCATGCTAGTACTTTGCCTCTAATACCATGTGCTTCTATCTTGTTTAGCAGCCTCACGTGCTACACCTTATCAAAGGCCTTCTGAAAATCCAAGTAAACAACATCCATTGACTTTCCATTGTTATTGCTGCTTGTGACTTCTTCAAAGAAGTAACAACAGATTTGTTTAAAAAGGAAAATCTCCAAGGAGGATATAAAAGTAATCTTCAAAAACATGTCACCAGCATCTCATTATCAAGAGACTAGACATTTCTCAAATGTTACCAAAGAAAACCAACACCTGCACACAACCCCCAGCAGAAAACAATACTTTAATCAGGAGCTTAATTCAATTGAGATATTAATACCTAATACTGATGCTAAAGGCTTCTGTAGATGTTTCCAATAAAACTCCCCTTTTGCATTATGAAGTACAATGTTTTGTGCATTGAAAACCAAGAACTGCATCAACCTGCATTGTGTAGTTCCTCCAAATCTATGGAAATAAATTGCATTTATTTAGGGGACTGAGCTACAGGGAGAGGTTGAGTAGGATGGGACTCTTGGAGCGCAGGAGGATGAGAGGCAATCTTTTAGGGCTGTATAAAATTATGAGAGGAATAGATTGGGTAGATGCACAGAGTCTCTTGCCCAGAGTAGGTGAATTGAGGACCAGAAAACATAGGTTTAAGGTGAAGGGGAAAATATTTACTAGGAATCTGAGGGGTAACCTTTTCACATAAAGAGTGGTGGGTGTATGGAACAAGCTGCCAGAGGAGGTAGTTAAGGCAGGGACTATCTCAACATCAAGAAAGAGTTGGACAGGTACATGGATAGGACAGGTTTGGAGGTGATATAGACCAAACGCTGGCAGGTGGGACTAGTGTAGCTGGAACATGTTGGCCGGCGTGGGCATGTTGGGCCGAAGGGCCTGTTTACACACTGTATCACTCTATTACTCTAAATTAGTTTTAGAAAGGAAATAATTCCAGAGAAATTACAATATCTAAAATCTCATTAATGCTTATGACCTCTGATGAAGGTACCCAGTCTGGAAAAGGGTCTCGACCCGAAATGTCACCTATTCCTTTTCTCCAGAGATGCTGCTTGGCCCACTGTTACTACAGCACATAATTCCCGTGGCTTCAAGAGCATGCAAGAACTTTCATATTCTGCAGCAAAGGACTAAACTGACCACAAAGACTTCTCACCATCTGCAAGACACTAGCCAATGGTGTAAATGTAATACAGGCCGCAATGACTGCTGTTCTAAATACACAAAGAATGCTCTTTATGTACAATCCACAAGTGTTAAAGAAACTTTAATGCAGCAGCAATCTCAAATGCCAGCCTAATCTCCACATCAAAATTTGCTTTTGTTTAGCTTGACACATTGACTACAATGTGCATTATCTGACAAACAGATGCCAGGAACACGTTCTCTTGGCAGCACATAGAAAGTTTCGACTTTTACCACTTTTAAAGATAAGCAGAATTAACAATGTGCTGTAACACCCTTAACATGTGTTCAAGCTGCATACTATTCTTGAAAATGTATTGCTGTCATCTGTGCATTCCTAAACATCAGCTTGACATAATCAATTAAAACTGTTGTGCTATTTACACCCATCCTGAAAGTGATTATGAATAATGAAAAAAAACAAATGTTAAAGTTCCTAGGTCATCTTCATTCTGTTGTTAAATATCCTGGTATCTGCTTAAGGAAATATCATAAAATTGCAAACCTGTCAACGACAACACTTTCTTGTAATGCCATAACTAATCAGAAGTATACTTACCTGTCAAGCTAGTTACACTGACTGCAAGCAAAATTATGTTCCCTTGCATTAGGGAAGGCGAGATTAGATGGAATAACATTAGATGGAAGACTTACTGTAAATGCTATTAAATATTCAGGGATTTTTCCAGGCTCTTTCCTAGTGTATTAAAATATGTGTGTGTAATGTCTGTTCTGATTATTCCTTCTTACTTTCAGGTGAAACTGATTTTAGTTCCTCATTCAGTGGTTCAGTGTGGGATGCTGATAAGATCATCTTGTCCTTTTATTTTGTACTATTCTCTTATTCCGGTTGGGACACCCTTAACTATGTAACAGAAGAAGTTACAAATCCTGAAAGGTATGACTGCACATACTGCATTGATATGCATATTGTTGAAACATACTGAATGACTTCACCTTTGAATGTTAAATTCTCTGTCATAGTTTGCACATAACCAATGAATCTCAAAATATTTCTCTACATTAGCTTTTTTGGGAGAATGGTGATTGTTATATCTTTTTTCTCCTAGTTTTTATTATATTCATCAGAAGCTTAATTGCCATAGCCTGTAAACATTAAACATAATCCTTAGTTCCAAATGTAAACTACAGTCAATTTGATTATTCAACAGCCTTGGGCGTACCTGATGAAAATGTTGTAATACTAAGTTACCCCGCAGAGATGTCACACGGAGATGTCATTACAAATGTATAAAATGCACTGTAAAACCAGTCTTGTTTCTGCCTGCTCCTGTCCCACTAAATTCATATCATTGTACCTCAACTCCATCGAAGCCCCCCCCCATCTCCCACCCAGATCCAATCCCTCCTGACCTATGTCCAAGGCACCTCACACTCCCTTCGTCTCTTCAATAACTTCCATTTTCCAGGCCCTCACTCCTGAATCGTTACTATGGACATTCAGTTACTCTACAGCTCCACCCCCCACCCGGAAGGTCTTAAAGCCTTCACGAGATAGACGATCGACAGATTTCTATTATGAACTTATTAACTCCCACCGTAATCGAGACCACATTTCTGCCTACACTGCCTCCTGCAAAGACTCTATCCTCTACTCCCAATTCCTCCATCTATGCCACATCTGCGCCTAAGTTTCATACCAGGAGCTCTTGCTCCCCCTCCCTCCAGTCGGAACAGGGATACCGTCCCCCATTCACCTGTATGCCATCACATACAGCACATAATCCTCCGACATTTGAATGGCAGATTAGGTTTGAAGGACAGTTTGGTCTACTTCTTTTTCATGTGACAGCGTAGGAGGACAGAAGCAATGGAGAGGGAGAAACTGGGAGACTGAAATGAAATTGATGCAAGACACAGGATAGGAGAAAATGGAGGCTAGCTGCAGTTGTGGGCTTGCAGTATGTACTGCTTGCTAGCCTTGAGACCATCAGCCGTGCAAATATGCCCCACGTAGCTCACCTTGTTAACACGGAACCAACATTTTTGGGGATTCAGTTTTAAGTTCACTTCCCTGGCAAGCTCGAGTACCTTCTTCAAGTTGGCATCATGTTGTTCCATGTCTTTGCCAGTAACGATGATATCGTCCACGATGATAGCACAAGAGTATCAGGCAAACAGTTGCTCCATGGAGCACTGAAACACCTCACTGGCTGATTCTTTATGTGGTGTTAGAACCATTGTAAAATCACCTCAGGTACAGTATTTGGACTAAATAAATAGGTTTTGTGGCATCTTATTTTACCAAATGGTCAATTTAATACTGAAATTTTGAACCATACATTTAGAGTTGGATTGAGAGAACAAGTCTTCCTTTCGCTTGAATAATCACTCACTGTTACCTTTCCTTGTTTTTCAGGAATCTTCCACTTGCGATTTTAATTTCATTGCCAGTGGTGATTATCTTATATATTCTAACAATTGTAAGTTATTACATAGTGTTAGAACCAAATACCATCCTCACCTCTGATGCTGTGGCAGTGGTAAGTACATTTATTTTTGGTATGTGAGATGTTTTTAAGTATTCCTTTTATTCAAGCTGTGTATGGCTGTGTTGGAAAATTGAGAAGGCTGTGTGGAAAAATAATTTATTGACTTAAAGTGCTGGAGTAACTCAGCAGGTCAGGCAGCATTCGTGGAGAACGAGGATAAGTGACGTTTTAGGTCGAAACCCTTCTTCTGTGATTGTAGGAGAGGAGAAAAAAGTTGGAAGAGAGGAGAGGCTGGACCTTCATGGCAGGTAATAAGTCGACGCAGGCGAGGAGATGGGTTTTGATAGGCAACTGGTTGGAACAAAGGCCAAAGATAAGAAAGGAAGGGAGGGTATGAGACAGAGACCCTTCCCTCCACAATGCCTTGGTTCACTCATTGCTTCACACCCAAACCACCCCCTCCCCAGGCACTTTCCCCTGCAACCGCAGGAGATGTAACACCTATACCTACCTCCTCCATCGCCACCATCCAGGGACCCCAGCTGTCCCTCCAGTTGAGATAGAGATTCATGTGCACTTCCTCTAACCTCATCTACTAAATGCGGTGTCCCGATGTGACCTCCTGTACATCGGCAAATCCAAATGTAGACTTGGCGACTGATTTGCTGAACACTTGCACTCAGTCCGCCAAGGCCTTCTGAATCTCTCGGTTGCTAACCTTTCTAACTCCCCATTCCCACACTGGCCTCTCTGTCCTGGTCCTCCTTCATTACCAGGAGTGAGATCACACTCAAACTCCAGGAACAGCACCTCATATTCCGCTGGGGTCGCTTACAACCCAACGGTATGAACATTGAATTCTCCAATATTAAATAACCTCTCAAAACCTCACACCTTACCCCCATTATCCCCTTTCCCTCCCTTCCCTCTACTCCTTGAACTCCCACCTATTTCTCCCCTCCACTCATCTCTTCCCTTCTATCAATTTCTTCCCTCCCTTCTACCACTTTCCTCCCTCTAGCTTTACAATCTGCAACTCTTCAAACGTTTCTCAACCTTCTCTCATACCTCTCCCTCGTCTGTGTTGATCCATGTCCTGCCTCACACCTTTCCCAGCTATCTTCTTCCCTTCTAAAATCAGTCTGAAGAATGGTCTAGACTCAAAACATCACTTATCCATGCTACCTGACCAACTGCTGGGTTCCTTCAGCACTTTTATTTTTTTTGTGTATTAACCAACATCTGCAGTTCTTTGTTTCAACATTCTAAATAATTTCTTGGCTGAGTTGAACTAATAGAATGCAAAGAGTGAGGGGTTAATGTAATGATGTGACCCGAACACACATGAAGATACAACACATATTTATTAAATCACTTACAGCATAGGATCTGCAGTATATTACAACTCTGAGCTGCTACATCTACTGACTGGCGTAATGCAAAATCTTGATAATATAAAGCACGTGCTAGGCGAAGCTACTACTGACAAACACTAGGATTGGCTGGCATGCAATACCCAATCTACATCTCTTGTAGAAATCAGAAACACCGGCGGCTAAACAATATAAGCGGAATATTAAGAACATACTAGCAAAGTTATACAAAATCGCCATATCTCACTGGTGGCCTACAAACCCGTCCGGCCCTCGTGCAGTAGGAGACCGCCTCAGCCTCACCTCTTTTCGCGGGAGAAATAACCGTGAGGGGGGGGAGTGGGAGTGGGTGACCCGATAGGATAGGGAGACGAAGCAGGCGAACCAGGCGGCATGCGACGTAAGGAGACCACGGTGGGAACAACGGTAGGAGGTGAGTAACTAGGACCGACTGTGGGAGGGAGCATGAGGCGCGGTGCATCAGGATATGGAGTCGCCGGACGCGGTTCCTTCACAGGAAGGATGTGTTGACAGTTGCATCTGTAGAGGACACCGTTCACTTCTACCAAATATGAGCGTGGTTCTTAAGCAGAGCCGTGGATGTGTCCCAGACATGCATGGCCCTTGTTGGTTTACAGACGAACCACTTGACCACGTGCAAGAGGTTTAAGTGGCTTGCTGGACTTGTCGAAGAACCACTTCTGTGGGTCACGTTTAATTTGCAGTTGGTTCTGAACCACAGGTGGGGAACGAACTTGTGGCTGCAGCAGCTGCTCGGAGACAGGCAGGGGACCAGGGGTTTGGCGAGACATTGGCGAGATCCCAGTATAGGATCCCGTGCAATGTTCCGTAGATTGAGTAAGTCCAGGTATACGTCGGATTTGGCAAGGTATGATCGTTCCATGTTCTGCACTCCGAATGGCACGTTCAGCGAGTCCGTTGGACTGCGGGAACTCGGAACTGCTCGTAACGTGTTGGAAGTTCCATCTTTTAGCAAAATGTTTAAAGGCTTGGCTGGTGAACTGTCTGCCGTTGTCAGACTGAATACGAGCAGGAGAGCCATGCACAGAGAGGTGCCGTTGCAGCTTCTCAATCACTGCCACCGATGAAATGGTTTGCAGTAAGTCTCTTTCGAACCAGCCGGAATAAGAGTCAACAAGGACCAGATAGTGTTTCCTGTGCCACTCGAAGATGTCGGTGGCTAGCGAGGACCACGGAAAAGGAAGGACTGGTTGTGGCAGTAGGGGCTGCTTCTGCTGATGTGGCTTTTGCAGAGCGCACGTTTTGGTTCTTTCGCGTATGTATTTGGCCATACCGGGCCAGAAAAACATGCTTTGGGCCCTTTGGAGGGTTGCCTCCAAGCCTGGGTGGTCCCTGTGGATGCTGTTGTAGTATTCATCCCGGAGGGCGGCTGGGACCACTGCCTTGTGGCCCTTTACTATGATTCCGTCCTGTAGCACTAGTTCATCACGAACCAGGAAGTAAGGGCGTATTTCGAGCGGGGTGTTGGAATGTTTGTCGGGCCAACCGCGCCGGATGACTGTAGACAGCAATTGTAAAGTCTCATCAGCAGCCGTGTGTTCAGCTAGGCTGCGTAAACGATCAATTGGCACAAACGAGACCTTCATGACTGAGAATTTGTTCTGCTCGGAGAGTTGGTTCTGCGCTGGGCTCTGGATAGCGTGCCTGCTATGTAATGTCTTTACCTTTCTTGTAGACGATGTTGAAATCAAATCGCTGCAGTTGCATCATCATTCTCTGCAGCCGTGCTGGGGCAGCGTGGATCGATTTGTTCAGAATGGTGGCTGGTGGTCGGTCTCGATGGTCACGGTTTTGCCAAAAATGAAGTCTTTGAATTTCATGCAGGCGAAAACCACCGCAAGCAGTTCTTTCTCGATCTGGGCAAAACGCTGATCAGTGGCAGTTAGCGTACGAGATGCATATGACACAGGCTTGAATTCGCCATCGGCAGTGATCTGCAGGCACGCTGCGCCTAACCCGTACTGGGATGCATCGCAGGTGAGCGTTACCGGTAACTCCAGATCGAAATAGGTGAGTGTAGGTGCACTAGCCAACTGCAGTATGGGAGCGTCGAAAGCCCTTTGGTGCTGCGGGTACCAGAACCATGTCGTGCCTTATGTGGCAGTTCTCCAGTTCTTGTATGTCACTGAGGTGGGGAATAAATTTTCCCAGGTAGTTAACTATCCCGAGGAATTGTTGTAAACTCACAACATCAGTAGTAACCAGCAGTTCGTTGATAGCTGCGGTTTTCAACGGACCTGGTCTGAGTCCGTCGCTGGTAAAAACATGTCCGACGTAAGTGACCTCAGGAACTCAAAACCTGCACTTCAGTGGATTGAGTTTAAGCTGAATGTCTTTGGCACGGTCGACTACCTTCTTCAGATTAGTGTCATGTTCAGCCAAATCGCGACCGTAGACAAGAATATCATCAACAATGATGTCGCACGGGTGCTCTGCGAACAATTGTTCCATAGTGCACTGGAAGACTTCGCTGGCGAAAGGCATTCTTAGAAATTTGAAATGGCCAAAGGGTGTACCAAACGTAGTGAGCTTGGATGAATCTGGGTCCAGTGGAATCTGCCAAAAAGACCTTTTGGCATCCAGGACCGAGAATACTGCTATGTTTCCAATCTACGCAGCGACATCCTCTGTGGTTCGCATTGGGTAGTGCGGGCACTTGATGGCAGCGTTTAGATCTCTGTGGTTGATGCAGATATGGATCTCCTTGTTTTTTTTGGTTGCCACGACCATGGTGGAAACCCAGTCGGACGGGTCAATTGCTTCAGCAATAACACCCATTGAGACCATGCATTTTAGTTTGGCGTGTATTCTGTCGCGCATGGCCTGTGGGACACGATGTGGCGCTCGGACTACATGAGTTTGGGATCAACAGTAATGCAGTATTTGACAGGCAACTTGCCAAGTTCATCATTAAACAGGTCTTTGTATTGGAAGAGTAGCTGCTGAGTGGGCTCATCAGTGAGGCAGAGTTTGTGGACAGCGTGTCCAAAGTAGACCAGGCCTAGATCGTGGCATGCATTGATACCGAGCAAAGCCTCTGTATTAGCCTTAACAATGTAAAACTGTAGGGTGGGTCTGTTCATCTACAGTGCACTTTAAATTAGCCTTTCCAAATGGGTGCAGAACCTCACACCTGTAAGCCTGAAGCGTTCCAGAGGCCTTATCAATACATTCAGTATTGCAATTTTTTTTTAACTCCCTTAATGATATGACGTTCACTTTTGCGCCAGTATCTACCTTGGCAAGAAGAGGCCTGTTGTTCACGAACATAATTACTTCAGAGTCAAGTAGCTCATTAGACGAAGGGATGAGGGAGTGGGTGGCAGAACTGTTATCAACATTGTATGGTAGCAAAGCGGAGGACGACTATTCAGACTCTTGGGAGTCATTATCAGTGAACTCCTGCTGGAGCAGGCGCAGGCTTGTCCTTGAAGCATTAGGAGTCACACGGGAACGACAACATTGTGTAAAATGGTTCAATTTCTTACAGAGATTACAAGTTTTTCCATAGGCCATGCTAAACTGGCGACCCTTCTCATGGAAATTGTTACAATTCTGACAGTGAGCAGTAGACCCGGTAGGAGTCTTCGAGAGGAGAAGTCTGTATGATTAACGCTATGTTGCTGGCGGGGACTGAGAGGCACTGGTTCAGAGAGGGGAGACGTTATCTCGGAAATACGGCAAACATGCTTTGCTTTGTCACAGGTTAATTCAGTGTCGCGGGGAAGCTCAGCTCTCAGCTTGCTATCAAGCGTTCCACCTACCAATTTATCTCATACTAATTCATCCTTTAAATCACAGAATCGACAGCACATAGCCATGTGCTTCAGGCCGCTGATAAATTGTTCAATAGGCTCATCAGCCTGCTGTAAACGAGCATAGAACTTGGTTCTTTCAATAATATGGTTTGAAGGCATGTCACACAGTTCTCTGAATGTTCTTAGCAAAACCACAGGATTGTCGATAGTTTCTGCCGGCACTAGGACCTGGCTGTTGTCATCCAAAACAGCAGGAGCAAAAGTGAAGTTGTCTGCATGATTCATTGCCTCAAGTCCCGCAAGATTGAGCAAAACAGATGCACGCACTTCTGGGGGGTTTATACCGATGAACGATGCGAGCATAATGAGTGCAGTCACATTCAAAAAGAATCCACCGTTCATCAATGTCTGAATTAAAGATCGAAGGGCTCGGACGGTGACACGAATTAGCCATAATGGAGATAATAAAACACAAACTAATCAAAAGACAATAAAACCCGATAGACTTAAACGGAGTGGGTAAGATTTACAGTCTGACACCATGTAATGATGTGACCTGAACACAAATGAGGATACAACACATATTTATTAAATCACTTATAGCATAGGATCTGCAGTACATTACAGCTCTGAGCTGCTACATCTACTGACTGGCGTAATTATCAAACTCTTGATAATATAAAGCACGTGCTAGGCGGAGCTACTACTGACAAACACTGGGATTGGCTAGCATGCAATAGCCAATCTACAGTTAATATTTACCGTTGGTATTTAATGTGTTAGACTGAAATGGGGAAAATGAATCTCAGTCTGTCCAGAAGAAGCAGTCAACATACGGAAAGCAAAACTAAATATAATGGACAGAGTACAGGAAGGGCAAACAAAATACTAATTATAATAACAGAGGTATTTTTACATTACGAAGACATAGTATAAATTACAATAAGTGTGTCCAGGTTGTCCATGCAGGAGATAGTAGCAACCAGAAATTGTGGTGATCCTAAAATGGATGAAGTTGAGCTATAGATTTAATGGTTAAAGTGCTGCATTGACAAATGAATATCCAAGTTTAATACCAATTAAGGTCACCAAATATGTCTCGGGGTTGTTTGAAGAGTAAACTTAATTAGCAAACTTAATTAGATTTCCCATGGAATGTAATGAGCCAAGGACCAATAGAGAGTCAACAATGAGTTGGTAGAGGTCAATTCAGGGATTCAGCAAAATATACATTTTGCCATGAGTTGGGGCTTTAGAAGTACATCCCAGAAAATCCACACAACAGTTGAGAGATGACGGGAGTCATTGGCAATAGGAAGTTCAATGTTTCTTGGATCAAAAATCTCTATATTATGTAAAGTGCAGCATATTTACACTATCTGTGCCTGTGCCTATATTATCTGCCTAGAACACCACCTCTGGCAGTGTGTCCCAGGCACTCGTCACCCTTTGTGTAAAAAAAACATGCCCTGCATATTTCCGTTGAGCTTTGCCTCTCTCACCTTAAAGACATGCCCACGAGTGTTAGATTTTTGCATACTGGGAAAAAGGTTCTGACTGTCTATCTATGCCTCCCAAAATTGTATATATCTTATTAGGTCTCCCCGCAACCTCGAGCAGTCTAGAGAACTCTAGAGAGCATTCTAGAACAACTCAAGTCTCTCTAGTCTCTCGCTGTAGCTAATATTCCTTAATCCAGTCATCATTCTGGAAAAGTCCTCTGTATCCTTTCTGAAACCTCCACATCCTTCCTGTAATGGATGACCAGATGTTCATGCCATACTCCAAATGCAGCCTAACTTAAATCCTATAAAGCAACATTCTTAACACTTGCACGCAATGCCCCGACAAATGAAACCAAGCATACCATAAGCCACTATCTACTTCTGTCCAGGGAAGTATAGACTTGGACCCCAAAGTGTACACCAAAGCTGTCAAGGGTCATGCCATGAATTATACTTTTTCCCCTTATATTTAACCTCCCAAAGTCCAACACCTCTCACTTCTTGGATTAAACTCTGTCAGCCATTTATCTTCCCATTTCTGTGGATGATCCACATCCTGCTATATATTTTGAAACCTTCCTCATTGTCCATGATCCCAGCAATCTTCGTGTCATCTGCAAACTTACTAACCAACCCGCCTACATTTACATCCAAGTCATTTAGATATATCACAAACAGCGGAGGTCTGTGTCAAACGCGCAAAGGTGTCAAGACGCAAGGTCTGTGTCAATGCTCCCACAATCTCCTTGCTTACTTTTCTCAATAACCTGTATAGATACCATCAGGTCCTGGGGATTTATCCACCTTAATGCTCTTCAAGAACCCCGGCACCTCCTCCTTCCTAATTTCAAACTGTCCTTGCATGATAGTATTCGCCATACTGATTTTGCTGTCATTCATGTCCTTCTCCTAAAAGTGCTAATTTAGTACCTTGCATACATCCCTAGACTACCAGCATAAATTCCTTCCTTTAATACTTGAGTGCTCCTATTTTATCCATTATTTTAATGTAGGTATTTTCTTAAATCTAACATGCCAAAACTATTTTGGTCTTCCTACTCACCCATTTCGTTTCCTTCCTTCTTTCTTTATATTCCTCATGGCCCCAATTCCATCCACTTAAACCTAGAATGTGATTCCTTTTTCTTTTTGACCAAATGTACAGCCTTTTTGGTCATCCAATGTTCCCTTACTTTGCCATCCTTATCAGTCCTCCTTACTGGAACATGCCAGAACTGAATTTTGATCAATTGCCCTTCAAATGACTCCTACATGTCAGATGTGGAGTTATCCAATAGCTTCTGCTCCCAGTGTACCCTCCTGAGTTCTTGTTTAATAATATTGTAATTTGCCTTACTTCATTTCAGTACCTTGCCTTCTGATTGCCCCCATGTTTTATAACAAGTTTTACCAATGGGGTTAATAAACTAATTTGACTGGAATTACAGAATTGGGAAGAAGATTAGAAAATATCTATTTTGCCACACAAAAATTGGAATATGTCTCGAAATAAGATCCAGGCAGAAACTGACAATGGGCAGGTCATCTCATTGAACTTTTTTTCACATAGATGTTATTGAGTTTCATATAAATAATATGACTTAATGAAAATAAAATTACTGTATTGGATTATATTCCACATGTACAATGAGGAATATAATGATTGTTTTGGCCTTTCAGACATTTGCAGAAGACACACTAGGAATAATGAAATGGATTGTCCCAATGTCAGTGTCTCTATCTTGTTATAGCAGCCTCAATGCATCTATTATACTAGCTTCAAGGTAGGTTTTTAGCCAAAGTCCCAACATGTCTAAGGATAAATCTCATCACTTTTATCATATTTAATGTAATTTCTTAAAACTTGTTTGCCTTGCAACCATAATAATGTACTTTATTACAGGTAATACCAGTTACCTCCAAATTTAACAATTGCTAATATTATTTTGGTATAGAAACAAATTCATTTTGTACTACATGTGCATTTATCGAACTATGCTCCGTGTTACAGTTTGTCTTTTCTACATAGAAAACATATTTATTTTGCCATATCCATGTAGATTTTAACTTGTATAATTTAGAGATTTAAGAATTAAACAAAAAAAAATCACCTATTTATAATCAAACCATGCAACAAAAAAGCTTTTCACTGTACCTTGGTCCATGTGACAATAAACTAAACTATACTAAATTGAAGAACCAACAGGGATCTCTGTCATTACCACTTAACTGTTATTTCGCACCGTTTACTATAACTCACTCAAATTGACTGCAATCCAAAGACAGCAAAGTTTAAATTAGTTAGCAACCACAACAGTACATCCCGTTTGGTTTCTGTGTCATATTTTTGTCCGTCACTGCTATTGTGGAATATTGCTTTTTTACAAGGTAACCTGTACAGTCTGAAGAAGGGGTTTGGCCCGAAACATTGCCTATTTCCTTCGCTCCATAGATGCTGCTGCACCCGCTTAGTTTCTCCAGCACTTTTGTCCATCTTCATACAATATTTAGTATTTAGTTATTCCTGTTGTGTGATTCTATTGCATCGTTTCCATGTTTTTATTTCACAGCAACCTACTTTTGTGCTTTCTTCACCATAAGGTTTATTTCAATCCAGGTCAAATAGACTGTAACATATTTTAAACATATTTTAAAACCAGCAGGTGTTGAAAACTAAACATTCTGCCCGTGATGTGTGGTTGAAAACCTGGTCTACAATAGCACTGAATGGTGTGATTCATACCAGATATGTTCAGGGCTGGGAGTTAAGAGTCAGAGAGTCTTACAGCCCTTTAGCCCAACTTGTTCACACCGGCCGACATGTCCCATCTACACTAGTTCCTTCTGCCTGCATTTGGGCCATATGCCTCTAAACACGTCCTATCCATGTACCTGCCCAAATGTTTCTTAAACCTGCCTCAACCAACTCTCCAGCCAGCACATCCTTCCACAGATATGGTGCCCAAAATTGCTCACAATATTCCAAAAATGCGGCCGTACCAGTGCCTTATAGAGCCTCAACATTACATCCCTGTTTTTGTATACAAGGCTTAAAATAAATGCTAGCATTGAATGTGCTTTCTTTACTATCGATTCAACTTGCCCACCGTGGGCAGTCACGGTGGCGCAGCGGTAGAGTTGCTGCCTTACAGCGAATGCAGCGCTGGAGACCAGGTTCGATCCTGATTACAGGTGCTGTCTGTACGGAGTTTGTACGTTCATCCCGTGACTTGCGTAGGTTTTCTCCGAGATCTTCGGTTGCCTCCCACATTCCAAAGACATACAGGTTTGTAGGTTAATTGGCTTGATAAATGTAAAAATTGTCCATTGTGGTAGAATAGGGTTAATGTGCAGAGATCGCTGGTCGGCGCGGACCTGGTGGGCCGAAGGGCCTGTTTCCATGCTGTATCTCTAAACTAAACTAAAACTAAATTAAATAAACCTTTTGGGAATCCTGCACCAGCACTCCGATTTTTGGATTCTCTGTCCATTTAGAAATTGATTACGCCTTATTCCTACCACCAAAATACATGTCCACACTTTTCTACACTATATTCCATCTGCCACCTCTGCCCACTCTCCCAACCTGTCCAAGTCCTTCTGCAGAGTCCCTGCTTTCCCTGTACTACCTGCCCCTCCACCTATTTCCGTATCATCCACAAACTTTGCCACAAAGCCTTCAATCCCCGCGTCCAAATCATTAATATACCAAGTGAAGGGGAGTGACCCCAGCACCGACCCTTGCGGAACTCCACTGGTCACTGGCAGCCAACCACAAAAAGCCCCCTTCATCGCCACACTTTGTCTTCTGCCATCCAGCCAACCTGCTGTCTATGCTAGTATCTGCCCTTTGATACCATGGGCTCTTTCTAAGCAGCCTAACGTGTGGCACCTTATCAAAGGCTTTCTGAAAATCTAATTAAACAACGTCTACTGACTCTCCTTTGTCTGTCATGCTATTTACTTCTTCAAAGAATTCCAGCAAATTTGTCTAGCAAGACCACCCCTTCACAAAGCCATGCTGACTTCAGCCGATTTAATTGTGAACTTCTAATCTCATCCTTTATAATCTATCTATATACTTATAAAAGTCTCATCTTGTTAAAAAACTTTAATCACCAATAACGTGTATTTGTGCGTGTGTGTGTGTTTTTGTATCTTTGCAAAACGCTATGCGGTAGCGTTGACATTTTTACAGAATCTTACTCAAATTTTTCCGGTCGTCACGATATATTCAGGCTCCCTTGAGATTTGATGCTATATTTCACAAGTTATTGATGATTAAAGTTTTTTAAAAAGCCAATAACGGCTTCTGAGAAAGAGTCTTCCAGCAGCTTCCAGTGACGATGTCACAATGCACCAATCCCAATGGGCTCTCATTTACACACGCTACCGAGTGTGACAATTACATCGCAATGGGACGTTGCCAAAGGTAATGGCAGCAACAGCTTGAAGGAGAGGTTGCCAATGGTAACAGTAGCAGAAGCTTGGAGGAGAATGCTGCGCGCCACCATCAAGGGAGAGAGAGAGAGAGAGGGAGGTAGAGAGGGAGAGAGAGAGAGGACAGGGAGAGGGAGAGAGAGAGAGAGAGATGCATTGGGGAACTGGTGAGTGATGGAAACGGGTTGCGTTGGGGGAACTCGTGAGTGGTGGAATATTGCATTGTGGGTTGCCAATGGAAACGGCAGCAGCAGCTTGAAAGAGCATGCTGCGTGCCACCATCTTCAGTCCAACTAGGCCACACAAGGGGGGGGAGTGTGAGACAGGGGGGAGGGGTTGAGTCAAAAGTTGAGTCTATTCATTGACGCTAAGATTGATTGGCGTTTTACAAAAACATTTCCACAGCTTTCTTCCGACGCTGCCGCCCCCGCTCCAGCTTCTAGTGATGATGTCACAATGGTATCTCACAATCCTAATGGAATCTCATTTACTCAAGTTGCCGTGAAGATTCCGAAAACCGAAAATGACATCCAATGGGATCTCAGGCACATGCTGCAGTGAACATTCCAAAAATTGAAAATGTCATCATAATGTGATCTCTGCTGCCAATACAGAACCTATGAGAGTAGACGGAGTGGGGATGGGAGGAGAAGAAATGTTATTTAAACATTGTCTTTAATGGGGGAGTGTGAAAGGGGAGAGGTGAGGGAGGGAGTGACTGAGGGTAGGGAAAAGGAGAGGGAGGGAGAGGTGACAAGAGAGACAATGCGAGCAGCAGCTTCAAGAAGATTAAAGAGTGAGATTTTTGTGCCCCCCCCCCCGAACGTGGGTAGGATTGATTGGCTCAAGGGAGCGCCGACGCCGACCCAAAGGTCGAGTCCACTCATTGGCTCCGGGAAGTGCCGACTTCCCCCCGACATGGGAAGGATTCATTGCCTCCCGGGAGCGCCGATGCTGACCCAAACGTCGAGTCAATTCATTGGCTCCGAGAAGCGCCCACTGCCCCCTCCCTTGGGAAGGATGGATTGGCTCAAGGGAGCACCAACACCGACCCAAAAGTCAAGTCCATTCATTGGCTCCAGGAAGCGCCGACTGCTCCCACAATTTTCATTGTGGGGGGGTGGGATAGGGGGTAGGTGATGAGTGGGGGAGCAAGGGATAGAGGGAAAGGAGGGGGTAAGGGGAGAGGGAGGGGAAAGTGGGGGTGAGGAGGTAGTGTGGAGGAGTGGGATAGGAGGAGGTGAGGAGTGGGGGAGCAGGGGGTAGAGGGAGAGGAGGGAGTAGGGAGTGGAGAAAGAGGGGAAAGTGGGGTAGGTGTGGTGGGAGAGTGGGGGAGGAGGGGGGATAGATGGAGGAGGGGAGTGGGAGGTAGGGAGTGGGGGATAGAGGGAGAGGAGGCAATGGGATAGGTGAAGAGGGAGAGTGGAATAGGGGGGAGGTGAGGAGTGGGGGAGCAGGTGGATAGAGGGAGAGGAGGGGGTAGGGAGGGGAGGAGGAGAGGGGAAAGAAGAGAGAGGGTGAAGAGGAAGGGGAGGGAGTGCTGGGGATGAGGGCGAATGGAGGAGGATAGTGGTAAGAAGAGGAATGGCAAGGCGCAGTTGGAGGAGGGTTGCGTGACTCGCGTCCCAACGGGGATCTCTGGCGTCTCATCCGGGAATCCGTCAGCCACACATGCGCAGTTGGGGGCTATGGATGAGTGGTGGAATATTGCATTGGGGGAACGGGTCCCACTTGGTCTAGTGGACTCTAAAATCTTACCAACCACTGAAGTCAGACTAACGGCCTATTGTTCCCTCTAATCTGCCTTGCTCCCTTTTTGTGTAGCCGGGTAATATTGACAATTTTCCAATCATCTGGGACCACTCCTGACTCCAGTGATTCCTGAAATATCAATATAAATGCGTCCACAATCTCTAAAGTCACCTCTTTCAGAACCCTAGAGTACAGTCCATCCGGCCTAGGTGATTTATCCACCTTCAACCTTTTCAGCTTCCCAACCACCTTTTCCCTCATGATAGCCACTCTAACTTCCACCTCCTGACTCTCTTGAATTTCAGGTACGTTGCTGATGTCTTCCACCATGAAGATGATGCAAAAAAGTTATTCAACTCCTCTGCCATTTCTATATTCCCTATTATAACTTCTCCTGCATCATTCTCCAGCAGTCCAATGTCTACTCTTGCCTCTTTCTTGCTATATATATAACTGAAGAAACTTTGCTATCTTTTACATTATTGGCTTTTTATATTATTGGATAGCTTACATTCGTATTCCATCTTTTCTCCCTGTATTTTCTTTTTAGTCCCCTCTGTTGTTCTTTAAAAGCTTCCCAAAATCCCAGATTAGCTTCCCACCAATCTTTGCTATACGCTATATGCAAATATGTAAGAATGCTATACCCCTTCTCTTTTAGCCTTATACTGTCCTTGACTTTTCTTGACAGCCACAGTCTCCTCTTTCTAACCCTAAAATCTTTCTTCCTCTTTGGAATGAAAAGGTCCTGCATCTTCCGAATTATTCCCAGAAATTTCTGCCATTGCTGTTCCACCATCATCCTTG
Source organism: Leucoraja erinaceus (assembly GCF_028641065.1). Taxonomy (NCBI): domain Eukaryota; kingdom Metazoa; phylum Chordata; class Chondrichthyes; order Rajiformes; family Rajidae; genus Leucoraja; species Leucoraja erinaceus. The sequence continues at coordinate 15,023,914 of NC_073393.1, read as the reverse complement.
CTGGGGTCCCTTCCCAGTCAACTTTGGCCAGCTCCTCCCTCATGCCTCTGGAGTCCCTTTGCCCAGCTGCAATACCGACACATCCAATTTCACCTTCTCCCTCTCAAATTTAAGATTAAAACTTATCATGTTGTGGTCGCTACATAAACAATTAGCAGTTTACACAGATGAAATTACATAACTAACTACATATAATATATGCCAGTTTTAAATAAAATTGATTTACACATTTATTTAGTCCATTGTTCTTGTCTACAAACCTTTTTGCGATGAGTTGTATATAACAACTTTAAGATGCCTATTTTTGGCATCTATTATACCAGTAAAACACCGTTCCATGTTGGTATTTTACACACTTATTTGACATGTTGTTCTGTAATTGTTCCATTAACATTAACTCCATTATTTGGAACATATTGGAATCTGTACTTGTTTTGGATCACCATCTTCTTATTATAACCTGTATACAGAACATTTTGCACAAATCTTAATAAATATAAAGAATATAATGAATCTGAAGAAATTGGAGTCAGAGTTGCAGAATCAAATCTGGGGTCAGTTTGTGCAAAGTTGCAAATCAAATGGCTTGAGATGCAAGTTGTTGGAGAAAGGTGACACGCTAACATTAGTGAAAACACTGACATTTGCCTGTTCATTTGAAGCCGTGGAAACCCAGTTTCAGACCATGAGATTGGATGGAGGAAGCTGCGTTAACAAGATGATATCCACTGGCACTAGCAAGGGACATGGACATGGTAAGGGTCATTCCAAAACTGAAGATGACTGTGAGTGTTTTAGATGTGGAAATTTTGGACATTTTAGCATGGATTCATGCTGCCATGTCAGGGGTCAAACATGCAGAAAGTGTGGAAAAATATATAATTTTGCAAAGAAGTGTTGAGCAAACCAAAGAGAGACGATGGAAAAACAAATAGATTTGGAGGAAGAAGAGGGCAGATAGGTGGATACTACAAAATTCACGCCATTTTGTTGAATGTTGGATTGAAGGTAAATGTGATGAAACATGGATGGATGCAGGATATGTTTTTGCTATTAACAATAAACACTCAAAGGTACTGGTGAGATTATGGAAGTAGATATTGTAGTAGACTCTGGAAGTGGCAGCAATGTTATTGATAACACTGATTAAGATTTAAAATATGTTAAGATAAAATGAACTTCAAGGAAATGTGAGAAGAAATTGTATCCTTGTACATCATCAAAACCACTCCAGATGGTTGGATGTTTCAAGGCAGAGGTCCAAGCAGGTGATAAGCACACAATAACTGAATTTGTAGTAATTGAGGAGAAAGGAGAGCTACCCATGAGTAGAGATACTTCCCAAGCATTAGGTCTGCTACACATTGGGAAAAATGTGAACTCACTGAAGTCATATGTGGACATAAAGGAGAAGTTCAAGCCAGTATTTAAAAGCTTTGGAAAATGGCATAATCATCGAGTCAAACTTAAGATAAACCCAATGTTAAGCCTGTAGCACAACCAATGAAGAGAACTCCATTCGAATTAAGAGAAAAGATTGAAGCTAAGTTCCAAGACCTCATTGAACAGAATATAATTGAACCTGAAGAATCGACGCCATGGGTCAGTCCAGTTGTAGTAGTACCAAAATCAAACGGAGAGATACGGCTTTGTGTGGACATGAGACGAGTAAACAAGGCAATACTGCGAGAGGCACCCCATACCTTCTGTGATAAAGTCCTACAAATGCTATCTACAAGCAGGGGGGATCCACTGTGAAATAAATGAAGCTTAAGCTTCAGGGGCCCTAATCATGGGGAGTAGTCTAAAAGTATATTCTTCCGATTTAAATTCCGCAGCCCCTGCCGTGGGGAGGGGCTGTGGCCTCCGTGGGCGGGCGGGGGAGCGGGCTCGAACTCGACGTCAACATCACTGCGTGTGAGCCCCTCCCCTCCTCATCCACCGGTTCTCTCGGGCAATGCGCCTACGCCGCTTTCCACACTCGGCCCCGTCCCCCCGGTTGAAGCCATTCCACTCACGTGGGGCTCCGCCAATGGCCGGGGGGGAGGATATAAATAGCGGGAGCGGGAGTGAGAGAGAGGCGGTGATTAGTCGAGGCGCGGATTAGATGTGAGGTTTAGTTAAGTTGAGGTGGGGTTAAGGTTTGAGGTGAGGTGTGAGGTTCATTTGAGGGGCGAGGTTTAGTGAGGTACGGTTTAGTCGAGGCGAGGTTTACGTGTGAGGAGAAGTTTAGTAGTGAGGCATTGTCGAGGCGAGGGGTTTAGTGAGGCGATGGGATTAGTCGAGGTGTAGGTGCGTAGACGAGGGAAAGTGAGCATATGTGAAGTGAGGAAAAGTGGGTGTCTGTGTTCAGGAAGGAGACCGAGATGCTGCTGAAGGAGACGAGACCACTGCCTTCTGTGGCAGAGAATTCCACAAATTCACAACTCTGGGTGAAAACGATTTTTCTCATCTTAGTGCTAGGCAAAGAGACATTTCAGGTAGCATATTTTTTGTAAAAATTGTTTTAGCTGTATGAAGCCATTTATTGAAACAAATAACATTCTTAAGGGTTTGAACACGCTAGAGGGAAGAAACATGTTTCCAATGCTGGGAGAGTCCAGAACCAGGGGCCACAGTTTAAGAATAAGGGGTAGGCCATTTCGAACGGAGATGAGGAAATGCTTTTTCACAGAGAGAGTTGTGAATAGACAATAGATGCAGGACTAGGCCATTCGGCCATTCAAGCCAGCACCGCCATTCAATGTGATCATGGCTGATCATCAACAATTAGTACTCCGTTCGTGCCTTCTCCCCATATCCCCTGACTTCGCAATCTTCAAGAGTGCATTGGCAGTGGAGACCAATTCTCTGGAGGCTTTCAAGAGAGCGATAGATAAAGCTCTTAAAGATAGCATAGTCAAGGGATATGGGGAGAAGGCAGAAATGGGGTACTGATTGTGGATGATCATAGAAATATCTATTGCCTATTTCATGAAATATATATATTTTGGGGGTTATTTTACTGCTTGTGTGTTAGAAAAATTCTAAGCTTCTGTTATGTAAACTACCAGCAGAAAGCTTAAGAATTACTTTCAATTTATTGAAAATGTAGGAGCTTCAGGGGGCGTAGCCCGCTAAACCCCCACCGGGGCGCTGCTAAACCCCCACCTGGGGTCTAGCCAGCCTGTCGTGGAACAATCCCATTGAAGAAGATAACAGTGGTTACCCAGACCTCATTGCTGGTTACCCAGACTTCATTGCGAAGGGGCTCCCATAACAGTTCAAGCTTCAGGCCCCAAAAATATAGGTCCGCCACTGTCTACAAGCAAAATATTTGCAAAGCTAGACCTAAAGTGGAGTTATCATTAGTTGGAGTCAAAGGCCTGTCCCACTCATGCGAATTTTTCGGCGACTGCCGGCACCCGTCATAGGTCGCGGAAAAATTTCAACATGTTGAAAATTCAGCGGCGACCAGAAAGACGCTACGACTCTTTGGGTGACTAGGAGAGTACTCACGACCATACGGGCAACACCCTGGCGACATATCGCGGGGTGAAGCCCGTATGGTCGTGAGTAGTCACCCAAAGAGTCGTACCTTGTTCTGGTCGCCGCTGGATTTTCAATGTGGTGAAATTTTTCGGCGACCTGTAATAACCTATGACGGGTGCTGGCAGTTGCCGAAAAAGTTGTGTAAGTGGGACAGGCCCTTCAGACCTAGAATCAAGGAAAATAACTACTTTTATCACACATCGTGGACTCTACCAATATAGGAAGTTGTTGTTTGAAGTCAGAGATTTACCAATATGAAATTCACAAGGTAATTCAAGGGATTCCTGGAACCTCAAAAATCTCAGATGATATCATCATTCATGGTACCACACGTAAGGAACATGATGAGAGGCTCAGGCAGACACAGGCTCGGTTGAAGGCTGATGGATTGACAGTGAATGTGGACAAATGTTTGCTTGGTGTTTCAGAATTGGTGTTTATGGGCCACAAGGTGACCAGTAATGGCATCAATCCACCCGAATAAAACTGATATTGATTGATATTGAGGGTAAGATTGAAGCTGTGAAAGATGTTCGAGAACCAAGAGATGCTACTGAAGTAAGGAGTTTCCTTGGTTTGGTTATTTGAAGATACTCCCAGACAGAATAGGAGGATTTGGCTTTGTTGTGGGCATGTGAGCATACCTGTATGGCATCAAGTATGTGTTGTGAACAAACCACAAACCACTGGATCACAGTGAGGAGGAGATTCACTGTGATGGATGTTTGTGTTAATTGTGTGTCCTGGTTTTTTTTTCTTGTTGTATGACTGCAGAAACCAAATTTCGTTTGAACTTCAATTGAGGTTCAAATGACAATAAACGGTATTGTATTGTATTGGAGACGATCTTCTTCTCTTGATCCAAACCGTGCACCCGTATTGAAAGATAGATGCTTAGACTCCCAACAGTACAAATACAGAATGATCCACATAGCTGGAAAGAACAATAGAACTCACTCATTATCCACATTGCTGAAGGTAGACAAGCTGCAAGAGTCTACACTGGAGACAGAAGCAGGATCATTTATGCAATTTGTCGCAGCAGACTCTCCACCAAGAGCAATGAGAACAAGGGAAATAGAGGAAGAGACCTATAAGGATCCAGACCTACAAGATGTTTGAGACCGGATCCAATGAGGTGAACTAGAGGAATGTCCACGCAGCTATCAGATTGGACAATTGGAAAGTGTGGGCTGAGAGGAAACAAGATCATAGTGCCAACAATACCCGAGAGCAAGGATGGTCGCGTTAGCTTATGAAGGACCTTTAGGAGTTGTTGGAACTAAACAAAATCTTCGTACAGAGGTATGGTGGCCAGGGATGGGAAAAGATGTGGAACATGCCGACATATGAGGTCATGCCATAGATATCAGATGGTAAGCAGACGCAATCTACCTGAGCCAATACAAAGTACATTGTTACCGACAGGACCATGGGAAGATGTTATCGTAGATCTTCCATCAGGAGAGTCAATACTAGTTGTGATTGACTATCACAGCAGATATGATGAGTATGCAATAATGAAGTCTATAACGTTGGAAAAGATTAGCAGTTTTGATGGAAATCTTCGCAAGACACGGTCTACCAGTGACATTATATCCAACCAATGGGCCTCAGTTCATTTCTCAAATGTTTGCCGAGTACATGAAGAGGATCTGACATTGGCGACGAGGATGAACTAGTAATTACTTAGTTCAGCTTTTGAAGCAGATATGGCGTTTAACGAAGCAGCTCGAATCTATTTGACCCAAGTGGAGAAGCGAGTGCGGTGAGTGCAAGGTGGGAGGAAAAGTCAGAGAGCATCTGTTGCCGGGATGTAAAGGAATGGAGGAATAAAAACAAAGCGTTCGTTTTCAGTGTCCTTGGAATGTGTTTATTATATTTGAAACAAGGCGAGGATCTTACAATGGCAAGTCTCTGTTTGATTGTCAAGAAATAAGAGTATTTAATTGTCAAACAGAACAATTAAATTCTTACTTGCAGCAGCATAGCAGGTCAGTAAACACAGTATGCAATAGATAACATAACTAGACAAAAAAAGCTCAATAATAAAATAAACCAATATTAGTGCAAAATAGATGAAAGCCCAAAGTCCCTGATGCAACCAAGAGAGTTCATAGCTTAGGTAGTATTTGTAGTGTTCAATAGCCTGATGGTTTTAGGAAGAATCTGTTACTGAACCTGGAGGTCATGGTTTTCAGACTCCTACATTGTCTTCCTGAAAGCTGAGTGAAATGGGGGCATGGTCAAGGTGGTGTGAGTCCTTGATGATGCTGTCTTTTTGAGGCAGCGCTTCCAATAGATATCTTCGATGGTTGGGTGGTCAGTACCCATGATATTTCAGACAGACTCCACCACTATTTGTAATCTCCTTCGTTCCTGGGGGTTTTTGAGTTGCCAGACCAGACTGTGATACAACCAGTCATTATGCTTTCTATCACACACCTATTGAATTCAAGACAGTATTCATCAACAGATCAAATTTCCTCAATCTTCTAAGGAAGTAAAGCTATTGATAGGCTTTTTTCACCATGTGCTGGATCTAAGACAGATCTTCAGAAATATGCATGCCCAGGAACTTGAAATTGTTGATTCTGTCCACCACTGACCCGCCCATGAAGACAGGACTGTGGATCCTTGCCTAGGTGTTCTAAGGTCAGCAAACAGCAAATTGGTCTTATTGACGTTGAAAGGAAGGTTGTTGTTCTGGTTCCATTCAAGTTAAGATGATCAATCTCCCTCCTATATTCTGATTCATTACCTATAATTTGTCCAACAATGATGGTGTCATCGGTGAATTTAAAGATGGAGTTGGAACTGTATACAGCAGGGAAATGAGCACACAGCCTTAAGGTGCCACGGTGCAGATGGTTATCAAGGAGGAATTGCTGTTGCCAATTCACACCAATTGGGGTCTGTTGATGAAGCATTCGAGGATCCAAATACAAAACGATGTGCAGCGAGGGAATTATGGTGTTGAGCGCTGAGATGTATCGATGATCAACAACTTTATGTATGTGTTTTTATTGTCCAAGAGATTCAGTGCATGGAGAGCCAGCAAGATCGCGTCACGCCTTAGATCTATTGTGACAGTAGGCAAATTGTAGCTCAATAATGAGTGGTTGCAAATGTCCACAAAAATTCCAGTCAGTGGTTTTGAGAAAGCGACCTAGTACATCAGGTCCAGACACTTTCCAAGGGTTCACTCTCCTGAAGGATCTTACTCACCGTCTGTGATTGAGATTACAATACCATGTCAGCATTCACCATCTCGAAGTGTGTGTGGCACATATTGAGTTCACTTGGTAATGATGCCTCACTGTTTCTTGAGCTGCCACTTGGTTTCGCTTTGTAGGAAGTGATGGCATGCAAGTCCTGTCACAGCTGCCGATTGTTCATCTCATCCTCCAATTTGGAGCAAAAGCTCTTTTAGCCTTTTTGATGGTCTTATCAAGATCGTACATTGATTTCTTGTTTGTATCTGCATTGACAGAGTTGAATGCCCAAGATCTCATCCTCAGAAGATTATGGACCTCCTAATTTATAGATGGCTTCTGGTTTAGGAACACTTGGATGGTTTTGGCCTTTTCGTTTTTTCTGTCTGCCTGCCTTTGGTTTCTGCCTTTGGTTTTGGTTACTTTTTTTTCTACTCTTTCAATTTACAGACTGGGTATCAATTTCATCATTCTCTTTGTAACCTTTTCTGTAGCTCCACTACATTCATGTGTGAGGCATATTTCCAGGGTTTACTCTCCATCAGAACACTTTTTATAGTCATTTTTCTACAGAAGCTAAAGCACATTGTGAGAACCCGTGAATCGCTTGTTGTTAATGGTTTGATTTCTTGTTGCCCAGATTATGGATGAAACTTTTAAGCCACAATTTTTCTTGGCATTTCTTTTGTGGACAAAGTTTTTTTCAATCTGAAGTTCCCCGAGCCATACTGTGACCAAAATGTGATCAAATATGTGTGCCAGATAACCTGAATGATGGAAGTCCAGGTCCATTTAAAACAATTGTCTGTCTTTTCTCATCACCTGACTCTTGGCTGCACCAACCTTTGTCGTCATTTTCCTTCACATCTGGCCTCATCGTGTAATTTTCATTCTTCTGTCCATTCCTGAGTCCACCTTACTGTTTCTGTTCTTGGAGTCAAAGTCAGTTTTATACCACACTGATCCACAAAATATGGTTACCTGGAAACCCAACAGAATGCAGATGCTGGAAGTTTCTGAGGAACCCAGCAGCTCAGTCAGAGTCTGTGGAGGGAAATGGATAGATTATGTTTCAAGTTGGGACCCATCTATTCACTGTGATGCTTTCCTTCTATAACATTTTTCCATCTATTTTTGTAAAATTTACAATAGCAAAGCTTTATTGCCTGGATTTCTCTGGAAAATGTCAAATTTGTAAATTTGGGATAGCTCCATGTGAAAGTTCTGAACATCCTTAAGATTCTTTGGAAGCAATTTGCCAAACGTAGTCTGTGTTGAACTGAAGTTCAGCATTGAAATGCAAACTGCCTACAATTTTGCACGTCATTGCATACCAGAGTCTTGGCAGTCAGGTCAGAAATAGCTTTGCTTGCTGGGTATCAATTTAAGGGAAAAGCAGATTTATATTTAAGGGAAAAGCAGATCATACAAGCAATCACTTTCTGTCCTCGAGAAATTCTGGGTTGGTTTATATTTTAAGTGAAATGAAAGCAATTTACTTATAATTGGAAGTTACTTAATTCAATTGATCTCGTAGTTGAATTCCCTCTTTCATATTAAATTCCCTCCTAAAAATCTTTCTTCATTTAATCAATGGATTATTCCAATTTCTTAATTAGGCATCGAGTTTCAATTATTTGTAAATTAATTTCTGCAGTAATTTTATTACCTCAAATAGTGTATTAAAGAACGATTCTTCAGCTTAACAATGTATTCTGAATGTAACGCTGAAGCAAAGCACGAATTTCATTGTTCTATACAGGGACACATGACAATAAACTCACTTGAACTTGAACTATTCTTCTTGTCATTGCAGGTTGTACTTTACTGCAGCCCGTGAAGGACATCTCCCTCAAATAATGTCAATGATCCATGTGACACGATTGACACCAGTACCAGCACTAATAGTAAATGTAAGATTTACTTTTGCTGTCCTCACCATTTGTTCTTTTTCCTCCAACTGCAATTATAATAAAATTGTGGATGTGTCGACAGTTACAGAATGTCAATCCCAAACAGAGCAAATGCTGTATGATTTCAGAAGCAAATCTATAGTTTATGTATGGTAAGGCAAAGTTAAAGGTTAATTCTTTCATGGTTATCCAACATGAAAAAGCCCCATCTTAGTCATACCATCACGAGCAAAGGTTCTTCATATAAAGGAGTGAAGTTTGTGAGTGGTATGAAAAGCCGCCATAAACTGACCTGGAGATCAACTTTTGAATACTCCTGTTAGATGTCTTGGACAAAATATCATAGTCGTCTAATAGCTCTTGAGAGTGGCAAAGCTGTAAGAGGAATCCTGACAGGACAACCTCATCCGCATACCATTATTTAATCTATTGAGTTCTTCTTGCAATGCAATATTAACATAAAAAACATAGAAAATAGGTGCATCAGGCCCTGGAGATTTATCAGCCTTCAGTCCCATCAGTCTACCAATACTATTTCTTGCCTAATACAAATTTCTTTCAGTTCCTCTGTCCTCTAGTACATCTGGGAGATTGGTTCTGTCTTTACTAAGGAAGACACAAAGTACCTGTTCAACTCTTCTGCCATTTCCTTGTTCCTTCTTCCACAGATTCAGTGTACACAGCAAGATTTTCTTAGTCATCTGCTTCATTAGTCATCCTTCCATTAAAGTTAATGCAAGCTGTCCCCAGGTTACAAACCTATGACTTACAGACACCAGTACATACAAACAAGCTCCCATATTATTAAATTCAAAAGTCCAACTGACATTCAAACATACTCTCCTATTAATAACAAAAAAGTTTTCTCTCTCTATCTCTCTCTCCGTGTCTCTCCACTTTTATTTATTTCTTATCAGTCAGTTGTATTTTTGATGTCCATTTATTACAATGGTGTAGCGATGTTACCTTATCAAGTGATTTTCATATATTTTAAAACTTAGAGACAAATTTGACTTTGAATGTATTTAAAAACAGAACCTTTTCATTACCCAGAGATGCCTTTATTCTATTTATCTTCCTATTTACTTCAATTCAATGTCCTTTTTTGAAACTCCTTGTTACACCTGCTAACTTCTAATTAATTAGAGCACAAGAGATTGCAGGTGCTGGACTCTATTGTATAAAAGAGAGACCAGCTGAAGGAATTCAGTGGGTCAGGCAGTATCTGTGAAGACAAATAGTTTTGGACCGAAACCCCTAATCTAGACTGAAAGAGAAGAAACTATTGCTCCTCCTGTGGCAAGGTGAGGCCAAACACAAACAGGAACATCTACTCATATTCAGACTGGGTAGTCTCCAACCGAATGTATGAACATTGAATTCTCCAATTTCAGGTGATCTACACCTCCTCTGTCCCTTTCTCTCTCTCCCAGCCACTGTTGCTATCTGACACTTCCATCCCCCATCTGACTGTTATATGTTAATTAATCCTTCTTCACCTGTGCCCACCTATTGCATGCCAGGTCTTGCCTACACCTCACTCCACCTCTCTACACTGGCTGTTTCCCACTACTCTTTCCATTCCGCTGGAGGGTCTTGAAACATCAACTGTACATTTCCGTCCGCGGATGCTGGCTGGCCTGCTGAATTCCTCCAGCTGTTCTCATTTCATTTTGCTCCTAATTCTTAGGACCCCAGAATATAGCTAATCTGTTCTAGGGGATTTGTCAGCTTTCAGTCCCATTCAATTTAATTTAGTTTAGTTTAGAGATACACCACGAAAATCGGACCTTCAACCCACCGCGTCCGCATCAACCAGCAATCACCGCACATTAACACTACCGTACACACATTAGGGACAATTTTACATTTATGCCAAGCCAATTAACCTACAGACCTGTACATCTTTGGAGTGTCGGAGGAAACTGAAGATCTCAGAGAAAACTCACCCATGTCATAGGGAGAATGTATAAACTCCGACTGACAAGCAACCGTAGTCAGGATCGAACCCGGGTCTTTGGCACTGTAAGGCAGTAGCTCTACCGCTACGCCACCATGCCACAAATTTGTCCAATACATTTCCTTTACATATGTTACTCGAAATGCTCAATACTCAAAAAAAGGTAACAATTCACCTGACATTTGGTCTCAGGCCAAACGTTACATAGATACAGCATTTTTTAGTCATAGAACATTTACAAGCAGTCTGAAGTCAAGAATGTTTCCAAATAAAATTCTTCTTCTTCTTCTTTGGAGTTTTACGGCAGCCGGCATCCGCAATGTTGCATTGCTGCCACCTTCTGGCTTCATTCCACAGTACTCATGACTTTACATTATATCCTTTTTATAAGCCCAGAGGCTCTCAAGAAATCAAACAACAACTTTATTCCTTTCCCTTTCCCTCCACACTCTAGAATGTTCTTTATTGATATTTCTGTCAATCCAATTTTCCTCATTTCAATGATCATAAGTCCTCTTTCTGTCTCATATCTCCTACATGCAATTAGGGCATGCTGAACTGTTTCTGGCTGAGGGCATTCCTCACACAGCCCAGTAGGGTGTTTTCCCAATATTTTTAATGTGCTGTTCAGGTGAGTGTGTCCTGTCCTCAATCTTGTTAATACTACCTGTTCCCCCCTCTTCTTGCTGTAATGCCCAGTCTGTTTTTGTAGCGAATAGAGGTGTCTCCCCTTTGTCTCCTGTTCCCAGTATTGTTGCCATTCCTGATTTATTTTCTTCCACACAATGTGTTTTCCTTCAGATTTGGATAGTTGTAAGTTTACCTCTATGTTTCTTTTTTTACAGCCTCCTTTGCTAATTTATCCACCTTTTCATTCCCTTGAACACCAATGTGTGCTGGGACCCACAACAAAGTCACGTCACTGCCCCTCCTTGTCACTTGGCTTAATAGTAGCAGGATTTCATAGACTAAGTCAGGCCACCTATGGGATGCACCAGACCCAATACTCTGGATTGCAGATAATGAGTCGCTACATATTAATACTTTACATGGTTGCATCTGTTCCATCCACCGAACTGCCATCAAAATAGCGTACAGTTCCACTGTATATACTGCCAAATAGTTATTTGTTCTTTTGTAAAGCTCAACATTCATCCCCTGGACTACCACAGCCGCCCCTGTTGTTTCAGCTACTGGGTCCTTTGATCCATCTGTGAAAATTAAGAGGTGTTCCCTGTATCTATTATCTATATGGTTATGATATTCTGTCTTTAGGTCTGAATTTTTGTTCCTCCTTTTTGCCTCCCATATCTCCAGATCAACTTTTGGGATGTTCAGTAACCATATTGGCACAGATGGCCTCCAAATAAAATTTAGAGACTGCAGGAAATATATATTAGATAGTAATTTAAAAAGTGCAGATGTGCACAATAAAGGCAATTTGAAGAGAGTTCAAAGGAATGATGAGGTGATGAATGCAGTGCTGCAAAAAAAAGGGCAATGATTTTGCATATGTGGTTAGTCAGTGAAATACCATACCATTGGCATAGCACCTGCTATGATCAATACACTCCCACTCCTTTCCATCACATACCAAACAAAATTTGTAGGCACAATTCTTACTTCCAAGGATGTAGTTGAGGCTGGGACTATCCCATGTTTAAGAAACAGTTAGACAAGAAAATGGATAGGACAAGTTTGAAGGGATATGGACCAAACGCGGGTAGATAGGACTAGTGTAGCTGGGACGGATTGGCCGGTGTGGGCAGGTTGGGCTGAAAGGCCTGTTTTCACGCTGTATCACTCCATATATATATAGTACTCCACAAACTCAAGCATTTTTATAGCTTACATTTCCAAATGTTCAATGTGGGCACATCACTCAAACCTATTGTGGAATGCTCACATTACAACTCTTGCTGATCAAGGTGGCATTAATTGTGACTGTGTTATAGTGAACCGGAAGGGAAGAAACATGCCTATGTCATAATCTCCCTGTGAAATGACTTGAGCAACTGCAATCTAGTGGTGGCATGGAATTCATTGAAGATGATGTTATCCTCTCACCTATATTCTTCCTTCTCACACCCCTTCCATCCAGCATTTTATATAATCTATTTTTATTTACGAGCTGCATAATGCATAAGCATGCACAGCTAACTTTCCTTTCCACCTTGTCCTCACCACACACTGTTTGCACATCTATCCTTGCATCTACAACTTGTTTAGGTTGTGGTGCAAGAATGAGAAGACAACAACAATGTGGGCACAGAATCACTAGATTGAGTAGCCTCTACAATAAATTCAGATACTGGAACTGTGTGATTTAGAGGTTAGTTTAGAACACATGATTAGCCACTCATATGCTAATAGGTCAAGGGTTAAATAGCCCAAAGCTGGTTTCTCAAAGGGGAATTCTTGCTGAAAAGGATCAAATGACAGGTCAGTAGAAGCAGTCTTACTGAAGAGGACTAATAGGTAATGAAATACGCGAGCTTTGGCAGGCCAGTCAAAGTCCATGTGCAGTGTCAAGAAGCAAAGTGGTCTCCAATACCAATCTTGCATTGGATTTTCTGCACAGCTTTCCCATATGGATCCTTTCCCAAATGGAAGAATGGATGTTAAACTGGGACATGTTGTGGAGACCTTGAACTACATCGTGACAGGAATTCATCACCTATAATTTAATGGCAACCAGTAGCCATAGGTTCCGGCAGTAGAAAATAACATATATGAGTGAATCGCAATATTTCATAAGTAGATCGTTAGCAAAAGAGATGCAGAAAATTCTTCTTGGAATCTCATTGATAGAGATCCTGGTGTTGACCTATTCTTTCATACTTTTTTTAGCAGTTCATTTTGTGATGCTTCTCTTCTCTTTTTCCCATGTATTCAAATAATTTTTGAGAGAAACTAATTATATCAGAAGTTTTGAAGTCAGGACAAGGAAGTCCTTGGTTGCTGATTCACCTTAGAATTTGCTCAGAATTCTGTACGTACCTAATACTACTTTATTTGAATTATCACAGTAAAAAAAAACAATCAATCATCATAGTCAGGCCTCCATTAAATAAAAAGAAACAACTTCAGACAAACCTTTTTATTACGTAATTAAGGATTTGTTAGTATTTTTAGTGCTCTGATTTTACAACTGATGATGATATTCAATTTAACAGGGAATTTTATCAATTATCTACCTAAGTGTACGGGATGTCTATAGACTAATTTACTACTTCAGCTTCAGTTATTGGTTCTTTATTGGATTGGCTGTTAGTGGCCAAATTTACCTGCGCTGGAAGCAGCCAAATCGACCCAGGCCTCTGAAGGTAAGACCTACCATTACGGAGATTTGGGTAATGAGCCTAGTACGTCAATTCACACAGCTTCAAGAAAGCAACAAGCATGATTTACAGCCGGGTCATTCCCACTTCTCCCTCCATTAGGCAGAAGACATAAACGTTTATAAGCAGGTATCACCAGATTCAAAAAAGCTTCTTCCCAGTTGTTATCAGACTACTGAATTGACCTCTCATAAATTAAGGGTACAGTCCTGATCTCCCAATCTACCTCATTGTAGCCGTTGCACTTTTAAAAAAATCAGCACTTTCTCAGTATCTATACTATATTCTGCACCCTGGTTATTTCTCTCTTTGCACTACTGTTGTATTTGTGTATAACTTGATTATACTCCTGTATGCTTGGACTGGATAGCGCACAAAGAAGTTTTTCACAAAATCTTGGTACACATGACAATAAGAAACCAAAACTACCAAAAAGTTAACTAAGCGTCAATATTTTATTCAATAGACAAGGCAGGCAGGCAATGTTCACATGATCCTGTCAGCCAAGATCAGAGCAAATGTAATTATTTGCTTTGATTAAGGGAGGGAGTAAATTAGCCAATGTTCCGACCATCTTCATGATCCATTTGGGTCAGTTGAAAAGTACTTGGGCAAATGGTAGATGAAACAAGATCAGCTATGACCATTATGAACTTGTGGGTACTCAATGTTAAAATTCACATAGGCCATTAAATTATTGCAACAAAATACAGATACTGATAATATAAAATAAAAACATAAAACATTCAGCAGGTCAGGCAGCATTTGTGGAGAAAGAGTTCATGTTTCAGGTAGATTACCTTTCTTCAAAATTGGGAAAGCATTTGAAATCACACATGTTTAGACTTCCCGAGATGTGGAGGGGTGGAGAGAACAAAGGAATTTCCATGTTAGGGTGGAGACCAAGAGTACACCAATAACAGATGATGAGAAGAGGCACTGAAGGCTTGATAATCTTTCTTGGCTCTTTCTCGCCTTTCCTTTTTTTAATGTTATATTCTTCCTCCTTGCCGACAGTGAGGAAGGCTGTCAAAGCATACTGCGAGATATGGGTCAGTTACAGGTTATGGGTGGAGAAATGACGGATGGTTTAATCAGAGCAAGTAAGAGGTGCTGCGCTTTGGGAGGTCGAATGTAAGGGGAAAGTGTACAGTTAATGGAAAGATTATTAACAGCCCTGGAAGTGGTACAAGCAGGAACATGGCAATATCTTATTGAAACATAAAATTATTAAGGATTTGGACACGCTAGAGGCAGGAAACATGTTCCTGATTTTGGGGGAGTCCAGAACCAGGGGCCACAGTTCAATAAGGGGTAAGCCATTTAGAACAGAGATGAGGAAACACTTTTTCACACAGAGAGTTGTGAGTCTGTGGCATTCTCTGGTGGAGGCCGGTTCTCTGTATACTTTCAAGAGAAAGCTAGATAGGGCTCTTAAAGATAGCGGAGTCAGGGGATGCGGGGAGAAGGCAGGAACGGGGTACTGATGGGGATGATCAGCCATGATCCCAATGAATGGCGGTGCTGGCTCGAAGGGCCGAATGGCCTACCCCTGCACCTATTGTTTGTAATAGCAGTTAATCTACCTGCAAGAGATGTAGAAAGAAGAGGCACAGAGGAAAGTAAAGAACTGTTGGAACAATGAGATAGGACCCAGCATATGCTAAAAATCTGAACAAAAAACAATGCTGAAGTCTAGCAGATCCTGTGAAAGAGGGAGAAAATTATGTGAGATCTGGCCAGGATCCAAAATCCGCAAAAAATGCCTATTTTTCTGACTCCCAGTAGCATAAACCCCAGTCTGTTTTAATTTGTTGCATTTGACAAAAAGCAGAACCAGTTACAATTATAACGCTGGGACTAAAACGCCAGTCGTAGCCATTTCATTCTATAATGTTGGCATCCAGTGGAGTGTAGAAAAGCGACTTGGTATGTGGTAGAGGTAAGTGCAATTACAATATGTAAAATACATTTGGACTGGTTCATCGATAGGAATGTTTCGAAGAAATATAGAACAAATGTGGGCAAATAAGCCAAGCTCTGGAAGGCAACCTGGTCAGTATGGGCAAGGTGGGCTGAAGGGCCTGTTTGTGCTGCATGACTTTATGTTTGACCCACAGAAAGATATAGAAATAGAGGGGCTATTTTCCATCCATTGGAAGTAGATTGCCCTTAGGTTTCTCCAGGATTTCTTGGTTCCAGGCCTGTTTATACCATGGGTGAAAATATGGATCAAAGATCTTGTAGAGATGAGGTGAGAGTATTCTTAACATTAAAGCAACCTTTAAATGTGTGCGGCTTCAAGAATGAAACTGAAAGCAATGAGTATTAAAGTGAAAATCTCCAATGGCTCAGGCTATTCCTCCAAGAAAACATGAATCAAGTTCAGCTCTAGAAGATTGTTACAGTTGTTGATCAGGTTATCTTTAGTTGCTATATCAATTATGTTCCCCCAATAATATGGTGAAAACAATGTTCTTGTTGATTATGGAATTTTTAACTTCATCAACAACTCTTCAAAAAAGTGACGCAGCAAGACTTGCATAACAACCAGACATGGGACGGTCTTCTTTAGAATTTAGTAGCCTGATGTAAGATTTGATAGCAGTATATAAAGTGACGAGGGACCTGGACAGTGCTTCATTATAGGCATTTACCACTTTGTGCAGGGATCAATGAATAGAGGTCACATGTGTAAAATAATGGTCAAGGGAATTAAGAATAACATGAGGAAAAATTAATTGGAATCCATTTGAGTTTGGTTTAATTTATTGTCACATGTACCGAGGTACAGTGAAAAGCTTTTGTCATGTGCTAACCAGTCAGCAGAAAGACAATACATGATTACAATTGAACCATCCACAGTGTACAAATACTGATAAAGGGAATTACGTGAATAACATTTAGTGCAAGATAAAGTCCAGTAAAGTCCCAACAAAGATAGCCCGAGGTTCTCCAATGAGGTGGATAGAAGCTCAAGACTGTTGATGGATGGTTCAGTTGCCTGATAACAGCTGAGAAGAAACTGTCCCTGAATCTGGACATGTGCATTTTCACACATATAACATTTTCCTGCTGGGAGAGGGGAGAAGAGGGGTGCAACTCGTCCTTGATTATACTGTTGGCCTTGCCGAGGCAGCATGAGGTGTAAATTGGGTTAATGGAAAGGAGGTTGATTTGTGTGATGGTCTATGTTGTGTCCGCAATTCTCTGCAAGTGCTTGCAGTCTTGGCTGAAGTTGTTCCCAAGCCATACTGTGATGTACCCTGATAAAATTGTTTCCTACAGTGCATCTGTAGAGGTTGGTGAGAATTGTTGGGGACATGCTAAACATCCTAAGCCTTCTAAGGAGGTAGAGGCGTTGGTGTGCTTCCTTGGCCATTACTTCGATATGGGTGGTCCAGGACAAGTTGCTGATGATATTTGCTCCTAGGAATTTGAAGCTTTCAACCATCTTTACTTCAGTGCCATCAATGCAAACTGGGGTCTGTGTACCATTTTACTTCCAGAAGTCGATCACTATCTCCTTTCCACTGTGGTCACGATGATTGAATTACACAAATATATGGTGGACGAGCATTTTTAAGACTACAAGGAAAGGAACAGATCTATCTGAATTTGCTCTGATGGAGCGCCATTGTGGGCACAGTGGGCCAAATGGCCACCTTCTCCACACTGAATCCATTCTAAGATAATAGGTCTGATACTGTAGGTTTTTAAGGGATCCCAGAAGTAATGTATGAGAACTGTAGAATAAGTCATTCAACCCCCTTGCCATAGTCTTTGGCCGTATGTTATTGTCCTCAATTAGGTTTCATATGCCTTAAATCCTTTTTTTTTAAATCAAATTTTTGGTCCTAACCTCCATTATCATTGAAAGAGAAAATCCAGATTTTTGGTGCCTATGTGAAAAGCTACTTCCTAATAACTCCTGTATGATTGGCACTAATGTTAAGATTAGTTTTCCTTGTGTTGGACTCTCCTCACCAGTAGTAAATGGCATATCCTTTTAATATTAAGCATATCAGATAAATCCTCCATATCTTTCTCACGGTAATGAAACACAACCTTAACTCATAATTAAAATGTTTGTGCAAATGTCTGTTTTGGAAGCATGATCACTTTTCTCACTCTTGCTTCAGATCAGCATGTTTTATCCAACCCTCTTCTGCGTATGCATTTTGGGTTTGATAGCAGTGCCTGCATACACCGACACTATTAATTCCCTAATTGGGATTGGAATTGGATTGACAGGAATCCCAGTCTATTACTTATCAAGATTGGTGTCAAGAGTATCATATCCTGTTTGGGTACAGAGGATTTCAGGTAAAATGCCTAATAAACAATAAGCACTTTAATTTTTTCCGATGATTATTTGTTTCTTTCAATTTGTGCTCAACATAAAATTATCTATGATAGACCATAAAAAATATACCAAATATTTTTGTGATAGTAAATTTGAAGCTGCTTTGACACAGCATTTGAGTTTTGCAATTCGTCTCTTACTTCAGCTCCAAAAGGAAAGTAGCAAAGTAGCTGGGTAACAATCTGAAAAACAAGCTCCATTCCCTGCCCGAAGGATTATGCCAAAGTTACTGAAACAACATATTTTTTTAAAACCAAAAGATAACTGATCTCACAAATGGATTAAATATTGTCATTTATTGTGGTTGCAATGGTTAACAATGGCATGGGTGTAATAAGCGTTTGCGCGAACCATCCGAGGCTGATAGCGCTGTGGCCAGAAGCGGTATGTTTAAAAGCTGATAGCGCTGTGGCCAGCAGCGATATGTTTAATGCTTCACGCACCAAGTTTCTTCAGTGAAGTGTAACTCATCAATTGAGTAAAAACAAAATCTAATATTAATGACCTCCTTAATCATTTTTCACTGCTATTCATTAGTGGGTATTAGGTTATGAAATATATATTTTTTAAATAGAAAGGGTTCATTCACTGAATAATGAGTTTACTATTCACTTAAATGCCAAATTAATAAAATCTCCACAACTGACACTTGCTTTATGCACCCTTTTTTGTTGTTTTTTTTTCATTCCCCCTTCTATTGTAAGGGAATTTCACACTTACGTGCCAGTAAATTGACAAGTACCTATTTGTCACCGAAGATCACTTAAAGTATCAATAAAACGTTTTATTCTTTTTTTGCCTTGCATGGGATTATACCCATATTAAAATTAATTATGTATAATAAAAAATGGTTAAAAAGTAAAAGGCATAATGAAAAGCAAACCAAGTTAAGAGAGTAAGGAAGTAAGTTCCAATTCATAGGGTTGACTGAGGAGGTCACCAATGGCATGAGTGTAATAAGCGTTTCGCGCGAACCATCCGAGGCTGATAGCGCTGTGGCCAGTAGCGGTATGTTTAAAAGCTGATAGCGCTGTGGCCAGTAGCGATATGTTTAAAGCTTCACGCGCCACGTCTGCGGCCTACAGCGCTGTTTCCAAAGGGTGGGGGGGGGGGGGGGGGGGGGGGGGGGGGAAACAATCGCTCGGATGCAAGCCCCTAGCTTTGGTTGCAGTTTGAATTTGGAAGCCGCACTATTGGCCAGGACTTAATGGCGGTTATTTCAACCGCTGATTTCTGCCTATATAAAGGCAGGCGCTGGAAAGCCATGAGTTAGTTCTTTTATAAGAGTTCGCCGATCAGCATAGCAGACGGAGGCAGAGAGAGGTGTGCTGCTGTAAAACGGGCCTGCGCATACCGAGACAAGTATTATTTCTGTTCTCTCTCTTGTCAATAGATCGGATCTGTAATAACTATATGGACTAAATGGGTGAGCCTTTTCCTGTTCAATTAGTCAGATCCTTGAACCTGTTCCCATGTAACACTGGGAAGGATGAAAAATATAATATTTTGGGTGAAGATTAGAGATGGAAAAAGTGAGGCCATTAAATTTTTAAATACAAGGATAGGACATTTTAATTTGAGTAAATACATTTTATCACTTCACATTTCTGGGTCCTAAATGGTTCCATCTTTCCTTCGCAGGTAAACTTACTAGGTCCTTGCAGCTGCTCTTCTTTTGTACACTGATGGATAAAGATTTTGAAGAGCATCATGCGAGAGTTGTTCGCAAACAGAAGAAATGAAGACCAATGCTTCCTTCTTTTAAATACACCTACAATAGATGAGGCTCAACGTTAAAGTGAATGAGTTGATCACTTATCATACTTGTGAATTTAAACTTTGTCACATGTTTTACATGGTGGGTCACATGGCTAGAAATTAATCCTTCACTTTAAGTTTATTTTAATTTCTGTAATCAGTTAATTTAGCATTCTAAAAACAAGAAATCGAAATTTCATTAAACCAAATGTTAAAGTCTGGAAGGCTTCCCTATTGCAGGGTTAATGAGAAGGCAGGGAGGATTGTAATAATAGCAAAGTATTTACTTTTATTCTACTTGTAGGCCGCATTGGCTCATCCTATCGCTAATGAAGAAGTGAGTTGTCACTATGTAGGCGGGAATGGAACGTAGCGTTCTGTTTCATTGCTGATGCTGCATTTACAGAGTAAAGTAACAATGTTATATGTGAGGCAATACTGCCTGCATACGTGCTGGGGCAAGACTGTCACAACAACAAAGTGCTGAAATATTTCTATTTGCCCTTGCAGTCCAAAGGATTGATTTGCCACTTGCTAATCCAGATGGATCTTTCCTGGTGATTGGTAAAAATACAGCACTTAAAAAATAAGTCCTTAATGTGAGAAATTAAAAAAAAAATTCTTGTCTTTAATAAAATGGTGCTTTATAATAAACACATCATAAAATTGGGTTGCCCTTTTAGATGAATTGAATATGCATATTTTATGTACGGTAATCTAATTAGTGTTGGTAGTACAAGCACTCATTAACATTTTTTTTAATCGGTTCCGGAAAAAAATATTGGTAAACGTCAGTTACATAGTTGAGTATTTTTAGTCTATTTGCCGTTGTAAAAATAGTCCACTCATCCTTGTAGACTATTTAATGATTGTATGACACAGAATCTCAAATTTACTTACCAAACATGTAATTCTCCAGTCTGATTCTTAGTAAAAGAGAGAATGTACTTTTATTGGGTTGAATCAATTTTTCAGTAAGAAATTAGAAATACTTTCCACTGTACATCAATTTTAATACTTTGTGTATTTATGTCTGAAAATTCATTTTCTTCTGCAACAAAAGTGAAAATAAATTCTAAATTTATTGCTTTGGTACTCTAGTAAGTACTGATTTAAACTGTACGGACGCTTCAAATGCCTCAAGATTGTTAAATTGCATGATAAGTACTTTCCAAGATAATGCTCATCCCAAATCTAAATATCGAAGAGGAATCGCCAGAGTAGATAATGAGAAAATGTTTCCTGCATTCTATTAGAATTGTGGAAAATTCACATTCAGGTGGAATTCCAGACCCTTAACACCCTGTGCATAAAAAACATTTGTCATTCCCTCCTCTAACCCTCCTGCTAATTAGTTAAAATCTATGCAACCTGGTTTCTGTCCCCTTCAAGAAAAATATAGTTTTATAGGGTGATAATAAAGATAAAAAAGTCAATAATGCCTTACTTTTGATGAAATGCAGCGAGCAAACGCGATAATTCCCGATATTTTGGATCTTTAAATCTCCACGGCAAATGTCCGATAAGCATTTCCGCTGGATTTGCACCTTCAGCTCCCTCTTGAATTTACCTTAGTTTCTATCTTTATTTTGGACTGTAAATTTAGGTAGCTGTGCCCCACGGTCACCCCGACTGGCACAGTAAATTGCAGCTCAAAAACTGGCCTTTTTCGATGTTTTTAACGGGTGTGAAAGTGCGTGTTTTCCCATTCACTAACATGTACCGGATGTATAGCATGTATTCCACTTGAGATTTTCGGTCACGTGGGTGCGGATCTACGCTCCAGTGACCTTTCGTGAAATCACCCTATACACCTCACTTAAATCTCCTCCAGCCTTCTCAGTTGCAAAAGAAACAGCTCCCGCTGATCCAAATCCTCACAGTTAATAGTCTCCCCCCCACCTCGATAAATCTTCATGATTTCCAGTGCAATAACCTTTTCCATATAATTTATTATCCCTTTAGGATGATTGTTGCGACTCAGTTCTATGGGTCCTAATATGACTTTTAAGGCGTACTAGACTAAGTGGGTGGCGTGGGGGGGTGGCAGTGGCGTGGGAGGGGAGGTGGTGTGGGGGGGGGGGGGGGGGGGGGGGGGGGGGGGGGACTCCACTCACCGGCCACCGGACATCATCAGTAATTTTCCCCCGACACCACACAGCGACTTTCCCGACTCCACACAGCAGCTGACCCGACTCCACACGGTGACTTTCCCGACTCCACACAGCGACTTTCCCGACACCACACAGCACCTTCCGACCACAGCGACTTTCCCGACTCCACACAGCGACTTTCCCGACACCACACGGCGACTTTCCCGACTACATTCTTGCAGACTCAATCTGCACTTGTTTACTCAGCTCCGCCTCCGGGGCTTTATTCTCCAGCGGGTGCCGGAAGGGGCGTTACCTTCATGGTGACTGACTGGCGAGAAGACTAAAGTGCTGATCTCACGATTTTTTAAACCTTCAAAACGTTTGTAATCTTCCACCAATCGGAACAAAACTTGGTGCGCTTGGAGAGGAGAACGGTGAGTAAGGTGGCGAAAAAATCCTAGCAATAAATGGTACCGTTTTTGCGCAAATTAAAAAAAAGCAAAGCGGAAGTGGTCAAGATCAGAGTTTTAGTAATAGTATAGATAGATGCTGACAAGATGTGTTTGTTAGTGAGCACATTGGTAATTTGAGGAAGTGTGCTGCTTCTACTGTTTACACTGATTTTCTGCATCCTCACAATAAACAGATGACATTGTTATGACATCCAAATGTTTCTGTGCCAACTTGAACAGCCAGGGATTCCCATGAGCCAATGGGTTTTTTTTTTTTAAAAGAGACTTTGAGAATACCCTTTAATGTTTTCCTCTGTCCACTTAGTAATCTCTTGCTGCTGGAGCTAAATATCTGCTATGCAAATAACGTCCTGTCCATCGGAGCCATCTGAATGTAATTAAGATCTCAATGCCTTTAACATTGTTTGGGGGGTGGATGCTAACGTTGGTTCTCTTATCCTCCCAAAGGATTTGGAACCCACTGTTGGTGGTACTGAAGTGCCTCTTGTAGTAGTTCAAGTCACCAAGGTGTACAAGATGGTAGGGAGCACTGCTGCTTGGTAGACACGATACAATAGTATCTCTGGTCAGTCTCTGGAACTCTCTGCCACAGAAGGTAGTTGAGGCCAGTTCATTGGCTATATTTAAGAGGGAGTTAGATGTGGCCCTTGTGGCTAAAGGGATCAGGGGGTATGGAGAGAAGGCAGGTACAGGATACTGAGTTGGATGATCAGCCATAATCATATTGAATGGTGGTGCAGGCTCGAAGGGCCGAATGGCCTACTCCTGCACCTATTTTCTATGTTTCTATGAGAGAACTTTATTTATCCCAGGAAGGAAATTGATCTGCCAAGTCATAATAGCAAAATACATGAAATTAAATTGACGAGTGGTAAGGATTGGGGATGTGAAAGGGTTGAGGCGAGGGGGGAGGGGAGTCGGTCTCAGTCTACCCCTCAACCAAAGGGGGAGGAGTTGTAGTTTGATAGCCTGTGGCGTTCTATCCTGTATCTTGGTGGAACCAGTCTGTTGCTGAAGGTACTTCTCAGGTTGACCAGTGTGTCATGGAGGGGTTGTGGTGTATTGTCCAGGTTGCTCTGCAGCTCAAGGAGCATCCTCCCCTCCAAGACCACCTCCCATGAATCCAACTATGCCCCCAGGACGGAGCCAGCCTTCCTGATGAGTTTATTAATCCTATTGGCATCGGGGGCCTTGGCACTGCTGTACCAGCACATGGCAGAGAAGGAGATGGAACTAGCTACAACCGATTGGTAGAACATTTGCTGCATCTTATTGCAGACTTTGAAGGAGCAGAGCCTTCTCAAGAAGTACAGCCGGCTCAGTCCTTTCTTGTACAGGGCCTCAGTGTTCCTGGACCAGCCCAGTTTACTGTGCAGGTATACTCCAAGGTATTTGTACTCCCTGGTAAACTGCACATCCACAGCATTGATGTGGTCGGGTGTTCCTCTCCTCCTAAAGGGCCTGTCCCACTTTCACGACCTAATTCACGACCTCTGCCGAGTTTGCCCTCGACTCATACTCGCAGCATGGTCGTCACGTGGTCGTAGGTAGGTTGTGATGCTAGTCGTAGGTACTCATGACATCAAGTAGGTCGGGGCGTTTTTCTAGCCCGATGAAAAATGTCCACGAGTAAAAAAGGTTGTGAATTAGGTTGTGAAAGTGGGACAGGCCCTTGAAGTCCACCATTAACTCCTTAGTCTTGTTGGTATTGATCTGCAGGTGATTCAGCCCACACCACTCAATAAAGTCATTGACTATACCTCTGTATTCAGCTTTCCTCCCCTCACTGATGCAGCCCACAATTGCAGTCATCTGATGATGATCTGAATGAGGTCTTGATCTTCAAGCATCTTTCCTCAGACCCACTCAAGTATATTTCATGTTTTAAAGGGTCTCCTTTGGATCTTTAGTTAGTTAGATTACAATGCAATATAATAGGGAAATGCTTTCTGGGACACTAAGCAAGGGCTAGCAGGTCAAAGGGAACAGAAAACTTATTTAAAAAAGAACGCTCAAAATTTATTTTGAACGAAATAAACAGAAGGAATTTGCTACTCGTCTGATATGAAGTACTGTAAACAATTCTAAACATAATGTAAAGAAGCTGATGTTAATGGCAAGTGTAATAACAAATAATTCATCCAGTAATCTTGAATTCAAGCACGGTATAATTTTTTATTACATTTGAATCTTAAAAAAAAGACATTCACAGAAACTATCCTCCAATTTTGATCCAGTGTCCATGGAGAAAGAGTTGGAGAAAAGATGTCAGAAATTAAATGTGTCCTCTTCTTCACGAGAGAAGGGTCCTGAAAATGATCATGAATTTGGTTTAAAAAATAATTTAGCAATTGTTTGAATAATGGATGTATTATTTTTTTCAAATTCTTCTTAAGTTCTATAGTGTACTGTTCTGTGTCTTTTTTTCTTTTTTCTCTTTTTTGTTTTTGTATGGATATATTGACATTTGGTCTGTTCTATTAATTTAATCAAACTCTGTAAAGCACTTTGGTTCAAATACTGGTTTTGTTGAAAAGTGCTATATAAATAAAGATTATTATTATTATTATTATAATGTTAGTTCATATTGTGACAATGCTCAAACTGCAAATTAATACCAAAAAAATGTAGTCATGGTCTTGAGCGAATCCAGTAAAGTGGATTCAAGATGCCATTTCCAGAAATCGTTTGGCACATAATAAACCATTGTTTCTTTGGGCTGGATATCGCTCAAACTTCTACCAAAGTTCCAAGAAGACATTTGAACATAAACAGGGATTTTGGTTGTCGGCTTCTACATTTTTTCCACTTTTATTATTATATTTCATTATGGCCGACGATACTCTCCCTTTACAAAGATGGTTATGAAAGAAGCATATATATTTGCCACAAAACCATTTTTTGCAATGGATTGGTAATACTTTCAATGCACCAAAAGTGCTTCATGGCAATACAATATGTACAACTAAAATATTGAACAGTAAACTATAGGAACATGCCCCTCAGCCCGTAATATCTATGCCAACCATGATGCTAAATTAAACGTGCTATTTACCTGCATATGATCCACATCCCTCTATTCCCTGCATGTCCATGTCCTATTTAAATGCCATTATCATATTTATTTGCAACAACACCCTTGCAGCACGTTCCAGGCACCAACCATTCTCTGTTTTGCCACATCTGATCGCAAGATGAAAGTTTATACTCTTGGACATCCAAGAAGTCCTCTTCAGTAAGCATGGTTTCTCCCTGCTCTTGTAGTTGGATCCTTTACCCATGTCTCCTCTATGTCACATAGTTGTTTCACAATTCCTCCCCCCCCACCCCCACCAGATGGAACAAGGCTAGATGGTCCAAGCCTCCGCGTCCAAAACATAATTCAACATTTTTGTCACGATCAAGGTGATCTCACCACCAGTCACATCTTCTCAATTCCAACATCTTTCTGCAGAGACCATTCCCTCCACATTCCCTTGGTTCACTCTTCCTTTCCTACTCAACCACCCCCTCCCCAGGTACTTACCCCTGCAACCACAGGAGGTGCAACATCAGTCCCTGCACTTTCCCCTTCACATCCACCCAGGACCCCAACAATCCTTCCAGAAGAGGTGGGGTTTCACATGCACCTCCTCTAACCTCAGCGACTGTGTCTAGTGCTCCCAATGTGGCATCCTTTCTATCAGTGAGACCGAGCATAAACTCGTTATTTGTATCAATGAACACTTGCGCTTGGTCAACCAAGGCTTGCTGGATATCCCAGTTGCTAACCATTTAAACTCACTTTCCCATACTGGCCTTTCTGTCCTGGGCCGCCTCCATTGCCAATGGGGCCACATTGTAACTGGAGGAACAGCACCTCATATTCCATTGGAATTGCTTACAGCCCAATGGCATGAATATCGAATTCTCCAATTTTAGGCAACTAATACCCCCCCCCCACCCCTCTTCATCCCCTTTCATCTATATTCCTTCCTCTGTCACATTTCCTATCTCTTCTCTCCTTATCTCGCAGCCTTTTCCCTCCTGTGCATCACTAGCTTTTGTCCCCAATTTGCCACGCAAGCTCCCTCATCTGTATCCACCTATCACTTGCCAGGCTTTGTCCCACCCCATCTCTCTTGGAAATTAATCCTAATAGTTAGATTAGACATGTTGCCAAATGTTACCATCTTGTTTTTCCATATCCTCTTCACTATTCCAGTCATCTTCATCTGGATAATCATTCCGCCAATTATTTTCTTCATTCTCATCATCTTCATCCTCATATGTTTCATCTCCAATCATCTCATCGCTCATCTGTAATGCAACAGTATCATGCAATGTAACAAGAACCTGGTGTTGGTTTGCACAAATATAGCACTGCCAAAATGCTCGTCAGTCTGATGATGATTCAGCATTTTTTTGATGTTAATGTTCCTGACCTTGTTGAACCTGGTTGGCTACTGCAAACTCCTATATCCTAGTGAAAACAAGCGGGCAATTTTGTTGGGCTCTGGACATTCAGAGATGCCTGGAAAAGTCATTTAAATTTTACGTATTTTCCAAATTAAAAAATCAGAGAACATCAAACTAAAGTAAATTTTAAAAAGCAATTACTTTTCCCATTCCACTGGTAAGGATATCTTTGAAATGAATGTGACCGCTAATCCTACGCCAGCTTTGGCTTGGCTGAGGAGAAACAACAAGACTGAGCTCAGAAGAGGCTATGGCTAAAGACTTGTGGGCCTGTCCCACTTGGGTGACCTAAGCTGCGAGTTTAGAAGAGTTTGCCCTGGACGCAGCATGGTCGACACGAGGTCCTAAGGTTGTATGAGGTGGCTGGAACTCTCCTTCATGCTCGAGGGAGGTTCCCGCCTACTCGCGGCCTCAGCTAGGTTGTGGAAATTTTTTCAGCATGTTGAAAAATTTTCCGCGAGTAAAATTTGGTCGGCATGGGTTTTTTTTCACTCTTAGGGCAGTGGCGTGGGTTCGCTATTTACTTACAAGCACTCGAAGGCAGCCCCAGACCATCTCCTTCGCTGACTGGCCATTTTGATTGGCTCATTGGAGTTTCATGGCTGAGAAAGACCTACGCTAAATGCCCGCTAAACTTTATTATACTTATTAAAAGTGTCTCCCACCTTCTCTCTCCCCCCCCCCTTCTCCCCCCCCCTTGTGTGTGTGTGTGTGTGTGTGTGTGTGTGTGTGTGGTCAGTAGATGCAGCTCGCTGTTTGGTCAATCCAACTTGCGGGTTCACCGCGGCCGGTTGATCCAGGTCGAGGCTTTCCAGGAGCGTGCTCTCGAGCTTGAAGGTCGAAGGCACTCTTCTGGACTCGCGGATTAGGTCGCCCAAGTGGGACAGGCCCTTAACAGTTACCTATATAACTACTGGCTACAGCCAGGAAAACTTGTACATGATCTCCAAGGATCATCAACTATATGTTCAACCAGGAATCACAGGAGTCTTAACAGTTACTGATTTTGCTATGTGTGACAACTTGCAACTGATTCTACAGACATGTGTGAAAACTTGCACTTGGGCCTTGTTTGGAAGTGAGCAAGGCACACTTTGCTGTATGGCAGTGTTAGATTTTGCTTACGTCACCTACAAAGAAATCAACATGCAGCAGACTGCTAACTCACCAGTTCTTGTTCTTCATGATATGGTACCACAGACAGAATGTCTTCGATTCCACCTCTACTAATGTAGCCATCTGTATAATATATGTCATAAACATACTCGTCCATATTCTCCCGATGCTCTGCCCCAAGTCCACAATTTGACACAGTAAGTTTCTCCCGGATCATCTTAACAGAGTTACACAGAATTGTCTCTGGATCATACTGCCCTGGACCAGAATCCTAAAATGCAAAACACCCATAAAGTAAGATGGTGGAATAAAATTGAGAATGTTGGTGAAAAACAAAAATGCAGGAAGCTCCCAGCAAGTCAAGCAGCATCTCTGGAAAGAAAAAAAACTGCTTTAGTTGCAAAGAAGCTCGGGGAGAGATGGATAAAACAGAGAAAATATCTCTGACAGGGCAAGACTAAAGTTAATGCAACAGTTAACGGCACAATCATATCATATAACAATTAAAACTCTGATCTTGGATTACGTTTGTTTGGCTGTTTGTTTGTCAGTCACATCTCCTCCAAAACCCGACGAGGTAACGGAATTTTTTTTTTTACATATTCCAGTAAAGATTTACCTCATGATTTCAAAAATTTCCTCATCTAAAAATGTGGTTACTTATTTCCCGCGTTTTTTACTAAAAATTAAAATTGTTTTAAAATCTAACTGCTGAAGCCAGCTGCATTACGTCACAATGCCTTTGCTCCTTGCGCAGGAACGAGCTGCGAGTTACGTGGCCCAACCGCCCTGCACTTTCCTCCCCCCCACCCAGGGCTCTGGATTGAGTCGTGCTGCGCGCTCCCTCTCTGCCCCCTCCCCCTCTCTGTCCCTCCCTTCCTCTCTTCCCCTCTCACCCCCCCTCCCCATGTGTTTGGGAGGGATGGTTAGTGTGTGTGTGATGTGGCTAGCCCCATCCCCCCCCCCCCGCGTTGAGGGGACGGGACCCAACGGGTCCCCCTTGGTCTAGTATCTTCTAATCCTTCAATCTTGTCACTCAAAAATGAGATGCCCATTCCAATTTGACAGTTGGTTTTCCTTTCTAAATATATATATAACATTAGCTATCCACCAGCCCACTGACACTCTGCATCTTTTAGCTAATTATTAAATACGTTCAATACCACTGACATTTGATTTTAATTGCTTGTTAGTAATTCTCCTTTTTCTGTTTAAATGGTTATGCTACATTCAATATCATATCTGCCTTGTCATTCTTCCTGCTACATTCTGAAGTAGAATCATTATAATAATGTTTCTGCCACTTTGCTGTCACTGGCTGTGCTTTTACACAACCTATCGCAGAAAGGCCTGATTTAAATTATATATTTAAATGCCTGACGACTATGTTAATATAAAATAAATCATAAAATACTGGAAAACCTGCAGCAGGCCAAACAGTATCTGTGGAAAGCGATAAAAAGGTAATGTTACAGATTGGCTCAGAACTGGGGGAAATAGAAAAAGTTATTTTGTTGCAGATAAGGTGGCAGGAGTTACAGCGTGTTTATTATTATTTATTTTTTAAATTTACAATAGGTACAGGAGTAGGCCATTTGGCCCTTTGAGCCATTCAAGGTGATCATGGCTGATCATCCCTAATCAGAACCCCGTTCCTGCCTATTCCCCATATCCCCTGACTCTGCTATCTTTAAGAGCCCTATCTAGCTCTCTCTTGAAATTATCCAAAGAACAGGCCTCCATCGCCTTCTGAGGCAAAGAATTCCACACTCACAACTCTGTTTCCCCGTCTCCGTTCTAAATGCCTTATTCTTAAACTGTGGCTCCTGAGTCTGGACTCCCCCAACATCAGGAACATGTTTCCTGCCTCTAGCGTGTCCAAACCCTTAATAATCTTATATGTTTCAATAAGAATCCCTCTCATCCTTCTAAACTCCAGAGTATACAAGCCCAGCCGCTCCATTCTCTCAGCATATGACAGTCCCGCCATCCCGGGAATTAACCCTGTAAACCTACGCTGCACTCCCTAGGCAGCTGCAGGAGATGCAACATCTGTCCTTTTACCTCTTCCCTTACCACCATGGGCGGAAATCCCAGGGGGTGTGGGGGCACACACATCCCCATGTTTTGAGAGGTGGAGGACAATCCCCCCCATGTTTTGCGATCCGGATTTTGAAATTCGGTGAAAAAAATCTATTAAAAATCTCCGCTCTCCCCGAGACAGTGGGGGTGGGACTGATGATCGGTCAGCAGGTGGGGGGGGGAACATGATAATTCAGCGCGATGATTGGTAGAGGGAGGTGTCAGTCAGAGGTGGAAGTAGGTCACCAACCAGCAGGTTACCGTCCACAGGGCCCACGGTCGATGCCTCCGAAGTCTCGCGCGGCCACCAAGAAATTGTCTCTCTGCCTCTCCTTTCTTCTCTTCCCTTCTCCTCTCCTCTCCTCTCCCTTCCCTTCCCCACCCCATGTTTTCATAGCGATTTCCGCCCCTGCTTACCACCATCCAGTCACCCAGGTGAAGCATCGATTCATTTGCGCTTCTTCAAATCAAGTGGACTGCATTTAATGTCCTCAATGTGGTCTTCTCTGCAGTGATCCTCTCTGCAATGTGGTCTTATGCTTCTGTGTCTGTATTGCGTTACTAACAACAGGATTATGGGGCATACCCTAGACAGAAAACAAGTGATTTACAGTTGTGGAGAGGCTGTGGAAAGGATGGAGATGGGCAAAGGGAATATCTCTGATGTTTGAGGTTGATTGCCGGAGAGAATCTACAAACTAGGTCATAAAGTCAATGGCTTAGAAAAAAGAATCTAAACAAAGGTACATAAAAACTATGAAAGAAGAACATTTAGGAGAGAACACAAACAAAGCAACAAACGCAGTGCTAGATGATGTGATCAGCAGGCATGGTATGCTAATAATCAGCCAGTATCACAGATTATCTGGCCAATTCCAATACAAAGTGAATTATCAGTAGTGGTAAATTTGATGCAGAGTTTTCAATGCCAAAAAGCTGCAACATGCCAACAGTCATAAGACGATGCGCTGTTCCTCATATTTATGTTGGGCCTCACTGTCACAATGCAGGAGACTACAGAGAGATAAGTCAGATCGAGGTGGAGAAATTAAAATGGCAAGGCACAGGGAACAATGTGTCACACCTGCAGACTGGCACCGCGAAACAAACACCCAATCTGTGTTTGATTTCTCCAATGCAGAGAAGACCACATTGCGGACATTTAATGCAGTCCACTTGATTTGAAGAAGCGCAAATGAATCAAAGCTTCACCTGGAAGGACTGTTCGTTCAATGGGTGACTGGATGGTGGTAAGGGAAGAGATAAAAGGCCAGATGCTGCATCTCCTGCAGTTGCCTAGAAAAGATAAGAAGTGGGGCAGCAAGTCGAGATACAAATATGGATTAGGTAGTTGCAAAGAATTTGTCCATTCAAAAGGCTGAAAGCAAGACGAGGATGGAAGATGTCTGATGGTGGAATCTCATCACAGCTGGAAATTGTGAAGGACGATTCTTTGAACACGGAGACTCTTGAGATGAAAGGCAAGGAATTGGGAAGGTTTGTAAATTATATTATTTCAACAGACGTAGTGTATCCATAAACACTGGGAGTTGATGCTCCCAACTTCCCAATTCGAATCTTTTTGTTTCATGCAAACTTTACCACTACAGATTAATGAAAGCAGTTTTTATTTATAAACCTGTGATAAAGTATACTGAATGTCTTCCATTAACTTGACCCATATGGGAAATTGCCCTGTCACAAATCACCTTCTCAAAGTCATATTAACAGTCTCAAAATATTGTATGAGGCAGAAGCTGATTTATTTAGGGATGCATAAGTGGTTATTACAGACTGTGGAGAAACTACTTTGCACTCACACAAATCTCGTCTGTGTGTCAACAGAGTCCCTGCGAGACATAAAAACAAAGATAATGTCTTCGAATGACGCCAGATCTCTTCTGAACTTGGTGAGGACCTCTGCAACTGCATCACTGTGGAATCACTTGCCAAAAATCATATTTGCTACCAGATTCTGCATGACCGCGAGTTAAAAGGACACAAAGTGTTAGAGTAACCCAAGCAGCATCAGTGGACAACATAGATAGGCAAAGATTTGAGTTGACTCATCTTCAGACTGATTATGTTGGGGGTGGCAGAACAGAGCATGGCAGCTAATAGGTGGACACAGGTGAGGGGGGGGATTTTGATATGCAGATGGTTAGACCAAAGGCCAGAGATAAAAGCAGAAGGGATGAGACAGGATTGAAGAGTTGTAGATTGTGAAGCCAATAGGGAGGAAAGTAGGGGCGGTGGGGGGCAAGGGAGTGATAATTGGGAGTTCAGGTGGGACACAGGGAAGGGAAGTCGGGGAGACCGAGTTAATCTCAGTGGTGGAATCTAGCCCTGGCACACTATACCTACACCGTCCACTACAAAAACCGCAAAGGCAGCACTTTCTATCAGACGACGAAATGAAGTGTCAGTGGTTTTGTAAAGACACAGAGCACCAAAAACAAAGAAGGTATACTAACCCTTTAATTGGTCAGGTTTTAACTGGATTATTCCATGCAATTTTGGCAATGCACCCTGGAGAGGATGTGGTGACCTTAATAAAGGATTTAGTGTGATGCAATGTGATTAAAAAAGAGCATAGCAAATGAGAAGATTCCTGAGAGGTGATTAAATGAGTAAATAATATAACAACGGCAGTGATAAAAGAGTGTGCTGGCAGAGGGCATTAAATAAAGGTAATTGTCCAAAGAGCCAATTGGGGAAAGATTTATATTTTATTATTTTGTTGAAGTGTGAAGTTAATGGTAGCTTTCCAAAGGGAAATGAGCAAATGCATTTGGGAATAAACTGCAGCACTGTGAAGAAAGTCCACAGGAGGAAAAACTGGAGTGTAGTACTTCAGTGAGTGAATACGGAGAGGGTGGGCTTCACAGCCTCCATCTCTGAAGTACGATTCAATAAAATGGTGTAAAACTTCAGATGATTTCATGCTGGTTAGTTACTCAGGACCCAGACATTACCTTGATATCTATGTGCTTTGAGTCAGCTCTGTTCTCTTCATGCTGGATATCAAACACTTGAATTTCCTTTCCAGATCCAACATCTTTGCTGCTTCCAGAAGATATGCTGCTGTTCTTTAAAAAAAAATAAAGCACCAGAAGCATATTAATGAAAAAAACTCAGAAGATCAATATAAAAATCAACCATATAATCTACCATCTACCGTACAATCTACCATTCTGTCTACCATATAAAAATCAAGAGTAATGGGATACATGGCCCCTCAAAACTACCCAATCATTTGTTGAGATACCACTTATTCTGTGCATCGTCATTTATTTCCGATTCTCTAAGTGACCATGGATCTATAATCAACTCAACAACAGGGCATCATCCATTGTCCTCTGAAGTAGTAAATTTAAAAAATGTACCCTCTGCACAAATTAATATCTTGTCAAATTCCTGGATGGCCAACCTTGTTCCTGAAACAATGCCGCTACTTAAGGTGCTCCAACGCGAAGCCTCTCTGCGCCACCCCTAAGCAATCCCTCTCAGAGTCTTATACGTCTCAATGAAATGGCATTGGTTGTCTAAATTCTACTCTATAATCGACCAGTATTCCTCAATTTCTCTTCACCAGACAACCCCTTGAACACAGGAATCAGTTTACCAAATCGATGCATCAATGACTCCAGAATAAGTATATCTTTTTCAGGTACGGAGACAAGTGTTACACAAAGTCATGAAACATTTAAAAACCAGTGCCAGGTAGAAGAAATCTAATGCTCAATTCAGTCTCTGAATACTGCGTGGTTAAAACGAAAGAATACTCAACACAACCCAGTATCTCGACATCAGCCATCGGTCACTTTCTCCAACACTCACTCCCACTAAGAAACACTCTCCTTCCTTTACATCCCTTAATTCTATCTGATGAGTACAATCACAAGGAATTCCTTAATTCTATTTTACCCATACTAGTATTTCAAGGACAAGAAACACATAAGAACCACCTAAAATCCTCTTTTCACTTATTTTTCTAAAATTACTGATTTTTACCTGATTCTTGTTTAAGAGCAAGTTTTAAACATACTCCTTCATGTGTCATTACCACCCTTAATGCGTTCATATGATCCCCTCTCAGTGGCCTCTTTCCAAAGCTGACGATCCATTCGCCATTCTATAATTTACAGGGGAAAAGCATAGTGTCCATTCCCTGTATCACATGGCCATCTGTAGCCTCGGCGGTCGAGAAGGCTGATGTTTTGTGAGGGGAGCAATGGATCTTAGCAATAAACCTTGGTGTCAGGGAAATGAGAGACCAACAGCACAAGTGGAAAATTATTGCAGTTATTTTGCTTGTTCAATTAAATCTTGAATAAAATGCAAATCTGCTCATAATCCACACAGCAGTTGATGCTGTGTAACAAACATTGTTTGGATTCATGGCTTGGCCTAGTTTGAGTTCTACTTTTAACAGTTATCAGAGCTCAGCCAAGATGGTGGTAGGGGCAAAACAGTTTGGCCAAGGCTAAGGAAAAACAGTTTGGCCAAGGCTAGGACATAACTTGATGAGGTCTAGTTTCTTATTTGTCCTATGCCCTAAACCCCTTCCATGAACTTTAAATGTCGTGGGCCACCTGCCCCAATTTCTATGGCCTGTTCATGACACAACATTTATGTGAAAAGGTTATTCCTCAAATTCTTAATAAATCTTTTTCCTCTCACCTTAAACCTATGCCCTCTAGTTCTTAATGCCCCGACCTTGGGAAAAGTCCGTGGGCCAATCTATACCTTCATGATTTTATACACTCTAAATGATCACCTCTCAGTCTCCTATGCTCCGAGAAATAAAGTCCTAACCTGCCCAAGCTCTCCCTATTACTCAGTCCCTCAAGTCCTGGCAATATCCTCAAATCTTCTCTGCGCTCTTTCCAGCTAAATGTCCAAAAGGGAAGACAATACATTAAGTGCAACCTCGCCAACATTTCTCACATCACTTAAAACTGCACTTGAGAAAGATCAATGATTAACAGTATTTTCTTTCAGCACTGCTTTACTTCACCTATTGTTTTCAGCAGAATATCAAAACTTAACCCAGATGTATCTTTAGCAGAGTTAGTTACCTTCTGTCCGTTTCCTCCTCCTTCGTCCTGAGCTTGAGAGATTTCTGAGCCAGTTTCCTGATCATTTTTCTCATCACCCAGCTGAAATTTCAAAGAATTGCTTCTGTGGCTGGCAATGACTTTGTATCGGCCCTCCTGGATGGCCGTCTGCCGAGATGCTCGCGTGCTGAGCTGAACACGCTGGGCGCTGGTACTTGACGGGTTTACAGCGAGCAGCGCTTTATCCTTGGAGGTGGCTTCTTTGATGTGTACGCTGTCATCCTGCAGAGAGTGCCATGTCAATCTCTGTGGTTACAGTTAACAATTTACCAATTTGCTTCTGCGTAGATTATTCACTCTTTGTGAGGGCATGTTAAAACTTTCCCTTCAGAATCCTCTTCCACTGATCAAAGAGTCGGAGATTGGCAAGAATGTTGATTTCACTTCAACAAATGAAAAAGGAAATAACAATATCTATTGCAAGAATGCTCCGGTATCACTGGTGTAAAAATTGAGCTGAAAATGTATATTCCAAGCTAAAAATACAAAGAATTCCAAAATCATGGAGGTACAGGGGGGGGGGAGGGGGTTAAACTGTTTTGTTGAATGATCATAACAGGACATGTCCTAAATTATTTTCATGAGGCTCAGTTATCTGTGAAGGGGCAGAACCTGCTTCAGCATGAGTCACCTACAGTTTTACATAGAAAATAGGTGCAGGAGTAGGCCATTTGTTCCTTCGAGCCAGCACTGCCATTCAATATGATCATGGCTGATCATCCAGAATCAGTATCCTGTTCCTGCTTTCTTTCCACACCCCTCGATTCTGTTAGCCCTAAAAACTAAATCTAACTCTCTCATGAATACATCCAGTGAGATGGCCTCCACTGCCTTCTATGGCAGAGAATTCCACCGATTCACAACTCTCTGGCTGAAAAGGTTCTTCCTCATCTCAGTCCTAAATGACCTACCCCTTATTTGCTGTGTTTTCTGCTGTGCTAAAATGCCAACAGCTAATCAACGGTTTAGAAACATAGAAATTAGGTGCAGGAGTAGGCCATTCGGCCCTTCGAGCCTGCACCGCCATTCAATATGATCATGGCTGATCATCCAACTCAGTATCCCGTACCTGCCTTCTCTCCATACCCCCGATCCCCTTAGCCACAAGGGCCACATCTAACTCCCTCTTAAATATAGCCAATGAACTGGCCTCAACTACCCTCTGTGGCAGAGAGTTCCAGAGATTCACCACTCTCTGTGTGGGAAAAAAGTTCTTCTCATCTCGGTTTTAAAGGATTTCCCCCTTATCCTTAAGCTGTGACCCCTTGTCCTGGACTTCCCCAACACCGGGAACAATCTTCCTGCATCTAGCCTGTCCAACCCCTTAAGAATTTTGTAAGTTTCTATAAGATCCCCTCTCAATCTTCTAAATTCTAGAGAGTATAAACCAAGTCTATCCAGTCTTTCTTCATAAGACAGTCCTGACATCCCAGGAATCAGTCTGGTGAACCATCTCTGCACTCCCTCTATGGCAATAATGTCCTTCCTCAGATTTGGAGACCAAAACTGTACGCAATACTCCAGGTGTGGTCTCACCAAGACCCTGTACAACTGCAGTAGAACCTCCCTGCTCCTATACTCAAATCCTTTTGCAATGAAAGCTAACATACAATTCGCTTTCTTTACTGCCTGCTGCACCTGCATGCCTACCTTCAATGACTGGTGTACCATGACACCCAGGTCTCGCTGCATCTCCCCCTTTCCCAATCGGCCACCATTTAGATAATAGTCTGCTTTCCCGTTTTTGCCACCAAAATGGATAACCTCACATTTATCCACATTATACTGCATCTTCCAAACATTTGCCCACTCACACCAGATAATCCAAGTCACCTTGCAACCAAGATCCTAGCATCCTCCTCACAGCTAACACTGCCCCCCAGCTTAGTGTCATCCCACAAAGGGTAGTTGAGATATTGCCTTCAATGGCTATCATCCAGATCATTGGCCCTATATTGTAAATAGCTGGGGTCCCAGCACTGGAGCCTTGCGGTACCCCACTAGTCACTGCCTGCCATTGTGAAAAGGACCCATTTACTCCTGCACTCTTTGCTTCCTGTTTGCCAGCCATTTCTCTATCCATCCTCTCATCAATACTGAACCCCAATGCCTTGTGCTTCTAAGTTTGTATACTAATCCTACCCCTTATTGGGTGTTTTCTTGTCGAAAGCCTTCTGGAATCAACGTCCAGATACACCACATCCAAAGCGGTTCACCCCCCTATCCACGCTACTACGGCTTAGATCCTCGAAAAATTCTATAAGATTCGTCAGACAGGATTTACCTTTCGTAAATCCATGCTGACTTTGTCCAATGATTTCACCACTTTCCAAATGTGCTGCTATCCCATCTTTAATAACTGACTCTAGCAGTTTCCCCACTACCGATGTTAGACTAACTGGTCTGTAATTCCCCATTTTCTCTCTCCCTCCCTTCTTAAAAAGTGGGGTTACGTTTGCTACCCGCCAACCTTCAGGAACTACTCCAGAATCTAAAGATTTTTGAAAGATTATTACTAATGCATCCACTATTTCTGGAGCTGCTTCCTTAAGTACTCTGGGATGCAGCCTATCTGGCCCTGGGGATTTATCGGCCTTTAATCCATTCAATTTACCCAACACTATTTCCCGACTAACCTGGATTTCACTCAAATCCTCCAACTCCTTTGACCCCGGTCCCCTGCTATTTCCGGCAAATTATTTATGTCTTCCTTAGTGAAGACGGAACCAAAGTAGTTATTCAATTGGTCCGCCATATCCTTGTTCCCCATGATCAACTCACCTGTTTCTGACTGCAAGGGACCTACATTTGTTTTAACTAATCTCTTTCTTTTCACATATCTATAAAAACTTTTGCAGTCAGTTTTTATGTTCTCTGCCAGTTTTCTTTCATAATCTATTTTCCCTTTCCTAATTAAGCCCTTTGTCCTCCTCTGCTGGTCTTTGAATTTCTCCCAGTCCTCCGGTATGCTGCTTTTTCTGGCTAATTTGTACGCATCATCCTTCGCTTTGATACTATCCCTGATTTCCCTTGTTATCCATGGATGTACTACCTTCCCTGATTTATTCTTTTGAGGCAAACAGTGTGCGTGTGGTGTCCTTAAGGCACCGAGGCAGGAAGGATGCAGGGGGAATAGGACGGCTTGAGATGAACACAAAAGTGGGCGGGCAGACAGGGGTCGAGCAACAGTAGTATGGAAGGGGAGTGGACTCCCATATAGATTGCCCAAGCGAAAGCTGAGAGTAACAAGATGGGCACCAGGACAGGTGAGTTTGAGGTGGGCTGTCGGAGCAGGGGTGGGGTGTGAACAAAGTGGGATTGAGGACAGGTTCAAGAGCGAGCTGCCGAGCAGGTGGGCGAGTGCGAGTTGATGCCGCTGACTGCCCTCCCGCCGCGCTGCTGACAGCGGTCCCCGGAGCGGGGCGCCAGGCCTCAACTCGCACGCAACTCCGAGGCTTCGGGCCGGCCTTACCTGCGAGCCGACGGTGGCGGCGAGCCTGAAGAGGGTCCGCACGACCTGCTCTCCCAGAGCCAGCTCGCCGGCGGTCCGAGGCCGCTTGCAGGCCAGCAACAGGGCTTCGGCAGCCTCGGCGCCGCGCTTCCGCTTCACCCGCAGCACGGCT
The DNA here is from genome assembly GCF_028641065.1 of Leucoraja erinaceus. Taxonomy (NCBI): domain Eukaryota; kingdom Metazoa; phylum Chordata; class Chondrichthyes; order Rajiformes; family Rajidae; genus Leucoraja; species Leucoraja erinaceus. The sequence continues at coordinate 14,984,862 of NC_073393.1, read as the reverse complement.
GCCATGGTCGGGCCGGGGTCGGCGGCGATTGCAGCGGGACGGACTCTAGAGCCGCGGCCGCGCTCCGACTGACAGCCGGCCCGAAATGGGCACTTTAGTGCCTGCGCCGATTAACTGGACTGATGCGCGCCTGTCCTACACACTGGGCCTGGAGCAACAACTTCCCTGGTCTCGCCTCCTTGCGCTGACTCCTGCGCAACAACTCCACGCCTCTTGCACAGGATCCCGACCAAAGATTATATGCAATGATTTTATACACTCTAAATGATCACCTCTCAGTCTCCTATGCGCCGAGAAATAAAGTCCTAACCTGCCCAACCTTTCCCTATAACTCAGTCAGTCAAGTCCTGGCAATATCCTCAATAATCCCCTCCTTTCCTCCTCTCTACCTACCCTGCATCAAAGATGACAACATCCAACTACCGATCCACCATATACATTAACCACTGGAAAGCCTGCGCTGCGTTCTTTAAACCAAATGGCATCCGCAGCCACTCAAAGAGGCCGAATGGGGTGATGATGGTCTTGGGCACATCATGGGGTGGACGGGGATCTGATGGTACAGGGTACAGGCGAATATTCTCTTGCGTAAATTTGGTGCGTGTGCAGATGTGGTTAAGATGTCACTATTTAGAGCATACTGCACACCACTCTACACTGCGTACCTGTGGTCGAACTATGGAAAGTATGCAGAGACTAAAGGTGGCATACAACAATGCCATGAGAACACTGCTAAGGCAACTAGATGGTGTAGTGCCAGTAATATGTTTGTGGCTGCAGGAGTCAGTACTTTAGAAGCTATCCCAAGACATCACATGTATAAATTCATTTGCAGGATAAATGACTCTAAAAATGTGCTTATTGTGGCCTTGTCAAACATAAGAGTTAGCACTACACGCTACGAATCCCTGTTGTGGGGACACTGGTATCGGTGTCTCGTTGTAGAACATTGATCATTCTTTTAATCTGGGTTTTTAACTTATGTATTGTGTTTTTAAAAAATGTATAAATTATGATGTTTTTATGTGATATATTAAGATTTTATATGTATTTTATGACATTTGATATGCAATGCATTTTTAATGTAATTTTGCCCCTTGTCTGGACCTTGAGTCCGTAATAAAGTTTATTATTATTATTATTATTATTATTGGCCGTTTGCTCACTGCATTTCATCAACAGGCATTATTTGTGTTTTTTCTTGATTCCTTTGTTTCAGAAGTGATAAATCTGGCTGTAAATTTTTTTTAATCGTCCATTGTTCTCAAGTGGGTTTTTACATACAAAATGAAAACGCATCTGAAGAAAAATTTACAGCCAGATTTATCACTTCTGAGACTTTTTAGATACCAAAGGAATCAAGAAAAAAACAAATAATGCCTTACTGTTGATGAAATGCAGTGAGCAAACGCGATAATCCCCAATATTTTCAATTCCGATATCTGCCCAGCCAATGTTCGCCAAGCACTTTAGCTGCTGTTGTCCCTTCAGCTGTCGCTTCTCTTTACCATTTACTTTTGGAATTCTGAAGTTGGGTGCATGTCTCCCACACTTACCCCGACTAACACAATTTTTTTCAGCGCAAAAATTCAACATTTTGGCGGTTTTTAACAGGTAGGAAAGTACGGGTTTCTTGCATTAATAACATATACCGAAAGTTACGGATGTCCTCCAGATGGATTGAGCGGCTTCGTGCGTCAAGCCCTATGACCCAGTGACCTTACGTGCAACCTCCCTATGGAGGCATATGGCCCGCCCTCATCCGTCACAGATCCCAGGTACGGGCTGGAAGGGGCCGTGGGCCGCGGGGATTCCGGGGGCATGAGGCGCCGGCTCCGAACGTCCACCATCAACGAAAAGGCCCGCAAGAAATTGGCGCCCAGCAATGGCTGGGAAACGTCTGTGACGGTGAAAGTCCACGAGTAAGGACGGGCGTCAAGGATGAGGGAAAGGGTCTGAGTGCCGTAAGTGCGGATGGGGCTGCCGTTGACGGCGGCCAGGGCGTGGCCACACTTACCGGCATGGGTATCGAGTCCAGACGGAGGGAGGATGCTCAGCACAGCCCCGTAGTTAACCAAGAAGCGACGCCCAGAATGGCGATCCCGGTGGTAGAGACAATGGTTCTGGCCGACCGCGATAGCCTCTACTGGCGATCGGCTGAGGCATTGCTCGGAAACGAGCAGGGGGCGCGGCATCGGCGGGCCTCTGCACCCGAGCGCTGGTGACATTTTCACCACTTGCGCTTACTGCGATTGCGGTGCGGTGATGGCAGTGGAGGCTGGATGTCCCTGCGAGGCTGCTGGTGCGAGGGCGCAGACACCCAGCTGATGGATCCTCCGTTTTGCTGTTTGGCGAGCCACAGCTCGTCGACCTGTCCAGCGAGTTGCAGGGGGTCGGCGAAGTCCAGCGAGAAGCAGGCGGATGTTGTCGGTCGTCTGCACGAGGAAAGCCTGTTCAAACAGCAGGCAGGGCTGATGGCCATCCATCAGTGCGAGCATCTCGCTCATCAGCACGGACGGCTTACGATCGCTGAGGCCGTCCATGTGCAGAAGGCGGGCGGCGCAATCACGGCGACTGAGCCGCTAAGTGTGGAGCAGCAGCGCCTTGAGGTCCTCGTATTTGCCAACTGTGGGTGGATTCTACAGGTAAGGCAGCAATCAAGTGGCAGTCTCCTGACTGGGGGCCCCAACCACGTAAAAGTAGCGGGCGGCGTCCGCGACGATTTTGCGGAGCTCAATTTGGGCCTCAATATGGGTGAACCACACTCGAGGCAGTATCGCCCAGAAAACGGGCAGTTTCAGGGCCACAGCGTTTTGCTGGATGGGCTGGGCATCGAGGATTTCGGCGGCGTTCATAGTCAGGATCCGAAATACGATCGGACCCACGGGGTCACCACTTTGGCGAGGCAGGCAGGTTGAGTAAAACAGTTTTTATTTGGAAGTAACAAACAAATAGAATACTTGAAAACCGCGTGCTGGATCAGCCAAATATATATATAAGCTCCTGCTACTTGGGAGGAGCGCTGTAGACTAAAGAGAAAAGCCCGCGAAAACAAACCCGCGATCACGCAATGGCGCTAGCCAATAACAAGGGTGCGCACTTCCCCAGGCCACCATTAGGTGCCGCTACGGCACCCTAATGTTACCCTTTATATTGAACATTTCTCCTCTAATTAAACCAGACCTGCCTCCACTTCCTGCCCAAGGAATTATTTTTGTTTAACAATTGATGCAAAACCAGCAACGGCTTCAGTTCTCAGTTGTCAACTAATGGATTATGTGCAAGCAACGTCTTAGATACAACTGTTAGCATTTATATGGATCCATCCTCTGTGTCATGGATAATTACGGATTTGCACAATCTGCTGTCTGGCAGAACTTAACTCAATCTCCCAGAAATAAAGCACACAAAAAATCTAATTATTTAAAAAAAAAAAAAAAAAACTTGTTTACCGGATGCCACAAAAAAAACATTGACAGAGACCTAAGCGATGAGGCACAGAAGGCACTGGGCATGAAACTGGGAAAGAGGCAAGCAGTGGCAAGGAAATGGGAGGTAGGGGTGGGGTGGCACTGGATCAGTATTTACTATCTGGATTAGTACATGGTAGAAAAACTGGCAATTTTAATGAACAGCAGAACAAGCAATTTGCTTCATACGATATTGGGTTTCAATTCTGGGCAGTAGTTATTCAAACACAGATAGGAAGCAGGTGGCGAATTGTTCAGAAAAGTAAACAATAGATTCATGTAAATTTAAAGTTAACATGGCCAAATAATATTAAAATGCCACAATTAGGGCATTCGGATTCAGTTATTAGTTCTGTCTTTAACACAAGTACCACCGATAGACCAAGGAGAATGGAGCGAGTTTTGTAAATTAAATTGTGAAGAACTTACTATTTTAGTTTATCGTCAATACTAGTGAATGGAATTTAGCTCCAGCATTCCTTAAACTTGCTGATAATCTGATGACACACTCCGATAAATCTGCTGAGAGCACTTCCTAGAAGGACAAGAGTCTATATATACACCGGGTGACAATATTAAACGGCAACTGAGGATACATTGAAAACTGCTTCTCCTTTAAGATTCACTGCTTCTGCAGACAAAGTACTCGCATTGGAGAAAACAATCTTAGCAATGGTTACATGTTCCTATCTAATGTTAACGTGCCCAGTGAAAACCAAAATATTAACAATGGATTACTTACACAAATCAGTAGATCCTATCCCAATAACAATGGTAAACAGATCTGGTAAACATTCATTGCCTGCCTACATCATGGATCAATCTATGTTAAAATCTTTTTATTCACTATAACCCCACAATTGACAGATAATTCATCATCTCTGACAAATCTGCAAGCTTTGTTGGAAATGCTCTTAAGATTACAGTAAAGGCAGTAAAACATGGCATAGCATCAATCTGTTCATGAATTGCCCTCCTATACTTCATAATTACAGACTTCAAGAATTAGTCCCTCAAGTGTTAGTACTATGTATTGCACAATTAGTAAAACTCCCTCTATTCTGGCACATTCTGTATCTGTGCATTCCCATATAAAAGTGATGGTTTCCCAATTTTCCACATCTGCTCTGCAACATATTGAGTGACATTCTCAAATTAGTGCCAAATTCAAGGAAGTTGAATTCTCGGTCTTATATCCATTTGACAAACAACACTGCACAAACTCGTTATTAGGATATTTCGAGCAAGTGCAGATGCCAAGATTTTTATTTAGCTTCTAGGAATGAAGGCAGCACTTGTCATCACTGGTCAATGTAATTATTCCTCTTGAACTTATGAAATTTATCAAACGCTCTCAAACAATATGGAAACAGATCAACAACAGAGAATGAGAAACTATTTACAGAAGCCACTCCAGTTAATACTTCTGTAGAACTGGGTCTACTCCATTGACATCATTTCACTTCTGGAGTTGCATTTGCTGCACATTATTTTTCATGTTACTGTGCATAATCTATTGCACAGTGACCATTACCAGCAATGAAACAAATACACACTTTATTTCATGTCCCTTTAAGAAAATGTTTTTATAAATAAGTTTTGGTTTTGAATTTAACCATTCATTGTTGTGAGACCCATGTGCAATCCACACCACCTCACCCGCTGAAAGGAGACCAGAAGATTTGAAATGCTGAAAACTTTGCCCTGGCATCTCGACCAATGAAACTACACAAAGTTTCCCTCTGATTGACATCTGCATATCTCGCTTCAACTGACAGTCACAGCTTCGATGATGAGCAAAAGATGGAATATTTTGGCATGCCATCCAAGTCATCTTCTACTAATAGTGGCGGCTGTTTTCAAAATGTGCTCTCGAGCAAGCAATGGCAGCCACAGCCTGTGGGGCACACTTCCTGGGTCCGGAACCACTCCATCATGTGACTAGTATGGCCACCATGCCCACAGGTAAGACAGAAGTTCGCAGACCCTCGGACAGCAACATGGCAGATGGCACATTGAAAAGTGAAGCCTTTGCAAATATCACACTGTGTTCCTCGACCCTCACTCCGGCAGTGACAGCAGTACACTCCAAATTCTGAAGGAGAAAGTAGGGAAAAGTTAAATAATATTACCAGTTTTTAATGCAATGTAAAAAGATCCAGTACTGTCCAAATATTATTATAAACTTATTCTGAAGTTGCAATTTCTTTCAAAAAGTACAACACAAGATATCTACAAAATCAATTACACAACCGTTTCTCCTCCATAATTAGTATATCCTTTAGTCACCATCATTCTGTTTTAAGAAGCATCCTCCTCCTACTGGGACATCTTCCTACAAGCTTTCCCCTAATCCTAATGCCTTTCACCCTAGCCTCAACGTGGAAATCACCCTCCATGTGTTACAAAGGGATATAATCTTCCTGATAATGGCATTTAAGATACTTTTGGATAGGCCTATGGATATACTGGGAATGGATTATGTGCAGGCAGATAAGCGTTGGCATCAATTCGGCACAGACTTTGTGGGCTGAAGGGCCTGTTGTTGTGCTGCACTGTTCTATCTTCTTTGGTTCAACCAGAGCACTCATGAATTTGGTAAGTGACATTAAGAACTAAATATATCAAATTGTTTCTGATAGCTCTGTATATTGCACTGTCACAGAGACAAAGGTTCACTTTTAGTTTCATTTAGTTCAAATTATGATACTAAAATTATTCTTCCATACCGAAGAATGAAGAGGATGAAGTCAATTCTGATATGCCAATCATTTGATGCCTGCGCTGCCTCGCCGATTCAGATTTTACACGCACAATACAATGCAGGGGACACATGGGAATTGGATGCCCTGTACGTGCACTATTCAAAGGGAATGTTTAATTTCTAGCAGATATCCTCAAGATTGTCTTGCAGTAAAACTCCCAATACTCTATGGAGGTGCCTTCTGGATTGTGAGGTGGCAAGAATTTCTCAAGACATTGTCCGAGGGCCAAATATCTTCAGTTCTTCATCAATGACCATTCTTCCACCACAGAGCCGGAAGATGAAGACAATGGGATGTTCAATTCCATTTTCAATTCACTGAGGACCATCCATATGACATTGCAACACAAAGCAGCGGTCAATTTAAAAGAGGAGCTATGTTCAAGAAAAGGAATTGATCGACAACAAAAACGTTTAGAATACTTGGGTACATTGTGATTATACATGTAACTCATTGATGACCTCAGTTTTGCAATCTTTGGGTCTTATATTTGATTTGATATTAGGCATAAATACGCAAGGAATTTGTTATTGGGGATTGGATCGTGAGCACAATACTCAGGATGAAAAGTTTATTTTTAATTTCTACAATGAATTATGCCCCATCTCATTAAAATCCATTGAAAGAAGCACGTTACCCAGAACACATCGCTAAGTAGAATTGTTTTAAAAATTCAAAATATTGTCATGCATTCACTGTAGGGACAATGCATCTGATTTTGTAACTTGAAGATGCAGTCAGTTTTAAAAGAGGAGCTATGTTCAAGAAGGAATTGATCAACAACCTTAAAAGTTTAGAGTACTTGAGCAGATTGCAGCTATATGTATAACTAATCGATGCCCCTAATTTTGCAATCATTATGTCCTATATTTAGGTATGTTGCAAAGCCTACCTGAAGATCGCTGAAAATCTGTCCCAGCCCGTGTGCGCGATTTTGGCGCCGTTTAGAGGGGGGCGGATTTTCCCTAGGCTGTTCAAATCGAGGTTTTTCAGCCTAGTTAATTATTAACGAAAAATCGCTGGAAGATTCCGTAGCTGGAGCTATTTTTAGTTTTAAGGGCTTTCTTTACTTGTTATAGTAGGTTAAAAATTAACCTCTAAACCCGCGACTGCCAACAACGGGTCGGATCTCATACAGGGGAAAACGGAAGGTAGGCTATTTATTTTTACGTTAAAAAGGGCTTCTTAAGATCCCTTTATACAAAGTTTAATGTTGTGAGTAGCTAATTTGGGCCCCATTATATCCCGCAGTATTTTTCTGGGCGTTTGAGGGCACAAATCTACCGCAATGTTAACGTTCTAAACCAGCGCGTTCACAGGATCCCACTAAATGGACTTTAATTTACAGCAATTGAACACTAAATTCCTTCCATTTGGCCTATAAATTAATGTAAATGGGATTTAAAAATCATGTTATTTTTGTGAATTATTTGTGAATATTATTTGGACACTTAGGCTATTTAAAAATGTTAATCATTTATTAAGAAATGGATAGATGTTTAGATCTAGTAATTGAAGTTTGAAATTAGCTACAATTGGGTAACTAACTAATTATATGCTTTAATTTCAGGTCATCCAAGTAAGATTATTTTATATTTGTTTCAGAATGCTTCAATCTATGATAACTGAACATTTCATTCAGTTCTCCTAATTTTTAAGAAAGTTATGTGCTTTTGACTGTCCACGATCACAGCTTTTTTGTTATGTCCATAGAAAATCAATAGGGAACAAGATGCTAATTTCCGAGTATGAAAATGGCCATAACTTTTTAAATACTTGCGATATGAAAGCTAATTAGGTGTCAAATTAAACTTCTTTTTATGCTTTATCTGATGGGATAAATTGCAGGCTTGATTTTTTAAATCTCAAAATGTTGTAACATTGCTACCTGTATATTTGATTTGATTTGGTATTGGGCATAAATATGCAAGGAATTTGCTATTGGTGATAGGTTGGTGGGCACAACACTATGGACAAAACATGAGGTATTCTGACTTCTATGATAAAGATAACTATTTCATAAGCCTTTTTGTTATATTTTTTAAAACATGTGCATCACCACAATTGCATTATAACTAACATGCCGCACTACTGGACAGTAGATAACAGTGATGTTTATTGGGTAATTAAATATCAGGAGTTGAAAGCATAAATTAGCCCAAAATGAAACCGCTGCTATAGAATTAGTGCTTACCTATTCCCTTATGAGAGTCTGGAGGGCAAGAGACGAACTTTAGCACCTCTGCTCGTTTCTCTCGCAAACCCCAGCGGTACAGTATCTCCCCATAACATTTCTTAAAATCATCATATTGTAGTATGTTGGCTGGATCGAGTAGCCTGGAGATAGAGGGAAGACAGGTGAATCTCGTATTCAGAAATCATGCCAAAATTGTGGTAAATGTGTAGACAGATTTTACACTTGTGACATTGTTTGGTTAGATGCTCTCTAGATTTATTTTTTCCCCACAATTAAATTTCCCCACTTCACAGGCATTAGATGAGAGTTGGGCGTGTTTTCCCTGGAAAAGAGGCCAACAAGGGACCCAATAGTGATACAGAACCTCATGACGGTAATAAATAGAATAGATAGTGAGATACTTAACCCCTGCTGAAGTATCTAAGACCAAAGGGATTTGGTTTAAAATAAATAGTAAGATATTTCCAGTCTCGCTTGATGCATCACAATATCGGATGCTCAGACTCCAGCTCAAAAACTCTGACCTGAAGTTTTTTGAGTTATAAGAAATTTCTACAAAGGCTTAGCTATCTAGCTGGTCTCTAATTTTTTTAATAAAAAGTCTAAAACAAAGCTTAAAATAAATATTGGTCATCCTGGCTTGGTTTTATATTGTAACAGGTAAAGTGTGCACAGTAGAGACACAGTGGTGGAGCAGGAAGCATTGTCGCCTCACAACTGAGTGATCCAGGTACAACTGGATGTGGTGTGTCATTTACACATTCTTCCAATTGCTGCATGGGTTTCCTCAGTGCTCCAGATTCCTCCCAAACTCTAAAAATTGTGCTGGAAGATTAGTTAGCTACTATAAATTATCCCTAGTACAGGTGGGTGTTAAGAGAATTGGTGGAAGATAATAATGATGTGAAAGAACATATTGCAAAGAAGAGAGAATACAACTGATGTTATTGTTTTTAAGAGCCAGCATCGATTTAATGGGCTTTAAGATTTTGCATGTTTCAAGGAGAAATAAGAAAACTTACTTTTTGTTCTTTTCATGTTGCTCCTTCTCCCGCTCTTTTGGATCAGCGTAGATATGGTTTCCATAACGATAGTCATCTGGCGACTCATAGCACCAAGAACTGAGGTGTTCTGATTCCCGACCAGCTACAATGGATTGTTAGAACTATTGGTAATGGGTTAACTAGAGACAACAAAATGCCAATCACTAACTGGTTAATATTTGAAAACTGTCAGTATTACTGCCTGAGCATCTTGTATACCTAATAGCTTGGAAAAACACAAGGATCATACTGCAGATATTCATGACACTGCATTGTTGTGTTCAGACATTCAGATTCAGCTCATGCAGGGGATGAAATGGACATCAAGGTATAGGATCAGCACCATCCCATGTATTTCCAGCATTCCTGTTTCTCTTTTTTGTGTGAAATTACAGCATACCCTGCAAGCCCAATTGATGGCCCCAGAATCCAAATTTCCTAAAATACAGATTGTATTAAAAAGCAGAAGTAATACATACTCAAAGAGAGGAAGTGTATGTTGGCATAACACTGCAATATACTGCAGGGTTGGGCAAATAATTCCTCTGGAATATGTAAAAGACTGGGAAATTATATATATATGCTGCGCATAGAATAAGGCGTTCTACAATTTTTTCCAATTAATTTAAGAATAAGGAGTAAGCCATTTAGAACGGAGACGAGGAAACGCTTTTTCTCACAGAGAGTGGTGAGTCTGTGGAATTCTCTACCTCAGAGGGTGGTGGAGGCAGGTTCGCTGAATGCTTTCAAGAGAGAGCTAGATAGGGCTTAAAAATAGACGAGTCAGGGGATATGGGGAGAAGGCAGGAACGGGGTACTGATTGGGAATGATCAGCCATGATCACATTGAATGGTGGAGCTGGCTCGAAGGGCCAAATGGCCTCCTCCTGCACCTATTGTCCATTGAATGCTAGATGATACGATGAAAATGAGATGTGGAGAGAGTACACAGAGTGAAATGCTTTAATTTGTTTTTCTTATTAACATCCATGTAGAAATTCCTTCTATTAATTCATCTTGTTGTTAATGTCTTCCCAGATTCCTTTTCCAACCACTGAGGACTCTTTCAGTTAGGGCTTCTTTACAACCATGCCACCTGCTATTCCATTCTTTCCGAAATGTCTTGCAGAAGTATCTTACCTATGTTCCATCCAGTGGATCCGACAATAGTTTCAGATGTGCTTGAATAGGAACCTGAAGAAGCATAGCCTGACTGAGGGGAAAAAATAATGTTAAAATAATTACAGTAGAACATCACATAGAGCAGGGTAAAGGAACACTAGCACAATTAGTTCATAAAAGTTCAATAGAAACCTGCTGTTGAAGATGAAATGATGTTCAATGCATATGTACCAGATAAACATATGTACCCGATAAACTTGTTCAATGCTACAAATAAACTGATTTTTTAATTCTAAACTCCCTTCATCATTGATAGAAAATAAATGCTTCACTGCTCCCATTCTAACTCAAAGCATATTTTGCCAATATCCCATACTAGTACCCCTCAAACACCAAACCCAAAGCTGTCCTGATATACAGGTTAAACCTCTCTGCCAACATGCTCAAGCAACAGTGATTGGTGATCAGACAAATAAGGAGACTTTTAGTCTGGGAGAAACTGCTCTATGTCGAGGAGTCCAATAGCCTGAAAATATTTACTTGCCCCAAAGCATCCACTGTTCCTGTTCATATCTATGCCGTGTAATTGTTCAATTTCATTGTTCTGGTGTCATACCTGATGCAAATGACCAATAAACTAAGCTCCAGGCAGGCTCAATACAAGCAAACAATATCCAACAGAAGGTTGTTGCACAACAATACATCAGTATCTTGGTCTCTCCATCAGCACATGTGGTTTACATGAGAATTTAATTTAGGATTATTCTAACAATGGCACTGTGACTAGTACAATGGCACTGGCCCCAGTTGTGCCTAATTATATCTATACAGTATTGATTAAAAGTCAAAGCATCTATCATACAGATTCCAGACTATGACACAGTATATGTACACTTACACAATGTAGAAAAGGAGTAGAGATAGAATTGCGCTGGTAAATTTGTGCGCCCATGCTGCCATAGCAGTCCGGAGGCCTGGATTGGGCCTCAAACACACTGCATAGCATTGCTAGAGTCTGAACATCATGTATTGTGCTGTAATGGGTCAGACTGTGGAGAAACACATAATAGTAAACCATCGTAAGAACGAGATCTATTAATTATCAGAACTACATTTAAAATGACCCAGGACTTATTTACAACCCTTACTACTGTCCGGATCAGATGAATAAGGTCAAAGATTAAGTACAGATGAAGACAGGCATTTCCCATGTTTAGCTCATCTACCACTTAAAACTGTAAGAAATATTCAATTACTTTACATTATTAAATTGAGTATCGACTATCCTGATGTACACACATTTAATTTTATTGTTTCAAGATACCCGGCCATCGACACAAATTAAAAATTCTAATAATTAAGATGATTTAAACAAAAGGATAAAACTCTGCATTTTTTCTTTTGTTGTTCTCTCTAAAAAAAAATCCGATCATAGCAATGAAGTAAATATACAGGAGGATGTCAGGGTTAATGTTAAGATGCTAGGCTCATCCAAGGAATCAATGATGATAGAAATTACTGCATAAATATAAGGCAACAGCCACTGCCCGTTTTCTGGACTGTACAGATGCAAGCATCAGCTAAGGACCAAATGGAATCACCTCTATTTTCAAGTCACCACCCACCACCACTTACTATCTAGATTCACACAGCAAGGTGAAACAGAGAGCAGCTACTATTAATGAAACGTCATCCCAGTCTAAATCATCACCATCTGAAGAAAGGGGGCACAATAAAAAATAAGTTTGTCTGAAGCCATTTTACTGAGTAAAACATTTTGGTCATACTATGGGTACACATTATTGTTTCCTTTATGACAATGATTTAAAAACTTCAAAAGCACAGAATTAGTTGTTAACCTCCCTGTGATGCCCTGGCAAATAAAAAGAGACTGAGTGCATGTTTTCTTTCTGTGAAACGGGGACCACATAAAAAAAAAAAGGGCTTGCACAAGCACTTAGTACCATGTGTTCAATACATCTTAAATTACCTGAAATCAGTTTCCAATTGCCTCTTTATTAGACAGTAAGGCTCCATGAGAAATTCATTTGCAACAATGCCTAATTTTATAAAAGTTTCTGAATGGAGGTTATGATATACTGTCTTCCTGCAGAGCTGCAGTTTCTCAACAATTGGGACAGTTCCAGGTCACCCATTCCTAACTTTTTGAGAGTAATTAAGGATGGGCAATAAATTATGGCTTTGCCAAAGATACCTATGTTCCTGATGCAAATGAATCAGTTACAAAAAGGCAGCATACTTCATTCATAGAGTTCTTTAAAAGTATAAAGTTTTTGATTTTTTTTTTGCTTTTATTTTCAAAAGGATTTCTATAAATTCTTACTGCTCAGTGAATGGTTGCAAGCACTTTTCAGGTCATTTTCAGTCTCTGAACACTTGCTCACTTAGCTATTTCTTAATTACAGGTGCTAAATAAAACAAATCTTACAGCGACTCAAGGAGCTGCCTGCCAAATGGATGCCGTGCCCACGGTGTCTCTATGTCAGGATCCGGATGTGGATTGAGAAAGGAGTCTGTCGCAACAGCAGCCAAAGACCACACCTTTAATGTTAAGAAATGAATGAAATTAGTAAGTTACCAAGGAGCAAGAAATAGCAGAGTTGCCTACTGGATTCAACTAGTTCATCAGCCAGTTGCACCAAATTTAAAAATGAACAGACTTGAAGCAATCTAGCACAAAAAGTTTGTAGATTATAAACCTTATGAACTGTCTGAACAAAGGTTCCAACCCGAGATGTCAACTGCAGTTTAAAAATAAATTGAAAAACAAAGATGAAAACAGCAGTTGACATATCGAGTTGGAACTCTTCTTCAAGCTTCCTCCACAGACGCTGCTTGACCCACTGAGTTACTCCAGTATTTTTGTGTCTAACATAGGTCACTACGTCACTTAACAAAATAAAAAGACAATCAGAGCTGATATACAAAGTAGAGACAACAAAAAGGCAAAAGAGAAAAAGTCATCAATAAAGAAGAAATAGAATCAATTTCAATTGATATAAAATGAAGGATCAATCACACATTTTATGATTATTTATGGACCACTTAACAGATTGAAATGGAAGAATGGATTTTGTTCAAAATTTGTTTTTCTGACGAGGCAGATAAAGGGATACGGAAGGAATTTCCATGTATAGAGGGCTATTTTCTAATCCATTTAGGAGTCCAGATATTGGACTTGGCTGCTAGATCTAGCAATAACAAATGCAGAAGAACAGATAAAGGAATCAAGTATAAGAAAACATCTGCATTATAGGACTATAATATAGAAGATAGACACAGAATGCTGGAGTAACTCAATGGATCACGCAACATCTCTGGAGAAAAGGAATATGTGACGTTTCAGGTTTGAACCCTTGCTCAGACTGAATGATAGAGATGGGGAGGGAGAGAAACTGGAGGCAAGAAAAGGCTAGAACAAATCAGGGGCAGCACCAGATGACCTCAGGAACGGTGGAATCCATAATGGCCCATTGTTGGCTGGGGAAGATGTGAGGGATACGATGCAAACAGTGGAACTGGTAGGACGTCTAAGGTGGGAGAGAGGAAGGGGAAGGATTGCAGGAGTTACTTGAAATTAGAGATATCAACGTTCATACCTCTGGGTTGTAAGCAGCCCAGGAAAAATTAGGTGCAGTTCCTCCAATTTGCATGTGGCCTCACACAATGGAGGAAGCCTAGGACCGAAAGGTCAGAATGGGAATAGCAAAGGGAGTTAAAATGTTTGGCATTCAGGAGATCACGGGTCAAGGAGGACTGAGTGCAAGTGTTCAGCAAAACGATCACTACGCTTAGTCTCACCGAGATACAGACCACATCGAGAGCATCAAATACAGTAGATGAGGTTGGAGGAGGCGCAAGTAAATCTGTCTCACCTGAAAGGACTGTCACCCTGGATGGAGTTGAAGGAGGAGATACAAGGCCTGGTGTTGTATCTCCTGCGGTTGCAGGGGAAAGTCCCTGGGGAGGTGGTGGTGTAGAATCGTTCAGCAATAGGGTCAGGAGCAGTGATAACAAAATAGCAAAAATACTAACTAATGATTCTACTTCAATATTTTCCAGCGAGAGTGATTAGGAAGCGGTGACATTGGATGTGACAGATCTTCACTTAAACAAAAAAGGGAAAATCCTAATCGCAGCATTCAAAATCAAAGCCAGAAATACTACTCATATTTACTAATAGTTCAAAGAGATGGAGTGCCAGAGGTAGATAATTAATGTTACAATTGTATTCAGAAAAGAAAATAGAATGAATCCGGGAAGCATATGAAAAAGAAAAAATGGGGGAAAAGATTGTGTAAATTCATTAATACATTATGAGGTGGAATATTTGAACAGGACAATACCTGAACAAGGTCTCTGCGTCCAACTGATAAAGCTGCAGCCGCATTCTTCTGACAAGTATCTTGGATGTCATTCACATTCAGTCTGTAGAGAAAGGTGAAGGTGTGAGAACAATCCAAAGGGATGGGAACATAAAACCTGATTTCTTTGAAATTATTATTTATTGCTAATGGATTGAAAACTCTTGCGTGGTTGCTGTCGCCCTCACATTAATAATGATCAGAGGCCAATCATCAAAGAGGACATCCAATTCCCCTTTACATTCCCACACTGGGCATCGTGTTTCGGTCCTCGGCCCTCTCCAATGTCAGAGTGAGGCCAAACCCAAATTGGAGGAACAGCATCTCATATTTCACTTAGGCAGCTTACAACCCAGTGGTATTAATATTGATTTCTCTAACTTCAAGTAACCCTTGCATCCCCCTCTCTCCATCCCTCCCCTATCCAAGTCGTACCAACTTTAAAGTCGTCTTGTTCAGTCTCATTGTCTATACTCGTTTTCACCTAGGCCACAGCTAACAATGGCCTGTTTCCTTTATCAATGTTACATTTTTGCATATTTGTTCTATATCTCTCTACATCACCATCTATATCTCTCATTTTCCTTTCCCTTACTCTCCATCTGAAGAAGTCTTGACCCGAAACATCACCTATATGCTATCTGACCCACTAAGTTACTCCAGATTTTTGTGTATATCTTCACTGTAAGACATCCTTTGGAATATATCATCAGCTAAATTATTTCCAGTTAATTCATCAATCATTCTCCCTCGTGTGAAAGGTGGTGTCAGACGTTTTTTTTGCTGATGATGTCATAGTGCCCAGCTCCATCAACATCTCGATTTATATTGAAAAAACCCAGGCTTTATATCTTCTGCCTAACGGGAAGAGGGAGAAAAGGAAGTGATGGGTGAAAAAGGTCCTATTATCACCCAACGTGGTCTATCGGTCAGAAAGTTAAGCATCCAGTGGCAGATGGAGGTCCTGGCTTCTGGGGTCCAGGAGTTTGTAGATGAGTTTGGATGGGATTATGGCGTTGAAAACAGAGTTATAGTCAATAAATAAGAGTCTGATTGAGGTGTCCTTGTTACCTAGATGTTCCAAAGATGTATAAGGCCAGGTTTTTGATGATGGGTAAACAGGCAATGAATGAAGGCTGCCTGGGAGGCTGGGGTTAATGTGTGCCATCACCAGTCTCTTGAAGCACTTGATATGGTGAAGTAAATACAATGCACTCACCTTTCCACAATGTAATCAAGATTCTGTTTAGAGTTCTAAACTATATTTTTATGTTAGGTTGACTGGGTTAATGCAAGGTGCTTTGAGACATGCAAAGGTTACAAATGCTTGCAAATCTTTTATTCTCTCTCCAAACTTTTGTCATAGTAAATTCTCAAAACACATCTGAAGGGCCACTGGTGGACGATCTCCATCACTCCCATGGCAGCACTCTATCTTGTTGTCTTACCATAGAGCATCCATTTATTCTGGAGCATTGGTAGTTGGAAAAGTGCTTTTTCTATTGTTGTAATTCTCTTTGAAAGAGTTAGCTGATGGATCAGCCAATGCCAATTTCAGCTCAGCATTCCAGAGGGAAATTGACGACCCTATTCTTAGAACTTTGCAATGGAAGTCTTGATTTTTATATCATTAGTGTAACCCTGCTTTAAAAAAAAAAAAAAGATATCTCTGAAAAGCAGGCAACGAGAAACTCAGCTCAGTTGGTTGTTAGTTAATTCTATTGTAATCAATAGACTTAAATAACTGGCATTGTATATAATCAATGGCAGATCCTTTTGTCCCAGCAAAATAGAGTGGACCTGTAACTCAGGGTTCTTGGAGTTGTGAGATTAGTATGACACTGAGACACCGACGAATGGAAGCAAATCCAGAATGCTTTCTGGTGATCATCTCCCACCCCTGCTCCTCACTCCATAAACATGTACCCGGTAAGTCGTCGTTCTGGGAAAAGATAGTATGCTTGCTGAGGCAATTTGTCAACCTCAAAATCAAGCTTTGAATCATGAAGAAACACAAGGAAAATGTTGACAAACAAATAGGAGTGAAAACACGGCATCTTTCAGACACAACAATACTCTATCAGTTAATATTTATTTTTCATTTATAACCTTTTTTATAAATTCAATCTCAGGATGTAGATGCCTCTGACAAAATCAGCAGCTATTGCTATCCTCAATTGCTCGAGATGATGATGGGAAGTCTAGAAATGTACGTCAGGTTTTTCTAACTGTAAAAGTTCATCCATTGTTGCAATGGTAAATGTGTCTTCAACACTTACATGTATAATTCCCCCAGTGACTTGTGTACTGGCAAAAGACAGGAGATGTCCTGGATGATGACTTTCCCTGCAGCTTTGATTGGACGATTGTTTGCATCGGTTCCTTCTCGCTTTCCTTTCCATCGACGTGATTTCTGGGAATAGGAATAGTTTATCAACACCAATTGCACAATCAATATTTTGGGGGTTAGGCTGGGGCGAATAAGTGACTTTATCCTCGTGTACTAATTAAAATAAAATTATGAAAAATTAAAGTAACTGAAAATTAAACAAGTCTCTGGGCTTTGTGAGTTGTGGGAGTAAAATCAACCTTCAATATTTTAATCAAACCCTGCATGTCATTGGGTTTTATTCTGCAGATTATTTTGTTGGCTATAGGGAAATCTTTAATAAAGTTCACAATCCTGTCTCTAACCTAAATGAAATCTTCACTGTGTTCACTGAGGTACCCATTCTTGGGTTGATAACTGCAGATTGAATGTTTGAAATTCCATGAACTAAATGACCCATTAATAATAAGAGTCCTATAGAACTATCCAAATAAATGCAAAGGTGAGCTGTGCACCTATACAGACTCACTGGCTCAAAGACCATTTGCCAAAATGAAACATTTTGTTCTTGATAGTATTTAGGTAAACTCCATGGTATTTTAAATAGGTCAATGACAAACCAGGGATGCATTTTATGATCTTTTACTCACAAAGCATGAGACACAAATCATTGCTGAAGTATAAAGTGCAATTAAAAGCTTATTATTAGTGCAATGTTTACAGTTATTTGAACCAGATACGGTTTGTATTTTAAACCCAGCGATTCCAATCAATTGCGCTCAAACCAAAATAAGAGATAAACAATGGTGGATAGCACATGAAAAATGATCACGCATGAAGCAATGCATACAAATAAAGTGCCAATTTCCACCAGTAGGGGTTGTATGATATTACCTTTTAGGGTTAAGAACTTGGAGGTTTCATATAAAACATTATTCCACAATAACGGTTCTGCAATGTAAAGCAGCAAGCAAGGACAGTAATCATAATTATTTATCAAACAGTGGTCATTAAAAGAGGGTGCCGTGGAGTTTTGCTACCTGATCTAAGCACGACAGATTATGACTACATGACATGGTCAGGTTGATTTTGAAAAGTATTATGCCTTTGGACTCAGTTAAAATATTTATAAACAAATTGCTGTGGTTAACTTAATTGCAGAGTGGCCATATGTATACTGTGTTCAAGGTCAGGAACTCTATGCATTGACAAGCCAGTAGGGAACACAAAGTAACTGAGATTGAGGGGCAGCTATGTGCCAAGCAGATTGGCAAGGACAATAGGACAAAGACAACTGAAAACTCTTGAACTGCTTCAACCCCAAGTCACAGCAGCAGATCTTTTCTCTAGAGTCTGCATACCAGATTGCAGATGTCAAATCGGTTTGGGTTTCAATAAAATAATGCTCTTAGGACACCCAGATCTTGTTGTACTTCTCGTTTTCCTAACTTGACACCATTCAGATAATAATCTGCCTTCCTGTCCTTGCCACCAAAGTGGATAACCTCACATTTATCCACATTAAACTGCATCTGCCATGCATCTGCCCACTCACCCAACCTGTCCAAGTCACCCTGCATCCTCATAGCAATCTCCTCACAGTTCACACTGCCACCCAGCTTTGTGTCATCTGTAAATTTGCTAATGTTACTTTTAATCCCTTCATCTAAATTATTAATGTATATTGCGAATAGCTGCGGTCCCAGCACTGAGCCTTGCGGTACCCCACTAGTCACTGTCTGCCATTCTGAAAGGGGCCCGTTAGTGCCTACTCTTTGTTTCCTGTCTGCCAACCAATACAGGATGTAAGGCTGATATGAAATTGGAAAATGTCCATGTTCCTACCATTAGGTGGTAGACTACTGTGGCAGAATATAAGGTATTCTTCTTCTAGTTTGCATTGGACCTCACCCTGGCAGTGGAGAAGGGTGAGAAAGAACAGGTCGGTGTGGGAGTGGGAACATATGTTGAAATGGCATGTATCTGGGAGCTCACAATGGCCATTTTTGAAAGAACGCAGATGCTCTGCAAACTTGTCATCCAGTCTGCATTTGGTTTCACTAACGGAGAGGAGACCACTTTAGGTACACCAAATGCAGTAGACAAAATTGTAGGAGGTGCACATGAATCTTTGCCTCAAATGGATGGCTTCTTTACATCCTTGGGATGGTGGTGGAGGAGGTATGAAGATAGGTGTTACAAGTCTTGTGGCTGAAGATTAATAGTAAACCATTGATTTTTCCCCTAACTAAATCATAGACAGTGGTGTAACCCAAATATCAGTGCTGTCTTTAATATATGACATGGTTAATTTCCAATTTGCTGGATGACAATAAAGCTTGGAAGAGCGATGGGCAGCGAGGAAGGCAGCTATAGATTGCAATAAAACAGGGACAGAATGGACATGTAAAATAAAATTGAAAACAGTGAGGTGTAAAGCATTTAGGCAGAAGGAATGTAGAGAAATAATGCATACAAATTGGGGCAATTCTGAAGGGTGTGCAAGAACACATACGAATACATATGTGCACAAATCCTTGAAAAAGGAATGGCATATTGAGGGAGTAATCAATCAAACATAGAGGTTCCTGGGGTTTATAAATAAATGATCAGAGTACTAAAGCAGGAAAGTTATGTCCAGCAGGAGTAAAACACTTTATAAGAACAAGTGGAGAACAGTGAACAATTCTGGTCACATAAATTTTGGTAAGATGTGAAGATAATAGAATGGATGCTTTAATATTTACAAGAGTTGCCCCAGGAATGAATTACGTCAGCATCCTTCTTGGAGTAAGGAAAGCAGAGAGGAAATTTCACAGTGGAGGACAAGGTCATGGCATGTTTAGATTGAGTGAACACTGTAAACACAGGAACTGTTTCCATTAGCAAATGGTTCAGAGGGTAGAGTAAGGGAGAAAGAGCTGAGAAATTGAATTGATGGGAATGCCTATTTGGAACCAGCATGGACACAAATGGCCTTCTATGTCATAGAAATCCTGTGGTTCTCTTATTTAACTTATTCTGGTCATTGTAGGGAAAGGTATGGTATTTTGAAACAATGCACGTATTTTCTTCAGCATAAAATGAATCTACGAGTTGATCACTGTGGAGGGATATTTTTTTTGCAATACTAAACATTATAATCAGTGAATGCTGACGATCAGGTCATGTTTTGTGCCATTTACATGCAAAATAGAGTTGCAGACAATCCAAGGGGCATCGGTTGGCTGAATGCACATAGTCCTTTTCCAGGGTTGAGAAATCAGGATCTAGAGAGCATAAGTTTAACCTGAGAGGGGAATGATTTAATAGGAATCTAAGGAGCATTTGTTTCAAATTTAATAGGAATCTAAGGGGCATTTTTTTCAACCTTTCCTGTGACTACCCACCTACTAAGCAGCTGCTTAGTTTTTCTCTTGCTTATCGGCTCCACCTATCTCCTCCCAGCCTTTGTCTTATCCCTCCCTATCACTTTGGCATATTGGTTATCCTTCCATACATTCTCAGTTCTAATGCAGGTCTCCACCCAAAACATCACCAATCCCTTTTCCTCAACAGATACTGCTTAGTCTGCTGAGTTCTTCCAGCAATATGCTTTTTGTTCTTCAGCCATCCAATTCGGCATAAGGATTTAAGTGGTGGGCTTGAGTAAAAAGCATATTTTACGACAGCAATAATTATTATTATTTGGCTTGCTTAGCGATCAAAAGGTTTAAAAACATTTGTGGAGCTCTTCCATAACCTTTTCACAACAGACACATCAAGAAGGACCCATTTTCTCCATTTGTCTTAGTGACATGCTAATTATACAGCTTCTGCACACAAACTAATGCCCTGAATTTGAATCACTGCCCATGTTCACTAAAGTGCACTTGAAAGAAACATCCACACTTTTTGTTTTTGCAGATACAGGAAGAAAGTTGGTTACCTGAATTAGCAGTGCAAAGAAATGGTCCTGTGGAACAGCACATTCTTACAAAAATTGTACATGGGTTAAAAGCCCAGTTCCCGGTCAGTAGCATGCATTTCATGCAGTTATTTAAGCATGTTAACTATCTAGTGAATTAAGATCATACAAAAAAAAAAACGTTAGTGTGAAAAGCAGGGGCAGTTTTGTATTGTCCAAGAGTGGGATGGCCAGTTACACCTCATCTCAGTCCAATCAAGAGAACAGATACTGATTCACACTGACTAGGAATATCCAATTATCTTGAATTAAGTGGTCTTACTTTGGATAGAAGCTGAGATGCCACAGTTGTCCTTAGCATCCTTTTGATAAAGAAGGGGAGATAATAAATAAAATCACAACAGAGCTAGCTCGTGTGTTGTTAAGTAACTCACAAATGTGGATTTCAATTAAGTACAGAAGCTAGCTCAGGAGAAAAACCCATTATGACTGGATGGTCCCACTAGCATTTACTTTCTGGATTCATTCATTTATGTGCATGGAACCTCCATTGGTTCTAAAGGCCAACCCACATCATGAACCATCCCAGCATGAGGGGGTGGCTTCTGAAGACTAAACAAAAAATATCCAATCATAGTCTGTTTGTAAAAGGAGCTGTTGATGAAAGGACTGTTACTCGACAGAGGGCAACTGGCTATCCCAGAGTCGCAAGGGCACAAACGTCGGATGGTAATGTGCACAGTACCGGGAACTCATTAATGGCTTGAATGGACCAGCGTCGACGGTTGGAGATAGGAGACATCTGCAAGTATGAACATCACCAAAAATAAAAGAGAAACACCAAGAAAACAAACAGAAATTAACTCAATTGGATGAAAACCACGCACACATAAAATAAAATGAAATATACAGAAAAGATTAACTTTATGCGCTCAGTGAGAAGCTGGGTAAATTGTACAATGTGGTTCACTTTCTAATCTATAGACATTCAAGACCCAAGCTGTACAGATAAAAAATGTAAACCAGCATGAAGGTAGGTTCATCAGTCAAATGCTACTTCCAGATTTGCAGTTTCCTTTCACAACATACTGGATGCAGCCACATTTAATTTTCCATTAATAAGTTCCCATAAAGAATGGATGAACATGGAGCAGACAAAACTTCGTCATTGTACAAAATGTATTTACCGCTAACGTTTGTGCTACATCTTTACATCCCACAACCACATCTTTTTCACTCACCCCAGATCACAATGTTCTTGTTAACAAGAATAAAACTGAAGAGACCACTCCACATCATCAATCCTGTATAATCATGGCCTGCATCTTGCGCAAAACTAAAAGAATGACGCACAGATTGGTTCACCGTATGCCTTGACACAAAGTTATTCACCAGAATCATTATTCCCCATCCTTCCCTTATGAAGGGACAGATTTATCAGAAGTGAAAGCAAGGAATTGTATAATCTAGAAAGATTTGTTCTTGGATATTCTCATGGAGTCCAGATACTATGGTATTTCAAACCTTGGCAACCTTGCATCTATATTACCATGCACCATTCCCTCCCAATTGTTGAGTCACCATTCCTTTACACTGAAATCGGACGGCATGGTTGGGAAGTGGGAGAGTTGCTGCCTTACAGCGAATGCAGCGCTGGATTCGATCGCGACTACGGGTGCTGTTTGTACGGAGTTTGTACGTTGTCCCCGTGGCCTGCATGGGTTTTCTCTGAGATCTTCGGTATCCTCCCACACTCCAAAGATGTACAGGTATGTAGGTTAATTGGCTTGGTAAATGTAAAAATTGTCCCTAGTGTATGTAGGATAGTGTTAATATGCGGGGATCGCTGGTCGGCATGGACCCGGTGGATCGAAGGGCCTGTTTCCACACTGTATCTCTAAACTAAACTAAACTAAATCCACCTGGAATAAAAATGGAAGTACTCAAAACATACAAAATGTAGGTTTTTCAATGTCTAGCAGCAAGAAGGAAAGAAATGCCAGGACTGACTCACAACAAAGGAGTGAAAGAACTGACACAAAGAATAAAACCCTTCACCAATCCACTAGTCATAGATGCACCTGTGTACTGTAATCACTTCACAATCATGGGGAGCCAAAGTCTGTCTATACGTTAACCTCATCCTGCCCATTGTGTGCATTATCACTACCAGTTTGAAAAATAGGGTAGACGGAGAAACGAACTGGCAGTTCAAAACAGGACATTCACTGACACTGAGATATTAGCAACAGAATAATATTTCACCACACCCTGTCATATCATGGTCCAACATATCTGTCAGTCTACAACTATGATCAAGCCAGAGGACTAACCTTGATTCAATGTTCAGCATAAAAAAAGTATGGCAGGAGCAGCACCAGATATACATACAATGAGGTAGCAACCTGGTGAAGCAACAATAATGCATGACTATCTGCAAGCTAAGATAGAGCTAAATGGTTCCGCTACAAACAATTCAGATCAAAATTCTGCAGTCCTATTACATCCAGTTGTGAACGATAGCAAACAATTAAATAATTACTGGATTAAAGAGTTGTATGAACATTATCATCCTATTATCTTCAACAAGAAGTGCTGACTTGATGGTCCATACTTTACTTCTAAGGCCTGCACATCACAGGTTTCTGTCTTTGACCAACTTGATTAATTCACTCTATATATTAAGAAATGTCTAAGTGTACAGGGTTCAACATCAGTTGTGTGACTGAACAACAACTTCTCACTCCTGCTTCTGACTTATTTTCAGCCAAATTGTTCCAACAAAATCTTAACACTGGCATCTACTTGACAATGTAGATTTGGCCAACTGTACCCCAAATCCTAAAAGTCGGCCAACTTTCAAGCATCATCAAAATTATGGAAATGTCTCCAATAGTGCTAACATGCAGCACTAAGAATAATAAACTGCTTACTGATCCTCATAATTTGCTCCAGTCCTCATTGCAGCTCTGTTCCAAATATGAGCAAAATTGAATTCCTGAAGCAAGGTCCTTCAGACCCCTGCAGCATGCAACCCAGTGTGACACGAAGGGACTAATAAAAATCAAAGACAACGTTCTTTACTGGCTAAAGGCATTCCTGTAACTCAGCAGGATGATTGTAATGGATGATAATCAACCATAATCAACCGTCATAGTCCCAGTACATCAATGGTGAAGCAGTCTCCTAGGTGCACCCAACTTCAGCAACTTATCTCAATTGTATGATCAGGTGTGTAAAATGCAGTGTTCAATTCCATTCACAATTCCTCAGATAATGAAGCAATCCATTCCTACCTTTGGCTGATATATGACAAGTTAACTTTCAGACATAGAGAAATCCTAAACACTTCTCATGACATTTATTGGCAGTAGGAGCACCAAATCTCCCACCAGTAATATCTACAAAATCATAATCTAACAGAACCTATCTGGAACATAAACATAAATAATGTCACTATCATCTAATTCACTAAAGATTTACAACCATCTACAAGACTCAGAAAGAGTGTGATGAGTTTGACTCAGACATAATGCAAGAAGTTCAAAAAATGAACTACAGATAATTACCAAAACCTCTTCGGCAAACTTCCAGGCCAATTTAGAAGGACAAGCACACAGGGAGTAAAGTTGTTCAAGGTGGCAGATAACAATTTCCCCTTAAGGACAATTGGAAATAGGGATAAAAAATCATGGCCCTGTCATTGCAAGACAGCTCCCATGCATGAATAAAAACACCTTCATTGCTCACTTCACACACACAGCTAGACTTATTTTAATGAATGGTTAACCTTTTTTTCAGCATGGGATGGTGGAGGTATTTTTTTTTAATAAACCCCATGTGATACTGTCAGTATTGAATACTGCACAGCAGATGTTTTTCATGCACTCACATTAGACAGCACATCAGGTTGCTCTGAACAATTAAAAATAGAACCAGATGTCTCCAAATTTCCTCTTCTGGTAATAAAAAGATAACGGAACAGAGAGTGCACCTCATGACTCTCAAGGTGACAAATGCCATACTGGCAACTTTTCTTTCAAATTCAGCATTTCCTCCTTCAAGAATCTCAACATCCTACAGTTCCTCTAGGCTACACTGCAACCATAGTCAATCAGTACAGCAGCGACAGTCATTTGAATGCATAGTCCCATCCTAATAAATTACTGCTGCAGCTGAACACCAAAGTCAGATTTGTAAATTGTCAGCTCTCCAGAACCAAAACACTTCTTCTGTAAACATTTTGGGACTTGAAGATGTCATTCTGCATATGCACAAGCAGGAAGTGGGGATCAAATGAGGAAGCACTGAGACTGTAAACCAAAATCATCCTGACAAGCATGGATATCAAGGTTAAACATTTAAAGTAGGGTTAAGGGGGTTGTCAACCGAGTTTACATAATACAAAAGCAGGTTCTGGGTGTCAGTACAGCAAATGTTGCAAGGGAAAATGAGGTGGTTTTTGTTTTAACGCATTGTGCACGTATAAACAATTTGCAACTAACATGCATCTGCAATCAATATTCTCTTATGTAGGAAAGAATTGCAGATGCTGGTTTAAATCGAAGGTAGACACAAAATGCTGGAATAACTCAGGACAGGCAGCATCTCTGGAGAGAAGGGTCGACCGGAAACGTCGCCCATTCCTTCTCTCCAGAGATGCGGCCAGAGATTTCCCGCTGAGTTACTACAGCATCAATATTCTCTTCCTCTGTTATCATATCAAAGGTTCAGCATTGTATCAGGAAGTCACAAACATATTATTGCAGAGTTAGCATCACATGCATTATTGACAGTAGTGGAAAAGGACTAGTTTTACAAGAGAGGTTCAGAACACAAAATTCGCGCTGATGTAATTTTAAGACAACAGGATATCTAATTTATGGCGAGTGTTGCCTCTGATTTCAATCAAAAGCCACAAAATAAAAAGTCCTCATCTGTAAGAGGAGATTTGTAGCCGGCATGCCATCGACCAAAGCAGCTATTCAGTTTTCAATCTGTTAAATATATAGGACATTGACATGTACCAATAATAGACCATCTGTTGTAATTATTTCTTATACTGGATATATAGTTTTAAATCAATAATTTGTCTATTTTATTCTATCATATCACTTTTCTTAAACCTGGTCTCTTACCCATATAATTGCACGTTGTATGGCAACCGTCTCGCAGAAATATCAAAAAGGATAGTCAAAGAGCCACTGACTGACCATAGTTTAGATGGCAGACAGCAAGGAAACTCTGAGCAACAGAGTAGCCAACTACAGCATCACATAATTCAGCCATGTGACACTGGAAATACCATCATACAGCACACATTAGGTTCCACAATGTGTGAAACTGTTGCTATGCTAGGGGCTTAGCAGTGATTGGTGTCTGAGATAAAGGCAGTGTGATTGATCACAGATAGTGTCATCTACTCACTCGCTCCTTGTAATAGAAGGAACTAATGGACACCAGCTCCTTCTCGCTGCGAGTTGGACTCCCACTATACAACCTCAAATTACTCTGCGATTCTGTTCGGATCTTCATTGGGGTGATTCCTCCACTGTGATATGCGGAGAGTGCTGAGAGTGACCTGAATACAAAGTACAAGATGCTGTAATGCGCAGTATGAATATTAATACATGTTATCATTAACCGAGAGTGCACAGAGATCTTAGTAGGCAGTAGAAGAAACAAGACTGAACAATTACCCATTCTTGGGTTGAAGATAAAGTAATGGAATGAGTTGACAAAGGAGTAAGGCCCAGAAATAAATTGGCACCATTTTATCCCAACATGTGCAATATCCCTCATGCTGCAAGCTCCCTACTGCTTCTGTTTCATGGACAGTAGGCATTAGAGACTGAATTTCATAGTTTGGGACAATTTTACCTCAGTTCCAATGTGAGGAAGTAATCTTTCAAGCAGCATACTACAATACTACATACATCATACTACAGTACTCTTTCAGAATGTTCGCAAGGGACAAGTCCATATTAAGATGTTGGTAAAGTGGGGTACTCCCAGGAGGCAGAAAATCATGCAGACTTCTGAAGAAGAGTGCATGGAAGAAGCTGACTCATTGTGCAAAGGGAATTCATTCACAGATACCCATCTGGCAAGAAGGTCTGAAGAAGGGTTTTGGCCTGAAACGTTGCCTATTTCCTTTGCTCCATAGATGTTGCTGCACCCGCTGAGTTTCTCCAGCATTTTTGTGTACCTACCCATCTAGCAACATGGCTGGAAATTGTCAGGAAGGTAATGTGTAAGAGCAATGGAGCACTATATAATGACTGTACTTTTGGGAACTTTGAATACAACAAGATATCCCTTATGGAGATGAATTCAAAAAACATATTCAAATTGGAAGGTTCTCCGCTTTGACAGTAGGGCACTTGTACCTCCCTGGTAACTTCCTTCTGTGATTGGCATCTCTTTTGTCTGGTGCTTTCCTCTACCTTTTTTTTAAACTCGGTTCCAATCTTATGAACATGAAAATCATGCATTCTGAGCATTTCTGGTCACTTAATTTAGAAGAGAAACCCACTGAAATCACCCAGTGACTGACCTGAGTTTGGGTTAGTATATCTGCAGCTTATTTTGGAGAGTTATACAAACCTCTGCCTAAGATTGTAGAAAAAAAATGCGCCTGACCTGTTAAAACCAATTCAGTTTGAGGTACAGCACCATTAAAAGTTCTTTGAAGAGAGAACAGTGCTAGTCATAACCCAAACCAACATGGCTGAAAATTACATTAGCAGTGAATTACGGTGTACCACAACTGTTGAGCATGCAGGGCACCAGATAAACAGTGTGCAGGTGTATGAAATTCTTGTACCCAAGTAGCTATTAGACTTATTAAGAAAATGGGCTGACTTGGTGTTAACTTGGCTTTTGTCTGCACAATGCCATTTTTTGAGCATTGTACGAATGCGTCGCTAGTCCCAAGAACCTTCTCCCTAATCCCTTGCTTTGCCCCTGCAAAATTATCTTCCTTCACACAACCTGAACAGTTTCACGAAGAATCATACTCAGATATCTGGTTACAGATCCTAAACAAATTACAACAGGTTGATTTTAATCTGCTACATTAAAGCTACAATTTATATTCAAGTAAACAGCTAAAATGTAAACTTGCCATTCATGATATTAATATTCCTTTACCTGGGTGTGGGTTCTGTTGGAGACACTGTTCGATGAAGAGTCATTGGTCTCATGAAGTACACAAGATAACCTAGACAACATAAATTCACTTAAATTCGATTCCATCTGATTTAGACCAACATGCAAACTCAAAATAGGACTAAAATTACATTATTTTATCCTTATTTTGATATATTTCTCCACTTCTATTTGCTTCTCCTTTCCTAGCCTGTTCTGCTATTAGGTCCCACAAAAATTGGCAAACTTCTGGCAACTTGGGCATTCTTTACTAGTCAGTAATCCATCCTTTGCAAATGTAAAAACAAGTTTTGCCATGCTAATAAAGGGGTTAGATTTTCATAGAAACCTTTGCTATGCAAAAACTCTTATAGCAGGAGGTACAGGAAACCCCCAACATTCGCAGGCTATACCAGTTCCTGTGCATGGCAGAAAAATAGAAGCTTGTCCATGTCCTCACAGTAGGGCGACTGCAATTCAGAAGCAAGCTGAGTTGTACAGAACAGAAAAGGGCCCTTTCATCCACTATGTCCATGCCAACCTTTTTGCCCACCTATACGAATTCCATTGGTCTACATTAGGTTCGTAACCTTCAAAGATGCTTATTCAAGTACTTGACAAATGCCTCTGAAATGTAGTGATTATATCCGATTCCATCACCTCTTCTGGAATGAGTTCCACATCCCCTTTAAAAAATAGAAGCTCCTACTCACCTAGGGCGACTGCAATTCAGAAGCAAGCTGAGTTGTACAGAACAGAAAAGGGCCATTTCGTCCACTTACATTAGGTTTGTAACCTTCAAAGTCATGCTTATTCAAGTACTTGTTTCTGATTATATCCGACCCCCCTCTTCTGGAATGTCATGGGAAAGATTCTGATTATCTATACAATCTATCTCCATCAGTTCACCCCTCAGCCTCCTTCGCTCCAGGGATATCAAGCCAACCCTATCGTGTCTTCACCCATCACAAAAGCCTTCTATTCCAGGAAAAATCCAACCGAACCTCATCTGCACTCTCTCCATCACAATCATATCCTCTCTATAGTATGATGACTAAATTAGCACACAATTCTGTAAGTGCGGTCTATACATGTTTTATAACATTCCAGCAGAATCTCCCAACTTTTATGTTCTATGCAATTACCTTAAATGCAAGCATGCCATCTACCATTTTCATCATCCTATCTGCTAGAGAACAGAAACATAGAAAATAGGTGCAGGAGTAGGCCATTTGGCCCTTCGAGCCTGCACCGCCATTCAATATGATCATGGCTGATCATCCAACTCAGTATCACGTACTTGCCTTCTCTCCATCCCCCCTGATCCCCTTAGCCACAAGGGCCACATCTAACTCCCTCTTAAATATAGCCAATGAACTGGCCTCAACTACCTTCTGTGGCAGAGAATTCCAGAGATTCACCACTCTCTGTGTGAATAAAGTTTTTCTCATCTCGGTTTTAAAAAATTTCCCCCTTATCCTTAAACTGTGACCCCCTTGTTCTGGACTTCCCTAACATCGGGAACAATCTTCCTGTATCTGCAGAAGTCTTGAACCCCCACCGTCCTACTTTTCACCACATTCTTATTGCCCTACCATTCACCGTGTATGGGCTACTCCTATTCAACTTCCCAAAAAGCATTTGTTGGGATTAAATTCCATCCGCCAACACTCCGCCCAACCTTCCAGGTGATCTATATTCTGTGGTAGTCTAAGACAACTGTCCTTGCTTTCAACAACACTGACATTATTTGTGCCATCTGTAAAATCACGAATCCTACTTCCTACATTTATATCCAATTTGTTAATACAAACAACAAGGGTTCCGCCCCAATCACTGCGGTATAATATGGGTCTGAGACTCCCAGCTTGTGGACTCATTCCCATTAACGACTCATGTTATTGTTTTTCAAAGACCTTTTCTTCTTAACCTTCATTACGGCAAATGAAAACTACTTTAAATTACAAATTAATTTAAACACTTTGTTATAGTAAGATTATTAAGTAAACGTTCATTAATGGGGGGGGGGAGACTTATACTCAAAAGCTGAAACTGGAAATATCCCAAAGTATGATTACAACACACATGACATAACCG
This sequence comes from Leucoraja erinaceus, assembly GCF_028641065.1. Lineage (NCBI taxonomy): Eukaryota > Metazoa > Chordata > Chondrichthyes > Rajiformes > Rajidae > Leucoraja > Leucoraja erinaceus. The sequence goes on along the minus strand of NC_073393.1, from coordinate 14,954,398 downwards.
TGGCTGGACTATGATTTCCCAGTGCTTCCCTTAAATGCTCACTAACCAGCTCCACAGAAGCGTGCTCCAGAAGTGCGAGGAAAAGGAATGTTTGCATCTTGGTAGGAACCGTACGTGTTAGTGACTCTTGGGAAAGTTGGCAGTGGTGGCGTCACAGAGTTTCCGAGGACAAATGGATTCTGAGAGTTAGCAGAGCCATTGTTGTCCTGATTCTAAAAGTTAAAGAACAAGACAAGTTATGAAGGACATACATTTGTAAAACCTTATCTTGCCATTTCTATTTACCACATAAATGAAAATTGTTATTTCTTCAAATACCTAAACAATCAAAATGATACATCTCCAAAAACATCATTGTACACTCACTGACTGCTATGTTAGTTTCAATGCTATTTATTGAGAGAAGTCATCAGAACTCAATAATATTTCACAAATGTGAATTTCTTTAGGACCTGTCCCACTTATGCGACCTTTACAGGCGACTGCCGGCACCCGTCATAGGTCGCCGAAATTTTCAACATGTTGAAAATTCAGCGGCGACCAGAAAGACGCTACGACTCTTTGGAGACCTCTCACGACCATAGGAGACTTCTCATGACCATACAGGCTGTGGTTTCCTATGGTCGTCTTTCTGATCGCCGCTGAATTTTCAACATTTTCAAAATTTTGGCGACCTATGACAGGTGCCGGCAGTCGCCTGTAAAGGTCGCGTAAGTGGGACAGGCCCTTTAACATTCAAGGCAGCATATGGTCCCGCGATTTAATGCCCTATTCTAAAGACACTAGAAGTAACACCAATATGGACTGTTATTTTGATTTTCAAATGTTCTTTTCCTTTGAAAGCCGAAGGCTCTACTGATGTTGGAGAGGCAAAGATGAATTTCATTAGGAATGTTTGCCTTCTTGAAAAGTGGCACTGAGACATATAAATTATCCATATTTTCCAGCATCTCAATGTTGACTATCATTGTTCGAGGTTGGTGCTGTACATAGAAGGCAGTTTGGTAAAGATGATTGTGCAAGGCCCATTAACTTGTAAGCTCAATTAGAGAAGCACATGACCTTGGAACTCAGCCCACACGTGTGCATAAACGCAAGCATCATTTATACACTGCAGCTAAATTATTGAGTGCTCAAATTTCAAAATCTTGATCCCAGCACTCAGATTATGGAAGCAGTGATCCCCAAGCTCCTGTATGCTTCAGTGACGTGGGCCTCCAGTAGCAAAAATGGCAAGATATTGGAAAGGTCAGATCAACTGATGTTGACTGATTCACCAAGTTCCTTCAGCACTTTATTTTTTGCTCAAGATTCCAGCAACTGCAGTTTCTTGTGCCTCAAGAAGAATAAGACCCCTCTCCAAAGCCAAAATCCCTACATCGAGTTGTATAATGCTTGGTAGCTCTGGAGGGTAGACCACATGTCTGCATAACTGACACCCGAGTCCTGAAACTATACTCCAAAATCCATTGATTTGATAAGATTTCTAAAAGATTTCAATGAAAGTACTTCATGAATGCTCAGTCACCTCAAAATTACAGTAACACCCTCCATAAATTGTGAGGACTTCTAGACCTCAGCTTCTTAAAATGGAGAAGGAACACCTAGAAATCTGCTGCGCATGTTGAACTTCAAATGAAGCAAAAATGGCAGAAGGGTATCATCTCCCACTCAACCAACCCACCCCAGTGCTAAGCAACTCCTAGCCCACCTATGGCATAACACGCAGATTCTCCAGATCCTCTAACATCCCTTCGAGCCCACAGAAATGGAGGAGCAAGTCATCTTCAATCTCCATCTACAATTTTTAAGACAGCACAATGGGTATATATCTTCACAGAACTAGAGTTTGGATTCTGTCTGTGCGGAGCTTGCACATTCTCCACAGTCATCTGCATTCTCCTACAGTTGCAGATTTTTTTCTTTCTGGTCTGACATTTGACATTTCTACCTCTCCAAAACTTCAGACTAATATGTCCTGTTAGGCATCAGCGGATTTCTTTCACGTGACAAATTTCATTTATAAATTACCTTCTCCTTTAGGTGCAGTTTTTACCTGTTTTTGTCACCGATAATGTAAAATTGGGATTTCTATACTATTTCACTGCAATAAAAGTAGCAAGTATTATTGTACATGCACAAGGGAAGAGCAGCAGAAATTCCAGGCAACTGGTAACTAAATGACTTTGGAAATTTTACTTTCCTTTAAAGCTAGATGATAGAATTTTTTCCACCAGCTGTCATTCTTTTGATTCATTATACAAAATAAAATGACTACACTTCACATAACTCAATTAGTACAGTTTTTAAATAGTAGTCCCAATTCAGATGTAAATAAGATTTTTTCATTCTTGTGAAGCTCCATCACATGCTCACATCCATTCTGTTACTTTGCTTTTGAAATTATTGTAGATTTTATCTACCATACAGCAATGAAAAATGATTTGACACAAGGCGTTCTCACCACAATGCCTTCCAGGCTAGACACCAGCTGGCGTAGGCAGGGTTCCAGGCAGCTCTGATTTCGCTTTACTTTCTGAATGGATGTGTCCTTCAGAATCTGTAGTAAACAAAAATTGACAGGCTTATGAAATTTACAATAAAGCAAAAGGACTACACAGATCATGCCTATTATATTCAAGACAAAAACACACGCTACTCCCTTACATGACGTACACACTATTTGACAAGTAATTCCACAAGAGCTACAAAAAACATTAACTGTGATAAATATAAATATAAAGAAAATGAGAGGTACATACAATAAATACTATACAGATGAGATACATAAAAACCACCCACATATTAAATCATCTACAGACCAACTCAATCACTTAAGATTCACATGCAGTAATATACAATTAGCATACACTAGCAAATATTTACAAAAAACATTATCATTTGGTCAACATTTCACATGCAATTAATTATTTCGATTGTTTAGATGCAAAAGCAACTATTTTGTGTGCAGCAAAACCCCAAATAAAGTGATAAAATGTCAAGATAGAGTTAACCAATGAATCTGACAATGGATACCATGTTCTTCATCAACAAATAATCCATCAGAAAAGGATGACAAAACCTCAATTTAACATTGCATCTGAATGATATACAAGAGACAAGGTATACACATTAATTTTCAACATTCTCATAAAGTGTTCTGCACTCGTTTAACATGAGTAGCGGGAGTAGGGAAATCTACAGACAGCCCCTGAAGGAAAAAATAATTGTCGTCAGTGGTCATCTTACCTTAAGGAGTTTAGTCCTCATGCTGGAACTGATGGTGGTGGGATTAATGAACTGGAAGGAAGGGGCAGCATTGTTCGGGTACTGTACTGGAAAAATCACAACCATCTTCACTCGTAGATTACCACAATGCACTGAGACTGTGCAGTTGCGATTTATAGCATCCATCTGTACCACAAAAATCATTGTAACTTTGGTATTAATTCAGCAGCAGAAACAAAGACTAAAATCATAATGCACCAAAAGGCGTTCTGAAGAAATTTAATTTTCAATTATGTCTAAAATTGAAAATATCAGGTTTTAAAGTAAATTTTCTATTAATAAATACGACAAATAAAAGTAACTTGAATAACTCCAAACATAGGAAAACACTGGGCACAACACACATTATTCCATCAAAGTTAATTCCAGAAGACAACTGATAAACAAAAAGGTTATTTGTAATAAAATGGTTGGTAAACCAGTGTGGAGAAGAGAAAGGAGAAAACACCCCACCCCCTTAAATCCAAAATCTGAACTTCTGAACCCAAAATTTAACTCTTAAACATAGAACTGCCCCACATACTTTTTTTTTTAAAGTGGGACAGCTTTAAAAAAGCAAGCAGTGCACATTAATGTCAGTAACAAGTCAGTGTTGATATAACTTCCATTTTTGTTCATGGCTTATCTAAGTGTACAATGCAGGACAAAAAAAAAGCTAAATTCTCAACTTTTTAAAAATAGTTTGATTCTTATTCAATAACATTCTACAAAATATTGCTTGAGAATGGTTTGGGCCTGCAAAGAGCAGAGAAAGTCAACCCAATCACTATTGCAGTTAATCAATGTTTTCAATCATACCTCATCTACCATCACATTGCGGATTTGCAGGTTAACCAAGGAGAATTCTTGTTGCAATGTCTGCGGTAGCCCAAGATAATCTGGTTTAGAACTGATGGTTGCATGATTATGAAAATCTTCCCTCAGTGCTTAAGAAAAGGGATATGGAGAGTTACTGTAGTGCAGGCAATGTTTATAACTGATTAAAGAACCACAAATGGGTAGGTAGAGAACAAGATTGATGATCAACAGCATTGAACACAAGAGATACACACAGATACAACCAAGGCCTGTTGCTTAAAAAGCGAGTTCTGTATCCTGAAAAACGCAAGCAATCATGAGATTTGTCAGTCACTTGTGATAAACATTCTCGGCAACTGTGCTGCTGCATGAAAACAGCCCTGGACACCGGCCCGGAGCAATAGAGCTAGCGCTTCTTCTCCGCGCTGGCTGTAAGCCTGGGCCGCAATTACAAAGCCATGGTTCACGCTAACAAGCACAGAATGGAAAAATCCAATTCGGAATTAATCATGTCATTTGCACAGAGCTGAAACAAAATAGCTGATCAAAACCTCATGTTGCTGAAGGTGCATTGAAAACTCAACCGGTAAAGCAAATAATCATGTGCCCCCTGCCGTAAATGTCACACAGTCAATAATGCAAGCGACCATCTACCCCAATTCAATTACCAAATTAGGGCAAAATAATGATCAATTCTTTTTTTTGAAGGATAAATTTTGGCCAAGACTTTTCTTACTTGGGAGAATTACTTAATTTCCTTATTTTTCTTCAAAGTAGTTTCACACATTACAACTATGAGTTATTACCCCATTTATTTTTGTGATTTATTGCCTGGCTCCACATTTCCCCTTTATCCCCCTTCTTTCCCCTCACTCCTGTCAACTTCCATCCATATCCCCCCCTCTGGCTTTACATTTCACTCTTCTTCTCTCCTTGTCTCTTTTTTACCTCTAACTGTTGTTACTTACTCCACACACCTGCTGATTCCCCCTCCTCACTTGTATCCACCTATCACTTGCCAGGCTTTTGTCCCACCCTATCTCTTTTCCAACTTTCTCTCCCCTTCTCCTTCAGTCAAGCACACAAATGCAATATTAAGTAAAGATCTACATGTAAATCCTGCCATTACAGAAAACCTGACATAACCTATAACCTTTTCAAAACTATAATCTGAACACTTCGCACTCTGGGAAATGCCAATTATTACCTATTGTTAAGGTAAAGAAATGGTTGAAACACGATCACAGTGACAGTTATGACTGGATAAACTCGCACCACTTGATTAAGTAGGAAACCGCTTACCTTGTGTAACTGCATGTCAATTCGCCACATCCTCAGAGTCTGGTCACGTGACCAGGTAACCAACTGATAGTCCTTCACATCTACAGGAAGCAGCAAATCAGAGTTAATAGTTTGCCTCCACATCCATCTAAAATATTAAATTCATCTGTAAGTACCATGAAAAAGAAATAGCAAATAAATCCAAAGGCAGAAAATGAACAGCACAAACATGTTTGTACATGGAGAACACAATGCTTAAAAATCATAAAGCTTTAAAACTGCACATTTAAAATCATTAGAATCACCCCAATGCAAGTTCAAATCTGGAAACTATAAAATAATGTTAGTGCTGCCAGAATATGAATCTATGGATTCATCTAATCTTCAGTTTCTGAGATAATTTTGCTTACATGTTGTTCATTTGAGCGCCTCTTAAGACTGTTTTGCCATAACCTTAAATAGTCCTCTCCAATGACAACCTAATTATACTCTCCGTATTGACTGTGCCTGAACTACTCTGTCAGTGGATCACCAACTTCCTGACAGACAGGAAGCAGCATGTGAGACTGGGAAAGCACATCTCGGACCCGCAGACCCTCAGCATAGAACCATCGCAAGGCTGCGTACTCTCCTCTCTCCTTTACTCTCTCTACACCAACGACTGCACGTCCACAGACTCCTCTGCAAAGCTTCTCGAGTTTGCGGACGATACAACCCTTATTGGACTGATCCAGGATGGGGAGGAATCTGCCTACAGACAGGAAATGACACAGCTGGCGTCTTGGTGTCACTTAGTAACAACCTGAATGCTCTCAAGACAGTAGAATTGAAAGTAGACTTTAGGAGAGCTCCCCCTCATCTCCTCCCACTCACCATCAACAACACCAGTCACATCTATGGAGTCTTTTAAGTTCCTTAGAACCATCATTTCCAAGGACCTTAAATGGGGGGGGGGCACCATCGACTCCAGTCAAAAAGGCACAACAGAGGATGTACTTCCTGCAGCAGCTGAGGAAACATAATCTGCCACAGGCAATGATGGTCCAATTCTATAGGGCCATCGTAAAGTTTGTCATGGTCTCCATCATGGTCTGGTTTGACTCAGCCACCAAGCACAATATCCGGAGGCTGCAGCGAATCGTTCGATCAGTTGAAAAGGGTGTTGGCTGCAACCTTCCCCACATTGACGAACTATACACTGCAAGGGCCAGGAAGCGAGCGGGTAAGATCATCTCTGACCCCTCTCACCCTGGCCATAAACTCTTTGAAGCACTTCCCTCTGGAAGACGACTCTGGACTGTCAAAGCCATCACACAGCCAGACATAAAAACAGCTTTTTCCACGACCAGTAGCACTACTCAATAACAAAAAGTCTGTAGCTTCCTTTTGCTCTGGTATTTTATTTCATTGACATGTTTAAACTATGTTTTATTCTTAATGTTTTAATGTTTTCTGTTTTATTCGTAATTGTTTACTGCATGTCATGTTGTTACTTACAAGCGGAGCAAGGCAAATTCCTAATATGTGTATATACTTGGCCAATAAACTTATTCATTTCATTCATTCAATCATTCATTAAAGGCTTAGAATTTAAGTTCACATCCGATAAATAACAATACTTTTGGTTACAACTATAGTAGTTCTTAAGTATGATGAGAACTTACAAGAAAGAAAATCGATACACATGCTTTAGTTATGACACAACATCAGAAATCTTACTTAGAAGAACAACATCACTCAGAGACTGCTGCTGTCCTTTTATCGGTGCTCCATTGAGAGCATACTAACATACTGTGTATGCGTGTGGTACACCAGCTGCACAGCGGCTCAGAGGAAAGCGCTCCAGAGGGCCATTGACAACGCCCAGAGGATTGTCGGCTGCCCTCTCCTTACCTTGGAGGACTTACACAGTTCCCGCTGCACCAAAAAATCCCAGAGTATCATAAAGGACATTTCCCACCCCGGACACTCCCTGTTTGAACTGTTGCCGTCAGGCAGACGGTACAGATCTACAAGGACAACGACGAACAGACTAAAAAACAGTTTTTACCCCACTGCTATAAAAGCACTAAATGTAGCTGCCAAGGAACGCAGGGACGAGACATACTAAGGAACTGTGGTACACTGTGAAATCGACAGAAGGATGGAGGGTTGGGTGTTTATGCGTGATATTTTTGTGATATTTATTTTAGTTGTTTATCTTTTAATATTTTACCTTGTATGTATCGTTAGCTTTTAGAAATGTTTGAATGGTGCACTGACTGGCTGACATTTTTTAATTTTGTTGTACATGGTTCATGTTACAATGACAATAAAGAAACTATTCTATTCTATTCTATTCTGAAATTACAATAATGAATGAGGAGGGAAAATGAGAAATAAGAGTTCTTCTGAACTGAGGTTATGGAATAAAGACATTTTCTTTGTGTTCAGGCTGACTGTACTATATCCAACCCAAGAGTATTTTCCTAAGTTATAAGAGTGCATGAAATGGAGCAGTGGAGATGAAGGAGATCTATGTTTAGTTGGGGGAACCTACTGCTCACCCAAGACTACACATTAGACAGAGATTCGGCATGTCAAAGAGGATTCTCCTAAACTTCTACAGGTGCACGGTAGGGAGCATTCTGACGATGCAGTGGTCTGGTTCGGCAACTTGAACGTCCAGGAGCAGAAAAGACTACAAAAAGTTGTGACCACTGCCCAGTCCATCATCGGCTTTGACCTCCCCGCCGTCGAAGGGATCTATCATAGTCGCTGTCTCATAAAGGCAGCCAAAATCATCAAAGACCCACACCATCCTGGCCACACATTCATTTCACCATTGCCATCAGGAAGAAGGTACAGGAGCTTGAAAACTGTAACGTCCAGGTTCAGGAACAGCTTCTTCCCTACAGTCATCAGGCTATTAAACATGACAACAAATAAGCTCTGAGCTCTGAACTGCAAAAGTCTATATTATTATAGAACTCTATTTGTTATTTATTGAACTTTTTTTTCTCTTCCCCCGTTATGTACCATGTTTATATATTCACATATTCTGTTGTGCTGCAGCAAGTAGGAATTTCATTGTCCCAACTGGGACATATGACAATAAAACACTCTTGACTCTTGATAGCACAAGAGGAGTGCAGAAATCAAAAGAGAGAAATGGCATCAGCGTACACAAGTTCTGAGAGTCTTTATACAGATTATTTTGCTGTTGGTGGACCCACCAATAAAAGAGAAGGAGAGCAAGAGATGGAAAGTGAGAAAGAAAAAAATTAACAGAGTAAAGAACAAAATGTCAAGTGAATTTTACAGATCAGATATGAACAGATCTCATCTAAGAATTCAGGTTCATTAGATTGTGCCTTGTAGATCTTACCTTCCACCTGTTTACGCCACTGAAATTCTAGTACTACATCATCGTGTCCAACAAAGGTATGGACTGGAACATTTAAATCTAATATGTTCCAGAGCAGAAGGCTGTTCTCACCACGACGTAATTGTGGGACCATCACTGTTACCAAGCCATTGGTGAAAGGCTGCCAAGGATAGAAAGCAATTAATTTGCAAATTTTATTAACCGTAAGTTAATCATAAAAGGAAAACAATGTGCCTTGATTTTGCATACAGAAATCACTTCAGTATCTACATAGTGTAACAGATTGTAAATAAACCATTTGGCAACACTTAATGTTATTCAATTAATCGAACATATTCCTTCCAAAATACACTAATAAGACTTGGATAAAATATCTCTAAGAAACCTATGCCTGATGAATGTAGCACATTGCTCCAAACCGCTACAACATGGCAAGCTGTATTTTCCCCTGTGTTATGAAAGGGATGTATAGGGCCACCACTGATTTTCCAGCACCCTTGGTTCCAGAGCCTTTCTGGATTATCCAATAAATTTACAGTTCACCTGGTTCAATACTTGTTTTACGTGACCGGAAAGATCATTTTGTGCCTAACAGTTTAGTGTTGACTACTGAAATCTAAATCAAGTTCATCAATGTGCTCAATTCACAATTAAAGGAATTATAATCAACATCAAAATTAATAGGGAAGAGGGCAACATGTGACTACCTTTCACCCATTAACTTCAAATTGGGAAAACCCCTTACCGTGTACCGCGCCTTCCACACTGGCACTTGACAAGAGAGGATGTTTAGATACTTCCGCGGTTGGCGGTAATCCCAGAACTAGGGACCAGAAGAGAAAGAAAAATTACTTGTATACTTCCCGCTTAACATGTGGAATAAGAACCAAGGTTTCAAGGTATGAAATCCAGTACTCACCCTGACCGAATTGTCTTGGCTTGATGTAGCAAAGATGTGTTCATTTTCTGGGTGCCAGTCCAGCCCATGGATTTTTGACAAGTGAGCAGCTATATATTCTACCGCTGTGTTAGGTTTCTAGGAAAACGAGAGAGGAGATATTGTCTGAATTTTGTTTTAAGTACCTGATGCAGCTTTAGTACGAGGCAGAAATCTTCAGAAAGCTTTTTACACTTTTCTCCAGCTTCAGAACCTTTCCTCAGTGTTCTCCTCTCTATGCACTGTCTCTGTACTGGGAACGTGATTGATCAGCATACACCATATTTTCCAGTATAAAGGTTTATAGGTTAGTATCAATCTCCTGCTGTATACTTGCACATTTTTTCACCTCATTTAGCATTGATATTTGCTTCTTGTAATCTTTTCTCAACAACAATTTGTAAGTCACATATTTAGTTTGCGGCTTCTTGCCATTCATGCCTCGGAATGCATTTCGTTGTCTCTGTACTGTACACTGACAATGACAATTAAAATTGAATCTGAATCTGAATCTGAATCTGGAATCAGAAGATTCTGAGCTCCATTTTAATTCCACAGACTTGAGCACAAAATCAATGCTGCTACTCCAGAGGATTTCCAAAAAACAAGCTGCAATATTACAGTCAACTTATCTTGAAGGCCTTGAGGTCTCATCCAGCCTCAAAGGTGGATGAGAAAGATCCCCTGGTGTTACATCAAGATGACCAAAGAGATGTAAAAAATATTTATCGTTCAATTAACATTAAAAAGATATCCTGCTAATTATCTTTGATCTGACTTTACTGACATTATCTTGTACTAAATGTTATTCCCTTATGGCGCAATTGTAATCATGTATTGTCTTTCCACTGGCAAGTTAGCATGCAACAAAAGCTTTTCACTGCACCTCGGTGGCAATATGATAAACTGAAATTATTACATTGTAATTGTGGTCCTTATGATGTATAAATTTTCTATGATACAACAGTAACTATACTTAAAAAGTGCTGCATTGATTCTATGATACCTTAAGTTGTGAAAGGTGGTGTGCAATTTTTGTTATTGTTTATTTTGTTATTTCAGTTTATTCAGTTTATTTAGGTATCAACATTTACTGTACAGCCTAATTGACCATGAGGTGGTTGTGGTGAGCTTTCTTGAACTATTGCAGGCTTCCTGGTGAAATGACTCCTATGATGCTGTTGGGTGAGAAGTTTCAGGATTGGGTTCCAGCAACATGGGACTAGACATTAATATTGTTGAGGTCTTGCTGCATGCAGAAATTTGCTGACGAATAAGCGAGTTTGGTATACCGACTGCGCATGCCCAGGTCATGGGTCGCTCACGATAAATACTCTCGGCAGCTGTGCTGCTGCATGGGTGCAGACCTGCGTTTCGTCCGTGGTCTAGGTCGGGCCAGGGTCTACGGTGCTGCAGGCGCTCTTGAGTTGCTGCTGGGCTGTCCCCATCCTCTCCCGAATGTCCTGTCCCTGTCCGGGGGTGACTGGCATGGCCCTGCGCTAGCTGGATTCGGACGGGAGTGGCGACCCAGGCTTTTAGCCAGCGTGGAGAGGGGTGTTTGCTCCAGCTCGGCCCGGTTTACCGGCAGCCCTGGACTGGTGGGACGCCGGCCCGTTGTAGTGGCAGCCCAGGCTTGCGGCCGGCGCAGAGGGGATGCGCTGGCTCCGGCTGAGCTCTGCCTGTCCCGCCGGGTTGACTAATGGCCCTGGAATGACAGGACACCTGCCCGGAGCAATGGAGTTGCCGCTTCTTCTCCGCACTGGCTGTGGGCCTGGGCCGCTGATCCCGTCTGACACCCGTCATCCACAGTACCTTCTGTGAGCCTCCCTCCAATGCCCACTGACACAGCTCATACACCTGTCAGGTATTCACCACCCCTGCCCCCCCCCCATCCCCCCCCCCCCCCCCCCCCCCCCCCCCCCCCCCCCCCCCCCCCCCCCCCCACGGACCTCCCTCTTTCAGATGGAGAATGGTCAGACCTTAGCAGAGGCTTTGCTTCTGTACGACCCCATTCTACCATTTCCAACATTCCTCCTTCTCCCCAGGTACTGCCCCTGTCGGCCTTCCACCCTCTCGGGACCTTTTTATTTTCAACATCAATTGACTTCTCTACTCACCTTATCCACTCCAATCTCACCCCCTCTGGACACAGCCCTTCATTCATTCAGCAATAATTCCGACATTGTTATTAAACCCACCAAGAAGGGACCATACGATCATAAAGTATTAGAGCAGTTTTGGACCATTTATCCTGTCTACTCCGCCATCCATTTCTGGCTGATCTATTTCCCCCTCTCAACCCCATTTTCCCCGCCTTCTCCCCAAAACCCTTGCAGGCTGACCTCCACCGTGCTGAGGCCAGGTGCCTGCTCTTGGATAACTCATCATACCTACCCATTGACCATGTCAAACACACCCTGGCCACATTCTCATTTCACTCCTGCCACTCCTGACAACTAACATCCAGGTTTTCAGGAGCAGCTTCTTCCCGACAACCATCAGACTATTAAACACTACAATCTCCAAATAAGCTTTGAACTACATAGACTTGGAGGCATGTTTTTGCCCTTGGGCTATCATTGCTTGGTTTTTATTTGTATATTAAAAACAGAATAAACGGACTATATTTCTAAACACTATCAGTAACACACAAGCAATTCAAGAAAACTAATAAAAAAAGGGTCCAAATGTTTTTCCAAAATATACCCATGCATGCACACAAGCTTAATTTCTCTCAAGCTCAACAGTACCAATTTAACCTTTTGCACCACTCACCCGTTTGTCCCAGATTCGGACATCTCCATCATGACTAGTTGCCAAGCAATAAGGGTTTTTCTTGTTCCATTTCACCTGAGAGGCTCCAGCTGCATAATGTGGAAAGAAGAAAAAGATAAACTAACTACTTACATAACTAAATTACAAAATATTCTTCTTCACATGCACTCTTTAACCCAACATGCCAAAATGTTCTTCCTTAACGTAGTACAACAACCATTTCACCAACCTTACACAGACCAGCCACTGTACAGCGACATTCAATGATGAAAATATCTTACAGGATTTTTCTCACACTGCTTATCTGATGTCAAGATGTCTGCCTAACTAATCACTTAGGGAATACAAACATCTTTCTTGCTCTAATAATCAATAATTGTACCAATTTCAACCAAATGTTGGTGTCCAATATCTCTCACTTTGTAAACATGGTATCCCTCCCAGTTGAATGTCATTTCAAGTCCCAGACCCATTCCCACACTGATCTGTTAATTCTCAGCCTTCTACTCTGCCAGGGCAAAGCCAACGCAAACTTAAAGAACACCTCATATTTTGCCTGGGTACATCCAATGATATGAACATTGAATTTTAAAACTTCAGTTAACCCATACCCCCTCAGTTCCCCCTCCCTGTATTTTTCCATACCCCCACTCAATCACCCATTTTGTCCTCCGCCCACACCAATCTCCTATTTCCTCCCCATCTGGTTCCAGCTACCCAACAGCCCCCTCTCATCTGGTTTCACATATCATCGTTTTTACTCATTAAAGTCCAGCACAAGCACCACTTGTGCTGTTACTTATCACCTTCCAGCCTCAACCTGTACCTTCACTCTCCCCGCCCCACAGCTGGCACCTTCTACCTTTTTTTCTTATCTGTTTCCACCCACAATCTCCAGCTTCTGGCCAGAATGAATGAATGAATAAGTTTGTTGGCTAAATATTCACATACAAGGGATTTGCCTTGGTGCTCCACCCACAAGTGACGATATGACATACGGTGACAGTTACATGATAGATATAACACTAACATTAATAATATAACACCATTGATCAAACATGTGAATGAAATAAAATACCAGAGCAAAAGGAGGCTACAGACTTTTGGTTATTGAGTAGAGCTACTACTCGTGGAAAAAAGCTGTTTTTATGTCTGGCTGTAGCAGCTTTGACAGTCTGGAGTCACCTTCCAGAGGGAAGAGATTTAAAGAGTTTGTGGCCAGGGTGAGAGGGGTCAGAGATGATCTGGCCCTTGTAGTGTACAGTTCGTCAATGGAGGGAAGGTTGCAGCCAATAACCTTCTCAGCTGATCGGACGATTCGCTGCAGCCTCCCGGGTGTTGTGCTTGGTGGTTGAGCCAAACCAGACCATGATGGAGATGGCGAGTACAGACTCTACGACGGCCGTATAGAATTGGACCATCATTCACTGTGGCAGATTGTGCTTCCTCAGCTGCCGCAGGAAGTACATCCTCTGTTGCGCCTTTTTGACTGTGGAGTCAATGGTCGCCCCCCACTTAAGGTCTTTGGAGATGATGGTTCTCAGGAACTTAAAAGACTCCACAGATGTGACTGTGATGTTGTTGATAGTGAGTGGGGTGAGGGGAGGGGGAGCTCTCCTAAAGTCTACAATCAATTCCACTGTCTTAAGAGCATTGAGCTCCAGGTTGTTGCAATGGCACCAGGACGCCAGCTATGACACTTCCTGTCTGTAGGCAGCTTCCTCCCCATCCTGGATCAATCCAATCGGTGTTGTGTCGTCCCCAAACTTGAGAAGCTTGACAGAGGAGTCAGTGGAGGTGCAGTCACTGGTGTAGAAAATGTAGAGGAGAGGGGAGAGTACGCAGCCTTGCGCAGCTCCTATGCTGAGGGTTTGCGGGTCCGAGATGTGCTGTCCCAGCCTCACATGCTGCTTCCTGTCTGTCAGGAAGCTGGTGATCCACCGACAGAGGGGTTCAGGCACAGTCAACTCGAAGTTTGGAGTGTAGTAGCTCTGGCACAATGGTGTTGAATGCAGAGCTGGAGGATGAAGTGCAGGCCCAGGTCATCCACAGATCTATTGGCCCGATATGCAAACTGCAGAGGGTCCAGTAGGGGGTTTGTGATATTTTTCAGCTTGGCCAGCACAAGCTTTTCAAGGTTCTTCATGACTACAGAGGTCAGTTTGACAGGCCTGTAGTCATTAAGACCAGTAATTCTTGCCTTTTTTGGTACAGGGACAAGAGTGGAGGGTACACAAAAATGCTGGAGAAACTCAGCGGGTGCAGCAGCATCTATGGAACGAAGGAAAAATGGACAAGAGTGGAGACTTTGAAGCAGGCAGGGGCAGTACAGGTTTGCAGGGACTGGTTAAAAATGTCTGTGTAAACCGGTGCCAGTTGTTCGGCTCAGAGCATGAGAGTAGAGGGGGAAACATTGTCTGGTGCTGGAGATTTCTCCACCTCCTCTATTTTTATAGTTGAAAAAATGAAGTGATTTTTGCAGCACAGAGGGGGTGGGTAATTGGGTGTGGAGTGGTGGGTAATTGGGTGTGAAGTGGTGATTGGATAGGGGTGCTTGGGAAAGAGTCCAGTCTTTTCAGACTGGAGTCTTGCTTTAAGTATGTGTGAAATGGTGAATGGGGAGGTGTGGGTGTGGAAGGGCCCCGGCTTTGCACTGTCAGGCTGTGAATGGGTGTGAAGTGTTGCTTGGGGTGGGAAAGGGTCCAGCCTTTTCAGACTGGAGCCTTTCTTTAAATAGGTGTGAAGTGGTGAATGGGGAGGTGTGGGTGCAGAAGGGGCCATTCTTTGCAGACTAGGAGGTACACACAAATGCTGGAGAAACTCAGCGGGTGCAGCAGCATCTATGGAGCGAAGGAAATAGACAACGTTTCAGGCCGAAACCCTTCTTCAGACTTTGCAGACTGGGGTCTGGTTGTATTTGTTGGGGAGGAGGGGAGGGGTTACCAGGGTTACGGTTCTGCTTGTCAAATCTGCAGTAGAACTCATTCAGGTCTTTGGTCAGCTGACGATTGTCCAAAGAGCGGGGGGCTTTCCTCTTGTAGCTGGTGATTTCTTACAAGCCCTTCCAAACTAGCTCCTCAACTTTTCTGAGTACCTTTCCTTGGCAGCTCTGTTTCCTCTTCTCAGCTTGTACTTGGCCTAACTGTAGAGGTCTGCATCCCCGCTCCTGTAGGCCTCCTCTTTAGACTGTCAGAGCTGTCTGAGTTCTGCAGTAAACCAGGGCTTATCGTTGTTGAACCAGGTCCTCCTAGTTGGAATGCAAATGTCCTCACAAAAGCTGACATATGATGATACAGTGTCTGTATACTCATCGAGGCTTGTGGTTGCTTCCCTGAACACATTCCAATCCATGCAGTCAAAGCAGGATTGTAGGTTCTCAATGCCCTCGCTTGCCCTCGTTGTTCTGACCACAGGCGTAGCAGATTTTAGATTCTGCCTGTGGGTCGGAATAAGGTGAACTAGACAATGATCAGAGACCCAGACCCGCCCGGGGAACAGAGCGATATGCGTTCTTGATTGGGTGCGGAAATTTCCTTCGCTCCATAGATGTTGCCGCACCCGCTGAGTTTCTCCACCACTTTTGTCTACCTTTGATTTTCCAGCATCTGCAGTTCCTTCTTGAACATGCGTTCTTGATTGACGTGTAACAGTGGTCAAGTGTTCTCTCCCCTCTGGTGGGGCAGGTAATCTGAAGTCTGTACTTTGGAAGGTCACAGCTGAGGTTAGCTTTGTTAAAGTCCCCCAAAACAATGACCATGGAGTCCGGGAAGTCACTCTCGACCCTCATTACCTGGTCAGCGAGTTGCGTTAAATTCCCTCGGAGAGTAGAAGGGTTTACAGTTTATAAAGAAGGATTCTAGGTTGGGAGAGCGGAAATTTGACAGTACCGTGATGTCGTTGCACCAGTCCTGGTTGGTATAGAAGCATATTCCACCGCCTCTTGATTTCCCTGCTGCCTCCACTTCGCGGTCCACTCGGTGAAGTTGGAAGCCAGCCAGTTGCAGCGCGCTGTCTGGGGTTGACTCACACAGCCAGGTCTCAGTGAAACACAGGGCAGCAGCTCGAGAGAAGTCCTTGTTTGTCCGGCGCAGGAGTGGCAGTTCGTCCACTTTGTCATTGAGAACAGACGTTTGCCAAGAATATGCTCGGGAGTGGTGGGCGTGATCCTCGTCGCCAGAGTCGGGTGAGTGCTTCCCATGGGTCCTCCTCCGTCTCAAGACCTTGAACGCAGCCACAGCCCCGCCGACTAGTATCTCCAAATAATCCAGCGAGTGAGAGAAATCCGGAACGATGTTTGGAGGTACTGTATGTCCGATGTTTATGAGTACCTCTCTCGTGAAAGTAATCTTTGTAGGGTTTTCACAGACGAGCAAACACATACAAAACAGCAAGGAGCATTTCACCGTGGCAGTCATCATTGGCGCCAGCAGTAGCAGCTACACTGCAAGCAATCCCAACCTGGCACCAGTGGACAGTCCTCCCTCACTCTAGATAGGTCCACAAATCACCTGCCAGTCCCCGCCTCACCCTTCCCCTCTCCCCTTTATACTGGGTGTGCTCCCTCTATGCTCTCATTCTTGATGCATGTCAACCACTCCATTCCCTCCAGACACTGTCTAATCTGCTGAATTCCTCCAGCAGTTTTATTTGCTCCAGATTCATGTATCTGCAGTCTCTTGTGTCTCCATCCTGTTAGTGCATCCATGCAGAATACTCACCTACAGCTGACAATGATACCGATGGTTTTCGTGTATCTCTAAAGAGAGAAAAATATTTTGTTATGGGAATTCCATCCATAAGTGAACAGTAATTGTTTAACTCAAGATTCATAATTACAAATCTTAACTTTACAACGATGCTACATTATGTCCACATCTGCCAAGAATACCATGAATGAGCTCAAACAAATTACAAATTGATAATAATAAAGTAACGATTTGCATTTATATAGCACCTTCATCATAGCAAAAGATCTCAAAAGGCATCACAGTAACAGAATCAAACAAAATTTAAATCCATGGAGCTGTCATGACAAGGGAACCATAACCTGAGCCAAAAGGCAGATTTTAAGAATGTATGGATTTTCACTTGGGCAGAATTTCAATGCTCTCAAATCAATTCTGCTGTTAAACAAGATTATAGTTGTTACATCAGCCTCTGCCACCCAATAGATCAACAGATCCCAGTATACATTTCTCATGTTCGCCACATTGCTAGAGTCTCATTGCTTGAGTACTAGCAATCTGATTAGACAATAGACAATAGGTGCAGGAGTAGGCCATTCGGCCCTTCAAGCCAGAACCAGCTGAGGGAGGCAGGGGAGTGCTGGAATCTTACATTTGGGAATGGCTTCAGTTCCGTTGGAGGAGACGGGTGCATAGTGGAATATTGGGTTGGGGGATCACACCATTGGGGGAGCAGACCCAACGGGTCTACACTTGGTCTAGTTATATATTAAAACTGTGTGGCTGCAGCCTGCCGCCTGGCGTCCGGCTGCCTTTCTGCCTTTTGATTCGTTCCAATGCCCAATACTCGCAGATGTCCAATCAGAATGGATCCATTTACATGGACGGCTGCTCCTTCCTATCAGCTTCCAACACACTTCAAAACTAAGTTGCAAGACAGGAACACTCTGAACTTTTCACCTCAATGGGATATCACAGCAAGTGCTTCAACAGGAGGGGGAGGGCCAATTGGTATTGCAATTGGAACTGCTGCAGCAGGCAGGGGAGGTGAAATTGGAATTTTTTTTAAATCCACTGCTGAGGGAGGCAGGGGAGTGCTGGAATCTTACATTTGGGAACGGGTTCAGTTCCGTTGGAGGAGACGGGTGCATGGTGAAATATTGGCTTTCTGAAAGTCCAGGTACACTACATCCACTGGCTCTCCCTTGTTCATTTTCCTAGTTAAACCCTCAAAAAATTCCAAAAGATTAGTCAGGCATGATTTCCCCTTCATAAATCCATGCTGACTTGGACCAATCCTGTTACTGCTATCCAAATGTGTCGCTATTTCATCTTTTATAATTGTTTTATTCCAAACTACTTTTGAACAATACATTGCTTAGAATACCACTTTGTGAGTGAATAAATACACCCAACACTGAGCAGAACAGAACAGTTTCCCCATATGCGCTCATAATTCAGAACACGAAAAGTGTTTCCATTTTTTCTGATACTTTTATACTTCCAAAGCTCTGGACTTACTTGACATCCCAAATGTAGATGTAGGTGTCAACAGAACTTGTAACAAGCAACTCGGGTTCAAACCATGACCACTCCAAATCACTGCAAACAAAATGAATTAAAGATTAAAAAAAAGAAAATGCAGACTTCTATTTCTAATGCTCTAAAAAAGTGAAATTTAGAGAAAGAAGAATATCTACATGCTGGCAAACAGGTTCCACAGGACAGTAAGAATACAATTCAAAGATAATTTATTTTGGTTACCTTTTTACATCAGGGAAATTATCCCTCACACTTCTCTGCTTTTAATGTTACTGACCAGGAGGATCCTAGAATGGGAGATCTTGTTCCATATACTTTACTGACATATGTACATAAGTTCACATGCCATATGCTACAATCTATAAATAGTCTAATCTTCATCCCAAATCATGCAAATTGTCCTACACAAACACAAATATGACAGGGCAATAGTCTTTGACTCCATTTTTAAATCCTTTATCAAAGATTGCTCAAGGCCCAGACCTTGAGTTCAGGAGATAAGGGTTAGTTGAAAAAAACGAAATAGAAACTCTTTAACGTTGAAAAATGTTAAAGACACCATATCAGTTACCCAGGAGCCAAAATAAAAGCATAAAATAATTGAACCAAGCAACCAGCTGCTAATTATTGCTGATAATATCTGGAAATTAAGCCGGCATTTTATATCTACTCAGGCTGTGGACATAATTTTAAATAAAATACCTTATAACACGGGTATGACCCTGCAGTGAAGTGTGGATCTCGCCATTTCCATCAAGCCATTTGTATAGGTCCACCCGTTGGTTACACTGAAACAAACATCCAGACGTCACCTCACTTAAACTACAAGATGTTTATACTCAAAACGCTGGCTCAGCCAACAGAGGCGGCGTTAGAACCAGTCTTTCACTAGAATCTGTGCTCAACAGATTATAGCCATTTCTTTCAATATTTTATTTAAATGACCATTAACTTTTTAATCACATATTACGATTGATGCATTGGAAATCAGAGCATAGTTTTATTGCTCACACTTAAAAGATTTTCTGAGTCTTTCCCAGCTGTGATGAAAGATATGAATCTAGAATACAATTTCTAGACTCATGGACAAAATTTATTATTCACACAATTATTCACACGCACGCTTAACCATACCATTATCTCCTTGTTTTTTCATACTGTGCACAAATCCCTGGCCTATCTGTTGTCAGCGCAGATTAACTGAAACGGTATCATTTGTGAAAGACAATGAGTAAAAGCCACAGCTGCTGAAACACTAGCCAGGAAGGGGGAAGAGAGAACCCCAGCATGGTTTTAAATTAAAATGTAAATCCAATTAAGCCAAGGACAAGGATTATAATATTCAAACAATTACACAAACCTCATATTTTAGCAACCGTGTGGATTTAACTGCAAAGGCCAAATTTTTAAAGGATCAGAAACCCAGCAGTGAAGCTGCAACTGACATTTATTTTCATAAAGCTTCTGTGGCACACAGGGGAATTCCACCATTAGGTCCTTCTACAATCTACGATTTTTAATGAAATTGCCTAACTACGTCACTTCATCTTTACCCACCATCCAGACATCAGCCTCCATCCCTATGATTACATTTCAGAAACCTATTGATTTTTTCTTCTCTCTCAGACGAATTACAGTGGCTTGCAAAAGTCTTCATACCCCTTGAACTTTTCCACATTTTGTCACGTTACAACCACAAATGTAAATGTATTTTATTGGGATTTTATGTGATAGACCAACACAAAGTGGCGCATAATTGTGAAGTGGCAGGAAAATGATACATGGTTTTCAAAGTTTTTTACAAATAAAAAAACTGAAAAGTGTGACGTGCAAAAGTATTCAGCCCCCTTTACTCTGATACCCCTAAATAAAATCCAGTGCAACCAATTGCCTTCAGAAGTCACCTAATTAGTAAATAGAGTCCACTTGTGTGTAATCTAATCTCAGAATAAATACAGCTGTTCTGTGAAGGCCTCAGAGGTTTGTTAGAGAACATTAGTGAACAAACAGCATCATGAAGCCCAAGGAACACACCAGACAGGTCAGGGATAAAGTTGTGGAGAAGTTTAAAGCAGGGTTAGGTTATAAAAAAATATCCCAAGCTTTGAACATCTCACGGAGCACTGTTCAATCCATCATCCGAAAATGGAAAGAGTATGGCACAACTGCAAACCTACCAAGACATGGCCGTCCACCTAAACTGACAGGCCGGGCAAGGAGAGCATTGATCAGAGAAGCAGCCAAGGTAACTCTGGAGAAGCTGCAGAGATCCACAGCTCAGGTGGGAGAATCTGTCCACAGGACAACTATTAGTCGTGCACTCCACAAATCGGGCCTTTATGGAAGAGTGGCAAGAAGAAAGCCATTGTTGGAAAAAAAAGCCATAAGAAGTCCCGTTTGCAGTTTGCCACAAGCCATGTGGGGGACACAGCAAACATATAGAGGAAGGTGCTCTGGTCAGATGAGACCAAAATTGAAGTTTTTGGCCTAAATGCAAAACGCTATGTGTGGCGGAAAACTAACACTGCACATCACCCTGAACACACCATCCCCACTGTGAAACATGATGGTGGCAGCATCTTCTTGTTCTTGGTTACTTGGTCCTCCAAAATATTCCAACTGGAATTTAAACTGGAGATGGTGAAGGGAGGGGATGTGGGGATGCTTTCCTTCAGCAGGGACAGGGAAGCTGGTCAGAGTTGATGGGAAGATGGATGGAAATACAGGGCAATCTTGGAAGAAAACCTGTTAGACTTGAGACTGGGGCGGAGGTTCACCATCCAGCAGGACAACGACCCTAAACATACAGCCAGAGCTACAATGCAATGGTTTAGATCAAAGCATATTAATGTGTTAGAATGGCCCAGTCAAAGTCCAGACCTAAATCCAATTGAGAATCTCTGGCAAGACTTGAAAATTGCTGTTCACAGACACTCTCCATCCAATCTGACAGCATGAGCTATTTTGCAAAGAAGAATGGGCAAAAATTTCAGTCTCTATATGTGCAAAGCTGGTAGAGACATACCCCAAAAGACTTGCAGCTGTAATCGCAGCGAAAGGTGGTTCTACAAAGTATTGACTCAGGGGGGCTGAATATTTTTGCATGCCACACTTTTCAGTTTTTTATTTGTAAAAAAATTTGAAAACCATGTATCATTTTCCTTCCACGTCACAATTATGCACCACTTTGTGTTGGTCTATCATATAAAATCCCAATAGAATACATTTACGTTTGTGGTTGTAACGTGACAAAATATGGAAAAGTTCAAGGTGTATGAAAACTTTTGCAAGCCACTGTATATACCCCTCCCAATAATTCAGCCCAATCTCCTTGTGATGTACACCTTCCACTTCATTCTCCTACTTGGCTTCAACCAAAGGTTTTTGCAAATGACAATTTGCTAGTCTCCTCAATCAACCCAAATGCCAGGTGAAAAATTAACGGCAAAATTAAGAATTAAAAATTATGGGCAAAAATCGAGATCCCCATCAAATTTAGACTTGCATTCTTCAGCGCATTCAACCTAATTCCAACCTCATAAATACTTAGTCAAATGACATTTGATCTAAGACCCCCTGCTGTGGTAAGATGCAAGTTTCCCTACAAGCTTCAGCAAACATTGATTTAAAAAAGAATTACCCCATGAATGTGACACCAGAATGAGCAGGTACAAGAGATATAAGTGTCAAATGGTATAATGCAATAGTGATCATTTTAACGGGCTAAATGAATGTAGCACAAAAACACAAAATAAATGTTATCAGTTTTGAATATCCACTTCACTAATGGCACAGCTTTGTTATTGGACCACATACTAGGGAAACTAGACAAAAGCCATTTTGCTCGTGCACAGCAATAACATTTACAAAAATTCTTCCACCTTCTCTCAAACCTCCATAGCCCCCAATTAATGAACATGGCAAAAAAAAGTTATTTTACAAATAGAGAACATAACATTAGTCCCTCTCTGTTATAAGGCTTGAAGATGGACGAAAGTACCTTTGTATTATCTAGCCAATAATTCTGCAGAAAATATTTTGGAAAGCCTAATTGTATGAACTCAATTAAATATAAGAACAGATGAAAAGCCACAACTTGAACATGGAAACTATGACCCTGCTATTTTCTTTTTGAAAGAATAATTGTTTAGTTATAATTATTCTCTTTATATATAATCCTGTAAGTGCCTCGTTCACATATCACCCTGCAAATCATTAAATCATCTTAAAAATTACTTCTGACATCAACTTCCACTGCTTAGTCTTATGGACTCTTAGACATCCCGACAACATTAAGCAAAAAAAGCTTCCTATTTCTCCTTTTCTGTTTTCTTTCTCCATAATCTGGTTACTGATCCATTTATCAAAAGTAGTTTTTTTCAGTGTAAGTCTCGTTTGCCATAAAATATTTATTAGATCATCCTTTAAACTTCATTATTCTAATATGGGGAACTAGAATATTTTTTAGCTCACTTAATAATGAAGTTCTCAACAATGTAAAACCCTGGTAAATCTGCACATTTTCTAAAACCTTTATATCTTCCCTGAATTGAGTGGCTGAAAATGACTCCATCAGCTGAGACCTAAACACTAGTTCGTAAAGGTCCAGCATAATTTGTTCTATATTCTATGCTTCTGCAGATAAATCAATGACTCACAAGATTTTTAACCAACCTAATTGTATAATTGTGTCTGCTCATTTCACCATCCAGTTTATGTCTACTACAATTATTCCCATCACCGTCTTTTAGGCTAGCAAACATACATGGTATTCTCAGATCTTCAGCAACTTGTTTAGCATTTAAAGCATTTCTAATTAAAAAAATCCCATCCTTTCGTTTTAGTTTTAACATTGGTAAGATAGCGATTTTTTTAATTTACAATCCACATTCGTTTTTCCATTTCCAAAGAGCTAAATGCAACATTTTACTTACTGAAGCTGCAAAGTAATGAGAGGAGGTCTCATGTGGGTTCCACTGCACAGCCCCAATGTCCCACTTACTCTGCCTTGCAATCTTTTTTGGTACTTCTGAAGGAGCATCTAAATTTATAACATATAAGAAGCGGCGCCTGTGAAGGAATAAACATTCCCACTGATGAACCAATATATCCACAAATGGTAACCTCATGCACACCACTAGCAACCATCCCTATCCTCTCACCCATTATTATAATAGAAACCGTTCACGTATTCTAGGAAACATAACTGTGCAAAGGCAGTTTAAATTATATATATATATATATACTCCCACTCTGAAGGAAAACTTTAGCTGGCAAGAGTTAACATTGAGCCATAATAGGCAACGAGCCATATCCTGTTCTTGTGGAATTGTGGTTTTGGCTTTCTCAAACATTGCTCAGTTATCCCATATTATAAAGCTCACCAGATGTCAAGTAATTCTCAACAGCAAGCAGCAAAAGTAAAACCCCACACTGTGGTTGCTTCTGAGTTGTAATGATTGCAAGGACTGCTGTGGATTGCCCACCTGGAAAAAGTTCCAGTTTAGTACAAGTCCCGGCCACACAACCGCTAAAGTTCAGCATATTTTGGCCAAGAAGATTTAATCGCAATCAAGCGGCGATTTCAGTCCTGACCTCCTGTGCTGCCTGTACGGAGTTGGTATGTATGTATGAGGGAACTGCAGATGCTGGTTTAAACCAAAGATAGACACAAAATGCTGGAGTAACTAAACGGGACAGGAAGTATCTCTGGAGAGAAATAATGGCTGACATTTTGGGTTGAGATTGAGTCTGAAGAAGGGTCTCGACCCAAAACGTCGCACATTCCTTCTCTCCAGAGATGCTGCCTGTCCCGCTGAGTTACTCCAGCATTTTGTGTCTATCTTGGAGTTGGTACATTCTCCATATGATCACGCAAATGACCCCAGGACATACCACCAACAATGTGTTGGTTGTTAGGTTAATTTACGAGTGTAAATTCCCCCTAATGGGTGCAAAGCCAGGGGGGATGATAATAGGCATGCATTACAAGAGAAAGATAAATACAGGTATAAAAGGAGGAAAAGGAAAATGTAATTGTAATTGTAAATCTTTATTGTCATTTCCTGAGTATTCGCATACTCAGAGGAAACAAAAAAACGTTTCTCAACCAGTGTCCATTCAGTTTTCGTTACAAAATAAATAGCAATTAAAATTCAAATGGAACCCATAAAGCTGTTTACATTCAATTACTACCCATTCCTGCAGGTCTGCTTACCCTGAGAGCACCGCAAGTTGACCATGGCAGTTCACAGACATTGCAGTTGCCTGAAGCACAAAAAAAATAAATTAACATTTTGAACAGATTAGAATTAGAATTAGATCCTTTATTTGTCATTCAGACCGTGTCGTTACCTGCAGCCATACATACAATAATAAACAACAGAACAGACAGTAAACACAAATTAACATCCACCACAGTGAGGCCACCAAGCACCTCCTCACTGTGATGGAGGCAAAAATCTTAGGGCTGCTGTCTCTTCCCTCCTCTTCTCCCTCTGTGCTGAGGCAATACCCCACGGGCGATGGTAAGTCAGTCCCGCGGCTCACCGAGCTCTGCGAACAGGCCGGTTCAAACACCGCAGCCCGGGGTGGTCAAAGCTGCCGCCCTCCAGTCCAGCGGACGCAGCTGTTGACGATGTCGTACACTGGCCCGCGGCCAAACCCCGGACTCAGGCCGCCGCCGTCAGAACGCTGTCTCAGCCACCGGAGCACCGTTCCAGCCCCGAGCCCGATGTGCAACAAACAAGAACCTGATGTACCACACTTATAAAGCATCCGTTTTCAAGATTAATTCAACATTATTGTCTATTGCTCTGCACAATCCCAACCTACAAACTACCTGGCCGGCTAATTTCAACACAAAACTTGCATTTATTTGGACCTTTTCACAGCTTTAAGACATGCCAAAGCATTTGCAAACTGCAAATGTATATTTTGCATTTCCAATATCTGCATTAGAATTATAAATGTTGATAATAATCAACAGGTCAGAATATCTTCTCATGAAAAGCCAGCAATCTGAAAAATTAATGATACCTCTCTCACTCTCTCTATATATAGTTGCTGCCTGACATGCTGGGAATTACCAATTTTTTAAAAATAAATCTTTGAATTACAATAACTCTTGGACATTGGAAAAGGGACACTTTATGCATACCAATGTCCCATATGTAGCAATGCGATGATCATCAGATTGTCTTATGAGGGAAGGTTGAACTAGTTGGGTCTGTATCCATTGGAGAGTTCAGGAGAGGTAATACTAAAATATACAAGATTCTTAGGAAGTTGGCCTGGATATTATGTGAGAGGGACAGGGTAAATCAGAATCCACAGTGGTCATCCATGTGTGGACCACAGGATATGTTCAAGGTCTTCAATTAAGATTTCTCCTCTATTTTTACTGCACAGAGAAAGACAGACATGAAGAGAAGGGAATTTTGGAAAGTTAATGGCGATGTTTTGAGGACAGACCATATTATTGTCGAAGAAATACTGGACGTCTTACGACACGTGGAGGTCGATGAAAGTCGACAAAGGTCGAAGAAGAGTACCAAACCAAAACATCACGTTACCATGTTCGCCAGAGATGCCACCTGAACCGCTGAGTTATTCCAAACTTTGTTATTTTTTTAAGGTAGATAAATCCCCCAGGTTTCATCAGATAAGATTTTATTCCTTGAAGCATAGGATGCAGAGGTGTGATTTTATAGGGGTGCATTAAATCATGAGGGGAATAAAAAGGGTGAACGTAGATTATTTTCCCTAGATAGGGGGGAATCAAGAACGAGAGGACATAGGTTTAAGGTGAGAGCGGAAAGATTTAATAGGAACCCGAGAGGCAACCTTTTCCACATATAGGGTGGTGGGTACATGGAAAAACCTGCTAGAGGAAATAGTTGAGGCAGGTACAATAACATTTAAAAGTCATTTGGAGAGGTGGGTAGGAAAGGTTTAGAGGGATGAGCCAAAAACAGGCAAATGGGACTTGTTTAGATGAGGCATCTTGGTCGGATTGGATGTTGGGCTGATGTCTGTGACTCTAATTGCTGGATGGCCGTCCAATGGATAATTTAGGATCACAGAGCATTCAAGTTAGATCCACCATGGTCTAATTGAATAGTGGAACAGACTAAAAGATCTGGAATGGTCATCCCACTCCTCACTTATGATCTTATGAAAGGTAGCAGGTGGAACTAATTATGTTGCCTGCTCTCTCTCTCTTAGCTCTGTCATATCTTTTAATACAGAAATCCCCTGGCCTGGGGGTAAAAGATTATTCCAAGAATGAACTGCACAGATATTGGGTAAGATAAAATGATACTCGGTTATGATGCTAACCTCTGAATTCCTATTATTAGATAATATCTTTATGGCTCGCATATAAATAAAGTTCAGCTGGAGAAGTTACTAGTAACATGTTTTGAAGAGGGAGCCAAAAGACTGCCGAAATTCCGCAAAAATAATCACTTACTTTCTAGATTCACTTAAAATTGACTTATCGTGGTTACCAATTCGTCCACTACAATCGATAGTTATATGGATGGGAAGGGAATGGAGGGTTATGGTCTGAGCGCAGGTATATGGGACTAGGGGAGATTATGTGTTCGGCACGGACTAGAAGGGTCGAGATGGCCTGTTTCCGTGCTGTAATTGTTATATGGTTATAATAGTGACTACAGGGATATTTGATTTCTTGTAAAGTGCTTATGGGTGGTTAAATATGCTGTTTACATACGTTCAGCATCTTAATCCAATTATAACTTTATACATGACGCTGCACTTTAGGTGCACGTGGATTGTTTGGAGCACTCCACATCATTATGAGCTATATTTTTGAACCGTTGCCGATTTTGCTGCTAGTAAAACACAAGCAAATAAGTGTAAATGTGAGGAAAATGTAAACCACCAATACATATTTTAAAGAATGCCCGTTACCAAAGATCCTATAGCGGAGCTATAAAATCTTTGCCTGTCACGAAGCCAGGGCAAGTTTATTGTCTCTCGGTTACTGGCTCGGCCCAGAAGTTCTGACAAGTGTCGCTTAATATTTGCTGGAAGGAGAATTGAGCACCCTAATGCAACATCGTTCACGTGTCAGGGTCAAGTTGAATACCAGTTTCATTCCATCAAGTCAGGTTAAATAATAAAAACAAAGCAGATGTGGGAATCTGCAATGTTTACTGAAATTAAATTGATCTTGCCAAGATGTGAATTGCCCATTTAAGGAAAGGAAGGCGGGCCCCGGTGCCCGCGCATGCGTACTCTTTGGCCTGGCCCAGCCAGCATTCAAACCTCAGGCCCTTCGACTCTCTGGGCTACGCAGACTCCCCACAGCCGACCAGCCACAGCGCTCACTAACGCCGCCCCCGGAGCCCCGAGAAGGCCGCGGCTGCTTCATGTGGAGTTACCTGCGAGTCCCTAACCTCCACCACCACATTCTCGCTGCTCCAGCGCGCCGCCATGTCGTGGAGCCAGAGACCAACAACAAACTGCGTCAGCGGCGCGACTGTTACCCAACAAGCACCGGGCGGGTGGAGGGAGTGTCGGCGCCGCTAGTGTCAGTCACAATCACACTGGCTGCACTTCCACCTCAAGATCACAGGGGGAGGCTCTGCTCTATGATCTTTGCTTCCACCCACATACCCACGCTGGGCAAGGTGTCTCTCGCAAGCTTATTGTTTTAGGTTTAGGGTCAGGAATATATCATAATCATTTTTTGGTCCTCCAAAATATTCCAAATGGAATTTAAACTGGAGGTGGTACCCCATCTCCCCCCTCCCCCACCCCTCTCTCCTCCCCCTCTCCATCTCCTCTCTCCTCCCTCTCCTCCTCCCCCTCTCCCCCCTCTCTCCCCCCCCCCCCTTCCCTCTCTCCCTCCCCGCCCTCACCCCCCTACTCCTCTGTCCCTTTTCCACCTCTCCCCCTACCCCTCCCTCCCCACTCATCCACTTCTCTCCCACTTAACCTCACCCCTCACCCCCCACCACTTCCCCTCTGTCCCTCTTCCACCACTCCCCCTACCCCAGGTTAGTACGGATATCCAAGGTTATGGGAAGAAGGCAGGATAGATCAGCCATGATCGAATGGTGGAGTAGACTTGATAGGCCGAATGGCCTAATTCTGCTTCTATCACATGATCTGGTGATAACTCCCCTTGAACCTCACCTGCCTACCATTCCTTTATCACGACTGCTCATGGAAAATTCATTCCAGATTCAGATGAGTCTATTGTCATATACAAACAGCTGCAATGAAATTCCTTGGTAGACACAATGGTGGAGTAACTCAGTGGGACAGGCAGCATCTCTGGAGAGAAGGAATGAGCGACGTTTCGGTCAAGACCCTTAAGATGGATCAAATGAAATTCCTTGGTTGATTGGGGCACTCAGATTAAATACAGTAGTCTATGTACACCATAATAATATAACAACGAGTGCAAAGCAACAGAATGGCGCAAGGTTGCAGTGCAAAAAATATATATTGGGGCTGTAACAGAATGGGGTAAAGTTAAGAGAGAGAACTTGGCAGCGGCTCCAAGGTGGTTGTTCAGGAGTTGTATACCAGTGGGGAAGAAGCCGTTTCTTAAGAGGAGATGCAAGAGACTGCAGATGGAGGAATCCTGAGCAAAAAGAAAAGCAGATCAAGTAGTATCCGTTGATGGAAATGGACAGATGAAGTTTTGGGTAGGGCCCTTCAATCTGAGGCATCCTTGACAATACCTCTAGCCATCCTGATGCAACATACCATGAAGATGAACTGGATGGACGGTAGTGTGCGAGACAGGGCTGTGTTCACCATTCTCTGCAGGTTCACACAGTCAAGAGTAAAGCATTTTGCAGCCTGGCATTATATTTTCTATCACATAGAAACATAGAAATTAGGTGCAGGAGTAAGCCATTCGGCCCTTCGAGCCTGCACCGCCATTCAATATGATCATGGCTGATCATCCAACTCAGTATCCCGTACCTGCCTTCTCTCCATACCCCCTGATCCCCTTAGCCACAAGGGCCACATCTAACTCCCTCTTAAATATAGCCAATGAACTGGCCTCAACTACCCTCTGTGGCAGAGAGTTCCAGAGATTCACCACTCTCTGCGTGAAAAAAGTTCTTCTCATCTCGGTTTTAAAGGATTTCCCCTTTATCCTTAAGCTGTGACCCCTTGTCCTGGACTTCCCTAACATCGGGAACAATCTTCCTGCATCTAGACTGTCCAACCCCTTAAGAATTTTGTAAGTTTCTATAAGATCCCCTCTCAATCTTCTAAATTCTAGAGAGTATAAACCAAGTCTATCCAGTCTTTCTTCATAAGACAGTCCTGACATCCCAGGAATCAGTCTGGTGAACTGTCTCTGCACTCCCTCTATGGCAATAATGTCCTTCCTCAGATCACACATCTGTGGAAGTTCAAAATAATGATTGTGAACATGCCAAATCCTCTCAGACACCTAAGAAAGTAAATTCGCTGATGCACTATCTTGATTACTGCATTGTTGTGAAGAGACCAGGTTAGGTTGCTGTAAAAATGGATGCCTGGGAACCTGAAGCTGTTGGCCATCTCTACAACAGCTCTGTTGAACTCCCATGTTTCCTCAGATCAATGACCAAATCCTTTTCTCCATATCCATGTAAACCTTGCAGACCCTCAAAAAATTCAATTTCAGTATTGGAAGCTCCAATCATCCACTGAACCTCACCAGGTTAGAACGGTCCTGAGCCACACAAGCCCCCTACTATATGAAGGTGGGACTGCATGTCCTCAGGCTGACTCCTAAGAAATTCCTTCTCCTGATGGGAAGTGGGATATTGAAGAATGTTGAGAGGAGGTGAGAGTGGGAATGGAATGGAATACTTTATTGTCACATGTGACAAGGCACATAAGCTGTGCGCCGAGGTGCTTTTTCGTTTCATTTAGTGACCCAAATCACGTATCTACCTGTATTTTCAACATATTTTGTCAAAATATTATAGAAATCATACCTGAAACTCGTCAAGAATAAAACCTGTACATATTTTTCAAATATGAGGAAAAACCTCCAATTTTCCGAGTAGTAATTGTCGAATTAAAGCACGTTTGACATTGAGTCGGATGCCAATTGACC
This sequence comes from Leucoraja erinaceus, assembly GCF_028641065.1. Taxonomy (NCBI): domain Eukaryota; kingdom Metazoa; phylum Chordata; class Chondrichthyes; order Rajiformes; family Rajidae; genus Leucoraja; species Leucoraja erinaceus. The sequence goes on along the minus strand of NC_073393.1, from coordinate 14,923,622 downwards.
AATCACGCGCATTGTTTCAAGCTAGCTAGGCAGGGTTCCCACATCAAGCCGTGAAACCAGTGAAACAGTGTGAATCAACTGGAACTGAAAGGTAAGATCTAAAGTCTGAATTTATGAAAATTAATCCGTATGGACTTTAGTTAATTTAATTTCAACCTCTTATAATGTGAAAAATTAGATTTGGAGGATGAAGTTGAGGATTTGAACTTTGTCTATCTTGAACAAATTAAATTAAAAGTTGTCACTAATGCCAGCTTGTTGAAGTCAAAGAAGTCTTCTTTAACATCTAATCTCGGAGCTGCCCGCGAACATTTACCAAGAAAAAGTGCTCCAACCACGCGGGGCCTATGTACTTAACATAGTGAAGCCGCGGTCTCCGGTAAGAAGTGGCGGATTCGGGAACTTGGAGCCGTGGAGTGTGTTTGGATCATCTCCGTGGGGGTGGGGGGGGGGGTTGTACATAGTGCCGTCCGTAGCGGCGACTGCGGAGGGTTCAAGGCCCCGACCACAGGAGAACAAAGGAGGACAATTGACTGCACTTTATTGCCTTCCATCGCAGTGAGTAATGCTCAGAAATTATTATATAAAGTCTTTTAATATGGAGTTTTTTATTGTTTACAGTGTCAAATTATTTAAACAATGAGCGAATGACATGATTAGGGCGTGCTGGTGAAACTGTGTGTCTAAAGGCCTGTCCCACTTGGGCGTAATTTGCGCATCATGCAGGTGGCGCGCAAGGATTTTGAGAATCCCAAAATCCTGGGGCTCCACGCGCTACCGCGCGTCACTGCCCTCTGAGGCAGAGAATTCCACAGACTCACCACTTTCTGTGAGAAAAAGCGTTTCCTCATCTCTGTTCTAAATGGCTTACTCCTTGCTCTTAAACTGTGGCCCCTGGTTCTGGACTTCCCCCAACATCGGGAACATGTTTCCCGCCTCTAGCGTGTCCAAGCCCTTAACAATCTTATATGTTTCAATGAGATGCCCTCTCATCCTTCTAAACTTCAGAGTGTACAAGCCCAGCTGCTCCATTCTCTCAACATATGACAGTCCCGCCATCCCGGGAATTAATTGTCTGTGTGTGTCTAAGGGGGGGAGGGTCATAAAGGGCTGGTGACATTTTGGACATGTTGGGACCATATTGTTATTATCAAGCACACATCTACACAAGTGTGTGTAATATATACGTTTGACAGGTACACACAGACACATACACAAGCTACAGATACACAAACAGTGCAACACTTTTTGGGTTATTTTAGGTTAAAGGTAATAGCCCCCCATTTGCAAAGGCACCATGGAGGTCTCACTAACATATATAAAGGCTCATTGTAACTTAAAATGAATTCTCATCGAGTAAACATGAGAGTATTCGATTCTTGGTCAGGATATGACATTTACATTAGAAATAACACGTTTTACTCTTAAAGCGACTGGAAGATGCCTTACAGGTCTGACCCCCAGCCTGGCAGTCAGTGAGGTTCAGTAAACAGGGGAACCCACAGCAGCTGCCCTGACCCATTAATTAGGCTGGTTCAGGAGCCGGACCTCTGCGGCAGTCTCACGCAACATGCACACACACAATTATATTCAAATACATGCGGTCTATTTAAAACATATGTGTGTTTTATGATTATATATATATATATATATGGTATAATAACATATGGTTTAAATAGACTGCAGCATGGAATTAGGCTCCCCATGGAGTAATATGAGCATTGAACACTAGACGGCGCTTACTTTTTCAATCTCATTTTCCAATTAGCTTAATTAATTAATGTGCAACTTTTGCAACTGACGAGTTATGACTTCCTTCTCAATTATATTTTATCTAAATCTGTGCCAAATTTAAAGTAGATACCAGACATGGGTCACAAAAGTTAAATTCTAGACACTTTCTCAATGCTCGGCCTACAGTAACAGTAAAATTCTTTGCTTGCATACCCAAGGTATACAAATAGATTAGATAAGATACATTATTAAAAGGCGCAGGGGTAAGAGAAGAGATAGTAGGCTGTTGGAATTTCAAAGAGTATTGGGAGTGAGGGGTGTGATAAAACTATGAATGACTATTCAGGTTTCCATTTAAACTGAGGAAGCTTCTATTGAAAGAAATAAAATACATCTTATTATAGAATGTCTTGCAGGACATTTGCATTACTTACTCCGATATCATTCAGGAGGAGGTATGGGAATAAAAACTGCAAATTGAGTGACCACTGCATCTCTGGAATTATCTATTGTCTTATATCTGGCACATGTTTACTTGACATCCAATATATAGTGAGAATCCTGCAGCTAAATATTAGGCATTGATATCATCTCTATAATACTAAAACTCTTCGTCTTGTTTGTTGCTGTGTGTCAATATCTGGTTAAATCCTATTTTCTTCCAAAGCTAGGCCACAGCCTTTCCATTTTCACACTCACATTTTTCCCGTTGAGGCGATAAATAACTTCCTGTCGCATTTCCACCTATCTTTCCGAAGTTTTTAATTGTTTAAAGTTTTAAAAAACAGCCTGAAACACCTTTTTTGCCCAAGTGACGTCACAATGCACTCGCAAGGCAGGCATGGTAGGGAGGGGCACTCCAGCGCTCGCCGACGCCCGGTGGCGAGGGTGGTGCTGCGGGCCCTGGCTGAAGCTGTGCCCTATGCTCGAGCGGGAGTGAGAGCCAGGGGCTTGGGATGGGGCTGTGACCGGGGCCGAGAAATAAGCCGCTGCTGGAACCAAGGACGACCCTGGGTCCGGGGTCAGGGACAAGCCTGGAAATGAAGTCGGGTCCTGGACTGCAGCCCAGGTGGCGGCCGAGCTGACGGCTGGATTCTACAGCCAGAGCCGGGCCGAGTACGTGAACCAGGCCGAGTTCCAGGCCGTGGCGCTGCTCTATGACCTGGGTAGGCCTTGGGGCAGGGAATAAGAGTAAGGGGAGGAGGATGAGGGAAATGAGGAGGAGGGAGATGGGGTGGGGAGTAGGGTGGTAGAGGGAGATGGGGGTAGGGGTGTTGAGGAGGGAGATGCTCCCTCCCTATCTACCCTCACTCCCGCCCTCTCTACCCCCTACCTCTACCCCCTTCCTCTCTACCCCCTCCTTCTCTACCCCCCTCCCTCGCCCTCTCTACCCTCCCTTCCCCCTCACTCTACCCCTTCCCTCTCCCTCTACCCCCTCCCTCCCTCTCTCTCTACCCCCCTCCCTCTCTCTACCCCCTGCCTCTCTGCCCCCTCCCTCTCTACCCTCCGTCGATACTCCCCTCCCTCTCTACCCCCCTCCCTCTCTGCCCCCCCTCCCACCCCTCCCTCTCTACCCTCCTCCCTCTCTATTCCCCTCCCTCTCTACCACCCCTCCCTCTCTACCACCCCTCCCTCTCTGTCCCCCCTCTTTAGGAATTGGAGAGGTAGGGTGAAGAGGAGGAGGAGGGAGTGCTGGGGATGAGGAGAAATGAGCCACGCCTGAGCAGTTGGGGGCTATGCGTGAGTGGTGCAATATTGCGTTGGGGGAACAGATTGCGTTGGGGAAACGGGTGAGTGGCGGAATCTTGCGCTGGGGGAGCAGGCTCAACAGGTCTGCACTTGGTCTAGTTATCTTTATTTTTTTACTGCAAACTTTGCTCTTTAAGGCTCAGATCCTAAGAAAGCAGATTACGTGAAATTGAGCCAGAAAGTTTGCAACATTGTATGGCGACATCTGTGGTTGTGATTGAAAAAAAAATTAATTCATATATTCACTCCATCAATAGGATGGCATATTTCCACATTTATAACATTGCTTAGTTCTTCCCAATTTCAATTCATATGCCAATAAAAACATCTCTGAGATCTTTGGTCTGTTGAATAATCTCCCAGCTGTTTCTAAAACTCTTATCTACGTTTTTACTAATCCAAAACTTCATTCAATCATCAGTGGTATACTTGTTTAGTCCAGGTCTAGTTCAGTGTGTTATTGTCACGTGTATCGAGGCACAGTGAAAAGCTTTTTTGTTGCGAGCTATCAAGTCAGTGAAAAGACTACATGATTACAATCAAGCCGTCCACAGTGTACAGATACTGGATAAAAATACAGTCCTTTATCTGGATTGCAAGATAAAGCCCAGTAAAGTCCTATTAAAAATGGTTTGAAGGTCTCCAATGAGGTAGATGGGAGGTCAGGACCTCCTAGTTGTTGATAGGACTGTTCGGTTGACTGATAACAGCTGGGAAGAAACTGTTCCTGAATCTGGAGGTATGCATTTTCAAACTGCTGTACTTTTTTACCTGATGTGAGAGTGGAGAAGAGGGAGTGACCTGGGTGAGACTGCTCCTTGATTATGCTGGTAGCCTTGACAAGGCAGCGTGAAGTGTAGATGAAGGAAGGAATATGGGTGGAAGAGGAGAAATGGGTGCGAGTCCAGGTGGGACCCAGGGAAGGGAGGGATGAAGGACAAAAGAAGTGTAGATGGAGCCCATGAATGAGACGTTGGTTTGCCTAATTGGGTTACGTCCACTACTTGCAGTTTCCTGCAGTCTTGGAGCTTGTTCACAAAACCATATTATGATGTATTCTGATAAAATGCTTTCTAGGATGCAATTATTGAAATTGGTGAGGGTTGTTGGGGACATGCTGAACTTCCTAAGCCACCTAAGGAAGTAGAGGGGTTGGTGTGTTTTCTTGGCCATTGCTTTGATGTGGCTGGTCCAGGACAAATTGCTGGTGATATATACTCCATTGGAACTTAAAGCTTTCCACCATCTCTACTTCGGTGCCATTGATGTATGCGCACTGCTTTACAACCTGAAATCTAAGTACATGTTATCAGAAATACACTGAAGCTTATTTGATTTAATATGGTTAAAGATGCTAGGATATGCCTGTTATTACAATGTTAACCAGACAGTAGTACAATTGGCCTCAAGACTTCCAACATGAGCGTAACCCTGTGTTGTGTTTAGAACTGTACTCTTAATGTGTAATAACATTGCAGTTGAATGTTTATTTAATTAACAATATATACCTGAGTTTTTCATGAATTACCTTATCATTATTTTTTGACTGTGTTAAGACAGATAACAAATGCCTTGCAGATGGAACTGAGATGTTAAAGATTCATCTGTTATCTCATTAATAATTCTAATGTTGCATAATATTCTGAAAAAGACATGTGCACAGTTTTGTATTAATAAGTTTGTTTCCCTTACTGTCATTAACAATACAAATTGTCATACTTTGATGTCAGCATTAGATTTTTCCATACAGCTAATCTATCATTTCTAATGATTTACATCCAGATGTTTTGCTTTGACAAACTAATTTATTTTTCAACAATTAAATTGATTTGTCTTTTGAAACTTTAGTATGCATTTTATCTTTTACTTAATCCTAAAACTGACCATTTCTGAAGCTGTGGTAGATTCATCACATATATGTCCATTCATATTCACATCTCTTCTTTGGTGGCAAGTAAGAATTGTTTGACTCATGTTTTGGGTGCTATGCAACATTGTGATTGACTTGGCCTGACTTCTTGGCTAATAATTAGTATTTCCACAAGACAGATCAGCTAGTGGTATAATATCAGACGATGGCAGGATAGTCGAATAACGTTTTGTTTTTGCAGATATAGTTTAATGATTGAACTGCAAATTTTAAATGTCTCTAATATAAAACCTCCAGATGGGTGTAATATTTTTTATTTGTTTTCAATGTAACTTTCTTCTATGGGACCATTAAAGTTTAACACATTTTCAGTGCAAATTCTTCAGTCAATATTAATGCCTTTTATAGAATAAATAAATGTCAGATCCTCTACTACTCTTGGTACCAAAATCAACGCTGCAACAAAGATCTAGTTATCTCTAATATTTGTTCCTTTTCCAGCATTATTGATATCTGTTATTAGTTCAAGTGGATCCCCAAATATCCACCAACAATCGTCTCTGGCCAAGGAGCCAACCAGAATTATGAAATCTAACTGATACTCAGCGAGGAAGTAAACAGTTCAGTTACAAGGTAATATTTTTAAAATTTGATGGAATGTTAAGTATAAAGTGACAATACCTCAAATCTAAAATAAACAAACTACAGCAAAACTATAATTTTAAGATTCATTATTATTGAACTATTTAGCTCAGATATTACAATCTACCTAATATTTAAGATCAAAGAAATTGTGAAATGGTATTTACAGCTTCATTTTCATTGAAAACTCATTTTCACCTCATATAAGAAATGTTGCATTTTTTCAGGGTAATTTTCATAAGTAGCTGGATTTTGACAAATCATTCATTTCCGGAGTTTGGTGGACTAGGCTGGAGAATGTTGTATCTTATATAGAAGCAGGAAACAGCTGACATGAACTTCTGTATTTTCTGATTTATATGTGTTTGTGCATGCAACAGATGTTAAACCAGTATCACAGTGTGATAATGGCAAGCACTGTTTCTTTGTCATTACAACTGTAACATAGTACTATTGTACAGTGGTTAAATTACTGATTAGTAATTCAGGGCCCTGGACTAACAATCAAGAGAAATTAGTTCAATACCATCATGGCAGCTGTGAACTTAAATTCCGATTGATAATATATGATAATCGGTCAGGGCTTATGGGGAGAAGGCAGGAGAATGAGGTTAAGAGAGAAAGATAGATCAGTCATGATGATTGAAAGGTGGAGTCGATTTTTTGGGCCAAATTGTCTAATTCTGCTCTGAAAACTTATGAACTTCTAAACAAAAATGCCATCAGTAATAATGGCCACAAAAGTGTATATTTTTTAAATGTCAAATGAACAATATGTAAATATCATGAAAACCATTCTTATCCGTAATACCCTTCAGGAGAGGAAATCGGCCATCCATACCTGGTCCAGCTTAAAAAAATAATCATTTGGTAAATTTATGACATCAATGTGATTGCCCCTTAAAAGGACCTTCAAAAGGCCATTCATTTCAAAGACAATTAGAGACAGGCAATAATTGCTTGATTTATGTGGTACTAAAATTAATACATTTAAAAAAATCTAATTTTACAGTTTAAATCACTCAGTAACTGAATGTTAGTGCTTTTTCAGTATACCAGCAAAAAACATTAACCTAAATTCAGCAGTTTAAGTAATGATGAAGCTATTAATGCTCAAAGCTATTTAACAGCAAATCAGTTTACAGTGGAAATATGAATGTTTGTCACAAATTTCCCCTGCTGATCTAGGATCCTTGTTATGATAATATCCAAGAATTTCAGCACTGAAACATTTGAAGGATCTGAACTTGCAGTTCTTAGATGATAGAAACTTGCTGAACTTCCAGAAAAGTTGAGACACAAGGAACTGCAGATGCCAAAATCTTAAGTAAACACAAAGGACAGGAGTAACTCAGTGGGTCAGGCGGCATCTGTGGAAGGAATCAATAGGCTACGATTCATGTCAGGACCCTTCTTCAGAATGATTGTAGGAGCAGGGAGAAGCTGGAAAAGAGGTGTACAGAGCAGGACAAAGTATGACAATTGATCTTAGACACCTGTATCCACCTATCACTTGCCTGGCTTTGACCCACCCCGCCTCTTTTCCAGCTTTCTCCCCCCTCCTACAATTTGTCTGAAGAGGATCCTGACATGAAACGTCGTTCCACAGATGCTGCCTGACCCACTGAGTTACACCAGCATTTTGTGTTTTACTTCCAGAAAACCTAGTGTCAATTCATGTTAAGTAAATATTAATAATGTTTCTTTTGTAATTATTGCCAAACAGTGTCTCAGAGTCTAAAATATTAATATTAGTAAATATGGAATCTATTTCTTCATATTTTAATTCTGATTTATATGTAACTGTGTTTTATTGCAAAATGTTTCTGGGGGTATGTATTGTGTAATGAACAACCAGAATCATTTGTATGCTGCTCCATTGCTAAAGCCAACCTATTGTATTTCTGATACAAAACACCATTCTTAACAACCATCTTAATTTAACACTCTTTCTCCTACTACCCAATACATAATATATCAGCACCTTTCACCTTTAGTCGTTGGACATCGGGAGTAGACTTTCACTCTTGCATTCAAGATCAGAGTAGGCTGTCGAGACAGCATAAGGGGAGAATCCAAGAGCATAGGGGGTGGGCTGCTGTCCAACAACTTTGTGGAGAGATTTACGGATGACATTGGAGACACGGTTGGATGGGGACGTAGGTGGACAGCAATGGAAAATCCTGGTGGCCACAGAAGTTGCCTAACATGATTTTTCAAAATTTCATGGCACTGCCATTCATTTCTGATACCTTTTGCTGTGAAAGCCAAAAAAAAAAACGGGCGGGAGCAGCTAAGAGGAGCACATACATTCAAGTTCGGGTAGGTCGTGTCTGCAAGCCAAACCTGCTGATTGGAATGTTCACCGGCTATACTTGAACTGTGCATGACCCGCATGACCCACTTTGTTTTATGTGCTCACATATGTACAAGCAAAATAAGAAATGCACACACCTTATACTGGTGTTTTACAATATATACTCCACTAACCACTGCTTTGCTTTTTTAAGAGGAAGGATGTAGATTAACCCTTATTAATCCATGCCATTTATAACCTCCACTACACCTATATGCATGACACCCATTACATGGTATTACGGTACTACACTAACGAGGACAGCCAGCTGGCAGAAGGCATGCTGAGCTTGGTGTGCAGTTTTGGTTTCGCAATTTGAGGAAGGACATTCTTTCTATTGAGGGAGTTCAGCGTAGGTTCACCAGGTTAATTCCCGGGATGGCTGGACTGTCATATGTTGATAGAATGGAACGGCTGGGCTTGTATACTCTGGAATTTAGAAGGATGAAAGGGAATCTTATAGAAATATAAGATTATTATGGGTTTGGAGACGCTAGAGGCAGGAAACATACTCCCGATGTTGGGGGAGTCCAGAACCAGGGGCCACAGTTTAAGAATAAGGGGTAAGTCATTTAGAACGGAGATGAGGAAATACTTTTTCCACACGGTATTGTGAGTCTGTGGAATTCCCTGCATCAGAGGGCGGTGCAGACTGGTTCTCTGAATGCTTTCAAGAGAGAGCTGGACAAAGGTAGCGGTGTCTAGGGATATGGGCAGAAGGCAGGAATGGGGTATCGATTGTGGATGATCAGCCATGATCACATTGAATGGCAGTGCTGGAGCGAGGGGCCGAATGGCCGAATGGCCTACTCCTGCACCTATTGTCGATTGTCTATCTCATTGCATCCTCATCTGCATGTCTGCTTTCAACCTACAGGGAGTCAGGTCCCTTTTCAGATATCTGACAAACGGATTTATTTGCTCAGTGCTTCCATTCTTTTGAGCAATATCTGGACTCCAAAGCAAAACAACACAATATTTAATTACAACACAAACCTTATGTTTATTTCAAACCTCTCAAAGAAATTGGGTGGGAAATCATGTAGGACAAGGAACAGTCTACATTGAGCGTGAGACAATGGTGTTTTGGGATCTATATGCTGTTGGATTTCATGGCCTTGGATTTCTATGTGATTTGATTTCTGAGTGCAGGCGTGAAAGTCTAAGTATGTAGGTGTATTTGTAGAATTGTTTTTTGAACGCGTATATTAAATCGTGGCTTTGGGACAAGAAATTAGACTTCATTCTGCTTTCTGTCACAACCCCCCTCGCACCTTTCTCCAATCAGTTTGATGAAGGGCAGAATCGGTTTAAAAAAAAACTACCACTCTTCCGACCCAAAGGTGAGATTAGAGTGGAGACCCAGCTTGAAATTCATGCTCAGGAATCGTCACAGAAAATTTGTAGACAGTGAGAGGCGGAATAGAAACAGTCAGATCTTCCTGCACTGTCGGAACCTCACTACCAGCGCACGCTGCCCTCGGGACGGCTGCTATGGAGAGGAGACGGTTGCCCACCTCTTTTTGGAATGTGGATTTGCAAAGAGAGTCTGGAGAGGTCTGCAAGGGTCCCTGTCACGGTTTATTCCGAACAGCTCTGTCACAAGGACTCTTTGATTTACGGACTGTTCCCAGGGACGCATTCAGAGACTGACATCGAGTGCTGCTGGATTGTCATCAACTCGGTGAAAGATGCTCTTTGATCTGCCCGATCGTTGTTCACCACCCAGCAGTGAGATGTCTGTCTGGGAATGTTGCCGACTGGCCCGCTGAAGACTGCAGGAGTACGTGCTGAGGGACGCACTGAAGCTCGTTGCAACCAACGCCAAGGTTCGGTGGGGGAGGGCTACAGTCTCGGGTCCTTCCGCTGCTGAACATGGGGCGGCAGGGTGTGGTGGAGACGCCCCTCAAAATAAGGGAAGGGATTCCATGCCATGAGTGGCAATGGTGGGGGATAAATTTATGAAATTTGAGCAATGTAGGTATACTGCATTGAATAATTTGTATAGCCTCCGAAAATGTCGGATGAATTTTTTGCACGCTTCATGTATTGTATATATTTATTACCTGAATAAAGTCTATTTTGAAATAACAAAACGACTGAGAGATGGCGAATACCGGAGAGCCCGTGGAGGAAGAGAATTTTGTGGATCCTAAATGTGATGATCTACAGGACATTCTTAATGGGAAAGTAGTGGGCAGAAAGGCATGTCATGTGTGGTTTGAAGAGCAAAAACTTGTAGTTTACAATGCCAAAATTGAAAAGTTGAGGAAAAACAAGGTGTACAGAGTCGCTTATTGGTTATAATCTGAGGAGTATGATGATGCTACGGATTATGATATGCCACTGTACCAGCTAGCAACTGATCTTCTCTGTAAAGACTTGGTCTATTGCTAGAAATTGTAATTTATTTACCTATCTGTTGTGTACGGTCCTCGGAACATGGACCCGTTGCAGTTTGCATACCGTCCGAACAGGTCCACGGACGATGCGGTCTCCCAGGTCTTGCACACCGCTCTCTCCCATCTGGACAGCCAGAAGGGGGGCTACGTGAGGATGCTGTTCATAGACTACAGTTCAGCCTTCAACACGATAGTCCCCACCAGACTGGCCGGGAAGCTACTGGAATTGGGGCTCAACACCTCCCTGTGTGCCTGGGTCCTGGACTTTCTCACCGCCAGGCCCCAGGTAGTCAAGATGGGAGGGAATACATCGAAGTCCCTCACCCTGAGCACAGGATCGCCCCAGGGTTGCGTCCTCAGCCCCCTATTGTACTCCCTGTACACACATGACTGTGTGGCTAGGTTCAGCTCCAATTCAATAATTAAGTTTGCTGATGACACTGTGGTGGTGGGCCTGATCTCAGACAATGATGAGAGGGCCTACCGGGAGGAGGTGGCTGATCTAGCACTCTGGTGCCAGGAGAACAGCCTCCTCTTGAACATCAAAAAAACGAAGGAGCTGATCATGGACTTTAGGAGGGCACATCATCCGAGGACGTACACTTCATTGAGTATAAATGGGGATCCTGTGGATAGGGTGAACTGTTTTAAATATCTGGGAGTCCACATCTCTGAGGATATGACATGGTCATCACACGCCTCAGCACTGGTGAGTAAGGCAAGGCAGCGCCTTTACCACCTCAGGCAATTGAGGAAATTCAGAGTGTCTCTGAGGATCCTCCAGTGCTTCTACGCAGCGGCGGTGGAAAGCATCTTGTCCGGGAACATTACCATCTGGTTCGGGAATTGCTCTGCCAAGGACAAGAAGGCTCTGCAGAGAGTAGTGCGTTCAGCCGAACGCACTATGGGAACTTCACTCACCCCCCTGCAGGAACTATACAACAGGAGGTGCAACTCCAGAGCAAACAAAATCATGAGAGACCTCTTCCACCCCTGCAACGGACTGTTCCAGCCACTACGGTCAGGCAAACGCCTCCGTTGCCATGCAGTGAGAACGGAGAGGTTGAGAAGGAGTTTCTTCCCAGAGGCAATTCGGACTGTAAACGCCTTTCTCACCAGGGACTAACTGTACAGAACGTTTTTCCTTCTATTATTTATTATGTAAAATAATATGTGTGTATGATTGTGTTTATAATTTGTTTGGTTGTTTTGTTGTTCCGCGAGCATTGCCACTTTCATTTCACTGCACATCTCGTATGTGTATGTGACAAATAAACTTGACTTGACTTGACTTGACTTGACACAGCATATAATCCAATAATATTAAAGTTCTGATCTTGAGGATATCACAGTTTTGAATTTTCAAGCTAGTCTGGGTGTTTGTTACTATTTCTGTCACAACTGTCAATTTTGTAATTAGCTACAATTAGGTAACTAACTAATTATATGCTTTGATTTCAGGTCATCCAAGTAAGATGTTTCATATTTGTTTCAGAATGCTTCAATCTATAATAACTGTAAATTTAATTCAGTTCTCTTAGCGTGCACATCTCTGAAGATCTTTCCTGGTCCGAGAACATTAATGCAATTATCAAGAAAGCTCATCAGCGCCTCTACTTCCTGAGAAGATTACGGAGAGTCAGTTTGTCAAGGAGGACTCTCTCTAACTTCTACAGGTGCACAGTCGAGAGCATGCTGGCCTGTTGCATCGTGGCTTGGTTCGGCAATTTGAGCGCCCTGGAGAGGAAAAGACTACAAAAAGTAGTAAACACTGCCCAGTCCATCACCGGCTCTGACCTTCCTTCCATCGAGGGGATTTATCGCAGTCGCTGCCTCAAAAAGGCTGGCAGTATCATCAAAGACCCACACCATCCTGGCCAAACACTCATCTCCCTGCTACCTTCAGGTATAAGGTAAAGGAGCCTGAAGACTGCAACAACCAGGTTCAGGAATAGCTACTTCCCCACAGACATCAGACTATTAAACCTGGCTCAGACAAAACTCTGATTATTAATAACCCATTATCTGTCATTTGCACTTTATCAGTTTATTGACGTGGAAAAGCTTTTCCCACTGAGAGTAGGGAAGATTCAAACAAGGGGACATGACATGAGAATTAAGGGACTGAAGTTTAGGGGTAACATGAGGGGGAACTTCTTTACTCAGAGAGTGGTAGCTGTGTGGAATGAGCTTCCAGTGAAGGTGGTGGAGGCAGGTTCGTTTTTATCATTTAAAAATAAATGGATAGTTATATGGATGGGAAGGGGATGGAGGGTTATGGTCTGAGCGCAGGTATATGGGACTAGGGGAGATTATGTGTTCGGCACGGACTAGAAGGGTCGAGATGGCCTGTTTCCGTGCTGTAATTGTTATATGGTTATATTTATTCATGTGTGTATATATTTATATTATGGTATATGGGCACACTTATCTGCTAACTATGTCTACTATGTTCTGTGTGCCACCAACTATTGGTCGATAATAAATTTATTGAACTTGGGGGGTAAAAAAGAAACGAGGCATGTTGCAGGGCGTTTGGGAAGTTGAAAGCGAAACTTCCTGCAACTTCAGTGACGGTTGTGACAGGAGCGGCCGAGTGGATAAATCTGTACCCTTTCCAGCTTTGGCCCATGCAAAAACCGAACCAGCTTTCCGACAGGTAACCAGTGCGTTATCGTACAACATTTTCCTAGATTGTGCATCTCCCTTTTCTTCTCTAAATAGTTGTTTCAGGTCGGGACCCTTCGTCAGTCCGATGAAGAGTCTCTGACTCGAAGTTTCTCTTTAAAGTTGCCGGCTGCGTGCTTCGATTTTTTCCGTTTTAGTTTTGGATTTCTAGCGTCGGCGTGTTTTTTTTCTTTCCGTTAAATTATAGGTGCATTGAAAATAATAGATTTTTTGTTTGCATTTCATCTGAATACTTCTATGCACACACTGAAGATGGCGCGGAAAGGTTGTTCTGCTGAGGCATTTAATCCAAACAGCGAGGTAAAGGGAAAGTGAAATAGAATTGTTCAGCATGTTTGGTCCATGACACGGCGGGGAAAGATCGAATGAGAACAGTTGGCGTATTTCATGGCAGAAGTGTATTGTGAACCGCCCTCACCAAAAGCAGATAAGCAGTTCCAGAGCAATAGTGATCGGATTTAGTTCTTGGGGGGAGGGGGAGAGAGATGAGGTGATGGTGGTGGATGAACCAGCCGACAGCACAGGTGATAAATACCATGTTAAACTAATTTCCACTACATACATGTGATCAGCATCCTTTCCTTCTCAGCATGTTCACTTGCCTATCCAGAATCCTCTTAAACACCACTATTATTTCTGCTTCCAACCTGGTATCGCATTCCAGGCACCTATCACTTTATGTGTTTTTTTTTTAAATCTTCCCCCTTAAAACATTCCCCTTTTCACCTTAATATTGTGCCCTTTAGTCCTCTCTGGGGAAAGGGATAAACAATTGGTTAACTCTTTATCATTTGATGAGCTGGCATTACTGCTCAAAGGATATAGGTATAGTGCAAAACAGAAGTTACACAATCATATTAATGGTAAAAAAAGTCCGATTTTTACATACGTTTAGCTAAGAATGTGGAAGACCAACCTTGAATTTTGTTTTGTTTAGTTTAGAGATACAGCATGGAAACAGGCCCTTCAGCCCACTGAGTGTGCGCCAACCAACAATCACCTACCTGTTCTATCCGACACACTCGGGATAATTTTTTAACAGAAGCTATTTAACCTACAAACCTGCACATCTTTGGAATTTGGGAGGAAATCAGAGCACCTGGACTCCATAATCCAGACACCTAGCTATCTTTAGTTTCAATGAGCTCTTTGACTGAGCCTCCACGGATATCCAAGGCAGAGAATTCCAATTGAAGACCAAATGTCTTTTATTAGTAAGTCAATTCTGGATCCATATGACTGGGTCACTGTGAATATGATGCATCCTAATCTTCTGGTTAGTCTACCATGGGAGAGTTTATCAAATGTCTTACTAAAATCCATATTGACACCATTCACTGCCCTACCCTCATCAATCTTCATCACCACCTCACGATCAATGAGGAGACCTGCCATGTACAACGCCATGTTGACTGTCCCTAATTAACCAATTCTCTTACAAATGGGAGGAAATCCTGTCCAGAAGAATCCTCTCCAGTGGCATCCTTACCTTTGACATAACACTAACTGGTTATAATTCCATGGATTCTCTCCACTTTCCCTTTTGTTGCCTTTGAATTCTCATCCTTTTGTCACAATTCCATCTGTTCTTATATCACCTGTAAACATGTACATGTAGCATTTGGTCTGTTCACCTAAATTAAAGTATAGATTGTGACCAGCTGGGCCCAAACACATGTCCTTGTGGTATTCCTCCCAAGAAAGTATCACCCCAGAAAGATCCATTTATTTGCTTGTTTGTTGATTTTTTTCATCCATGCCAGCATATTATGGTCAATTCCACATGGTACCATGTTGGCCAATCTCCTGTGTTGTGCTTTACTGAAGCTTCTGAAAATCTATTTATATTGCTGTATTTACTTTTCAACTGATGTTAGGCTAATAGGTTGGGTGTTCTCTATTTTTTCTCTTTTAAAAAAAGAAGGGGTCACATTTTCTACCCTCCAATCTGCACAACCCATTCCAGAATCTATAGAATTTTGAAAAAATGATAAACCAGTGCACCCACTGTCTCTGTAGCCACATAAACCAAAACTTTGGTATGTAGATAATTTAATCCTTGGGATTAATCAATTTACAGTACCATCAATTTCTCAAGTACTTTACTGATTGTAATTTCCGTTTGACCCCATTCTTGCTGCATTCTCTTTAATATTTCTGATAGATAATTTGTGTCTTCTGTGAAATCAGGCAAAATGTTGTTGTCTACTATTGTTATTTTCTTATTCCCCATTATAAATTCTCTCATCGCTGTAAGGGACCCACATTTGTTCTTGCTAGTTTTAGAGGGCAACAGTTCCAAAGAACTGGGCTTTTGAGGTGCAGCTTATCATCAGCAGCTTGACTAGTGTTGAACATCAACAGCATGATTAGTGCTGGCAGGTTTTCTCATGTTGCAGTGATTGATATGAGAAAAATTCTTCTTGAGAAGTGCACCAGCTCAAACAATGGTGAATTCATCACACTTTATGACTCCCATCCAGTTCATATTACCATCCACTTTTTCTCACATGCACACAGACTTGGTACCGACCAGTTATGAGCTAAATGGCAGGCTTGTTTTTTGTCATTACATCTATTTCAGGACTGCTCCGACCGAGTGCTTCGTGAATTGAGCTCTGATTTTCATAATAATTTCACTCTTGGCTTCATTTAAGATACACATGTCATGTGAATAGTAAGGGGAAAACTTTCTGATCTTGTCATCATTTGACGTCAACTTCAACATAATTGAAAGAGATTTCCAAATGACGCAGCTGGTGAGTAAATCAACTCACCGTCAATAAAAAGTGGAAAATGCTGAAAACATTCACCATGCCAGATAGCATCAATGGCACCAGAACCAAAGTTAACATTTTGAAGAGGACGTTTGCCTAATTTCCTATTTTTATTTCCGATACCCAGCATCTGCAATTGTTTCGTTTTTGATTGACTCGCCATGGCCGGTTTAGAGAATATAACTGGCTTTATCATCTCTGGATTAGGGGAGAGAAAATCAACCAGAACACCTGTTATAAAATCATAAAACATAAGAGCAGAATTAGGCAATTCAGCCCATCAAATCTGCCCCATCGATTCATGGCTGATATATTTTTCCCTCTCAACTCTCAAACACCATTCTACTACCTTTTCCCCATAACCTCTAACACCCTTACTAATCAAGAACTAATCAAAAACCTCGGCTTCATAAAACCCCAATGACGGTATCCACTGCTGTCTGTGACAATGAATTTCATAGATTCGATACCCACTGGCTAAAGAAATTCCTCCTCATCTCCATTCCGAAGGTATGTCCTTTTATTCTGCCCATTCGATTGCTGTGGGTGACACTCATACATTGAAAGACAAAATAGCCCATTTGATTGTCTTCCTATCTAAGCATTCATTTCCTGCATTTCCCACTAATGAGCCATGGCTGCAGGATGTAAATCTACAAAAAGCACTCGTCTAGGTTCCTTGAACAGCAATTCCCAAATTGTGATCTTTTGCACCAAAGGCACAGGCTCATGGGAACACCACCACCAACAGTTCCCCTCCAAGTCAAACACAGTACTCACATGGAATAATATTGGTATCCACTCATCATTATCGGATTGAAACTCTGGAACCTAACGGTACTAGGAGTAGAGAAGGAATGGGTGACGTTTCAGTTTGAGATGTCAGCGGAGCGAACAGTTCAGAGATAAAATGTAGTCGGAGACAGTAAGACTGGTGGGAGCACTGGGAAGGAGGAGGGGATGGAGAGAGAGGGAAAGCAAGAGCTACTTGAGTTACCGCTGGGATGTAAGCTACCCAAGCGAAATATGAGGTGCTGTTCCTCCAATTTGTGCAGCCCAGGCGAAACATGAGGTGCTGTTCCTCCAATTTGCGCTGTCTACCTTCGATTGTGTCGACCTTCGATTTAAACCAGCATCTGCAGTTCTTTCCTACACAGTACTAGGAGCACCTTGACCCGAAGGAGTATAGCAGTTCAAGATGGTGACTCACCACCTTCTCATAGGCAATGGGACATGGGCAATAAATCTTTGGCTTTCCCATCCAACCTGGATTTCAGAAAATTAATGAATAAAAATGTTTTCAGTACCAACTTTACCACAGAGCCAAAGGTCACCTTCGGGGTTTAAAAATATAGAAACATAGAACATAGGACCAGTGGAGGCCATTTGGCTCATTAAACCTGCACCAGCATTCAAAACAGCCTTTGCTGATATCTGTTGCAATACCATATCCTGTTTTCTCCCCACACCCTTTGGTGTTTAAAAAAATATCTATTTACTTCTTAAATATATTTTGTTTTATCCTAGTAAGCCTTAAGATTGAAAAACAAACCATATGATGATGGACAAAGTAGTGAACACTGCCCAGTCCATCATCAGCTCAGACCTCCCTTTCATTGAGGAGATCTATTGCAGTCGCTGCCTCAAAAAGGCTAGCAATATTATCAAGGACCCACACCATCCTGGTCACACACTCATCTCCCTGCTACCTTCAGGTAGAAGGTACAGGAGCCTGAGGACTGCAATGACCAGGTTCAGGAATAGCTACTTCCCCACAGCCATCAGGCTATTAAACTTGGCTGGGACAAAACCCTGAACATTAATAGCCCATTATCTGTTATTTGCACTTCATCAGTTTATTTATTCATGTGTGTATTTACGTATATAATGGTATATGGACACACTGATCTGTATTGTAGTCAATGCGTACTATGTTCTGTTGTGCTGAAGCAAAGCAAGAATTTCATTGTTCTGTCAGGAACACATGACAATATACTCTCTTGACTTGACATATTCATTGGATCAGGCAGCATCTATGGAGAGAGAAGCAGAATTAAAGTTTTAGACTGACAATCTTCAACAGAAATGGGGCAAGTAAGGAATCAGACACATTTTAAGTTACTCAAAACATTTCATCTTTCAGTTATGTATACTTATGCCCTCAAAAACGAGCTCAACAATTTCAGATAAGCATCCTTTCCAATTTATATCAGAAATATAAAAAATACAAAATGCACATTAAAAACCAATAATAATAGAAAATATGAAATATACCACTACCATCTTTATTATTAATCTCTCTTGGTCTCTGCTATATTGCAGGCATTCCCCTTGAAATAAAAGTTGTGAACAATGTGCTATCCTATTAGTAGGTATCTTGCAAAACGTACCTGAAGCGTCGCTGAACATCTGTCCCAGCCCGTGTGCACGATTTTGGCGCCGTTTAGAGGGGGGCGGGTTTAAAACGCGATTTTCCCTAGGCAGTTCAAATCGAGGTTTTTCAGCCTAGTTAATTATTAACGAAAAAACGCCGGAAGATTCCCTCGCTTGAGCTATTAATAGTTTTTAGGGCTTTATTTAATTGTTATAGTAGGTTAAAAATTAACCGCTAAACCCCCGACCGCCGACAACGGGCCAGATTTCATACAGGGGAAAACGGAAGGTAGGCTGTTTATTTTTACGTTAAAAAGGGCTTCTTAAGATCCCTTTATACAAAGTTTAATGTTGCGAGTAGCTCATTTTGGGCCCATTATATCCCGCAGTATTTTTCTGGGCATTTGAGGGCACAAATCTACCGCAATGTGTACATTCTAAACCAGCGCGTTCACAGGATCCCACTAGAAAGCTGATTTAAATGGACTTTAATTTACAGTAATTAAACACTAAATTCCTTCCATTTGGCCTATAAATTAATGTAAATGAGATTTAAAAATCATGTTTTATTGTGAATTGTTTGTGAATATTATTTGGACATTTAGGCTATTTAAAAATGTTAATCATTTATTAAGAAATGGATTGATGTTAGATCTAGTAATTGAAGTTTGGAATTAGCTGCAATTAGGTAACTAACTAATTATATGCTTTAATTTCAGGTCATCCAAGTAAGATTATTTTATATTTGTTTCAGAATGCTTCAATCTATGATAACTGAAAATTTCATTCAGTTCTCTTAATTTTTAAGAAAGTTATGGGGTTTTGACTGTCCACGATCACAGCTTTTTTGTTATGTCCATAGAAAATCAATAGGGAACAAGATGCTAATTTCCGAGTATGAAAATGGCCATAACCTTTTAAATACTTGAGATATGAAAGTGAATTAGGTGTCAAATTAAACTTATTTTTATGCTTTATCTGATGGGATAAATTGCAGACTTGATTTTTAAAATCTCAAAATTTTGTAACATTGTTACTATTAGTACTTCTATCAAGGTTTCAAGGTCAGTTTATTGTCACATGTACCAATTAATGTACAGTGAAATTTGAGTTAACATACAGCCATACTAAGTGAAAAGCAACAAGACACACGGCCGCATAAAATAAAAGTTAACATAAACATCCACCACAGTGACTCCCCACATTTCTCACTGTGATGGAAGATAATAAAGTCCAATCTTCTCCTTCTTTATTCTTCCGCGGTCGGGGCTGTCGGACCATCTGCGTTCGGGGCCATCAAAGTCCCACTGCCGGTGATCCGAAGCCCTCGCATCGGGGTGATCGAAACTCCCTCGTTAGAAACATAGAAAATAGGTGCAGGAGGAGGCCATTCGGCCCTTCGAGCCAGCACCGCCATTCATTGTGATCATGGCTGATCGTTGGGGCGTTTGAAACTCTGCAGCTTGGGGTTCCCAAATTGGTCTCTATTTAGGGACCGCGGGCTCCACGATGTTAAAGTCCACGGGCAGGGGCGGAAATCGCTTTTAAAACATGGGGGGGGGGGGGGGGGGGAACACAATGAGGCCTGACATCTAGAACAGCGGTCGGCAACCTACGGCCCACAGGCCGGATCAGGCCTGAAACCCAAAATAATCCGGCCCGCAGGCGTATTTTTTTTCAATTCGTTTTTGCAACCTGGGAACTGCAGCCAGTCCAGGGGCACGCAGGCGACCAAGGTGCTACAGCCAGACCTGGGGCACGCAGGCGACCAAGGTGCTACAGCCAGACCTGCCAGCCGACTGGTCGCTACAGCCTGTCCCGGGGCACACGAGCAACCTGGGCACTACAGCTAGACCTGGGGCAAGTGAGCCGACCTGGGAACTGCAGCTAGTCCCGGGCTGCTAGAATCTAGGAGCTGGCGGCCTCCAACTGGAATCGACCTTGAGAGCTCCGCTCGCAGAGCCTGTGGACTTTTACCATCACTGAGCTGGCTGATATCGGAGGCTGTGGTGGCGTTGCGGCTGCGACTCGACTACGGAGGCTTCGGTTTTGCTGCAACATGTTTCACAAAACATGGGGGGACAGGTCCCGTGTCCCCGCCCCCCCGGATTTCCGCCCATGCGGCACAGTCGATCCCTGGCAAAGGGATCGCAAGCTCGATGATGTTAAGTCCGTGCCCCGCCCGGGGTTGAAGTGCCAGGTGAGTCTCCAGGAAAGGCCATGCCACTCCACTCCACGATGGTAGGCCGCAGTGGGGACGGAGATGCGGCAAGGAAAGAAATCGCATCTCCGTCGAGGTTAGAGATTGAAAAAAGTTTCTCCCATCCCCCACATAAAACAAACCAATGAACACTAAAACATACTTAAAATAACAAAAACAGAAGAAAAGACAGACAGACTGTTGGTGAGGCAGTCACTATCAGTGTTGGATTAATTATCTTAGAAAAAGCCCTAAATGTGATTTATAATAATATAAATCGATTATTCATAATAAATCTTTTTCTGTGCTTGTTCACTATTGCAGCTATAATTTAATCTTTGAATAAATGTTATCTCTGGCAATTTAAAACTGAATCCCTTCTGAGTAATAATGTACAGTTGATGATATTTTGTTATTGCAGATATCAATATGGAATACATTGACAAGATTTTTAGTGCAGCAAAGATTATATACTCTCTCTGCAGTGAGGTAAAAATGAATCGCAAACGATGCAACCGTTTAAAGTGTCGAATTGAATTCCTCTTGGAACCTGTAAAGGCAATAAAGGAAGAAGACCTATTAGATAACTTAACAAACATTCTGAAGGAGATGGTGGAGATTTTGGAGAGTGCAAGTGATTGTGTCATGTCTTTCACCAACAAACATTGGTTTTCCAAAGCCTTCAAAGCTTTTGCAATCAAGGAAGAGTTTAATCATCTCAATGAAAGATTGAACGATGCTGCTATAGCTTTGAACCTCGCCTTGAACACTGAACAGACCAAAATACTTCTGACTAGATTTAAGAAGGAGGACGACATGCAAGATACTGAGGAAGATCAGAAGTATCTAAACTTAATGGAGAAGGAATTAGAGAAAGGTAATTGGAAGGTCAACTTTAATTGGCTCGGTTTGCCTTTTTGTTTTGTGAATATGAGGATTCGTAGTAAAAACATGAATGTGGATAGTTTGCAGAATGATAGCCATTTCCTGTGGGAAATGAATGGAGTATGCATTGCATCTAAAT
Source organism: Leucoraja erinaceus (assembly GCF_028641065.1). Taxonomy (NCBI): domain Eukaryota; kingdom Metazoa; phylum Chordata; class Chondrichthyes; order Rajiformes; family Rajidae; genus Leucoraja; species Leucoraja erinaceus. The sequence continues at coordinate 14,901,807 of NC_073393.1, read as the reverse complement.
ATATCAATGCCAAAACATTGGTCCTGACTCCATGAGCCTTTCACCTTTCTGGTTAATCGTACAATATTTTTTCATATATTCAGTTTAAAGGATCCTGTTACTGCTACCCAAAGTGCCACCATTACATCTTTAATAATTGACTCCAGCATCTTCCCCACCACCGATGACAGGCTAACTGGTCTATAAGTCCCTGTTTTCTCTCTCTGTCCTGTCTTAAAAAGTGGGATAACATTAGCTATCCACCAATCCACAGGAACGGATCCAGAATCTATAGAACATTGGAAAATGATCACCAATAAAAGTCCAATATCATGTTTGAGAGGAAAACAAATAAAACTGCCAGATGCCAGAACTCAAAACAAAAATATAATTTCTGGAAGATCTCAGCCAGTCAGCATCTGCCGACCCGAAACATTGACTGTGTTCTCTTCCCACAGAACATGCTTGGCTGGCTGTTTTTGCTAGTGTTTCTGTTTTTATCCCATATTTGAAATATCTTCATAGTAACCTTAACAAAATGATGAGTGAACTTTATATGTGGGAGCTACAGCTTATTCAATGTCTTCATTACCTTTCATCAGGCTTTGGATTCATGCTGCAACATCTAATTTTCCTGAGAACATAGCCACTGCGAAGCAAATGAAACCAAAAACTCATTTCAAAATAATTTTCTAGAATCCCCCCAGTTGAAAATTGGTAAAAGATTTCTAAAAACTTTCAAGGTCCAATAAAATAAGAATTTCAATTTTTTCAACGGAATGAAAGTGCATGGCAAATTGCATTCTCATCTGTTTACAGATGTAATTTAATAATGAAAACCTATGATATGTTTTCATAAGCTGCATACACAACCAACAAAATGCTATTTGATCTAAAACGACTCTTAGAAGATGTGTCACTTAAAAACTGAAACGAATGTTGTTCCTTTGGTATGATTGCTTCTGTGCCAGTCAAAATTTATCTGGTGAGAGAATTGAGACTGCTAACAGCTCTTAATCTTACTTTACAGCGTTGCATTCCATTGAAAATAAAATTCAACATGCTATGGTGGCTGTGAATGATAACTTGGCAGAAATGAAAGTGGACCTGAAAGATGTCAAACGTATAATTGAGTCATGTGAGTGTAAAAAGGGAAAATACTTGACAATAGATTTAGCATGAAATGTGTTTGGTTTCTCAGCCACCCAGTCCAAACAAAATAAAACAAACAGGAAAGAACTCAAGAAGGGAGTTCGAAGGGTGAAAAGAGATAATAAAATGTCACCGCAAGTTTCAATAAAGAAAATCCCAAGGCTTACTATACATACATCAAAAATAAAAGGGTACGTATAGGAGAAGGTGGCACTGCTCATGGATAAAGGAGGAATTTATGCTTGAAGTCAGAGGATGGTGAGGTACTAAATGAGTACTTTGCATCTGAATTTGCCAAAGGAAATGACATGGAGGATAGTGAGAGTGCAGGGTATGCAGTCTTTGACAATGAGATCAAGATGGAGGAGGAAGACAAAAGTGCTGATGAAATTCAGCGGGTGAGGCAGCATCTGTGGAGCAAAGGAAATAGGCGACATTTCAGGCCGAAACCCTTCCGTCTGAAGAAGGGTTTCGGCCCGAAACGTTGCCTATTTCTTTCGCTCCATAGATGCTGCCTCACCCGCTGAGTTCCTCTAGCACTTTTGTCGACCTTCGATTTTCCAGCATGGAGGAGGTGTTGCGTCTCTTAAAAAACATCAAGGTGGGTAAATGACCAGGGTCTGATGGGATCTACCGCAGGTTATTGAACGAGGCAAGGGAGATTTTAGGGGCTTTGACGAAGATCTTTGCATCCTGTATGCAGTGGATGTTGTCCACATGGATTTCAGTAAGGCATTTGATACAGTCTCTCATGGTAGGCAGATGCATGGGATCCATGGTGACTTGGCTGTTTAGATTCTGGATTGGCTAACTTCTGGATAGGTTAATGGTGGAAGGAGGTCATTCTGGCTGGAAATTTGTGACTCGTGGTGTTCTGCTGTGATCTGTGCTTGGACATTTGTTATTTGTGATATAAGTAAATTATTTGTGGATGAATTGGTTTATAAGTTTCAGACAACACCAGAAATGGCAAACAGTGAGGAATGCTGTCAAAAGGTACAGATATGGGTGAAGAAAAGGACGATGGATTTTATTCTGAGCAAGTGTGAGCTGTGTTATACTTTGGGAGGTTGAATGTAAGGGGAAAGTGTACAGTTAATAGCAAGACCCTTAACAGCAATGATGTACAGAGGGATGCTGGGGGTCCAAGTCCATAGTTCACAGATAGATAGATTCTTGATTAGTACAGGTGTCAGATGTTATGGGGAGAAGGTAGGAAAATGGGGTTAGGAGGGCGAGATAGATTAGCCATGATTGAATGGCAGAGTAGACTTGATGGGCAAATGGCCTGATTCTACTCCTATCACATGTGACCTTATGAACTTTTCTGAAAGTAGAAACACAAATAGATAGAGTAGTACAGACAGTGTATCGTATACTTGTCTTCATCAGTCGGGGCATTGAGTATAAGATTTAGGACGTCGGTTTGCAACTTTATAAAACTTTGGTTTGGCCATTTCTGGAGTATTGTGTGGAGTTCTGGTTGCCAGATTACAGAAATGACACGGAGGCTTTGGAAAGGGTGCAGAAACTGCCTGTTTTGAATAAGGGGACGCCATTAGATATCCTTCAGTCCTTGCGTACCTCAGTGATGTTTAACAAAGAAGAAGATATCTCCATCCGAGCTCTTGGAAACGTCATCCCCTCTTCCCTTAACATCTTGGGATAGATCCCGTCAGCACTGGGGATTTATCCACCCTAATGTGCACCTTCCTTCTTCCCGATACAGTCTTGCTCCGGAATTTCATCATACACCTCTATTATCTCTATCCTCCACGTCCTGTTCCTTGGTGAACAATGATGAGAAATATTCATTTAGGACCTCATTCATATCCCTTGGCTTCTCAAACTGATTACCCCTTTGGTCCCTGAAGGAACCAGCTCTTTTCTTAACTACCTCTTGTTTCTAATGTACTTCTAAAACATTTTAGGATTTTTCTTAATCCTACTGCCAAGTTTATTTCATGGTGCCTTTTTGCCCTCCTAATTTTCTTTCTTAGCTTCCCTCTTACATCCACTTATTTTAGAACTGCAGCTGTAGTTAGCAGTTTTACACATTCAAATCTTACTAGATAAATCCAAATGATATAGAATAAGAAACATGTTCTGTTTAATACATTTTGTTAAGTTGCTTCCCTTCTGAATATAACCCAATAACTTTACCGAACATGAACATCCCCACTGAATGCCGCTTTATTGCAAGCTCCAAGATTTTGACCCGGTGTCAGTGAAAGATTAACAATATAGGTAAAATAGTATGTGACAAAGAAATCTGCAGGTGATGGCATTTTTTCTGGCATTGCTGCCCGCATCATTGCAGCTTTGAGAGGTTATGTTAGATGGTTGAGCTGACTGATCTAACTAATTTACAATTGATTCGATCCCTCAGCTCAATGTTCTGCATCTAGCCATTTTGTCCTGGGAATGAATGACAAGCAAAAATATGTGAAACATGTTGCTTTCCTGTGATCACAAAGTCCAAATGCTAATATGTCTCTCTCCTCTTGCAGACCAAGATAAACCTTCAGCTCCCCCAGTGCAGGGAATTCTGGAATTAAACCGAGATGACATTGAAATAGAGACCAAGCTTGAAACTAAAATCAATAATTCCAAATATTATAAGGGAACGTTACATAAATTTCCAGTAGCTATTAAACGTTTTGATAATGTTGGATTCTCCAATGTGGAGTAAGTATGGATCACGCACTTGTGCTGATTTTATTGCCACGTTCGCATTAACACATGGATTGAAGGGTTTTTTGTTTTTCTTCCTTCCTGCACAGGGAAATACGTGAAACTTTTCACAAAGAAGCTGAAACCATGAAGCACTTTGAATCCCCAAATATTGTGCGAATTTATGGAATCTGCATTGATCAAAGCAGTAAGTTAGCCTCAGGCATGGATTTTTAATGTTGCCAGAAAAGAAGGATTAGCGTATTAAAAGTACTTTTACCAATTCAGAACCTCCCAAAACATTTTAATGCTAACAAAGTACTTTTGAAATATAATCTTGCAATTGTTGTAACTTGGGAATTTTAAATGAAAGCTGCTTTCCTTTTTATTTCTTTTTTATTGTTATAATTTCCAATTTATCTCCTTCTCTCTCATTCACTACCTGCTGTCCTATCCACCTGTCACATTTGACTGTGGGCTATTGCTTTGAGAATGATGTTTAGAGTTGACCCATTAGATAAATATATGGATATTGAGGATTCCAGAATGGTGCTGCCTTAATCCTTCTAGCATTGGACTCCAGTGCCATGAGCTAGGAGATTAAAAGTACCTATGGGCCAAATCAGTACTGACTGTAGAGCAGGAAAATAAAGGAGGAGAGATTGCGGAATTGAAGTGACATTCTCTGCATTATCCTTCCTTACTCACCATCCAGTTCTCACATTACCATCCGGCAAATCTCTTTCTCTGATTCTCGCTTAATTTGCCATTTGTCTGAATGCCCAACACTCTTTCCAGAGTGTCTGATGTATTGTCTGACTCATTGGTGATGGTCTTCCTGTGACTTTGCTCTCATATGCATGGAGATGCTATCAAAGAAGCCTTGGTGACTTTTCATAATTCAGCCTGTAGATGTACATAGTATAGTCACATTATACCCGGTGGTGAATGGATGGAGATTCGTTGTCATGGTTAGTCAGCAATGCCTACAACTCCGTTGTTGTATTGTGGAAAAGGGTGAGCAAAGCCAACTGTACTCATTTGTAATTCCCATATTTCTAAAGTCATAGAGCGTGGAAATAGGTCCCTCAGTCCAACTTGCCCACACCACCTAACATGTCCCATCTGCACTAGTCCCACCTTCCTACATTTGGACGATATCCCTCTAAACCTGTCCTATCTATGTACCCATCGACGAATGTGTACAATTGTTTCTTAAACATTGCAATTGTCCCTGCCTCAACCACCTCCTCTGGCAGCTCATTCCATACACCCACCACCCTTTGTATGAAAAAGTTACACCTCAGAAGTTACCCCTCAGATTCCTATTAAATCTCCCCCCCCCCCCCCCCCCCCCCCCCCCCATTAAACCTCTGTCCTCTGGTTTTCGATTTCGATACTCTAGCTCTAGGCAAGAGACTCTGTGCGTCTACCCGATCTCGTGATTTTATGTACACCTCTATAAGATCTTCTTGCACTCCAAGGAATAGAGATCCAGCCCACTCAGTCTTCCAAGAGCTCAGACCCCAGCGTCCTGGCAATTTGTAGCTCCTGGAAATTAGTCATTGATATCCACACCAGTTTCACCACAATTGGTCATGCGCCACGCAATAGTGTCCCCTTCCTCCACTTTATTAAGGCCTATTCTCTCTGGATTCTTTATCAGTGTTTTAAACCTCGGTGGGAATACATTCATGCAATGAACTGTCGATACAGATATCATCTCTGCATTATTCTCTTTCCACAGATCACAGTTTTTTGGGGAACACTACTCGTTTACATTTGACACTGACTCAAACAAACTACTTGACAAAGAGTGACAAACATGGATAACATTTTGAAATTATTTTCAGCCTCTGTTGCTGTTTGAGAGCATTTATCAGTTAATTGCTGGAATATCATTCGGTTGATTTATGGTTCATTTGTGAAGCATTCCAAATGATATCTATTGCTTTATTTGTTTTTTTACTCTGTCAAAGTCAGAGTTCCCTTTCTGAGCAAAGGTACATTCTAGAAATTAAATTTCACTCATTTTTGGTCCAATAAGCCAACATTCCTCAGCAAAAAAAAATTAGTGAAACTGTCCAAGCAGAGTTTTGGCAAACAACAAAGCAACTAGTACAAAGACACCTGGGCAAAAACAGATTTGTGCAGTTCATGAACTACTACATTCAACCGCTGCATAACATTCTGAGAAGGGCATTTTCCCCACAACATCCAAATGGCAGATATACACATATATAAATAGTGCTGTGCATGAGTCACAACCACTGATCGTAATGGGTTGTGCAAACCGCTATTCTGAATAATGCTTTTTATAGGATAAGGCATGGAGGAGAGAGCCCCTTAGTTTATTGAAATAGATCTGGACATTCTCATCACTGAGATAAATGTAAGGTGGAAGGTCCATTATGTTTCATCTAGGCCAAAGGTTATTGGTGTACTGTGTAGACATAAGGAACTGCAGATTCTGGTTTACAAATGTTGTTGGTTAATTGGCTAAAATTGGAGAATTCAAATGGTAACTTACAAACCAGCAGTAAGAACATTGAATTCTCCAATTTTAGGTAGGTAACCAGCAACACCTCTTTTCCCTTCCCCCGACACCTACATACCCTACATACTTCACATTTTGTGTCTCTTCCCTCCATACCTCACAATCTTTTGTCTTCTTCTCATCTTTGGTTTTCATCCACCCATCTGCCAATCTAGTGTCTGGTGTCAGCAGAGTGTCCCTCTAAACTAATGATTCCCAAAATGGGCATTACCATCCCCTGGGGGCTGTGGGATTACCCAGGGGGGGTGCTAAAAGGCAAGGGGGTAGAAAGGGGTTGGGGGGGGGGGGGGGGGGGGGGGGGGGGCACCAGTAGCATGCGGGCATTGTGCATGATAGGTATTAGTACGCACTTGACATGCTTATGGGCGGTTCTACCATGCGTTTCACTGACCTTCTCTCTAAAAACGCATACTGTTTTGCTAAATAGTATTTCTTGGAACTTTACAAAGTTATTACATGCATATTATATGATTCATACGTAATTATTGAGGTAATAGTCCAAGCAGTGTTGTTAGCAAACTGTAATTGTCACTAAGCCATTGTTTTATTTCCTTAGGAATGTCAGTAAATAGTGCTGTGCATGAGTCACAACCACTGATCGTAATGGGTTGTGCAAACCGCTATTCTGAATAATGCTTTTTATAGGATAAGGCAGGGGGGAACTGGGAATGAATTTATGGAACCAAGGGGGCAGTGGCCCAAAAGAGTCAGGGAACCATTGGGCTAAGCTGTAATCGTTCTTCAAAGGTTCTAGGTAGCACCTTAGAACTCCAGTACATGCCGTGAATGGAAGAAATGACTGTTGCACGAATGGTGGCATCATTAGGTGAGCATGTGATCATATAAAGCATCAGACAAGACCCAGAGAGCCCCCATAAAATTCCCCAATGATTACTATTTCACACAGAAACAATTGCAAGGAAGATATTCTATAGATTAAATCATTCTTGTCTGATTTGCTTAAAATAAATAAATGCGAATCTATCCAATTTCCAGGCTAGAGAGATTAAAATGCGAAAGGAAACGGAAGCCCTTCATAATTCAGTAGAAGGGCTTACTGATTATAAAGGGCAGTTATCCGGAATAAATAAATAAAAGGGGCAGAATAAGTGGGTGAGAATAGATTAGTGAGTAACATAAAAGGCAGCCCCAAAGTCTTTTATAAACTTCTAAATACTAAAAGGGCTTTAAAAGAAGGATAAGGCCTTCCCGAGCCCCCATTCACCATGATGGTATTTCAGTCACAGAGGCCGACGTTAGAAGATCCTCGGAAAGTGCCTGGACCTGATGGTATACTCGGTCGTGTTCTAAAAACCTGTGCGGACCAACTGGCTGGAGTTTTTACGGACATTTTCAACCTCTCACTTCTGAGGTCTGAGGTTCCCATCTGCTTTAAAAGGGCATCAATAATACCGGTGCCCAAGAAGAGCAAGGTGACATGCCTCAATGACAATCGACCAGTGGCACTAACGTCTGTGGTGATGAGGTGCTTTGAGAGGTTGATTATGGCGCATATCAACTCCTACCTCGACCCACTGCAGTTCGCTTACCGCCACAACAGATCAACAGTGGATGCGATCTCACTGGCTCTCCACTCTGCTCTGGACCACTTGGACAACAAAAACCCATATGTCAGGCTGTTATTCATTGACTATAGCTCAGCATTTAATACCATCATCACCTCCAAGCTGGTTACCAAGCTCTCAGATCTGAGTCTCTGCGCATCCCTCTGCAATTGGATCCTCAATTTCCTCATTCACAGACCACAGCCTGTCCGTATTGGTGGAAATGTGTCAGCCTTGATAACAATCAGCACGGGAGCACCTCAAGGCTGTGTGCTCAGCCCCCTGCTTTACTCACTCTATACTCATGACTGCGTGGCCGGACATAGTGCGAACTCCATCATCAAGTTCGCCGATGACACCACTGTTGTGGGACGAATTACTGATGGTGACGAGTCAGAGTATAGAAGTAAGATCGACCGATTGACCAAATGGTGCCAGCACAATAATCTGGCTCTCAACACCAGCAAAACCAAGGAACTGATTGTGGACTTTGAAAGGGGTAGGATAGGGACCTACCATCCTGTTTATATCAATGGGACGATATGGTGGAAAGGGTCAATCTTCTTGGTTCTTGGTTACTTGGTCCTCCAAAATATTCCAACTGGAATTTAAACTGGAGGTGGTGAAGGGAGGGATTATGCCAGAAAGGGTTATTGGGAAGAAAGTGCTACTTTAAATTTACTTGCATCTGGTTGGGTAACTATAGTTTGGTGGAGATTATTCCATGCTTTAATTGTGTGTGGGAAGAACGAATTGCTGTACACATCTGTCTTTGTAGCTGGGATCACAAATTGGATCGAATGCCCTTGTCTGCTCCAATAATTTCAAATTCCTGGGTGTGTATATTTCCGAAGATCTTTCCTGGTCCCAGCACACTGATGCAATTATAAAGAAAGCACATCAGCGCCTCTACTTCCTGAGAAGATTACGGAGAGTCAGTATGTCAAAGAGGACGCTCTCGAACTTCTACAGGTGCACAGTAGAGAGCATGCTGACAGGTTGGGAGCAGAAAAGAATGCAGAAAGTTGTGACCACTGCCCAGTCCAACATCGGCTCTGACCTCTCCACCATCGAAGGGACCCATCGCAGTCGCTGCCTCAAAAAGGCTGGCAACATCATCAAGTACCCACACCATCCTGGCCACACACTCATCTCTCCGCTGCCATCAGGTAAAAGGTACAGGAGCCTGAAATCTGCAACATCCAGGTTCAGGAACAGCTTCTTCCCCACAGCCATCAGGCTATTAAACTCGCCATCAAATAAACTTTGAACTATAACAGCCTATTGCACTTTATCTGTTTATTTATGCGTAAATACATGGTCTATGCCAAATAGACACACTGAACTGTTTCGGTATTTATGCTTACAATATTCTGTTGTGCTGCAGCAAACAAGAATCTCATTGTCCTGTCTGGGACACATGACAATAAACTCACTTGACTTGACTTGAGGCCAATTTGGGATGAAAAAAGTGATCTTTGAATGCAGGACTCAAATACCAAATAAATACTTGGCACTTATGTGTGACATCAACCGCATCCTCTTTAGTGAAGACGATTGTAAGGTGATAGAGGAAATGTAAAATATGAAAATAGATATGCAGTGGTATTTCAAATGAAAATAACATTCAGATTTTAGAATGATTCACGGAGCAAGTAAGGGTGAAATTAAGGTCCCTCTTTGGACATAAATATTTAGATTTTGGTTCTGAACTCACGCCCTAAAGTTCCGTCTACAGGATACTTACAATCACACCAGATTGGATCAGAATTAATTTTAAAAAAAAATTTAAGATTTTACTCAGCCAAAATGCATTTACATCTGAGATAAACACAGTTGGATTCACAAGCCAAGTTTCATTTCTCTCTAAACATCACCATGAGCTCAATAAATCACAGAATGATTGTCGTATAGTTGAATATCTGCTGATTTTCCCACAGGTTCCAGCCCTGAATTCCTGATTGTGATGGAGTATTGTGAGCATGGCAGCTTGCACAGTTTTCTGGAAGGCGAGTGGCATCTCAGCTGGCAGAGTCGTGTTCACATGGCATTGGATGCGGCCTGTGGCTTGTACAGGTAGCTGTTCTTTGTGGCGTCATAGACTGGGGGAAATGTAGCGATTATCCTGCCTCTCAACTGAAGGCTTTATCTCTGGATACTGCTCCTTAATACAATGCACAGAATATAGACAGTGGTTTAAGGTGCTGATTCCAGCATGTTGGCACTGAGTATATGACAGGAATGACAACCGTGGACCTTTTAAAATCATTAGAACATCACAGGGGCTTCTCTGCAGAGAAACAATACCAGCATTTAGAAATGCTGGTATTGTCTGAAGAAGGGTTTTGGCCCGAAACGTTACCTATCTCCTTCGCTCCATAGATGCTGCTGCACGCGCTGAGTTTCTCCAGCATTTTTGTGTACCAGCATTTAGAAAGATGGTTTCTCACCAAAATGGTTCAAATGCAAAGCAAATATATCGAATAAACCACTTTCTCTGCTTGGGGATTCCAGAATAAGAATTAGAGCGGGGCTATCTGGGAATTAAATTCAAAGGCACATTTTCATTCAAAGTTAGACTGAAATCTGGAATTATGGTATTAAAAGCTGTGGACCAATGTTTTTTTGGCATATAAATTTATGAAGAGAAATAAAGAGAATTCGAGGAAACAAACTGCAGTATATGTTAGTTATGATCTATTAGAAAGGCAGAGAGGATTAATGGATTTAATTTCCAACTCCTGTTCCTAAATTATTGCTTCGAGAGAAAAAATGTAAGAGCATAATCAGCTCAGGAAAGAATGTTACCGAAAATGGAGTTTAAACACCTGTGGATCAAAGGGGTTTTTAGGGAGCACTGAAGGATGTGCGATAGGGCTTCACATTGGACTGAGACTGGCTGACCATTCTCTCCCACATGGAGCCTGGGCCCTGCATTCAAACAATCTATTTTGTTGCCGCACGCCTGCATTCAGCATTGTACATCAATCCTGTTTCATGTACCCTGCACTACGAGGCATTGCATTCCTAAAAAACTATCCCATTGAGCTTTTCTGCAATGGAACTCCTTTGTTCTCTTTAAATCCCAAGTGTCGATGCATATCTACAGGAATTATTTCTCTCATCAGTGATGTCTCTGTGGGTGTGCGGTCTAGAGGCTATTGTATCCTGATTGTAATGGAGATGGAAGAGAAAGGGCTGCAGTTTTAATTAGCTGGAAATTGAGGTTATGTTGTTTGATAAAGTATCATTGTACAAATAGAAGAGACATTTAGCTTCCTCAGTCGCTCCCATGTTTATTCTACATTATTTGTAATTTACAAGAACATAGGGACCCTGCAGCTCATTCATGATTGGATTGGTTTTCCAGCAGTTAAATGGAAACTTTTGTTTACTATTACAGTTGTGTTTTGCTTTGATGCAGGATGCACCAATCAACAGGGAAGTTCAAACTCCATTGCTCTATTGACAGCACCAGATTCCTGGTTGACAACGGTCTGAGAGTGAAAGTGAGCTGATAAAACAATAAACATCCACCATTAAAATTAATACTAGTTCTGACATTTGGCTCACTCAAGAGCACAAAAAATACTGGGGCATTTTTTTCTCTCTTCCTGGTTTAGCTGGGGGGCATGGACTTGGCAAAGACAGAGACCTCAATCCGACGAATCAGCACCTCCAGCCAGAAATCCCAGTTGTTGCCGTACATCTCACCACAGCAAATGAGCAACATCAACTACCAATACGACAAGCCCTGTGAGGTGTACAGGTGAGAGTTTAAGCTGAAGAAAATAATGCACAAATCACACCAGGTACAGATGGTATTGGTGCCATAGCTGTGATTCTGTAAGAGGGTAGCCAGTAATGGACGTACAGTCTTTCATGCCACAGGTTGGGATTGATGTGTAACAGAGAGGGGCATATCTAGAGCCTATAAAGACAACAAGATCATGATTTTAAAAGGATTAATGTAGACTGTTTACTAGTATTACTTTATAGCTGATTGTCAGGAATCAATGTGTAATGAATCAGACAGTCCTGAATCAGTGTCAGGACTGTCTTATGAGAAAGACTGGATAGACTTGGTTTATACTCTCTAGAATTTAGGAGATTGAGAGGGGATCTTATAGAAACTTACAAAATTCTTAAGGGGTTGGACAGGCTAGATGCAGGAAGATTGCTCCCGATGTTGGGGAAGTCCAGGACAAGGGGTCACAGCTTAAGGATAAGGGGAAATCCTTTAAAACCGAGATGAGAAGAACTTTTTTCACACAGAGAGTGGTGAATCTCTGGAACACTCTGCCGCAGAGGGTAGTCAAGGCCAGTTCATTGGCTATATTTAAGAGGGAGTTAGATGTGACCCTTATGGCTAAGGGGATCAGAGGGTATGGAGAGAAGGCAGGTACGGGATACTGAGTTGGATGATCAGCCATGATCATATTGAATGGCGGTGCAGGCTCGAAGGGCCGAATGGCCTACTCCTGCACCTAATTTCTATGTTTCTATGAATCGAATTGCAGGGCCAACAAATACATTAGTTTGCTGTGGAAGCTCGGAAGTGTAAGGCAAGAATCGGTGGCTATGTTGCAATGAGTTGGGATTTCCTGGACAATAATTATCAGATAACTATCCCAATTTTTTCCCCAGTCCTTGTTATCCACTGATTTGCAATCTAAGGTCTGGTCTGCGTTATCATGAGGTTCTTGAATTCTTTTCCAACAAAAGTGTCTGAAAAGATCACTAGCTTGTCTGTTGGAGAAACCTGTGTGTGCCTAAGGTCCCATGAGCTACATTGTCTGAAGCTATTCTCCTGGCAGGTTCACCCATGGCGGTCAGGTTGAGGATGAGGTTACTGATAAGCGTGACAAAAGAAGAATGGTGAAACAAGCGGAGAGTGAGGGTTGGGTAGCAGGTGAAGCACCATCATGGCTGAGAAGGTGGAAGATGGCTGCTGCAAGCAGAGACTCCCAACCATCATAGAGTCCATGCTGATTGAACCCGGGTGTGTCGCTATCAGTGACTGTGGTGGCTGTCGGCACACCAGTCTCCCCAAGTTAAAAGATGTCACACACAGGAATTCATCTGGAGGGACATACCACCTATACATTCCAGTTAAAGACTTGTGGCGACTAGCAAATAGTGACAGAGTGATCACCTGGCAGCTCCTAGCCACGAACTGGCACACAGTCGGTCTGCGTTGGAGTCAGAGTCTTGCACTGAGGCAGAAGGAGCCCATGACTGAACAGCCCTATTTAGGATCCACTCTTCTTACCCCCTTAGGAATGCAGTAAAACTCAATTAATCAGGCACACTCAAGACTTTGATGGTGCTGGACTGGAAGATGTATCCAAACTATTGGATGTTATTCCAATTAAGATGCTTTCAGTTTAATTTTTGTTTCCAGATGTTACGCAGTAGTATAATATTTTTTTCAATGTAATTGTGACTTTAAAGAGCGTGAGAAGGAGAACAGTGAGTTTCAAGGGATCTTTGGAAACAGGACCCCAGTGAATTTAATGGAAGTGCAGGAATTGGGCCCTCAGTGAGTTTAAATGAAGTGCATGAACTATGATCCCAATGAGTTCAATGGAGCAGTAGAATCAGCACCTGGGAGCCTGATGTCAAATCACTAAAGATTTCCGAACAATGGGATACCGGCTATCAGAGCTTTACTGAACATGTACACAGTGGACACCAATCAGTGTCCACAATGATCAGCTTCCAATCCACTTGTGTGAAATGGTTCCCTTCTATTGTGTTGTTTTATGTGTTGTTCTACTCGAGGCCAGTCTTTGTTTTCATAGCTGTATCCAAAAGATTTCAAAATTAATCCATTGGAAGTTTTAATGGAAGTAGTTTGCTAGGTAATACATTTTTTTTGTATTTAAACTTGTTACTGAATCTATTAATGCATGTTTACATTTGTAGAATATTATAAGGCATATTTATATTTGGGTGATGTATTAGATATAAACTAGAAGACTTCCATGGCATCCATGTTTTGCCCCTATCAGTCAAGGATAATGAGGATTTAGTATTTCTGTTTCTTTCCTTTCAGTTTTGGGATTGTTCTTTGGGAGATAGCAAGCTGTAAAACACCTTTCAAAGGTAACAGAAACAATTACGGTATCCTACTTATCTTTGCTTCCCTGCTGACTGGCTCTATATGTAGTCTTATGCCTAATGAATGTTATCTGGTTATGGGCAATATCACACACTGGCTGGGTATTAGATTTTGCCTAATGCATGCTATCTGGTTATGCCTGGTGTCATACAATGGCTGGATGTTGTCTCACGCCTGATGAATGGTATTAGGTTATGAGTGGTGTCTTATGCCGGCTAGGGTCTGTATCATGCCATGTGAAAGGGAGCACCTTATAGATTATATCATGCACTGGCTAGGGGTTGTCTTATGCCTGATAAGTGCTGTCTGGTTTTGAGTGATGTCCCACACTGTGGGTATAATCTCATGTCTGATGAATGGTGCCTGGTTATTGATGGTGTCACATCAAGACTGAGTGCTTTGCTGTTTGGTTGTAGTGATGTTACATGCTGCGGCTGGGTGTTGTGTCATGTTATTTGGTTATGTTGTGGTGTACCAGGTGAGTGATATGTAATTGTGGGTAGTCAGGTTCCATTGTTTTCACAAGGCTGGGGATGGCTTTGCATGAAAGCCCTTTAACCTTTTGAAGGGGATTGACAGCATTTACTAACAAATTCCTAGAATTCTGATATTCACCCCCGGGGTGCAGACGGTGTGGTGGGGTATATGCAGGTGGGTGTCCTCCAATTTCAGAAATGTACATGCTGCATGAAGCCAGAAGCTTTTAAGACCCAATACGGTATGTTTGGTGTGGACAGGGGAATAAAATGTCATCAATCTGAACCAGGAGGTCAACTCACATTCTGTTTTTACAGAAGTAGTCACTGCTGACGGTGGGTGGTTATTTAATTATTTGAATGAAGCTGCATGATCAAATTGTAGAGGTTATTCTAGTTTACAGCTAGGTATATGTCTAACCACTGCTTCGGCAGGCCCTCCTTCACCCATCATCTCAACTTACCTTTTTCTCATCTCACACTGCAGCACCTTTGCAATGCAAGACTTTCTGCCTTGCGAGCAATTTTCCTGCCTACCTGATTGTCAATCAGTCTGTTACACAGATTGGCTGTGGATGGAAAACCCACAGAATAAATTGGCTGACCCTAGAATAATCCCGTTTCCTCGTCGCCTCCGAGCTAATGTCCAGCTAAATGCTTATGGATTTGAATCACAAAGAGGAGATTTATGAAGAGAAAATAATTTATGAACCGCCTTGATTGAAGATTTCAACTTCGTAGTTAAGCTTAATTGGAGAACTAATATCAAATCTTGACTCCCAGTGAAAAATGTAATCCACTCCCATCATTTAAATTCCTGTTTGTAGCTCTTGAGATCCAATCCTTGCACCAGTTCCATTTTGTTCTAGATTCAGTTATTCGCAGCTTCCAGCAATCTCCAAATAGAACCAGAGAAAATTTACCACACGGAGACCATTTAGAGACCATTTAGCCCACTGTCTCAGTACCAGTTGATGTACAGCTGACTGGGATAAACACACATCCAGCACTTGTTCTGTAGACCTGTAAGCCACTATTCTTCAAGTACATAACAACATTCTGTTTATATGTGATGATGGTTTCTACCTCAAACACTCATTCAGGCAGTGAGTTTCAGTTCTTTTTGTGAAAGATTACTTCCTCATCTCCCCTCTAATCCTTCAACCAATTACTTTAATTCCATGGTCCTGGTTTATAATCCATCTGTTGTGGGAAATAGGTCCTCGTTTATATAATCCCACCATGCTTCTTAATGTATATATTGCAATTAATTCTCCACTCACCCTATTTCTCTCAAAGAAAACAGACCTAGTTTATTAAATTTCCTCATAGCAAAAATGTTCTAGTCTTGGAAATATCCTTATACATCCCCTGTGCATCCTCTCCAGTGCAATCACGTCCTTCCTGTAACATGGTGACGAGAACTGTAAACAGGCCGAAAAGGCTCCATTTACAGTGCCCTCCATAATGTTTGGGACAAAGACCCATCATTTATTTATTTGCCTCTATACTCCACAATTTGAGGTGTGTAATAGAAAAAAATCACATGTGATTAAAGTGCACATTGTCAGATTTTATTAAAGGCCATTTTTATACATTTTGGTTTCACCATGTAGAAATTACAGCTGTGTTTATACCTAGCCCCCCCCATTTCAGGGCACCATAACATTTGGGACACATGGTTTCACAGGCGTTTGTAATTGCTCAAATGTGTTTAATTGCCTCCTTAAGAGCTCTCAGCACCAGTCTTTCCATTACCTTTGGAAACCTTTATTGTTGTTTATTAACATGAGGACCAAAGTTGTGCCAATAAAAGTCAAAGAAGCCATTATGAGATTGAGAAACAAGAATAAAACTGTTAGAGACATCAGCCAAAACTTATGCTTACCAAAATCAACCATTTGGAACATCATTAAGAAGAAAGAGAGAACTGGTGAGCTTACTAATTGCAAAGGGACTGGCAGGCCAAGGAAGACCTCCACGGCCAATGACAGAAGAATTCACTCTATAATAAAGAAAAAATCCCAAACACCTGTCTGACAGATCAGAAACACTCTTCAGGAGTCAGGTGTGGATATGTCAATGATCACTGTCCGCTGAAGACTTAATGAACAGAAATACAGAGGCGACACTGCAAGATGCAAACCACTGGGTAGCTTCAAATAATAGTATGGCCAGGTTACAGTTTGCCAATAAGTACTTAAAAGAGGAACTACAGTTCTGGATAAAGGTCTCGTGGACAGATGAGACGAAGATTAACTTGTATCAGAGTGATGGCAAGAGCAAAGTATGGAGGAGAGAAGAAACTGCCACCGCACTTAACTTCATTGATGATACAACTGCTGATGGTAGCGTAATGAATTCTGAAGTGTTTATCTGCTATCTGCTCAAGTTCAAACAAATGCCTCAAAACTCATTAGCTGGCGGTTCATTCTACAGCAAGACAATGATCCCAAACATACTGCTAAAGCAACAAAGGAGTTTTTCAAAGCTAAAAAATTGTAAATTCTTGAGTGGCCAAGTCAATTACCCAATCTGAATCCAATTGAGGATGACCGTTATGTTGGAGAGGGGGGAAACTGAAGAGGACTGGTCCCACACTCAAGCATAAGGATGGGGGGATGGGGCCAATAAGGCAGGTGGGGCTGATGCGATGTGTCAATTGGGGGACTTCAAGCAGTCATTGCATGCAAAGGGCTATGCAACTAAATACTAAGACATGACTACACAGTCACATGACATTGGGGGTCCCAAACTTACAGTTAGAGTGCTCTGAAATCAGTCGAACTGGGGGGGGAGGGGGGGGGGGGGGCACTAGGACCTGATGAATGATGCCTGGGGGCTATGTATAAACACTGCTGTAATTTCTACATGGTGATACCAAAATTTGAGTAGTTGAGGCCAGTTCATTGGCTATATTTAAGAGGGAATTAGATGTGGCCCTTGTGGCTAAAGGGATCAGGGGGTATGGAGAGAAGGCAGGTACAGGATACTGAGTTGGATGATCAGCCATGATCATATTGAATGGCTGTGCAGGCTCAAAGGGCCGAATGGCCTACTCCTGCACCTATTTTCTATGTTTCTAAAATGTATAAAAATGGTCTTTATTAAAATCTTGCAATGTGCACTTTAACCACATGTGATTTTTTTTTTTTCTCAAATTGTGGAGTACAGAGGCAAATAAATAAATGATGGGTCTTTGTCCCAAATATTATGGAGGGCATTGTAGTTCAGCATAATCTCACTGCTCAGATATTCATACCTTGCCTAATAAAGGAATTTATCCCGAATGCCTTTTCCTCCACCTTTTTGAACTATTTTGCTTCATTCACGGATCTATGGATACACACTCTCTGTTTGAGGTATTTAAGTTTCTCTTTCTCAATATTGTCCGTTTTAATGTACATTTCCTTGATTTGTATCACCACCCCAAATGCACACTCACAAATCGCTGGATGAGCAATGAATTAACTCCATTTGACATGTTACTGTCCAGTTAATAGACTATATACATCTTTCTACATAGTTCATCACTTCTTCATCCATGCAATTCACATTTATCGCCCCGCACCCTATACTGGGCAGTGTACCTTGTCTTAATTCCATCACATGCCAGATTGCTGCAAATCTGGGCTTTATCATTTAGCCTGGTCCCTCTCAACATGCTCACTGAATTTGTGGAAGGAGGCCTTGGATTATGACCCTATAGAGTACAAAGTTGAACAGGGTGCAGCAGGTTTTTTGCTGCTCGTGCAGTTCTGATACAAATAATGACTCGGGTCTCGCAACAGTCGAAGAATAGTGAACTATCACAACTGGCTTAACGTACACCCTCTTTGAGCAGATTGCAGCAGTCAAGAGATCCGCAAAAAGGTCTGTGAGGAACGAGTCCGTGAGTCTCTGCCAAGTGACTGCCCCAAGGAGCTTTGTGAGCTGATCGATGAATGCCGCACTTATGATCCCTTTGAGCGTCCAAAGGCTGGAGGTAGGCAATGCTTTTGCAATTTGGAGATTATAAATGTAAGTTTACGGGAAGCTGCAGATAAACGAGTCTGGGCCCAAATTGAGCTGTGAGAAATTGAGACGCCAGCAGAGAGAATTTTTTGAAGACATTCTTGCTATTGAGGGAGTGCAGCGTAGGTTCACGAGGTTAATTCCCGGGATGGCGGGACTGTCATATTATGAAAGAATGGAACGACTAGGCGTGTATTCACTGGAATTTAGAAGGATGAGATGATATCTTAGAAACATATAAAATGATTAAGGGATTGGACAAGCTAGATCTAGGAAACATGTTCTCAATGTTGGGGGAGTCCAGAACCAGGGGCCACGGTTTAAGAATAAGGGGTAGGCCATTTAGAACTGAGATGAGGAAAAGCTTTTTCACCCAGAGAGTTATGAATTTGTGGAATTCTCTGCCTCAGAAGGCAGTGGAGGCTGATTGGAGGACACCAGTGCGTGACTTTGTTTAACGTGGGAAGACTGGTACACAACAGCCACCACACGGTCCTTGACGGATCTGGGTCAGGATCCAGTGGAATGGAGTCCAAGACGACCGGAGATCCTTTTCTGCTGCAGCCTTCATCCGCCTTCCCAGCCGTTGTGACTCTCCACTGAGGTCAACCATCATCCTCCGCCTGTTCCACCGTTGAGGCCTTGGTTGGATTGCTCTTTGTCAGAGTCCTCCCCCTCGACCTTACCGCCATGGGTGGCCCTACACAGCTCCAGACCCCATCACTCGCAGGATCTCAGGACCACACAAGCTTCTCCACCTCAACAAGGTGACAATCCACAGAGATGTTAAAGTCCGCAGGCTTCCGCGGTTGGAGCTCCCAAAGTCAATCTCCAGCAAAGGCCACCAGCTCCTCAATGTTAGGTCACTGTGCGGACGGAGATACGATACGGACAACAATCGTATCTCCGTGTGGTAAGAATTTTTTTTTTTAAGCTTTCCCCACCCCACCCCCCACATAAAACAAGCTAAAGAACACTAAAACATACATTTAACACATACGAAAAACCAACAAAGAAGGGACGAGACAGACTGTTGGCGAGGCAGCCACTGCGGCACCACCCGGTGGAATCTCTACGCTGTATCTCTAAAGCCTGAAGTAAAGTCTAAAGCCAACCAAGGCGTAAACCTGATGAAAATTTCCAAACCATAATTCTCAGTAGCTTATGTACACTGTGTGCTATCCAGTAGACGTGATTCAGAGCACTTCAGACCAATTTCAGTGAATATGCACTACCAAAGATATTTTGTATGTCAAAGCAATGACTGTTCTGCAGTCTCCACAATGTGAAGAATTTGTGTAAGGGGCTATGCCCATTACTTGGGGTGGGTATTGATAAAACCCAGAGATTTTCTTGTAGTGACATGCAATCTCTCTTCTTGCTTTCAGCTATCATGGACAGGCTGAAGAATATTCTAAAGAGAATTACTGAAATAACCAAAGAGGCAAGGGATTGAATCAAGCATCCATCTGATCTCTATACTACACTCATGTTTGGCTCGGTCGAAGCAATAACATTTATTTAGGCATCTTACAACCTTGTGCAACCTGAATTTAGCTTTTTGCGAATTTAGCTTTGTGCCTTCCATGAAGAATTTCTCCTCTCTCCGATGGAAGTTCTGTGAGACTCTCTCACTTCTCCTCCAGCTGCCCCCCCCCCCCCCACCACCTATGATTCCTGCTGCTCTCCTGCTCTATGACCATGTTCTGACCCAAACTCGCTTCCACAGCCATTAGTGCTTCCAGAGCTTTTTTGTCTATCCTCAGTTACTCCTGCACTTTAGGTCTTTATTTATGTAAACCAGCATCTGCAGTTCCTTATATCTAACAGAAATAAAATGCATTCCATTGTCCAACTCTCTGAGAGTGACTTCCTTAATTGTTAAGTATTTACATAATTGAGAAATTTACAAATTGTACAAAAATTGTTGTTTGGTTGACAGGAGGAGGAAAACTTTAGATTTAAGAAAGTATTGATGCTGCCATACAGCGCCAGACATTCAGATTCAATCCTGACCACGGGTGCTGACTACGGAGTTTGCACGTTTGGACTAGTGTAGCTGGTCGGTGTGGGCAAGTTGGGCTGAAGGGCCTGTTTCCATTGTCTGACTACGTGGGTTTTCTCCAGGTGCTCCAGATTCGTTCCACTCTCCAAAAATTGATAGGTTTGTAGATTAATTGGCTTCAGTAAAAATTTTCCCTAGTGTGTAGGATAGCATTAGTGTACTGAAGGGCCCGTTTCTGCACTGTACCGCTAAAGTCTGAAGTCTAGTCAATTGGTTAGAGAAACAGCAAAAGCAAGGGAAAGTGCTATAAATGGGTAGATATTGAGATGAGTGGAGTGACCCTGGGATATGTGACCAGAGATCCTTAAAGATGGCAGGACAAGTAGGTGGTATGGTTCAAAAGGCAGATGGTATGCTTCACTTTACTAGCCAAAGCACAGAAGGTAAACTAGATTTTTTTCGAGAGACAGTGAGATGTTACAGGTTTCCTCAGGCTTTGACCATGTCCATGAATCTTTTTCCTCTATTCACCCGGCAATCTGTTTCAGGATTTAGTGTCAGGCTAGTGAACAACGTGACCTGCCCCACAAAGCCAGCGGAATGTTATTAGTAATTAAAGCTGGAAATAGCGACTGGGAGAAGATACTGACATCGGTTTCCTTATTCTTGCACTGAATTGGAAGGATTCTGCAGAGACAGTATTGGTGGTATCATTTCAGTATCTGTTGACTGAAGCTTACTTTCCATAATTCCGATTGCAAATGATCTGAACACATTGATTAGATGCTAATCCGAACTCCCTTTCATCTGTTATTCAACATCAGCCTGTTGAACCTCTCAGTAAGATTCTACTCCGCAGCACAGTCAATCATCATCTGCATCAAGACAAAACCTTTGCGAATTAATCCTAATTAATTCGGGCAGATTATTTGCATACTAGTGGTGACCTAATCAGCGATCATTAGAACCCACATTAGAAAGAATAACACCAGAAGAATTGAGATCATGCTGCCAACCTGATTACCAGGAACAGAATCTGGGGCCTTCCTGGTCCATTTTGCCTTGGTTCATATGAGCCAGGTGCTTCTCAAGAAGATGCGGAGCGTACTTTAGTGCTGATGGATACATTTGCACATCTGTTAATATACATGGGTTGTGTCTGCCTACTATTTAAATGAATCATGGTTAAGTTCTAACTCCATCACTTATAGCTCCAACCGCTTAAGTGGCTGGGCATTTGTCAAAATATTGGAAATTCACTAAGAAATTAAGCAGAGAGACAAAAATGGGCCAGTCCCATCGAATAGCTGGACTACTGCAGGAACACAACAGCGGGATCATAGACTATTGAGGCAAAAAGGTTATTTTCATCTCCACAAGATTTGATTAATTTGGTTGCAACACACAATTGGTCACAATTTCAGCTTTGAAGATGTTTCAGCCAACAGAGCACATAATCCAAGCTGATTATCCAGTGCGCCATTGAGAGAGCACTAATCCTGTCAGCTGTCAAGTTGAAACAATAAACCAGTATGCCTTCTCTCACTGAATTTCTTCCAGGGCTTGACAAACCAGACACCAGCATGATGTAACTTGAGGCTGAGCTGTCTCGAAGCAGGAACTAGTCTCAGAATAACACATCAGCCATTGAAGATAATTTTCTTCAGCCAGAGGGTAACAAGTCTTTAGAATTCTCTCCCAGGAGGGCGATTACGGTTCAGTTGCAAATATATTCAGGGAAGTGATCTATGGATTTTCAGACATGAAGGAAAGCAAGGAATATGGGATTAGTAGATGAAACGGCATTGAGGTAAAAGATTAGCAATGGCATAATTGAGTGGCAGAGTTGGCACGTGGGGCAATTGGCCTTTGCTACCTTCTGTTTCTTATTTTCTTTAGGCTTCAGTAGATATTAAAGGCCGAATAGCACCAGTAACAAGAACATAAGGGAACCGTGGTGCCGTTAATAGAACTACTGCCTCATTGCTCCAACAATGTGCGTTCAATTCTGATCTTGGATGCTGCCTGTGTGGAATTTGCATTCTCCCTGTGACTATCAAGGGCCTGTCCCACTTGGGTGTTATTTGTGCGTCGTTTATGCGACATCATTTACGCGTCATGGTTGTGGCCACCTGTGTGACGCGCAAATGACGCACAAGTGGGACAGGCCCTTAAGTTTCTTCCGATTACCCCAGTTTCTTCCTACATCCCAGAGAAAATGCAGGTAAGTAGGCTAATTGACATCTGTAAATTGCTCCCATTGTGGAGGTGATTGGTATAATTCATTGATGGTGACAAATAGTTGGGAAGGATAAAATGGGATCAATGTATGGTTGATGCTTAATGAGACCTGATTAGATCTATCCCGGTTTCCACAGTGAGCGAGCTGAGCCTACTGGGGGGGTCCTCTGTCATCGGTCCACGGCGAGCCAGGCCCCGCTTGCCGGGAGTGATCCAGTGGGCTGCTTGCTGGGAGTGTCCAACAAGAAGGAGTGATATAAAAGCAAAATAATGAGGACCAGAATGTTCCTAAAAGAATGTCAAAACAAGAAAAAAAGGAACTTATTATTACTCAAATAGAAACAGAAATTGCAGGAAACATTTCTGTGGTGATCTGGGATCATGGGTGTGAGAAGTCAGAATTCCCTCAGAGAAAGGGATGTGGAGAGAAAAGTGGAAATATCTGACCCCCCTCTTATATTAACAACATTTAAAAGACATTTGGACAGCCATATGGGTTGGGAAAAGGGACATGGGTCGAATGTATGTAAACAAAACAAGCTTAGATGGGCATGGATAAAGTAGGGCTTGAGGGTCTGCTTCCATGCTATATGAATCTATGACTGAAACATAAATGAACTTACTTTTCTAGCTCTGATGAAAGGTACTTGACCCAAAATGTCACTGTCTTCCTCCCCAATGGTCTGCCCCAACCTGGTGAGTGATTCCAGTGGGAATGCAATCACGTTGAATGGATTATGTCCCATCCATGCAGCCCCATTACTTTTCTTGTCATATTTAAATGAGCTTGGATATTGGACATAAACTTCAATGTCTGCACAAATCCAGTAAGTCAACAACTTTGCCATTAATAAGCGCAGAAGGGGAAAATATCAGGTGAAAAGAGCAGATACATGACAGATTATTTAATGGAGAAATTTATGAAGCAATGCAATTTGAGAGCTATTCTCAAAGCATTGTGAAGCCAGAGCAACGTTTGGTGTATGTTTACAAATTTTAAAGGAGGAACAAAAAGTAAGGGAACGTATAAAAGCTGGTTTTATAACAGGGAAGTGAAATGGGGAAGGATTAAAACACCACTTGGTGTCTTGCAAGATTTGGTTTGCAAGATAAAGGGGGAAGTATACTGCGATGATTCTTGACACAAGGGAGTTCTGTTATCTGGAAACTATGGAGATCCTGAGGTTGTTCAGGAAACAAGGGAGGCTCAGGGAAAGTACAACACAGGTTCAAAACCTTAAAAGATGTTTTAAAGCAAGAATGAAAAAAACTATTTCCTTTATCAAGGAGAACAACAACTCAAAGGATATCCTTAAACTGGGAAGGGTACAAAATAGATTCACCAGGATGTTACCAGAGTTTGAAGACACGAGTTATAAAGAGAAGCTGAATAGGCAACATCTTTTGGTCTGAAGCACAGGAGATCTTTACCTCATATAGAGGTATAGAAAATAATGAGAGGCATCGAAAAAGTGAGTGGACAAGGTAATTTATTTCCAGGGTAATGGAGCCCAGAACTTGAGGGCATAGGTTTTAGGTGAGAGGGGAAAGGTTTAAAAGAGACCTGCGGGGCAATTTCTTCATTCAGAGAATAGTGCGTTTAAGGAATGAGCTGCCAGAGGAAGTTGTAGAGGCAGGTAAAATTGTGACTTTTAAAATACATTGGGTCTGAGTTGGGTCAGATTGCCTGTTTCCATGCTGCATAACACTATGGCTCTAATTGGTGAATGAACTAGAGACAAAATGAGAATACCTTGAACACAGAAATATTGTTAAGATCTGCTACACATTGTCTGAAAAGGATGAAGGAATGAAGATTTCAAAGAAAAGGGCGATTATACATGGGCACGACAGATCCAGTTTGCAGGACGCTAAAAGGGGTCATCATGTTACAATATCGGGTTCCTCATCCAAAGGTCCAAGATATGCATGACATGTTGAACAGATACCTCCGATGTAAGATTTTATAATTCTGTGAATTTTGTAGTCCTCTATCCTCTATCTATCTACAATGGTACAAAATAGCGCTATGATATTTCACCACCTTACTCGCCATTCTCCTGTGCTCAAGTGCACCAAGTTTTGTTCCAATCGATGGTATAGTTTCAAAGTTATTAAGGTTTGAAAATCTTAAAAACCACGCATGCGCAGTTTTGGTCTCTTCTCCTGTCAGTGACCGGCACGCATATTGGTCTCCTGGCCTGTCATTCACTGGTGGCATCCGCCTTGCACAGCATTGCCAGCGGTTGCACGGCCACAGCCACACAGCCAGTCGGCCGGAGGGGGTGGCCACAGCTGCCGCCGTGGGTCACAGCAGCAACCTCGAGATCCTGGGGAGGTGAGGAGGGAGAGTGGAGGGATTGAGGGAAAGGAGGGGGTTATGAGGGAAAAGGTGGAAAGTGGGAGAGGTGAGGATGGAGAGTGGGGAATAGAGGGGGGGGGGGGGGGGTAGGAACGGGAATACCTGGGGAGGTGAGGAGGGAGAGCGGAGGGATTGAGGGAGAGGAGGGGGTAGGGACGGAGAGGGGGGAAAGTGGGGGAGGTGAGTGGGGGATAGAAGGTTAGGAGGGGGGTAGGGAGGAGAGATGAGTTATGGAGGGTAGGGGAAAGGAGAGGGAGGGAGGGAGGGAAGGCGGAGAGGGGAAAGAAGATGGAGGATGAAGAGGAGGGGGAGGGAGTGCTGGAGGATATGGGGAAATGAGCCGGGCCTGCGCAGTTGGGGACTATGGGTGAGTGGTGGAATATTACGTTGGGGAACGGGTGTGACACTTTCCTGTGCTTGACTTTCTTTCTTTGTCTACTTTCATCTATCACTCACTTGCCTATGATAGACATAAAATCTGAAGTAACTCAGCGGGTCAGGCAGCATCTCTGGAGAAAATAAATAGTTGATGTTTCGGGTCGGGACCCTTCTTCAGACCCAAAACGTCACCTATCCATTTTCTCCGGGGATGCTGGCTGACCCGCTGAGTTTCAAGCATTCCAACATTTTGTGTGTATCTTTGGTATAAATCACCACCTGCCTGTGTCTGCCAACTCCCTTCCACTCCTTTCACCCACCTAGATCCATCTTTCCATTGTCCTCCACCCCTCTTTGTCCACCTATCACCTACTCATCCCATTTCACCCCTCCAGCTCTCCTTCTCCTCATGATACTGGCTATCCGCCCCCTCTACTATCAGTCCTGAGGCAGAGCTTTAACCCAAATGCCGAACGTTTCTACCCCTTCCCAACCAACCCAACCCACTCAGTTCCTATAACGTTTTCTGTGTTCTAGATCTGCAACATTGGCAGTCCTTGTATCTCAAGATCACCAGATGTGTTTAGAAAGAGTGCAGGGTAAAACTGATAATTTAGCATCAAATTGTTTGGAATACTATGGTTGGACATTGATTTACTCGTTGATCTGGACTGGGAGTCAGAGCTTGAGAGTGCAGGATCGACGTGGGAGCTTGTACCCTTGAAGTGAATGTTAGCGGGTATTACCTTTTTTGGCATTTAGGATTTTCTGGGGTTTTTCCCCTTATCTTAAAAGCATAAATCTAGCCTGTGAGGCGTGTCTCACCCATCTTACCGTTAACAACTCATTGCACAGACCGAAGAAGTTTAGTGTGCTGATAACTGATCCCATTATGGAATTTTGACTCGAAAAGCGCCTGGACCTGATGGCATACCCGGTCGTGTTCTAAAAACCTGCACGGCTGGAGTTTTTATGGACATTTTCAACAGATCAACGGTGGATGCGATCTCGCTGGCTCTCCACTCCGCTGTGGACCACGTGGACAACAAAAACTCATTTGTCAGGCTGTTATTCATTGTTTACAGCTCGGCATTTAATACCATCACCCCCTCTAAGCTGGTTAACAAACTCGCAGAACTGGGTCTGATAAGTCTGAAGAAGGGTCTCGACCCGAAACGTCACCTACTCCTTTTCTCCATAGATGCTGCCTCACCCGCTGAGTTTCTCCAGCATTTTTTGTCTTCTTTCGATTTTTCCAGCATCTGCAGTTCCTTCTTAAACAAATTGTCTCTAAATAATAGCTTATCAGGGAACCTCCCTTGCCTGAGGTCATCTGTTACCAGCCCTGATTTATCCTGCTTTTATTAGTTTCCAGTTTATTTCCCGCTCTCTCTATTGCAATTAGGCTGAAGAGGGATCCCGATCTGAAATGTCACATCTAATTTCTCCAGAGATGCTGTCTGACCCGCTGAGTTACTCCAGAATTTTGTGTCTATCCTAGGTTTCTTAGGTGTGGAGGCATGAACAATGTATTTGGGGAATAAACAAATGGGAAAGGCATGAAGTAAATATTTTTTATCTTAACTGTACAATAAAAATGCCAGAAGCAGAGTTGAACCAAAACTTTTAACACAATAAAGAGTTTTAGTTCGTTTTAGAGATACCACGTGGAAACAGGCCCTTCAGCCCACCGAGTCTGCGCCGACCAGCGAACTGGTTACATTAGTTCTATCCTACACACAAGGGGTAATTTACAGAAGCCAATTAACCTACAGGCCTGTACGTCTTTGGAGTGGGGGAGGAAACTGGAGCACTTGGAGAAAACCTAAGCGGTCACAGGGAGAATATACAGACAGTACCCATAGTTAGGATTGAACCTAGGTCTCTGGCACTGGAATGTAGCAACTCGACCGCTGCACCACTGTGCCGCCCTAGAGTTGCAGCTTTATTTCTTGCATTCTAAAAGAGATGGCTGCACAAGTAGTGGATGGACTAGAGCTAATCTTCCTAAATGTCCTAAATCGTGAACTGCCTTAATGGAACTGCCTTATACATTGCATCACTTTCAGGAATGTGGTTTATGTTGGCATCAATTGTTGGCAAAACATTCTCATGGATATGGTGACAAGATACTTAGAAATCATAACATGATAAGGCAGAGACAATATAGTTTTATGAAGGAAAATCATCTGGTTAATCTATGAGAGGTTTTCAGAATGTAATTAGCAGGGTTGGAAGAGTTCACAGCAACATGAATAAGAATTGATTAAAGGACAGGAAACAAACTAGGAATAAACAAGGTATTGTTCTTGGGGTGCCACAGGGATTAGTATTTGTTTACTTCATAGTTAACGTTAATTGTTAAAAAAGCAGAATGCAACATATCCAGGTTTGCCTATGATTCAAAGGAGGGGCAAAAGTGAACTGTGAAGATGATACAAAGATTTACCAGAGGGATATAAACAGGTGAAGTAAGTGGGCACATAGCTGGCAGGTGGCATATGATGAAGTTATTTATTTTGAGAAGGAAAAGCAGAAATACCAGGAACTGTTGCCATTGGTTTATTAAAAAAATATACAAAGTGCTGGAATAACTCAGCGGGTTAGGCAGCATCTCTGGAGAACGTGGATAGCTGACATTTCAGGTCAGGACCTTTCTTCAGACTGAAGGAAGAATAGAACTCTTATTAAAGTGATGAGATATTGAAAATTATGACAATCTTGCTGCACTCATTCATAAAAAGCAGAAAGTAGATAAGCAGAAGCAGCACACAAATAACAGGTTAATAGAATGCAGGGATTTATTGCAAGGGGTTTGGAATACAAAAATAATGAATACTTAGAGAACAGTACACAGTTTTGAGCTCCATTCTTGAGCAAGGATTCCCAACCCACTTTCTCCTGCCTGTGTCATCTACCATACCCCCCCCCCCCCCCCCCCACACCTGCCCAGTGCACACCCATTTCTCTCTCTATCTCTTACTAATGCAGTCACTTGTATACACTGGAATTTAGAAGGATGAGAGGGTATCTTATTGAAACATATAAGATTTTTAAGGGATTGGACACGCTAGGCAGGAAACATGTTTCCGATGTTGGGGGAATCCAGAACCAGGGGCCACAGTTTAAGAATAAGGGGTAGGCCATTTGGAACGGAGATGCGGAAAAACGTTTTCACCCAGAGAGTTGTGAATCTGTGGAATTCTCTGCCTCAGAAGGCAGTGGAGGCCAATTCTCTGGATGCTTTGGATGGGTATGTTGCAAAACCTACCTTCAGCGGCGCTGCAGATCTGTCGCTGGCTGTGTGCGCGATTTTGGCACCTTTGAGAGGGGGGCAGGTTTAAAACGCGATTTTCTCTAGGCTATTCAAATCGAGGTTGTTCAGCCTATTTAGTTGCTGATGAAAAATCGCTGTGAGGTTCGTTCGCTGCAGGCATTTTTAAACTATATTGGTTCATTTAATTGTTATAGTAGGTTAAAAATCATCCGCTAAACCCGCGACCGCCGCCAACGGGACGGATCTCATGTCGGAGACAACGGAAGGTAGGCTGTTTATTTTTACATTAAAAAGCGTTTCTTAAGAACCCTTTATACAAAATTTTATGTTGCAAGTAGCTAATTTGGGGGCCCATTAAATCCCGCAGTATTTTTCTGGGCATATGGGGTACAAATCCACCGCAATGGGAACGTTCCAAACCAGCGCGTTCCACATGATCCCACTCAAAAGCTGATTTAAATGGCCATTAATTTACAGCAATTGAACATTAAAATCCTTCCATTTGGCCTATAAATTAATGTCAATGAGATTTAAAAATCATGTTTTATTATGAATTCTTGGCTGAATGTTCTTTGGACACTTAGGCTATTAAAAAATGTTAATCTTTCCTTAAGAAATGGATAGAAGTTTAGATATAGACATTGAATTTTGTAATTAGCTACAATTGGGTAACTAACTAATTATATGCTTTAATTTCAGGTCATCCAGTAAGATTATTTAATATTTGTTTCAGAATGCTTCAATCTACAATAACTGAAAATTTCTTTCAGTTCTCTTAATTTTTAATAAAGTTATGGGCTTTAGACTGTCCTCGATCACAGCTTTTGTGTTAAATCAATGGAAAATCAATAGGGAACAAGATGCTAATTTCCGAGTATGTAATTTCCGAGTATGTAAAGATATGAAAGTGAATTAGGTGTCAAATTAAACGTCTTTTTATGCTTCGTCTGATGGGTTAAATTGCAGACTTGATTTTTAAAATTTCAAAATTTTGTAACATTGCTACAAAAGATAGCGGAATCAAGGGATATGGGGAGAAGGCAGGAACGGGTTACTGATTGTGGGTGATGAGCCATGATCCCAGTGAATGGTGGTGAATGGCCTACTCCTGCACCTATTGTCTATTGTCATATAATTTACAACAGATTGCCATGGTGACTTAGAGTTCCGCCACTGGATGCGGATGGCCTGAATCGTTTGGGTTGTCCAGAGGAGCCTTCACCTCCGGCCCTTCAGCACTCACTGCCTGTGGAGCAAATGCTGTCTTACAACCCGGCGGTATGAATATTGATTTCTCTAACTTCAAGTAACCTTTGTATCCCCTCTCTCTTCATCCCTCCCTCGTGGTCCTGCTGAGTTTCACTGTTTGTATCACTCGTTATCACCTTCCCACAGCCAACAATTGACTATTGTGGGCTCCACCTTTCCTTAGTTAGTCATCGTTGCTGTCGTTGATTTGTCCTATTGCACACATTTCATTCATTTGTTCTTTGTACCTTTTCCATATCTCTCGTTTCCCACTCCCCCTGACTCTCTTTCAGGCTGAAGAAGAAGGGTCTCTATCCTAAACGTCATCCATTCCTTCTCTCCAGTGATACAGCTCTTGCCGCCGAGTTGCTCCAGCATTTAGCGCCTCCCTTCGGAGCAAATGCCGTTGGTTGACGAGCAGATCTCACGTCTGTCTGGGCAATGAGCGCTGATTGGCAAGTACAGCCGCACGCTTATTGGCTTTATGTGAACATTACGAGGGGCAGCGAGCGCCGCTGTGAGTCAGTGGCGCGGAGTTTTCAGTTAGAAGCTGAGAAAGGAAGAGGGTGAATTATAGGCCGCGGGCCCAGTGGCTGACGGGTGGGTGCAAAGTTTGGACAATAATAAAGGAGGGAGGGGGTGGGATCGCCTTCTCGTCGATACGTAGAGTTGCGGCAGAGGCCTCTGAAGCCGCGACCTGGTGTTGCAGCGAGTCTGAGCCTAGAGGCCGCCTCTCCCGGTGGCCAAGGCCTTGGTCGAGCGCCATGTCTGGCGGTTGGGTCAGACGGCGGTCTCGGGCCGTGCTCGAATGCCGACGGAATCACGAAGCAAGCGAGGCCTCTCAGCGACGGTTTGGTGCACACTAAACTAACAGGACTTCAAACCGTGGCACATCTGTCTCCCCCTCTCCTAGGCTATGTGCTTTCACCCCCCTTATCTCTGCTGCATTTTCTTCTTCGGTTCGGTTCCCTTTCCCCTTTCACTTTGTCTATTTTAGTTTAGTTTATGTTCTTTCTCTCTGATCCCTAATCCCTCACATCCAACGAAAAGTGTTCGATTGTAAGTGTTACCTCTGTTTACTCGGTCCATAAATGCTGACCTGCTGCGTGTTTTCAGCATTTTCTGTTTTTATTTCTTATTTCCAGCACCTGCAGTTTTTTTTCTTTCTCTTCCCAGCTTCTTTCATGCTTGACACAAAAGACTGCATATGCTGACTCTGGAGCAAAATAAAGAGAGCTGTTGGAGGAGCTCCGCTGCTCAGGCAAGGTCTTTGCAGGGCAAGGTGTTTGCAAGTGGCCGATTAGGAAAAGGAGATGCAACGAGACCTGGGTGTCATGGTACACCAGTCATTGAAAGTAGGCATGCAGCAGGCAGTGAAGAAAGCGAATGGTATGTTAGCATGCATAGCAAAAGGATTTGAGTATAGGAGCAGGGAGGTTCTACTGCAGTTGTACAGGGTCTTGGTGAGACCACACCTGCAGTATTGCGTACAGTTTTGGTCTCCAAATCGGAGGAAAGACATTCTTGCCATAGAGGGAGTACAGAGAAGGTTCACCAGACTGATTCCTGGGATGTCAGGACTTTCATGTGAAGAAAGGCTGGATAGACTCGGCTTGTACGCACTAGAATTTAGAAGATTGAGGTGGGATCTTATAGAAACTTACAAAATTCTTAAGGGGTTGGACAGGCAAGATGCAGGAAGATTGTTCCCGATGTTGGGGAAGTCCAGGACAAGGGGTCACAGTTTAAGGATAAAGGGGAAATCCTTTAGGACTGAGATGAGAAAAACATTTTTCACACAGAAAGTGGTAAATCTCTGGAACTCTAAACTCTGGAACGCCAACAGAAGGTAGTCGAGGCCAGTTCATATATTTAAGAGGAAGTTAGATGTGGTCCTTGTGGCTAAAGGGATCAGGGGGTATGGAGAGAAGGCAGGTACAGGATACTGAGTTAGATGATCAGCCATGATCATATTGAATGGCTGATCAAATGGCCTACTCCTGCACCTATTTTCTATGTTTCTATGAAATGGACAGTTAACTTTTCGTTTTGAGACCTCAATATGTTCCCCCATTTCTTTCTTTCTCTGCAGTTTAGCAATCTTGCATCCCCACTCCATGGTTCCATTGTATCACTTTTCCTGTTGCATATTGTTCTCTTCTCCCTGTCCCTTGGGACCCCCTGTATCTCCTGCTGTTGAGCTCTTATTGGGATGCTGTTTTTGGTTTACTTCATCTTCCTATGCTCATTTCAACATATGTGATTTCCCATATTAAGAGTTTATTTATTTTTTAAATAACAGGAGTATTCTGTGTTTATTTCCCCTTGCACTAACTATTTATGTTTTTCCTAGGAATGGCTCAAGACGTAATCGATGTGGATATGCAGCTTGAGGAGGAAGCTGTCTTATCTCAGTTAAGACTCCATGACCCAGCTTCAAGGTCAACAGCGCCCAGCCCTGATGACGTCCCTGGTGGCATGGTGTCGGGAGAGCTGCCATTAGCAGCAGGAGCTCCAAGTGCTCAGCGTGGTGGTCTGGAAGCTGCATTACTAACTGAGGAACTTCAGAGACTGCAAGGAGCATTGAGGACAGTAGCCCAGCATTTTTCACTTGGGCAAAGACCTGGTCGTCAACGTAGACAGTTAAGGAGGCAAAATCGTCGCCAATCAAGTGCAAGTACTTCTCAGAGATCAGTTTCATCCAGGTAATCTATAGCTGGGAAATGACAAAGAATTGAGAATCTAATGGCTGTAATTTTAATTTTTCTAACAATAAGAAACATTAATCATATTTATTTTGATACATTAGATGAGTTTCTGCCAGTGTTTTTGAATATTGCACTCTCAATCTTGTTCTCAGATCTGATAGGACTGATGCTGGAGATGTGGGGTGAGGCAGCATCTCTGGAGAGAAGGAATTGGCTAAGTTTTGAGTTGAGACCCTTCTTCAGACTATTTGGTTAGGTGAATTTGGCATTTCTGAGAATTTGCTGCTGTCCATGTATGGATATTTGACAAGATCTCAAGGCCACCAAATTATTTTAATTTTTACTTGGTTTTGCTGCTTAGAGATTTTCTTTATTGCCTTGCTTTGTCACGCAGCTTACTCTGCCATCCTCAAACACTCTAGTGTGTTTCTTTACAAAACATAGAAAAATAAGTGCAGGAGTAGGCCATTTGGCTTTTCAAGCCAGTACTGCCATTCAATATGATCATTGGAATTCATATGATAATCCATTGGTTATCTTATTCTGCAAGCAACTTTTATTGACTGGCGCTATGGATACATTTTGCTAAGATGCTCCTCTAACTTCATTAGGGAGCTTCAATTTCCTGAAGGCATATCCTGATTGAAGTAGAGTACAACTCAGAACTGATGGCACTGTCTAAGTGTCATGGTGACAAATCTTTCTGGTGGCTGGAGGGTTGAAGAAAAATTCTTCCAGATTGAATTTTGATTTGATATGTGTGTTTGTTTGACATTTGCCTTCACGATTCTGATATCTTATGACGGAATAAAATTTATATGCAATTCTTTTAATTATAGATCTGGAGCTTTAGATAACTACTTTCGGGTTAATAGGCAACAGCGCACAGTAACAGATGGACTTGTGCAATATGGAGCCGATGAGGTGAGCAGTGAAGATTCAAGCACTGATCAGAGCACTGATCTCAGTGAATCAGAGGAGAGTGGTAGCAGCACAGAAATAGAAGATGACTATGGAGGAAATGAGTCTGTGGCAACCTCTGGTGAGTTGAGGAGCTTTGTGTCATTGTTAATGTCAAACTGTTTCACATAGCAGGGTAAAGCTAATGACTAATGCATACATATTCAGTGGGGATGGGACTTTTATCCATTGAACTTTATTCCATGTTTGCATTTAATTACCAGCCTTTCACCAGTATGAACATTTCTTCTGACTAAATAAAATTGGCTGAAGACTGGCTTCTGTAATTGGGGAAGGAAAAAGCCAAGTTGGATTCATCCATTTGGGTATACTGTTGTAGGTGATTGTAAATGCTTAAGCCTCTTACATGTTCTTGTTTGCCTCCAACTCAATGAGGATGATGATTTAAGTGGCCAATGATGGGTCATTCACAACTGCAGCACTTTCAAATGGTCCAGTTGATAATGGAATCATGTAGTTTTAGCTACAGCACATAATTTCAATTCAGCATTTATGTGTTCCTGTGCTTTGCAATGCCAGGTTGGCATCCAACTTTTGATAGTCCTGATGCTGCATCTGGCCTGTAACCTTCATTAACTCTAGATTGTGCCCTTTGCTTGATGGCAATGATGGTGCAAGGTTTGTTTAATCACCAAATAATGGTGGTATACAGTTCTACTGTTGTATCCTCATCACGGCACTGCTTTGATCTCCTGGATCTGTTCTGCATCACCTACATTCATTATGGTGGTAGTGTGACACATCAGTGTCCTCGCAGAAGACAAGCTGTAGAAGGACTATGCAGAATTCAGTTTGTTTTCCAATACATCAGTGTTTATTAGTAAATCTATTCAAATTCATTTGTTTGCTTTTAAGGCAAGCTGAGGATGCTGAAATTGTGATAAACATGTATTGTGGTTGTTTGACTTCTAAAACCCAATGCTTGTGTTTAAATTTGATTTGCTATTTATTCAACTTTAATGTAAATTTAAGTAATCAGCTGTGCCCTCTGTTTCTCCACTCTTCAATTTTGTATGTAAATATAACACCCTTGTTTTTCCCCATGGCTCTTTATTCAGCCACACCGTCTGTCTGACATTATACTAACCCTGCACTTTGTTTAAGTAATTATCTTGTTCCACCCATTTCCCCTTTTAAAATAAAAATATACCTTTCATTAGTTCCAAATGTATCTGAATGGCGCTATTACATTTTCCTATATTACTTGAACTGATCTACTTTCACAAAGTTAAAACTGAGCAGGTCAGGCACAGGCACCATCTCTGAAGAAAAAGGATGTGTGATGTGTCTGATTAAGACCCTTCTTCAGGCTGAAGTGTCTCGACCCGAAATATTACCCATCCTTTTTCTCCAGAGATGCCGCCTGCCCTGCTCAGTTACTCCAGCACTTTGTAGCTATCTTTGGTATAAACCAGTATGTGCAATTCCTTGTTTCTTCAGCAAAAGGCTCATGTTTGATTGTGGTGTTTAAACCAGATTAGAAATGTTTTTTTGAATTAATTCTCTGTCCTTTACCTAGTTTATTTGGTGGATTGCTTTCAAATTGGACCTTGCCAGAATTATTATTTTTTCGTAATAACCAACAAGATGGCAGTTTGTTATAACAATTCAACAGATTCACCGCTCTCATCGATGTGTAGCTACAGTCCACAGTGGCTATGAAGAGGCTGATCAAGTAACTCAGTTATACCAGTGCAAACTAGGATGGGCAACAAATACCTGGTTTGTCTGCAATTCTCACATCCTTGATGTGTATTCTTTACAATGGAGAGAATTTTTGAGGCACAAAAGTTCACTTCCATTTGTGTGAAAGTAATTGTAGCTCACAGGCGTGTTCGATGACAGTGTGCTACAATGCTCAGAAGAAAAAGAACTAATGGTATATTTCAATGGTTGGGATTTGTTGCAGTCGGATTTATTTCTGTACCCGCTCATAACACAATCTGTTAAGTGTCATTTTCTTTTACATGCAAAGAATTGCTTTAAATATATTTCCCTCTGCTTTTGCAGCTCCAGCTAGCACTGTGGCAGTGGTGAACCCTACACCAGCGCAGGGTATTGAGAATGAGGATTTGCCGTCATTACATCAAGAGCAGGTCAGACATTTCTGCTAATTTTGCCGACAGATTTAAAGATGATACCTCTAACTTGTAGGATTAGTGTAAATTAAAGGTAATGGTTGGCATGGAATTGGTGGGCTGAATGGGTGCCTTCTGTGTTGTATCTCTCTGAATAACCAAGTGGAACGTAAAATCAATGGGGCAAAGAAATTAGATTTTTTGAAGTTAAATAAAATTAAAGTAGACACTGGCCATATTCTACATTGGGTGGGAAAAATACAGGATTGAATAGCCTCCTGTTCCTGTAGATTGAGTTATTTAGTTGGTCTACTTGTGATCTGTGACATTGATCTCGATCATATTTTTCACTGAAGACAGACAAAATGCTGGAGTAACTCAGTGGGACAGGCAGCATTTCTGGATAGAAGGAATGAGTGACGTTTCGGGTTGAGACCCTTCAGACTAATTAGGGATAAGGGAAACAAGATCTAGACGATGATGTAGAGAGAAAGAACAATGAATGGAAGATATGCAAAAACGTAACGGTGATAAAGGAAACAGGCCTTTCTTGCAACCGCAAGAGATGCAACACTTGTCCCTTTACCTCCCCCCTCGACTCCGTTCAAGGACCCAAGCAATCGTTCCAGGTGCGACAGAGGTTTACCTGCATCTCTTCCAACCTCATCTATTGCGTCCGCTGCTCTAGATGTCAGCAGATCTATATCGGTGAGACCAAGCGGAGGTTGGGCGATCGTTTCGCCGAACACCTCCGCTCGGTCCGCAATAACCAAGCTGACCTCCCGGTGGCTCAGCACTTCAACTCCCCCTCCCACTCCACCTCTGACCTCTCTGTCCTGGGTCTCCTCCATGGCCACAGCGAGCAGCACCGGAAATTGGAGGAACAGCACCTCATATTCCGTTTGGGGAGTCTGCACCCCGGGGGCATGAACATCAAATTCTCCCAATTTTGTTAGTCCTTGCTGTCTCCTCCCCTTCCTCAGCCCCCCTGCTGTCTCCTCCCATCCCCCAGCCTTCTGGCTACTCCTCCTCCTTTTCCCTTTCTTGTCCCCACCCACCCCCGCCCCTGATCAGTCTGAAGAAGGGTTTCTGCCCGAAACGTTGCCTATTTCCTTTGCTCCATAGATGCCGCTGCACCCGCTGAGTTTCTCCAGCTTTTTTGTGTAACCTTCGATTCTCCAGCATCTGCAGTTCCCTCTTAAACAAGGAAACAGGCCATTGTTAGCTGTTTTTTGTGTGAAAACGAGAAGCTGATGAGACTTGGGTGGGGAGGGATAGATAGAGAGGGAATGCTGGAGTATCCCTCCCCCACCCAAGTCTCTCTTCATATCAACTTTCCTGAGATATTGTTCATTCCACAGATTTTTTGGCATTTGGCTTTACTATTCAGTTTAATTCGCATATATAGTTATTGCAATAACCCTTTGCTAACAGCTAGTTTGACCAGAGGTTTATTACAGTAAATCTTGAATTTGCTATCAAGGTTTTTTGTTATCACAGTTCAATTTTAGAAACAAACCACTTGAATTATGTGCATTTAACGATGTAGATGTTTATTTAATTTGGTGCAGATTAAATTGGATGGCAGGAAAGCAGTTAACAAAATTTCCCTTCTATAGGTCATTCCCACTTACCTTAATGCTGGAATTTATACTTGAGTGTCTGCAGTAGGAATTGCATAACTTGTAATGATGTTAAAAGTTTTGTATTTATGAATTACAGTTGCATTTTATTCATCACTGCTATATCCCCTGTAATTCTGCCCCTTTCCATGAAATCCTTCTTTCAATTTGCTTGCAAGCACAAAAAACCCATGCCTCTTCAACCACTCTAGAGTTAGCTGGTTAATATACAGTAAACCATTGCTATTATGGATCTCTGTATAACGGATTTTGGTTATAGTGAACCGAGGCATTCATTATTGTTGGTTGGTGGCGGGAGTGCAGCATTGGGCGGTGGGTAGAGAGCCAGCAGTAAAACACTCTTGAAGAGCACTGCAGGTAGACAAAAATGCTGGAGAAACTCAGCGGGTGAGGCAGCATCTGTGGAGCAAAGGAAATGGGCAACGTTTCGGGTCGACTGATTACAGAGCATTGCATTGGGCACGGATTTGCAGCGACTGCCACAAAGTGATGTCCCGAGGTGTTGGATGCAGATGCAAAGTGCGCCATCCCAATACCACGTTTCTTCCCAACTGGTCTTGGGTTAAACTAGTTAATATTTATCCTCTTCACTCGCTTATAGTGGACATGGAGGTAGGAGGTTGAAGGTTATCAATATAGGATTCTTTGCCACTACAAATGGATTTTTTGTACTTTCATATACTATCTTACTCTTTGGAAATAAAATGGGTCTGTAAAGAGTATTCACCGTGTCTATCTCGTGATATTTTACCCTAGGAAAGCCTGGCCATGCAGTCAGAAGTATTAAATGTGAAAAAAGATGACCCAAGTCCACAGGCTACCAGTATGGTCTCCGATGAAGAAGGAGATACTTGTTCCATCTGTTTTGAGCCATGGACGAATGCAGGAGAGCATCGTCTTGCTGCTCTGCGATGTGGCCATCTTTTTGGGTTTACCTGCATTGATCGATGGCTGAGGGGACAAGGAGGAAAATGTCCACAGGTAATTCTGCAGCAAGATATTGGGGATGAAAAGCAAAAATTAGCATCTTAATGTTTCCAAGGGAGTACAATGGGATTATGTTCTGATTTTTATTTAATTTCATTTTTTATAAACAAAGGAAATAATTTTGTTGGGTGGTTGTGTGAGATTCTCAGTGACTTTCACCTGGATGGCAAAAATGGATCCATGGAGCGTTGGACTTTATGAACTGAAATGCAAAACTGCCTATCTTAGTTTTTGTCTGTCTGAAGGAGTGGCCCTTCATGCAATGAGTTTACTCAAAGAAGATTGTTTGGGATATCAAGATCATTGAGTAACGTGAATAGAGCCAAAAAGAAGAATTGGGGTGAAGGTTCAACCATAAACCCACTGAATGACAAAACAAGCATTGTGATTTCCTCTCCTTTCTGTTCTTAACTACATTACGTTACATCGTACTTTGTTAAAATCTTGATCTATAGAGGGAGAGATATGAATGCATGGAGCAATCATTGATAAATGAAATGTAGCCGGGTCTCTTGTGATCATGTCAGATTGGGCCACGCCTCCAGCTTAATGGGCTCTACTTTATTCAGGTTCTTGCACCTTTTTAAATCAAAATGAGAATGTAATTTGAAGAAAATCACAATTGGAGTGGCAAATTTGCCAGATGAATTATAAATTTCACATGGGTTATTGGGAAAGGATATTTAAAGAAAGATTGTGAGGGAAGACATTTTTGATTGTTTCCGTGTAAAGCCAAACTTGGTTTGCAAAGAAAATTGAGACTAATTTTAATTACTAAACCACAACCATGCTAAAAGACTCTTTTTGGATTTTGCAGTGTAATAAGAAAGCTAAGAGATCAGATGTGGTGTTACTCTACGCCAGAGTACTGACAGCTGTGGATACTAGTGAACAGGAGCGATTAAAGAGGTATACACCAGTTTATACCAGTTTGGGGAAATTTATTTTTGTTCCAAATGCAGAGACCAAAGGCTGCCTTTCCTCCAAACCCGGGCCACCAAGCTGCAGTGGGGGATTGACATGTGCAGTAATTAAGCAAAATGGCCTAGTGTCTAAATAAAATGCAAATTGGGCCTTGTTGTAGTACTTACCCGAGTAGATCAGTATAGAGGCTGAACTCGACTTTTATTGTAACAGGGTGAGAATTTGATAAAAAATATGTACCTTTTTTAAAAATATGTTAAAAGTACCATGCCTACTGGATTGGGTTAAAGGTCCAACCTTTGGCTTGAGCTCCACAGCAGTGTCATCAATCCTTAACTGCTCTTTGAAATACCTCAGTTACCACTCCCTTTTCAGGTACTTGTGTGGTTCAGATACTGTTTATTGCATTTATATTTTTCCATCTGTCTGCAGCCCCTATATTTGCATTAGTTATTATGTGTCATCAAAGAGGGCCAAGTGCAAGATGACCTTGAGCAATGATTCCCACAGTTTGGGGAATATTAATCAAAATACACTTAAAGAAAATATAATAACAGGACTCTTTAATTTGATCCATTTTGATAACATATTTTCTCTTTTTCTATCTTCCCTTCTGAGAGAAGACCCTACCTTGTTATTGTAGGACATTTTGAATGAATGACTGCAATATCACATTTCATCTCCTGAAAGTTGAAGATTTAAACTCTGCTCCAGGGACTTGTGCATACAATCCAGCCAATGTTGAAGGATTTTTTAATCATGATTCTCTAATTTGCATAAAAGCCGCATTAGCCAGTTGGAGATAGATGCAAAAGATCCCCAATATTTGCACTGCTCTTTATGCTTTAGCTAACATTGCCAGCCCCAGATACTTTCGTTATTTTCAAATTTATGGTGATTGGCTACTGTATTTTCCACTTTAGTGACACATTTTGAGTTATTAATTGGCTATAAAGTGTTTTAGGATAATCTGAAATCATGAAAGCATAATAAATTCACCTGTGCATTCCCAGTCCAAAGTAATGAATTAAAATAGTTTTATTATGAATTTGTCACATTTGCCTGTACGCCATGTAAATGTAATTTTTCTTTTTGGATTTTCTTAAAGCGTGTTCCTTTGGTGTTGACTTTTTCCCATTCCTTTCCTGGTCAGTGATTTGGATAAGGAACAAATGTTGCGCCGTAAAGCAGAGCTGGAATCTGCACAGTGTCGTCTCCAACTGCAGTTCTTGACAGATGAGTGTTCTAAGTTGCGTAAACAGCTACAGGTAAGACTGTTTCAAATCCTCTGTTTCAAAAAATCATCCTTCGATTTTCAAAATGCCTTTGATAAGATGATCCACGTCAGGCTACTAAACAAGATGACATCCCATAGTATTGGGGGAAAGATACTAGCATGGATAGAAGATTGGCTGAATGGCAGAAGGCAAAAAGTGAAAAGGGGGCTTTTTCTGGTCGGCTGCCGGTGACTAGTGATATCCCGCGGGTGCTTTTCGTGTTGTATATTAATAATTTGGATGATGGAATTGATGGCTTTGTGGCCAGGTTTTTGAATGATACGAAGATAGGTGGGGGGGGGGGGGGGGAGGGGGGGTGGGTAGGTAGTGTTGAAGCAGGGAGCCTGCAGGTGGACTTGGACAGGTTGGGAGAATGGGCAGAGAAGTAGCAGATGGAATGTAGCGTAGCAAAATATGCAGTCATATACTTTGGCAGTAAGAATAAAGGCGTAGACTTCTAAATTGGAGATTATTCAGGGGACAAGGGGACTTGGGAGGGCAGCTGTAGGTTTCCTAAAGGGTTAATTTGCTGGCTGAATTGCTAGTAAGGAAGCCAAATACAATTCTAGCATTCATTTTATGAGGACTAGAATATATAAGCAAGGATGTAATGCTGAGGCTTTATAAGACACTAGTCAGATCACATCTGGAATATTGTGAGCACTTTTGTTGTCCATATCTGAGGAGGGATGTGTTAATGTTTGGGAGGGTCCAGAGGTGGTTTGTGAGAATGATCCAGAGGGTGAGTGTTCACAGCTCTGGCCCTGCACTCGCTGGAGTTAGGAATGATGAAGGGGAATCTCATTGAAATTTCCAAATAATGTAAGGCCCAGATAGAGTGGATGTGGAGAGGATGCCTTCAAATAGTGGGAGAATCTGGGACCAGAGGGCACAGCCTCAGCATAAAAGGATGTTCCTTTAGAAAGCAGATGAGGAGCAATTTCTAGTCGGAGGGCTACAATCTGAGGAACTCATTGCCATATGTGGCTGTGAAGACCAAGTCTTTGGGTATTGTTAAAGCAGAGATTAATAGGTTCTTGATCAGTAATGGTGTCAAAGGTTACGGGGCTAAGGCAGGTGAACGCGGTTGCGAGGGAACGATACATCTGCCACGATTAAATGGAGGAGAAGACTCGATGGGCCAAATGGCCTAATTCTGCTTCTATGACATATCAACTCATTGGCAAATAAGTTTATAGAGTCCTTAAAATTTCTGCAATATGGTGATTCTAGTTAATATTGTGCAGATCCAGAGTAAAATCAGGGAGCTGATTGGTAAGAGGAGGTATGATTGTGATTTAATCATGTGAGAGAGGAGTTGGTGCAATTGAGAACATGGATTTTGGGTTACTTCCTGTAAGGTACTTTACTGTGCATACCGATGGCTCCTTTGTGTGTAAATATTTACACTGAAAGTGAGCTATGATTATGCTCACAGCAAATCTGCTTGTGTATAGCAAATGAAGCTGCCATTGTCCAACTGGTAAGAGGCTATTCTACTTGCTAGTTATCATCTGATCTCTGTATTGATTTTGTGGAGTGCTGAGGCTCTGTTATGTAATACTGGCGCATATGGTATAGTCCCTGCCATCAGATGTACATGAACAATGAGGGATGCCAGCTGCATGAGAATGGCTTAAAATAAATTGCTGTACTTTACACAGTAGTATTTTATACATAAACATTTAAATTGCTGGAAGTCATTTACTTACCCTTTTGTAGGATCACTCACTTCTCAATGATTTGCCGAGTCCAGTAATAGCATTTAAAACATCTTATTCAAACGCAATGGGTATATGGCATCAGAGCAAAGCATTAAAATATCTGCAGACCCTAGCTAAAAACTGAATATATCATAACTAACGAAACAAAGAAATGAATTGCCACTAAAGGACTGACGACTGAACATGATTAGTAGCGGCTTAGTAGACAAAATATTCACACACAACTTTCACACAACACACTTCTGAAAAAACAGGCTTCCTTATCTACATAGTGATTAGGATATGTCAAGCACCCTTGTACTGTGTACTAAGGGACCATTGTCCCAGATTCTTATCGGTTGCTACCTTTAGTTCACAAGTTATTCTTTGCCACAAACTTGTTCTCAAACAGGTAATCATCTTTTTTTAAACTTACCCCCAGCACTTCTCTGCAAGCCCCTACACCTGTTAAACAATTGGTTTACGGTGCAATTCAGTACTAAATACAAATAATGTAAAAAAAAACTTGCGATTACATGAAGTGCCAAATCTTCAAAGAGTAAGCTATGCTAATTAGCCTACAACTGCACTGCCCTTGTGTATAAACATAAATTAAAATTATTTTCATGCTTATTTTGGATAATACTTGAATTAAAATTCTGAGTTTATTTTCATAAGAACAAAACAACCTTGTGTAATCTCTGTATTGACTGGCGTATGTGCAAGAATCTCTGGGCACAAACATCAAAGTCATTTATTGTGCATCCCTTTTCCCCCTTGAAACTGAGCTGTCGCCTTAAGTTGTAGTAGCCTTTCTGATCATATAGTTGGTCGTATAGTTGGGTGAAAGGTTTGAGGACTTAGAACTGGTGATGTATTTCTATGTTCTGATGGCTTGGAGGGGAATCTTTAGATAATTGTGTTCTCATGAACCAGCTGCCATTGTCTTTCTTGGTAGTAGGAATCGTGGGTTTGAGAGATGTTGTCGATGTAAGTAACTTAAAAGTGCAATTTGTTTATGGTACTCACTGCTGAGGCCAATGTTTGCTGGGCTGTTATGTGCTGATGCTGAAAAGATTGACTGTTTACGGTTGTTAATGGCATGATTATCGAGTGCATTGGTGTCTCCTGGATTTCTGTTTTTTACTTCCCTTAAGAGTATTGATGCATTCTTTGTGGCCATAGAAGAGTATGCCATCACATTCCTGATTTGTTCAGGGAAAGGCCTTGCAGCATCATGATGCAAGTTACTTGCTGTGGTCTCTGACTTGCTCTTCTTGCCACATATTTACATGGCTCGTCAGTTGAGTTTTTGGTCATGCAAGCACATGCTGCTTCATTTAGTGAAGAGTTGGAAATGGAATTGAATATTCGGCAAACAGCACTTCTGACCTTTAAGGAAAGAAGGTGATAAAAGCAGCTGAAAATGGTCGGGCTAAGGGCACTATTCTG
Organism: Leucoraja erinaceus; assembly: GCF_028641065.1. Lineage (NCBI taxonomy): Eukaryota > Metazoa > Chordata > Chondrichthyes > Rajiformes > Rajidae > Leucoraja > Leucoraja erinaceus. Next base: position 14,858,003 of record NC_073393.1, on the reverse strand, counting down.
AAGAACTCCTTCAATGATAGCCGGGGGATAGGGTCATTTGGCACCAAACCTAAAGCATCTTCCTTTTGGGTGAGATGTGACATCAACCATTGAATTGTATTCCCTTTGCCTGGTGATGTCTGTTTACAAGGCTGTCTCAAAGCCATACTTGATAAACTGCTTCTTTGATGTCAAAGCCAATCACTCACCCTCGTCTTTTGGCATGGCTGAATTCCAACAAATTGACATTTCACTTTGAAAAATAATTAAAAGCTACTAGTTAATTAATCATACCATATACCTAAAATAATCATACCATTCATGAAATTTCAAACTTAGATGCATTGAAATATTTAAATAACGTCAATTAACAATTCTAAATTACCAGAGTCATTTCTCTTGACTGATTAGGTCATTGCATGTCATTTGGCACGGGTTAAGTGGGCAGATCCCCCAGGTTTCTGCTAAGTAATGGCAGGAGAAATCAGTGCTCTGCCGCTGAACTCATTAAAGTTGCCAATGCTAGAGCTCGTGAACAATGAAGGCTGTGGGACCATTCGTGAACTTTTAGATTTTCATGTTTATTTATGATCTATCCATGTCAATCTGCCCTCACTGCAGAGACATTGTGTTCAGCATCACTGTGCTACATCTATATAAAATAATTGTCAGCCACAGAAACTGCACTGCATGCAGTTCGGTCTAGCATACAGCATTACAGATTAGAATGTGTTTAGGTAGGGGTGTTATTTGAAAGTATTGCCAGGACTGGAGCATTTTAGGCCAAGGTCGCTTTCTTTGGAACAGAAAATGCTGGAGGTGTAGAATTTACACTGATCTCATTTTATTCCCCTTGCATTCCTATTAACTCCCCCCAAATTTTATAACTCGCCTATGTTTCAATGACATATAGAGTGATGATTAACCTACAAACCCACATGTATTTGGCATGTGAGAAGAAACTAGAAGACACAAGAGAAACCAAAAGTGCAAGTTCCACACAGCACTTGAAATCAGGATTGAATCGGGTTCTCTGGAGCTGTGGAGGAGTAGCTCTACCAACGGCTTCACAGAGCTGCCCAAATAGACGTCTTGATGGTTTTTGGGCAGTTGATGTTTGATAAATCTGGGGGCCTGGCATAATTGTCTTTTAGAGCTGTTTTGGAGATGGTGTTTGCATTTTTGGCAGGCAGGCTTTGCCAGGCTGCAGCTAGCTTTGAGGAATCTAATACAAGTGACGGCGAATGTGGGTGCTGAGAATAACAGAGGCAGGCCAAACATACATCCTGTGATTGCCTGTCTCACTGCATAGATGTTGTGCACCACTGGTCTGGATTGGACGTTTGTATATTATTTTCCAAGTAAATTAAGCCAGGTATCCCATATGTCAATCAACCTAATATGCTGCTTTTGAGGGATGGGTGGAATGCTCTAACAAGGTCTCATTATTCCTCTCCATTTCTCATAACGCAGAATTCTGGATTCATTATGTTTGAATCACTGCTGCCACAATGGGTGGCATCACAGCTTGCATGTTGGAAAACATTGAAATGTATTTGAATGGCAAGTGAGCTGTAGGGTTTCAGACTGAATTGGATAACGATTGGAAGACAGCAGTCTGTGAACTGACTTCTTTAGCACGTAGCTTTACTGGAGGGGGGTGGTGTTTGGATGTGTATGCATTGATTGTGAAGCTTTGGTTTGAATATTGTGCATGTGTGAATGTATTAAATTCTCCATTTATGAATGTTTAGCTGTATTTACAAAATTTTCTTCATTGAGTTCCTGATGTGCATATGTCGCTATAGGTAGTAGTTGTGTGTTGGATTGCATTGTAAGAGTAATATTTAATTTCACCATCATTGCTGCAGGAACTGAGATGCCTGATGGCCAAGCACGGTCCAAATGCTTCACAAGGTCCCTCATGTTCCGGTAGCTCACTGAGTGGCCACATCGGTTCCAGCCAAAGTCAGTGCAAATATCAGTTTGAAAAAGGAATCATGATTTCACAAAGTGGAAACTGTCGAGTCATGGCCTACTGTGCTTCAATGAGCTGTCTTGTTGTGTCCCAGCCATCTCCTCAAACAGTATACCTTCCTGGTAAGCTTCTGAGGGTCTTTCCTTTAACAAAATTGAAATGTTGACATGTTATCTTGAACGCATCATGCTTAATTTCCATCTGAAAAGTCTACAGTTCATTCCCATCTCACCCATATACTGAGTATGCTCAACCTGTTGATTGATGTTTGAGATAAACATAGAAATTAGGTGCAGGAGTAGGCCATTCGGCCCTTCGAGCCTGCACCGCCATTCAATATGATCATGGCTGATCATCCAACTCAGTATCCCGTACCTGCCTTCTCTCCATACCCCCTGATCCCCTTAGCCACAAGGGCCACATCTAACTCCCTCTTAAATATAGCCAATGAACTGGCCTTGACTACCCTCTGTGGCAGAGAGTTCCAGAGATTCATAGAAACATAGAAATTAGGTGCAGGAGTAGGCCATTCGGCCCTTCGAGCCTGCACCGCCATTCAATATGATCATGGCTGATCATCCAACTCAGTATCCAGTACCTGCCTTCTCTCCATACCCCCTGATCCCCTTAGCCACAAGGGCCACATCTAACTCCTTCTTAAATATAGCCAATGAACTGGCCTCAACTACCCTCTGTGGCAGAGAATTCCAGAGATTCACCACTCTCTGTGTGAAAAAAGTTCTTCTCATCTCGGTTTTAAAGGATTTCCCCATTATCCTTAAGCTGTGACCCCTTGTCCTGGACTTCCCTAACATCGGGAACAATCTTCCTGCATCTAGCCTGTCCAACCCCTTAAGAATTTTGTACGTTTCTATAAGATCCCCTCTCAATCTTCTAAATTCTAGAGTTCTAGATTCACCACTCTCTGTGTGAAAAAATGTGTGAAAGAGATTCCAGCCTCCCTTCTCTGGTGTCTACATCTCACTTTAACTTTTAATCATTCATTTCCCTTAATCAATGAATCTAATGTTTATGTTAATTGCCTCCCTGACTTCCCTGTTATTATTCTGCCTGAGTAGCTTACATTCGGTATGAACATTGAGCTCTCTAATTTTAGGCCAACGTACCATTTTTCCCCTCTCTCCACTGTGCTCCACCCTAATGCACACTCATTTATTCCGCTATCCCTTCCTATGGCTTCACATTTCATCCTTCTTCTCTTACACCCTTTTGATTTCTATCCTTTAACCACTCATCATAAAGGGAATAAAGGCGTAGACTATTTTCTAAATGGGGGAAGAGAATTCAGAAATCGTAGATGCAAAGGGATTTGGGAGTTCTGGGGCAGGATTCCTAAAAGTTAATTTGCGAGTTTAATCGCTGGTAAATAAGGTGACAACAATGCTAGCATTTATTCAGAGAGATCTAGAATAGGGATGCTGAGGTTTTATAAGGCACGTGTCAGACCACATTTGGAATAGTGCGAACAGTTTTGTGACCCCATATCTGAGGAAGGATGTGCTGACGTTTTGATAAGATCCAGAGGAGGTTTACAAGAATGATCCAGGAATTATTGGGTCAACATATGAGCGTTTGACAGCACTGCAAATGTATTCGCTGGAGATTAGAAGGGTGTGGGGTGACCTCATTGAAACTTACTGAATCGTGAAAGGCGTGGATAGAGTGGATGTAAAGAGGATATTTCTGCTAGCGGGAACTTATAAGACCAGAGGCCAAACCCTCAGAATAAAAGGACATACCTTCAGAAAGAAGATGAAGAGGTATTTCTTCAGTCAAAGCAGAGGGTGGTGAAACTGTGGAGGCCATGTCAATCAAGCCCTCCTCGCCAGTATCCACCCTTCCATTGCCAGGTTTGGTTTCATCTTCTCTTTCCCCCCCCCCCCCCCCCCCTCAGCTTTCTTCCCCTTCTACAATCAGTGTAAAGAAGGATTCTGAACTGAAACATCACCTATCCATGATCTCTCAAAATGCTGCCTGACTCGCGGAATAACTGCAGCACCTTTTTTTTTGTAATTGTCTTTGATGCTTTGAGATATCTCGCTACTTTTGAAGGTGTTCTTGTATAATGCAACCTATAGGTGTTTTAAGTAGATTGTATAACATTAGACCAGAAATTACAAACCAATGATGATCAATAATTTTTTTTCACTCAGCACTTAATCACATTAGCAGCAGATCATTGTTATTTCTTCAGTGTTTCTCATCTGTTGACAACTTGTACTCTTTTGTGCATCGTTTGACTCCCAGAGTTGACCTATTCAGGATATGAGTTTTGTTTTGTGATTGGGCGGGGTGGGCAGGAAGTCATGTTTGCTTGTAACTCTGTCGCATTTAAAATGAAAGTCCCTATGATTTAACTTTCTTTCACTTTTTCCTGTCTGGCCTACAGGATGTGGCGTGAAGAAGATAAGTGGAGTGAACTTCCGCAGTACCCAGTACATCCCAATTCATTCCAAACAAATCAGAGGTTTGGCATTCAGTGATCGACATGACAGTGTGCTCTTATCTGCGTCACTAGACAACACTATCAAACTAACCAGGTAAATGAGTATTGATGGTTATGAAGATTCACATGCACCTCTTCCAAACTTGTCCATTGGGAACATGAACACAAGTAGCAAAGTTTTGGACAACCTTAAATTTATGGCAATGTTGAATGAGAGAAACCAAATGAAATAATCAGATTGAGATTTTAAAATTGAGTTCTTCCAACGTAGATGATCTAACATGGGGAGCGAATTGGAAATTGTATGCTTTTGAGACGACATGGTATGAGGTTAAAAATTAAGCTTGGCATACACTCCTGGTCCTTCAGATAAATGCGAGGAAGTGTTGGAGTCAGTAGTTAGGCAATAAAGTCTTCCAGGTGGAGGGCTGGGGGACCTAGAAATAATCATGCCAGTCTCCTTGTATAATTTCGGGAGCATTCTGTTCATCCCATCCTGGATGGCAAGCATTCTGATAACATGCAGACAGAGGAGGGTTTAAGAATACAGCAGGTGAGGGAAACCTAGGTGCTCCCTCTTTCTGCACCATAGCGTGCAGATGAGAAATGGAGAACAGCATACATTGATTTTGAGTCTGTTCCATTCAAGTCCTTATCCATTAGGATTAATGGATCTCTCGCATCCATTAGGCATGAAAGAGTAATGCATTTTAATGCGGATCAAGGTATCAAAGGTGGTGGTATAAGTTTGATCAGATCTTTAGCTGCAAATTTATGCAGAAAGCAAGGCTGACAGTTGAATGTTTTGTTGTGTAACTGTGGGTGAATTGGCAGATACATTTTTCCCAAAGATGTGCACATGAGATTGGGAGAGAGGATGTGGCTGTGGGGAAATAAAATGATTAAAGATTCTACAGTCTGTGATTAAGGTCATAGTTTTGAGACCAAGTTAGATGACAAATTCAAGCAGGTAACCAAGAATGAGTTGTGCAATTAATGTGAAGGGCGTGATTGGGGAAGAAAGGAGAATGATGTACTGATAGATACAAAAATAAGGCAGATTAAATTGGAAGCTGAAATCTCTGAAGGTGAATGGCATAATAAGGACTAAATGAGAAAACAGGTGAAGGTATGTGCAAACCTCTTGTACCTAGATAGGTGATGGGGAATAGCCATTTTGAACTGGCGGCAAGAGGGGTGGAACAACATGAGATGTGTGGTGCAGAATATGTTAGAGAAGCAGGGCAAGACCAAGAAGTAATTGGCCATTTAAAATTTGTAGCAGCACTCCTACAGTCTGGTTGGGTAAGTGGTGCAATGTGTTGCTAGTTGGGAAGAAGTTGCGGGATGGTGACCTGGTTTACCGTCCAGTCAAAGCCACGACTTGTAATTGTCTATAATAATTTTATAAATTATGAGGTAATGGCCACCTCGCCAGCAGTCTGTCTTGTCCCTTCTCTGTTTTTATTATTTTAAGTATGTCTTGAATGTTTGTTTTAAAGTCTCTTTGTATGTTTTATGTGAGAGGGTACGGGGGGTGGGGAGAATCCGGGGGAACCTTTTTCAGTCACTTACCTTGACGGAGATGGGAGTTTTCCATGTGCATCTCCATCCCCTCCTGCAACGTGGCCTACATCGTGGAGTGGTGCCTCCTTTCCTGGAGACCGGCCCGGAGTTTAAAGCCACGGGCGTGACGCGGACTAACCAACATGGGAGCTCCATGCCGCGGAGCGTTCCGGCCCGTCCCGCTGCCGGAGTTTCGATTTCATTCTTTGAAAGGTGATGCTGAGTGTTTTCTAATGCTGCGTGGTCCTAACTGCCTGGAATGTTAGCCATATCATTCTTCATCATTCTGTGCATGACCTAACCTACATTGAAAATTAACCCTTTTTTAATCTCTCTAGCTTGCTTGCCAATACTGTGGTGCAGACCTACAACACTGGTCGCCCTGTATGGAGTTGCTGTTGGTGCATGGATGACACCAACTACATCTATGCTGGATTGATAAATGGCTCTATCCTGATCTACGACATGAGGGACACCACTACACATGTTCAGGAGCTCCCACCACAGGGTTCTAGGTAGGGTACTTTTCAACACATGGCAGCTGTTGTTTTCTTTGCTATTGTACTCTTCACCACCTTTTGTCCCTTCTGTCACCTGAATGCTTGGCCACTTCCTCAGCAACAGCACATACATTGTGGTCCAGTTCTTATGGGAACTGATGGATGACACTTCCTAATGGACCAGTGAGAAATCTTTCTCGCCTCTTCCACCAGCAGCAATTTGGTCAATTAAAATGTGTCTGAAATCTGGATTGAAAGATAGTGATGGCACGGTATCGCAGCGCCAGAGAACCCGGTTTGATCCCGACTACAGATGCTGCTTGTACAGCGTTTGTACCTTCTTCCCTTGACCTGCGTGGGTTTTCTCCAAGATATTCCGTTTCATCCCACATTCCAAAGACGTACAGGTTTGTAGGTTAATTGGCTTTGTATATGTGTAAATTGCCCCCAGTGTGTGTGTGGGAAAGTGTTAATGTGCGGGAATCGCTGGTCGGTGTAGACTCGGTGGGCCGAAGGGCCTGTTTCCGTGCTGTATCTCTAAACTAGACTGGATAGGTCAAGAAACCAGGAAGTGGAAGAGAGATTTGGATAGCTATTTCTTAATCTCTTCAGGTAAAATGGTGAGCAACGTTTTTAGTATCCTAGGAAAAACTGTCCTTTACACATCAGTTGGATCCTCCTCTTTGTTATTTTTAGTTATGTAATCCGTGTCTCTCGCATTCTTCCTCCTCTCGTACTACAATAACAAATGTGGAGATGTATTTATTTCCTTTGCTTCTTGCAAGATTGCTGAAGACAATGACCAGTTCTTCCTGCAACAACCTCTTTCCCAACTCCACTTGTACTTTTATTGTTCAGGTGTCCTGTGACATCACTTTCCTATCTCCCTCGAACGGCATCTGCAGCGTTTCCATGTGGTGGACTAGTGGCTGGCACTTTGGAAGGGGGTTGCTTTTGGGAACAGAAATCTACAAACGGCTACAAGGCACATTTGCTGCCTCTGGAGGCTGGGAGTTGCACAGATATACAGATCGAACCCATTATGCGACACTGCCTTGTTACCTACAGGCCAGGTATGTGGATGAGCTTGAGGGAAATATGATGGTAATACATATCAAACTACTGAATGATAATCTAAAATCAAATAGCTGTTGATGCTGGAAATCTGGAAAAAAAACCCCAACAGATCAGACGGCATCTGTAGAGAAAGTACTTCAGCATTTTCTCTTTTTAATATGATCACTGGACAGTCTGGCTTGGCTGGTAAATTGCAGTGGTCACAAAATTGACTCCAGTTTAATGATTAAAGGCAAAAGTTCATCAAGTTCCATTGATTAACATCTTGTGTAATTTAATCATTCGAATGAGCAATCCTATTCATTTCAATAAATTATCTTCAGTAAATTCTATCGAGGGGCTGGGCTGGCATGTATAGCGTTAATGAGGAAATATAAAAGATAAACATGGATCACATTTTCCTATATGTATGTTTTCCTATACTTGGGTAGTTGTTGGGATTATGGAACTAGATCTCAGAAAATCCTCACTTTTGGTAAGATGGACATTTTTTTGTGGCAGAAATCACAAACTTTCCCAGGTAGCATTAATCGAAGTTGTTTATTTTTAAAGGTAAAACGCACAGTTCTTTACGGTGTATCATGATGGAGTTGTCAAGCAGTGCCTCTCCAGAGTCGCTTGAGAATCTCATCTGCACCTGTTACCCGGTGCAAACGTTCAACGCTGGCCCTACATGCAAACTTTTAACGAAAAATGCCATTTTCACAAGTCCTGAGAGAGATGGCACTGTCTTGGTGTGCGCAGGAGATGAAGCAACCAACAGTGCAATGGTGAGTGATGCCAGTCAGTTTGATGCATTCATCCTATCATTGACTGCATTTTGGACATCCCTCTTCCTGTATTGCCATTGATTTTAATGCATGCCTGTGATCAAAGATTGTAACCACGCTGCTGGATAGGATAATGGATACATCTATCATGTTATGTTCCATATAAAAACTTGAAAATAGCGTTTCAAGTAATTTTGTCTTATAGCCAATTGGGCCAGGAGTAGGCCATTCAGCCCTTCAAGCCAGCACTGCCATTCACTGTGATCATGGTTGATCATCCACAATCAGTACCCCGTTCCTGCCTTCTCCCCATATCCCTTGACTGCTATCTTTAAGAGCTCTATCTAACTCTCTTGAAAACATCCAGAGAATTGGCCTCCACTGCCTTATTCTAAGATAAAGAAACATAAAAAAAATAGATGCAGGAGTAGGCCATTCGGCCCTTCGAACCTACACCGCCATTTAATATGATTATGGCTGATCATCCAACTCGGTATCCTGTACCTGCCTTCTCTCCATACCCCCTGATCCCTTTAGCCACAAGGGCCACATCTAACTCTCTCTTAAAAATATATTAATTTTTTTTATCATCAATCTACACACAATACCTCATAATAAAAAAGCGAAAACGGGTGTTTTGAAATTTTTGCAAAGTAATTAGAAAGAAATAACTGAAATATCACATTTTCATAAGTATTCAAAACCTTTACGCAATACTTTGTTGAGGCTCCTTTGGCAGCGATTGCAGCCTCGTCTTCTTGGGTATGATGCTACAAGCTTGGCACACCTGTATTTGGGTAATTCCTCCCACTCTTCTCTGCAGATCCTCTCAAGCTCTGTCAGGTTGGATGCGGAGCGTCGATGCACAGCTACTTTCAGGTCCCTCCAGAGATATTCGATGGGGTTTAAGTCCGGGCTTTGGCTGGGCCACTCAAGGGCATTCACAGACTTGTCACAAAGCCACTCCTGCGTTGTCTTGGCTGTGTGCTTTGGGTCATTGTCCCGTTGGAAGGTGAACCTCCGCCCTAGTCTGAGGTCCAGAATGATCTGGAGCAGGTTTTCATCAAGGATCACTCTGTACTTTGCTCCGTTCATCTTTCCCTCGACCCTGACTAGACTCCCAGTTCCTACCGCTGAAAAACATCTCCACAGCATGATGCTGCCACTACCATGACTCACCGTAGGTATGCGATTGGCCAGGTGTTGAGCGGTGCCTGGTTTCCTCCAGACGTGTCGCTTGGCATTCAGGCCAAAGAGTTCAATCTTTGTTTCATCAGACCAGAGAATCTTGTTTGGCAAACTCCAAGCAGGCTGTCATGTGCCTTTTACGAGGATTAGCTTCTGTCTGGCCACTCTACCATAAAGGTCTGATTGGTGGATTGCTGCAGATATAGTTGTTGTTCTTCTGGAAGGTTCTCCCATCTCCACAGAGGAACTCTGGAGCTCTGTCAGAGTGACCATTGAGTTCTTGGTCACCTCCCTGACCAAGGCCCTTCTCACCCGATTGCTCAGTTTCGCCGGGCGGCCAGCTCCATGAAGAATCCTGGTGGTTCCAAAGTTCTTCCATTTAAGAATGACAGAGGCCACTCTGCACTTCGGGACCTGCAATGCTGCAGAAATTGTTTTATATCCTCCCCAGATCTGTGTCTCAACACAATCCTGTCTTGGAGGTCTACGAACAATTCCTTTGTCTTCATGGCTTGGGTTTTGCTCTGACATGCACAGTCAACTGTGGGACCTTATATAGACAGGTGTGTGCCTTTCCAAGTTATGTCCAGTCAATTTAATTTACCACTGGTGGACTCCAATCAATTTGTAGAAACATTTCAAGGATAATCAATGGAAACAGGATGAACCTAAGCTCAATTTTGAGTGTCCCAGCAAAAGGGTCTGAATACTTAAGTAAATGTGATATTTCAGTTATTTTTAATTACTTTGCAAAAATTTCTAAACACCTGTTTTTTCTTCTTCATTCTGGAGTATTGTGTGTAGATTGTTGGTGATAAAAAAATAATGTAACTATTTTAAAATAAGGCTGTAACGTAACAAAATGTGGAAAAAGTAAAGGGGTCTGAATACTTTCTGAATGGACTGTAAATGTTCTGGAATACGTAATTCCCAATCTTTATTACGTTACACACATTTAGTTGTATATACTCATTCGTTTTAATCAATGCCATTAACATGCCTACCTTGTAGCAAATGTTGTGTGCACGTGGATAAAGTGCTTTCAATTTCGCCTTTGTGCTATTTTTCCTGCTCTGACTTGGAGGTTTACACTCATTTTCATGCACAATTCCTTTCTGTACACTGTTTCTTATTATCAATTTTGCTCCCCTGCACAAGAACAAAAAATGTGGTATGTATAGGGCCTGTCCCACCAGCATGCGATTGCATGCTTCTAGCGCGACCAAACGTGGTCGCTTGAGGCGTACGTCCTCGCGGGGCCGGTCCCACTTCAATCGGTGAAAATCGGCATTTGGAGTTGTGCGGGGCTGGTCACGACATCGCGTGGGGCTCCAAAAATCTTGCGCTGTCTGAAAATCCCGCGCGCCAACGGCCTGCAGGCGCATTGAGGGCATACGCAGCATCTTGACTTTGTACGCAGCGTCTTGACTGCGTATGCCTATCGCGTGGCGTTGCGCGATAACGTTACCGCCCGGCGTGCCGTTGCGTGATGACGTCACCGCCCGACGCCATGCGACGTCCAAATTCAGTCTGCCCGCCTCCTGCCCAGCTGATTGATGAGTATGATGTTGGGGCCAGCCCCGCACAACTCCATACGCCTCCGCGGTTCGAATTGGGACCGGCCCCGCAAGGCCGTATGCCTCAAGCGACCACGTTTGGTCGCGCCAGACGCATGCTGGTGGGACAGGCCCTTTAGACTGCTGATGCTGGATGGGCGAGTACGTCTTGTCTGTGTTTCTATAAGCTTTCAAAATATGTGATCCTATTTTAGTGATTTGTGCGTGTTTCTGAGTTCACCCACATGATGGCAGCAGGTATCTTTGAAATGTCTGCTTTGCCAGGGAATGACGTGGCTATTAATTCTTGGTCAGCTCAATTAAGGTATCATGTATCCTCCTCCTAATTATATCTGAGTTTCAGACTCTGTAAACTGGATTTAAATGAAAGCATAGTGAAAACTGCTGTTCCAGTAAGCTTCATTTTTATGTTGTTAACATCTCCTACACCAGCATGCCTCCATATTTTTTTTTATTTGGCCAAATAGCTTGGTGATTTGCAGTTTCTATTGTTTGTCAGCTGAGAATTACATGAAAAGCAAACTATGACTACAGAGCACTAGGCAAATGTGAGCCCTGGGTGCTGGTGATAATCACTGTATGAATGGAGAGAAGGGTATAGAAGTAGAAATTGGCTTTGACAAGTGAAGAGAAGCCAGCACAAGGATATCCTGGTAGAAAGGATTGTATGACTCAGATGTTAGGCAGAAGTTTTAAATTAAATGTTCATGTGTTTGACCCTTTCAATGTATGAAAAGGAATTTTGCACCTTTTTATTTACCAGATGATAATGAATCTTCAGTGTGGTTCCTTTATTTAATTTTTAGTTCCTGATACTTGTATGCATTCTTTCCTCTTTACCCTCCTGATATGTGACTAACTTGACAATGCAAGGTTTTTAAGTGGTGCGACCAAGGACAGACATGCTGGTTGTTTGATCTCCGAAGTACCGTAAACTGTGTCGTTTCAAGAGAATATAAAAAATAAAATGGGTATATGCCCTGTAACCCCTCAAGCCTGTTCCAACAATGCTATGACGGTGGCTGATCCTGTTCCCCACTCTTTCACTTGAGAACCATATTATTAATTACTGTTTCTAAAAAAAAAAATGTAAAACCTCTGATTGAATGGAAACCCCAATGGTTTGGCATCTGGCTCACTGGAGACCCAGTTCCTGCACCTCATATAATGCATCAGGGCCCCAGTTCCCCTGTTCCCTCTAAACGTAATGGGATACTGAAAAATGTATTAAAGAGTCACAGAGAGAATGACTGTATGGTGATGGTCTTGTAGATATTTAGGAGTGTTGGAGTATTAATTGGAATAACTGAAGTATATTGTCAGTCTGGCGGAACAAAAGTCCCTAAGCATATTGGATTAACAGTTTTTACTGAGCCTGAGCACCTACAGCTGACTGGGTTCAGAAATTCCAACCAAAGTAAAGATAACTGTCCACAACCCGTTCAAATGCTGGCCCTGCATGCTGATACGTTGTCTCCTTGTTCTAGATTCTGCACCCAGAGAATACAGTCTCTCTCTAGGTACCTTGTCTAAATCTCAGAATCATAATTGTTTCAATGAAATCATCTCCTTCTGGAATCCAGTGAGCCTTGTTTTTTTTCCTGATGACAAACTGCACCTTCCAAAAATCTGTCTAGTTAATTACACTGCACCAACTGCAAGCAAGTTGGAAAAAAGTTAAAAACTACACAGTATGTTAGTTATGATTTTACCAAATCCTTGTATAGTATTTGCAGCAAGACTTTCTATCTTTAGCAGTCTAATTCTTATGTAATTATGGCCAACATGTCAACCTTTATAATTACTTTCTGTATATGCGTGCATTCTTTGCCTGAAACGGCACACTGGGATTTCTCTCTACATTCTTATTTATTAATCTCTCATGATTTAAAATATATATATAATTTTCCTATCCTTCCTGCTAAAATGGGTAACCTCAACATTTTCACACATATTTAATCTGCTGCTGCATTAATTGCTCTCACAACCTGTCTGTTCCCCATGTAGACTCATTGTCTTATCCTTGGTACAATTTCCCACATGATCTTGCTTCAGCAGTAATCTTAGATATGTTTCACTTTCTTTTGATATGTCACAAACCTAATGAGTGAATAGCTAATAAGTGAAAAGGATCTTGATGACAACCCACGAGTAATATGCTGTTCTGAAGACAGATCCATTTACTCCTGTTTTGTCATTTAATGAACACGGCATGATCATGATTTATGTAACAACCCTAAAGATACAGTATGCTCTGATTTTCCTTTATCTGCCTTGCTGGTTACATTCTCAAAAATCAGATTTGTCATATGTTATGCCCATCATTAACTTGTTGCTGCCTAATCATGTAATGGTTTTCTATGTTTATTTGTTGCCATGTCTTTAATTGTCAACTATGCCTTTGCCTATCAGTCTGACTAGTTTACAGTTATTCATTTCCCTTTTTCTGTTTTTGAACAGCAATGTCACACTTGCTTCCTTCCATTCTGTTAAAATATTCAAAAATCTAAGGAATCTTTAAAAATCGCCACTTTATGGATAACGCTTCTAAAAGCCTTAATCACAAATTTGAGACTCAGTAATTCTTTTCATTCTCTTGCTATAACAGTTATGGAATGCGGGGACTGGCTCCCTCATCCAGAAGCTTCAAGCCGACCAACCAATACTGGATATCTGTCCGTTCGAGGTGAATCAAACCAGTTTCCTGGGAACTCTGACTGAGAAAATGGTGAAGATCTACAAGTGGGCCTGATGGAACTGTATTTGTGACCTTTTTTACATTAACTTGGCAAGGATGGAACTCGTAAGGCCAAATCTGCTGTTAGGTATGAATCACGACACCTGATAAAAACTTTCGTCGTATGTAGGTCTTGATGTGTGCCACATCTACCCATTTCAATTAATTATCAAAATATTCCTGTTGCTACAAGCTGTGGCCTTTAATTTATTCCATTGCTGACAAATGTTACTATCAAGAATTGTGACATTTCCAACAAGATAATCTTTGAATAAGAACTTGATTTTGGTACCATCTCTCCTCCCCCCCCCCCCCCCCCCCCCCCCCCCTTTTACTATACCTCTCCTTGCATGGCATTTATAGTGTAGTTTGCTTTTCATCGATGCACATCTGATTCTGGTTGCCTGGAGACCCCAAGAGGCCTGCAGCAGCTCCTCCAACTCGCTTTATCTTTTTTTCTGCATCTGCAGCCTGTGTCTTCACTTTATCTCTTTGCCTTTCCCTGCTTTCAGGTGAGGATTTATAATCTCCCCTTTACTGATTTGCACAAGGGCAACAGTGAAGGAACTCTCAGTAGGGTGGGAGATCGCTGTCACCTGCTTATGGGCCACCGCCCCCCCCAGCACTGCTGGTTAAACCCAACATTCAAAATTCCACCTGTTCAGACAGGAATGTAAGTTCCCACCAGCGGGAATGCTGGATCTTCAGAGAATGATTAAGATTGCACAGCCAATATCTCTTGATTTGAGGAGGAAAAATATTTGGATCTGTTGATTCTCATGGACAAAAGCAACTTGACTTGTTGCATGAGACCTGAAAGTTGATTTTGATAACATAATGGGATGACGGGAAGTAACCATGATTGAGTCTGTAGGCCCAAGAATGTTACGAAAATCTGATCGTTAATTTGATGTACAAAGTTGGAAAATCCATGATGGGAGATATGGAAGCCGATTTCTGGTTCTGCGCTTGAATGAAAATGTGCTCATATGCAATAACAACTTGCAGTTTGTATATAAATGTCATTTTATTACTATTACATTGAAATAAAAAAATTAACTGCATGTGAAATCCTGATGTTTTACTCTCCATAATTGCTGATTAAGTGATAGCTGGGTTGTTGCCATGTTGCATCAGATCTGGTCGTGAGCAACATCTGTGTGTTGGAATTTTCAGCCTGGGCTTTAACCATTAGCACTTTCTGTTTGGTATTGGGTGAGCCTATGGGTTCCAGAGATAACTTTTTTGAAGTAATCTCTGGCAGCAAATAGCTTGCGTACTCTCAGCATCAAAAGATTTTATCCTTTGTGAATTTTGTTCATTAAAGCAATAGGTCATCTGCATTGGATTTTTGATCAATCTGGGGATGAAATTGAAGTTGTGTAAATAATACCTACTTGCACAAAGTACAAAAAGTTGGAAAATAATAAATGAAGACAATATTTTGGGGTTATGAATGTTTCTTAGTGAACTGTTGGGGAATATGCCTAAGTGGAACCATCTTTGATCCTATCAAACCCATAATTTTAAAGATGTCAGTTTAATCTCCCTCATTTTGTAGTGAAATGTCCATAGTATGTGCCACTTTTTCTGATTTATTGTAATCTCTTGGATTTAGTATCATATTTGTAAATATTTTCAATTCATTCTCCCAAACCTGTTTATTCTAATAATAAAATTGTGAACAGAACTGTACCCATTACTATGTCTGTAAGCCTTGCCAATTAGGATGGTGCAGATAATAACCAAGAATAATAAGTAGCCTCCAGAAGCACCAGAATAAATGTGTTGGGATAGGGTAGAGCTTTAGTTATGATTTTGCATTGATGCACTGGAACTCGTACCAAGGATGCGAGTGATAAGTGGTTAGAATTTTTGTAAAAGGAAATATTATTTGGAAATTTTTCATGGATGTGTTGATTTCTGACAGGATTACCATTTACTTCCATCCTTGGGTTTGGGAACAGCTCCATCCAAGGCGGTAAGAAATTGCAGCGAATTGTGGATGGGGCCCAGACTATCACACAGATCAACTGCCCTTCCATTGACTCCATTTACACCTCGCGCTGCCCCGGCAAGGCCAGCACCATAATCAAGGAGTTGTCGCACCCCGGCCACTCCCTCTTTTCCCCACTCCCATCAGCCAAAAGGTATAGAAGTGTGAAAGCGCACACCTCCAGATTCCGATGAGTCTGAGGAAAGGTCTCGACCCGAAACATCACCCATTCTTACTCTCCAGAAATGCTGCCTGTCCTGCTGAGTTACTCCAGCATTTTGTATCTACTGTACCTCCAGATATGGGGACAGTTTCTTCCCAGTTGTTATCGGCTAACCACATTCAACTACTACAACCAGAGAGTAATCATGTATAGTCTTTCTGCTGACTGGATAGCACGCAACTAAACCTTTCACTGTACCTGGTACACACAATAATAAACTAAGCTAAACCTCTACTTTTGTGTAAACAAAGTGGCTATTTCAAAGAGCAGAAAGATGGAGCAATATTGCTTTGGGTTTAAAGTCATACCGGCCAGATCAGGTAGGCACATCAGTTTTTATTCTCTCCATATTAGTGAACTAGATGGATTTTTATGACAATCCAGTAGTTTAGTGGTTACCTGTTACAAATTATCTGGCTTTACTCCAGTTCACTTCTACGACTCTTAAATTTTCCAGCTTCTGTGCTGGGACTTAAACTTGTGTTTCTTGATCACAAATCCAGGTTCCTGGATCATCAGGCCAGTAATTTAATCACTGTGCCACGTAGAAGCAAGCCAAGTGCAGAGGAAGCTAATCCTTGGCAGAATTAATATAGATGAAGAGAGTATAGATGTAGTGAGAGAGGAAAGGATTGGGTGAGCATGAGAGCTTTTTTCCCCCCATACTGGATCAGACACATGGTAGCAAGCCCCACTTGAAATTGAACCAGTGGGGATGGCAGAGAGCCTAAGGTTGAGCGTGATGGTAGAAGAAAAATTATGAGTTAAGTTCTAATTCTGAGCCAAAGTAAATACTGATTCTCAGAATTTTGGTCAGCCAGCTGGAATGAACAGTTGCTACTTTTGAGTGCAGCGCAGAACTGAAAGTTGATAACAAAACGATTTGAAGGGTATTGTAATCCACTGGGACTTCAAACGCCTAAGGTCAGTTCATGCAGCAAGTGGGCAGCACTTCCTGTAAACAGCATGCTGTAAAATGAGAGTACTGTAATACAGATCAATTACACTATGAACACACTGTCATGTTATTGCAGCTGTCTCATTTGAAACTAGTTGATAGTACACCTGAATCTATGGCTCTGAACCAGTTACACCTGAACCAGCTTTCATTTCTAAGACATTAAACTGGACCCCTACCGTAAAGCTTTGATATTTTTCAATAATCTGATGAGTAGCATGTAATTTCTATATACTGAGGGAGACACAGCAGGGAATTGAGTATCTTTATACAATAGAAGTTGAGTTTTACTCTAAACTGCATGCATTTTCCTTCCACGTAAAGTAACAGCTCAAGGTTGATTACAAGTTGGGATCAGCAACTAATCATGTCTGAAAGTCAACTTGTTTAAATGTTGCACTTAATCTGATATCTAAGCTAAGCAGAACATGTCGCATTGACCATTTTGGCTCGCAAATCAACTAGGATGTTTGTGAAAATATGAATACGTCCAAATGAGGAGGCTCACTTGTTCAGCATGTTCACTAGGGAGAACCTGTGCATGATTGCCAATCGGCTGAGCAATTTTTGAAATATGAAGTATCAATTGGAAAACATTACTGCAGAATTGTGCCAAGGCATTATGGATATTTTTCCAAGAATAATACTTTGTACAACTACAATCCCCTTTGCATTGATTCCCTGTAACTATTGCATTTACAGATACAATTATAATCACATTTTACTGCCAGGTGTAGCTGTCCTAATCTGCACCTATAGTAATCCATACTGTATTTCCTCTTCCCATGTCACTCCAGCACCTACTGTACCCTATCCCAACTGCAACTCATTTAAAGTTGCACAGAATGGAAAGAAAGCCTTTGGCCCAGCTCATCCATGCTAACCAAGATGCCCCATCTAAGCTCGACCCATTTACCTGCATTTAGCCCATATCTCCCTCAACCTATCCTATCCATGTACCTGTTCAAATGTATTTTAAATTTATTATTGTACCTGCCTCAACTACTTCCTCTGGCTGCTCGTTCAATATTACCCTCTCTGGTAAAAGATACCCCTCTGGTTTCTATTAGATCTGACTTCTGTAACCTTTAAACCTATGCTCTCCAGTTCTTAATTCCACTACCCTGGGGAAAAATACTTGGTGTGTTCATTTTTTTGTGATTTGATTCACTTCCATAAAATCACCCCTCAACCTCCTACGCTCCAAGGAATAAAGTCCCAGCTGTTCTTGTGTCTCAGGCCCTCATGCCTTGACAACATCCTCATAAATATTCCCTGCATCCTTTCCAGCTTAATGGCATCTTTATACTGCAGGGTCAGGCAGACATGGATAGGCAACATTTCGTGTCAAGGTTTCAAGATCAGTTTATTGTCATATGTACCAATTAAGGTACAGTGACATTTGAGACCTTTCTTCAGAACTGACCCTGAACTGTTGCCTGTCCATGCCCTCCAAAGTTGTTGACTGACCTGCTGAGTTACTCCAACATTTTGTGCTCTACTCAAGATTACAGCATCTGCCGTTCCTTGTATCTGCTGTAATTCTTGATAACCTACTTCACTGACTATGATATCGCCTATTTTAGTGTCATCTGCAAACTTACTAATCATCCTTTGTACATTATCATCTAAATCTTTGATATGGATTACCTACAGCAATGGGTCCAGCATTAGAGGCACTCCACTAATCACAGGCGTCCAGTTGTAAAACAATCTTGAACCACCCACCTCTACCTCCTACCATGAAACTAATTCTGTATCCAGTTAGCAAACTGTCCCTAGATCAATTTAATCTTTCAAAGCCGGCTTCTGGTCCATATAGAATACATCTATTGCCTTGCTCTAATTGGTTACTTCCTGAAAAAACTTGTGAGACCTTGCCTCCCCTATGTCATGTTAATGAAGTAGTCGTATTTAGTATTTTGTTGTCCTTTGCATGCAATGACTGCTTGAAGACTGCGATTAATGGACATCACCAGTTGCTGGGTATCTTCTCTGGAGATTCTCTGCGGGCCCGTATTGCAGCCATCTTCAGCTTTTGCTTGTTTTGGGGGCCAGTGCCCTTCAGTTTTCTCTTCAGCATATAAAAGGCATGCTCAATCGGGTTCAGATCGGGTGATTGACGGCCACTCAAGAATTGACCATTTTTTAGCTTTGGAAAAACTCCTTTGTTGCTTTAGTAGTATATTTGTGATCATTATCTTGCTGTAGAATGAACTGCCGGCCAATGAGTTTTCAGACATTTGTTTGAATTTCAGCAGATAGGATGTGTCTATACACTTCAGAATTCATTATGCTACTACCATCAGCAGTTGTATCATCAATGAAGATAAGTGAGCCAGACTTTCAGCAGCCATACATGCCCAGATCTTAGCACCCCCACCACCGTGTTTCACAGATGAGGTGGTATGCTTTTGATGCTGTACAGTTCCTTCACTCCTCCATACTTTGCTCTTGCCGTCACTCTGATATAATTTAATCTTCATCTCATCTGTCCACGAGACCTTTTTCCAGAACTGTGGTTGCTCATTTAAGTACTTCTTGGCAAACTGTAAACTGGCCATACCATTTTCTGAAGCTATTCATTGATTTGCATCTTGCAGTTTAGCCTCTGTATTTCTGTTCATGAAGTCTTCTGTGGACAGTGGTCATTGACAAATCCACACCTGACTTCTGAAGAGTGTTTCTGATCTGTCGGACAGGTGTTTGGGGATTTTTCTTTATTATTATAGAGATAATTCTTCTGTCATCAGCTGTGGAGGTCTTCCTTGATCTGCCTGTCCCTTTGCGATCAGTAAGCTCACCAGTGCTCTCTTTCTTCTTAATGATGTTCCAAACAGTTGATTTTGGTAAGCCTAAGGTTTGGCTGATCTCTAACAGTTTTATTCTTGTTTCTCAGTCTCATAATGGCTTCTTAGACTTTCATTGGCACAACTTTGGTCCTCATGTTGATAAACAGCAATAACAGTTTCCAAAGGTGATGGAAAGACTAGGTACTGAGAGCTCTCGTATAGGAGGCAATTAAACCCACCTGAGCAATTACAAACGCCTGTGAAGCCATGTGTCCCAAACATTATGGTGCCCTGAAATGGGGGGAGACTATGCATAAACACAGCTGTAATTTCTACATGGTGAAACCAAAATGTACAAAAATGACCTTTAATAAAATCTGGCAATGTGCACTTTAACCACATGTGATTCTTTATTTTTTTTCCTATTACAAATCTCATTGTGGAATACAGAGGCAAATAAATAAATGATGGGTCTTTGTCCCAAACATTATGGAGGGCACTGTATATTGAAATCGGAAAAGTCTGAAATTAAAGTTCAGCATAAGCTTATTCAATGGCCACCTGCAGAGCAAAGATAATATCTGATGAAGAGCTGGACTCCAAAATGTTAACTTTTCTCTGTATGTGCTGATGATATTGACAGAATGTTCTGTTCTAGTTCGATCACTAGTTCTATCATAAAAAACAAAATCGGATTCATGTTCTATCCATCCCCGGGTTTGGGACACCGGTCTTAAAGGATTGCTACTGTCATTCCAGGTAAATGTCCGTGCAAGTCCTTGGGCTCATGGCAGGGGCAGCAAAATTTAGCTTGTTTCCTTTGCAATCCAATGCTCTACTGAAGACCAGGTTGAACTGGCTGTGAAGTTTGTTCTATGTTTCCCCCCCCCCCCCCCCCCCCCCCCCCCCCCCCCCATCAATTCACTTTTGTTGTTTATTGTTTCGAAATACAGCATGGAAACAGGCCTTTCAGCCCACCGTGTCCGCGTCGACCAGCTATCCCCGAACATTTACACTGTCCTCCGCTAGGGACAATTAAAAAAACCATTTACTTATACCAAGCAAATTAACCTACAAACCTGTACGTCTTTGGAGTGTGGGAGAACGTACAAATACCCAAACCCAGGATTGAACCCGTGTCTTTGGTGCTGTAAGGCAGCAACTCTTCCACTGCTCTACCGTGCTGCCCTTGAATATCATTTGAAGGGGTTTGAGTGAAGTAGTAACTGTGTTGGTGAAATCAAGAGAGTTTAATTGTCATATGTACTAGCAATGTAACAATGTGATTCTTGTTGTAGCTTAACAGACTTATTTATTTATGCTATTGCATTAATATGCAATAATTAATAATACAAACCAGATCATGATGGTGCAAAACTAAAGTCTATAGTGCATCCAAAACTAAGTCCCCAGTAGATCATAGTTGCTGAGATGGTGGTTAGTAGTGTGCAGTGTTCAAGAGCCTGATAATTGATGGGAAGTCGAGGTTTCTGGCAACCTGTACCTTTCCGATGATGGTAGCAAGATCAAAGCGTGGTC
Organism: Leucoraja erinaceus; assembly: GCF_028641065.1. Taxonomy (NCBI): domain Eukaryota; kingdom Metazoa; phylum Chordata; class Chondrichthyes; order Rajiformes; family Rajidae; genus Leucoraja; species Leucoraja erinaceus. The sequence goes on along the minus strand of NC_073393.1, from coordinate 14,836,656 downwards.
TTTGGTATTGGCTGCCTTTGATGCAGCATTTCCTGCAAATCTCTTTATTGGTATGGAGATCAGTAGCTGTGATGGACTGCTTACTGCAGCTTCCAATGTTCATGCCATGATCCCACTAGTCAATATGCTCTCTACTGTACACCTGTAGAAGTTCTAGAGAGTATTTGGGAAAAATAAAAAATCTCAATCTTTGAAAGTCGAGGCATTCTTTGTGTTTGCACCAATGTGATGAGTTTGGGACAGATCTTCAGAGATGTGCATGCCCAGAAACTCAGCTATTGACTATGCACTGCTAATACCGCTGATGGACAGGTTCATGGATTCCAATATGTTCCCTTCTTGAAGTCAACAATCAGCTCCTTGATCTTGCTAAAGTTGAGAGCAAGATTGTTGTTCAGGCACCATTCAGTCTTCTGAAGAGGAGGATCCAATTATGTAGGGATGAGCAGACAGCCAGTTCCCTACGTAATGGCTAGCACGTTTATTGGGAATTGAATTGAATTGAATTGAATTTCCTTTATTGTCATTCAGACCTCATGGTCTGAACGAAATTTCGAATGATGGTATTGAATGCCGAGCTGTAGTTGATGAAAATCTGACTGATGTATGTGTTCATAGAAACATAGAAAATAGGTGCAGGAGTAGGCCATTCGGCCCTTTGAGCCGGCACCATCATTCAATATGACCATGGCTGATCATCCTAAATCAGTACCCCGTTCCTGCTTTCTCCCCATATCCCTTGATTCCATTAGCCCTCCGAGCTATATCTAACTTGAGCTACATCTAATGTGCTGTCCAAATGGTCAAGAGCAATGCAGGGAGCCAGTGAGATTGCATTCCCTGTTGATCTGTTGTGGCAATGGCGAATTGTAATACGTTAAGCTCCACTAAGGCAGATATTGAACTACGTCATAACTAACTACTTCTTCTTACGTGTGGCGTGCACAGCCTAAAGTTGTTGGACAACTTGTTCTATTTGATCTTCCGTTTGTGCACGTCGAGTTGATTGCATTAGTCGAAACAGGGCGGACCACATGAAGGTTGTAATCTACCACCCCAACTAACCACTCAAAGTACACCACCAACGTTGGTGTCAGCGGTCGGTAATCAGTGAGGCCTGCCACCTTACTCTTCTTGGGCATCGGTATTATGGAAATAATACAAGTCAACTCGGTGTGGGGAAGAAAGGAATAATTGGCAAGCAAAAAAATTGCCAACTGAGTTAATTAAATGTTAATTAAACCTGAGACCTCTGAGATTTAATCAGTGAAACTCAGAAACAATATCAAGCATGATTTTTAATCAGATTATACTGGAAATGAACAACAAGTCGGGATCCGAAAGAAAAATGAGTTAATGTTCCAGGTGGATGCTTTTGCAAGAACTCTGCGTGCGTCACGCTTGGTACCAGTACGGTAGTATATGACTTCACCATTCATTATTGTAAATAACTACAAATGCACGCAGTCTGATACAAAGACTAGATATAATTGCCAGTCTAAAAGAAAAAGCAGATCTGTTATGGAAAATTGCATCTGTGCGTTTTAAATAGAAGCTCAGAGCACTACTACACACTTTGGTTAATTTGCAAGAAAATGGTATGTGCCAAGACCGAAGAATAAGCTGATGCAATTAAGAGTAGAAAATAAATGTGCTCATGAAACCATCGACCGGTCATCTTAACATTGGTAGTAGCAACTACACTTGGATCCCTTATACAAGGTGAAAATATAGTCATACTTAGATTCTAAAAATGAAAAATCAATATGGGAATTGTCTTAGAACTGTAGGGGCTGGAAGCCCAAAACAAAAACAAAATACTTGTAGAATCAATAGGTCAGACAGCATCATAGCATAAGCCCAAGATACGAGAAAGGGATGTAATAGTTAGGGACCGCATGAAAGCGTAGGGTGGAAATTAGCAGCAATAGTAAAATAAATTTGAATTCTGTATCAGTGAAGGAAGCATTGCTGATACAATCATAATGCAGTGGAGTGGGGGTAAAATTGCAGTAGGAGATCTCAATAGATCTGAAACAAAGATTGTTCTATATATACACAAAAAGACAAGCATAGCTTAGGCCCTTAGCTACATCTTTGACCTGAATAAAGTGGAAGAGTTATTCAATTTAAGAACACGTTCAGCCAGATGAATGAGTATGGTGGAGGGAAACGTTGGGCTTCTGTTTAATGAAGAAATTAAGTGTCCTCCTACCATCCTGTTTCGTAATTGAGATGTATAGGAACTGGTGAAGATATTCTGTTTGGAAATTGGCGAAGAGTATCGGAGGTGTTGAATGCAAGTGGAAGGGAGTGATAAAGATGAGCAAATTCTGTGGGGCAAGAACAGGCTGAAACAATGGGGGTGTCACCATAATTCAGTTTATGGATCATGAAAAAGATATAGGAGTGGACTATGTGTGGCTGGAGAACTGAGAAGCTGTGAAATTCTTCAAAAAGAAAATGGGATTGATTGGCAGGCAATAGCATGATGTTCAGTGATGAATTCCCGGAGGGAGGTATAAGGTGGTCTTGGATATCTGATTTTTGACCTGTGGGATAGAGGTCAGTTTACCAAGTCATTACTGCACCATTCGTGTCAGCAGATACGATGAGGATGTCAAGGTTAATCCTCTGTGAGCTGAGTACTGCCAGTAGAGCGGGGTGGTCAATGTTCAGTGGGAAAGGTCTTGCACGAATAATCACTTTAAATTTTTTGAAGTACCTGTAGTAACAAGAGAATAGATACGAATGAAGATTCCCAATAAAGTACCACTTGAAAGGTTAATAAGTAAAGGCTGAGCATCTGAATTGAGGACCATTGGATAACCAGACAGCTTCAATAGAAATTGGAGAAAAGGGTTAAAGCATAACCCAGTGAAGCAGAAAACAGGTGGAATTTAGAGGGATTAGTGCCAAGACGCATCTGTTCCTAACGAATAAAATATTGATCTTAGAATCGAAGGCATCAATTTCTTAATTTGCAGATCACACTGAGTTATGGGAGACAACTTAATATGACAGGAGATTGTAATAATTAAAAGGGAAACATTAGTTATTTGTCTATTCTGCAAGCTTAGTACTAAAATACAACACAGGTGAATGTATGATATTGCCTTCTGAAAAGAACATTAAGAATGTGTATTATGCAGGGAGAAACGTAAAACATTTACAGCACAGGATCAGGCCTTTTGTCCTACCATGTCTGTGCTGCCCATGATGCCATTCAAACTAATCCCAGCAGCAAAATGATCTCAAAACACGTACAGAAATTATCATAAGTAGACACAATTGAATCAAACAAAATAAGCAAGCATTAGACTTTACTTTCCAGTGAAATACCAATATAAAATCAGAAGGTTATTCTGAAATCACTTTGAACCTTGGGTAAATATTGAACTATGGGGCACCATTGTGGTCACTGGACCATGGCACTGGAGAAAATGCCAAGAAGCTCTGTGGGAATAATACCAAAGATGCAAGGTTACAACTCGGCTTGTAAAGGGAAGCATTAGAGGTGATCTAATAGAACTTTGACATCATGAATGTTTTTATGGAGATAGTTAATGTATTTGAATGGAAACTGAGGAAGAATAGAACATGATGCTGTCAAAATTAAACATCCCATTAAACAGAAAACTACTTACAGAATTAGTAAGATGTGGAACTCGTTACAGCAAGGAAGTCTTTGGCAAATTGTTTAATTCAATTAAGGGAGGCTAGAGAGCAAGGATTAAGTAGAAAGACCTAGATTAGGAAAGATAGGTGGGGATACAAGGAGAGCATAAGTGGGTCAAATGACTTGCTTATTAAGTGGGTCAAATGACAAGTAATTTCCATGTAATTCTGAAAATTAATTCTCAAAAGCCTGTTTGGTTCATTAATTTGTATTCTATCTTCCATGCCCATATAACCATGTCGGCGGACACAGTTCCAACTTTAAATTCTCTGATGTCACCCCTGTTGGATGAATTACGGATAATGATTAGTTGAGTAAAGGAGGGAGATTGATTGGCTGATTGAATAATGTCGGAACAAGAACCTTGCTCGTAACGTCGGTAAAATCAAGGAGCTGACTATTGAGTTTAGAAGCGGAAGGCTGAGGATCCACGCACCTGACATAATCGATGGGTCGGTGGTGGGGAAAGTCAACAACTTCAAGTTCCTGGATGTGCATATCTCTGAATATCTGTCCTGGCCTTAGCACCTTGCAATCATACAGAAAGCCTATGAATGCCTCTACTTCCTTAGAAGATTGAGGAGATTCGGTATGTTGAGAAATAATCTCTTGAACTTCTGCAGGTGACCTCCCCACCATTTGAAGAGGCTCTGCCTCAAAGGCAGCCAGCATCTCAAGGGTGTGTGTGTGTGTGTGCGCGCGCGCGTGTGTGTGATTGCGCCGCCCCCCCCCCCCCCCCCCCCCCCCCCCCCCCCCATTGAGGGATCTATCGCATCACTTGTTGCCTCAATAAGCATCATCAAAGACCCATATCCTGCCCACACTCATCTTGACGGTGCCTTCAGGTAGAAGGTCTAGGAGCCTGAAATCTGCAACATCCAGGTTCAGGAATAGCTGCTTCCCCACAGCCATCAGGCTATTAAACTCAACTCAAACAAAACTCTGATTGTTAAATAGCCCATTGCACTTTATCTGTTTATTTATTTATGTGTGTGTGTGTGTGTGTGTATATATCTATTCAATGGTATATGGTCACACTGATCTGTTCTGTTTTTATTTATGCCTACTATATTCTGTTGTGCTGAAGCAAAGCAAGAATTTCACTGTCCTATCTGGGACATATGACAATAAACTCTCTTGAATCTTCCAAACCACTCGGGCTACTAAACATGGTATCACAGGAAGCAGAGAGTGTATTTTCATACATGCCGTAGCCATAATGAATCTATCAAGTATTTTTAACTGGAGACAGTAGCTATGGCAGCCCAGAAGGTCTAAATATACACATTGTGGGTACAGAGAAATCGTAACAAAGGGAAGGCTACAAGAGAAAGTGAGAAATATAAAAGGAGTGACAAATAAATTAAAAATATACACCTCTCTAACAGGGTACTTTTTTCAATAAATGAGTTTTCAGTTTGAGTTTCAGACTGCATGACTCATTTCATTGTCTTAGATGCTTTCACTGTCTAAATTATTCTGTTTAACATCAGGGAATCTAATTTCACAATCTATTACTCGTATTACATTTATTTTCTGTGTGACTTTGTAGCCAGCTCCTGTTGCTAAGTACATACTAAATTCACAGATGAGTGGAAACTTCCACTCACAGCCTTAGGTGTTAACTTAGGCCTCTGAGATACTTGAGTCAAATATTGAACGATTAACTATTATGCTTGACCCTGAAATAAATTCAGGCTGCTGACCCAGTTACCAGTAGCTGCTGTTTGATACTTTGGTCACTGATAAATGTAGGCATTTCTGAGCTTTCTTACAGTATATATGATACTAGCAGGATTAAAAAATATCCGTTCCCTTCAGTCCTGCATTGGAATCCTGCCAAAAAAAGGCACTGTAAGAATGGCCGGAAAGACCATTTACTCTTGTGTCCAATGTCTGGATATTGTCTATGAAGCAAAATGGAAAAACAGAACATACTCAATTACTCAGCCAGTCAGGCAAGATCTGTAAACAGAAAGTTGATGTTTCAAATTGATAATGTTTATAGGGGATTTTAATGCAAGGTCATTGATCTGAATTGTAACTGTTTTCTCACAGATTCTGCCTGACATTGTGTATCCTCAATATTTCCTGTTTTATTTCAGATTTGGAGCTTCTGCAGTAGTTTTGCTCTTTGATGTAGACTCAGGCAGAAACATTCAATGCTCTCGCCTGAGGAGATATTTGAACAAGTGCTGACTCAATGACTGAATGCCACATTTCACAATACTATACTGGGGATTACGATTGGCAAGGCTCCGGGAGGCAAAAGGATGGTCAACGTTACGGGTCAAGACCGTACACCTGGACCATGGAGGATAAGTAGAATAAGACCACCAAGATCATGGAGGTCAAGTAGAGGAAGACTTAGCTATAAAATTGTTCCATTGCTTAAAGTGCAAGAACATTTTTCGTCTATACACTCAGGGAAGTTCAATAAAAGCATGTGAGGAATAGGTGCTTGTGTTTGCCATTCAGCCCCTTGAGCAACCCTTCGTCTCCACAGATGCTGCTGGACCCACTGAGCTCTTCCAGCAGTTGATATTTTTATATATATATACATATATATATATATATATCCATGTATTTGGTAACGGGAAACTCAATACATATTTTCAGCCAATGCCGAGTCATAGTTTGAACATTCGGCACTCCATGAGGCCAATTACACTTGCCTTGCACCACTTCTGTCAACTGAAAAGAGACTGTCAATAAAACCTGAGACCTGCTGTTTTGTTTGGCCCAGTATACAGTCTCGTCAAAAGAATGGACTGCACATGTTCCACCTGTCTCATCAGCAGAACCCAAGCTCTGATGGTTAACTTCTGACTCTTCCACAAGCTGGTTTTCCTCGGGCCTGTCGGAAGTCAGTCACTGAATTCATTCAAAGCAGTGATCAACATATTTCTGAAATTAAATTAATCAAAGGTTGGAGAGATAGGCTAGGAAAATAATCAGTCATAGAAAGAAATACAGCATGGAAATAGTGCTCTTCGGCCCCCTGAGTTTGTGCTAACAATCAGGCACCCACTTGCACTAATCCTGCCTTAACCCATTTATCCTTTCCACATTCCCATTAATTTTCCCCCTCCCTCTCTTCCACCTGCCAGATTCTACTATTCACTTATTTACTAGGGATAATCTGCAGTAGCCAATTGACCTGCCAACCCACATATTTTTGACATGTGGAAGAAAACCAGAGTACTTAGAAGATAGGTCGTGATCTTGTTGAATGGCAGAGCAGGCTCGATGGACTGACTGGCCTACTCGAGGTACTATATCTTATTTATGCCCTCACTGAATACCACCGAGTACCTGGATGAAATGTGTTCTTTCCATGAGAATAATTTTACATTCAAAAGTTACTCTAGTAGCCCCCCCCCCCCCCCCCCCCCCCCCCCCCCCCCCCCCCCCCCCCCCCCCCCCCCCCCCCCCCTGGTCGTTGCCTTGGATCTTGGCACAATATTCAACAGCATGAGTGGACACTACAGTAAGTCTGATTTATACACAGGAACTTTGAGTCGCATTTGTAAGAAAGAACTGCAGATGCTGGTTTACACTGAAGATACACAAAATGCTGGAGTGACTCAATGGGTCAGGCAGCATCTCTTGAGAAAATGAATAAAGTCAAATTTATTTGTCACATGCACCAACCAAGGTATAGTGAATAGGTGACGTTTCTGGTCATCAGGTGAGCAGCGTACTGCTTATTGTTTCTTATTTTCTTATCAAATGATAAATACAGAAAATGCTATAAATGCTCAGCAGCTAAACTACACTAAAAGTCAGACAGCACGACTGAAAAGAGCAGCAGAGTGAATATTTTCACATCAATAATCTTTCACTAGAATTGGGAAAGGTTAGAAATAAAACAAGGTTTCTGCTGCAGAGAAAGAAAATGAATGGGGAGAGAAAGAGTGAAGATCGGAGACTACAGATACTACAATCTGGAGCAGAAAACAAATTGCTGGAGGAACTCAGTGGATCAGGCATCATCATGGAGGCAGAAGGATGGTTGACGTTTTGTGTCAACCCTGCAACAAGACAGTTTAATGCCACTGGTGGAGATGATGGCTGAGAGGGTAGGAAGGGGGTACATAGGTGGAGATGAATGGAACCTGAAATACCAAAAAATAAATAGAAAATGAAAGAAAATACATTTCCACCCTGGGAAAAAGGTTCTGCCTCCCCTAACTATGCCTCTCATAGACAATAGGTGCAGGTCCTTCAAGCCAGCATCGCCATTCAATGTGATCATGGCTGATCATCCACAATCAGTACCCGGTACCTGCCTTCTCCTCATATCCCCTGACTCCGCTATCTTCAAGAGCCCTATCTAGCTCTCTCTTGAAAGTTTCCAGTGAACTGGCTCCACTGTCCTCTGAGGCAGAGAATTCCACATACTCACAACTCACTGTGTGGAAAAAGTGTTTCCTCATCTCCGTTCTAAATGGCTTTCCCCTTATTCTTAAACTGGCCCCTGGTTCTGGACTCCCCCAACATCGGGAACATGTTTCCTGCCTCTAGTGTGTCCAAACCCTCTGACTCCAAGCATAGACTCCCTCCTTTATCTTTGAGTGGTCCTACCTTCTCCCTGGTTACTCTCTTATTTTTAAAGTTCATTCATGCCTTCCATCCTCTCTTGCTTCATTTCTAATGTTTCCTAATTCTGATTAATGGCCAATGATCTGAAACTTTAATTCTAATTTTCTCTCCACTGATGTTACATGATTCCAGTTTATCTATTTTTACTTCACGCTTACTGCATCTGCAGTACTTCGCTATTGCATAAAAATATAGCTGTGCATTACAATAGCCAACAACGTGATTTTATGTCATTGTTTATGTGTCCCATTCCATTTGATAACAGAGTTTGCACTTGGTTTAGCTTTCGGAGTATGGCACGTTTCATCCTGGCAAGGATTTTGTCAAAATTAATGAGGGACATTTTGATCTAGACATAAAGAACAATGAGTATTTGTAAAAGGTAAAGTGTCAGACTGCAGGACTAATTGAGTGTCACTTGAACTCCTGTTGTTTCTAATCTACATTTAATAACCTTGGTATTGAAACCAAATATCAGTTTACTGACAGTAATGTAGGGAAAAACAACTGAGACAGAAAGAGCAGTTAAAGATTTGTAGATACGCTTTGGTGGGTGTTGCTATTTGGTAAACAGATAGCAAAATAACTCTAACATTGATAGATTGAAAGCGTTATGCTGCAATTGAAAACCATTGAGATCAATGAATTGATTTGAGAAACTTAGAAAAGGAATCTTGAAATGAAATGAATCATTTTCAATGTATGGGCAACAGGGTTGAGGAATTTAATAAGTTATCCAGAATGGGGTTGTTTAAAAACAACATCCACATTACAAGTGTCTTTCAACTGCACGGTCACCTCAAGTGGAGCAAAGGATTGTTAAGTATTCTATCCCAATGTAATAATATGACTGCATTCTTGAAACTTCTATGTCTCTTGGTGTAAAAGTTAGCTTATATTGTCAGCTGTGAATTGAGACATAATATTACGTGAAGTTACCTAGAACAGAGACTGAATAGCACATGTAACTTATTAATAAATAACAATTACATTATGGCAGTGTCTTCATTGTAGTAAAGAAGGCAGCTTTCCACCACCCACTGAAGGTTAAATAAATAAATAAAATTAACATGGGGAAAAAACCCATCAAATAGTAACAATAAGATAAGTTACAGAGTTTCATGTAACTTAGGGGATTTATCAGGAAGAAAGGTAACATGATTGATAAAATGACGTGCTGTAGGCCTGTCTTCAATATTAATACCTTGTTGTGACTAATTGGGAGTCATCGTGTTTCATTGATTAGTAAATAAAAGCCTGTAACAGATATTCTGTCAGGACACGTAATACTCATGATGCATGTCCACATTGTAACCTTATACTGTGATCATTACTAAAATGGTGCGATTTGAATCAGATATTTTTAGATTGTACTCTGTGCTTTACTGTATTGGTATTGTTTGTTGAAGGGTGATAGATGTTTGTGAAATAGAACTATACATGTGATGTATTAATCTGAACCATTAGTGCAAAGGTAGACAAGACAATACTCTGCATTGGCCATTTGGACAATAACAATATACACATCCATCTGTTGTTCGTGACTACAGCTTGGCATTCAACACCATCTCTGATAAGCCTATCATGTCGGGGAACTGGGAGCCTGCTTGTCCCTACGCAATTGGATCTTTGACCTCTTCACCAATAGACCGCATGAATTGGCAATAACACTTCTTCTGCAAAGGAGAATCTCAAGGATGTGTGCTAAATCCCCTGCTTAACTTTCTTTATATCTGCGACTCTGTAACAATTCCAATGCTATCTTTCAATTTTCAGGCAATATCACAATTGTTGGACAAACAATGGGGATCGATAAATTGGAGTACAGGAGGAAGTTGATAATCTGAATGAATGGTGCCAGAATATCAAACTTGCTCTCAACATTAGCAAAAACAAGGAGCTCATTGTTAACTTAAGGAAGGGAAAGCTGAGAATCCACAAACCTGTCTATCTTGTTTGGCCAGCAGATGAGATTGTCAACAGCTTCAAGTTGTGGGCATGCATATCTCTGAAGATTCTGTCCTAGGCCTAACATATTTATGCAATCACAAAGAAAGCTCATCCACGCCTCTGCTTTCTTTTAAGGTGGACAAGATTTGAAAGGTTGCCGAATACGCTATTGAAGTTTTACAGGTGTGTGGTAAGAAACATACTTGCATCGTGGACTGGCGTGGTAAATCAACCACCCAAGAATGAAGGAAGCTGCAGAAAGTGGTAGTTATTACATCACAGATACTGTCATCCCCATGATCAAAGGGATCTACAGGAGGCACTGCCTCAAAAAGGTTGCTAATGTCATCAAAGACCCACACCACCCTGGCCACACTTGGATCTCGCCACCACCATTGGACAGAAAGTACAAAATCCAGAAAACTGACCACCTGTTTCAAGCACAGCTTCTGCCCAGCAACCATTATGGTCTTAAACATTGCTCAACACCACTCACACCCAAGCAATTATGATTAACTATGGATTTTGTTTTGGTTGCATGTTCTGACTTCTGTTCCAACCCCGCGACTTCTCCAGCCCGTGTCACGGGGTTGGAACAACCCGGACCGGGACAGTACATCACCCGGCGCGGCTTCATGGCCGTGGGACATCACAGCGCCCGCCGGGGGCTCCAACCTTGGACTTTCAGACCGGGAGCGGGGCCGTAAATCGCCCCGCGCGGCCTAAAATGGCCGTGGGACTCATCATCGCCCGCCTGGGGCTTGGACATCGGGAGAGACACGGAGAACAGGGGAGAGAAAAGACTTGCCTTCCATCACAGTGGCTTCACTGTGATGGATGTTTGTGTGAATTTAATTATGTGTATGTCTGTAAGACAGTGTCTTTGTTTGTATGGCTGTGGAAACAACATTTCGTTTGAGTCTCACTGGGGCTCAAATGATAATAAATTTGTATTGTATTGTATTGTATTGTATTGTTTTGCACTATTATGGTGTGATTACCTAGTATTACTGATTATTAATTTATTATATTATTGATTACTGTATTTATTTGTGTGTTATTGAGTCAATGGGTCATTAAAGCTGCAGCAAGTAAGAATTTTATTATTCCATTGCCAGTGCAAATGACAATTAAACACTCTTGACTTTCCTCACTAAACTTCTCTACCATCCGACAAAACTGTCTGGTGTACCTTTGCTCCACGATTTTGCATGTATATCCTTTTATAAATGGAGAGCAAAGTTGTATACTCCAGATATGGTTCTTAATTGCACTGACATATTTCCTGCTGTAGTTAACTCCTTTGTAGTAAATGCCAATGTACCATTTTCTTTCCTAATTGCCTGTTGCAAATACATGTTATCATGCAGTGACTTGTTACGTGCTCTGGATGTGTTCCCAGGAATAGGTCTACTGACGCAATCATAGCTAAAAAGGGTAATTATTGCATTATATATGGAAAGACACATATAAAGATATATAGCATTAAATATGGAGAGAACTGTTCCGCTGGAAGTCTGGCTGGAACTCATGCTTTGTCAGCTGCTGCATGCTCCTGCACCAGGAACCTAGTTCAGAATGTAGCCCTTCCCTGGCTGTTCTGCATAAATAAGCGAGTTCGGTATTCTGACTGCGCATGCCCAGGTCAGAGGTCATTTGCGATAAACATTCTCGGCAGCTCAGCTGCTGCGTGTATGCAGATCTGCATTTCATCCATAGTCAAGATCAAACCCTGGACAGACGGGACACTGGCCCAGAGCAGTGCCGGGGCCCCAGGCTTACAGCTAACGCGGACCGTCAGTCCAGGGCTGTTGGTTAACCCGGCGGGACAGGCAGAGTTGAGCTGGAGTTAGCGCTTCTTCTCCGTGCTGGCTGTAAGCCTGGAGCCGCCACTGCTCCGGGCCGATGTCCCGTCAGGCCAGGGTCACCCCTGACATCTCCGGCCGGGATGGGACACTAGGGAAGGGACGGGGACGGTCCAGTAGCAATTTAACAGCACTTGTAGCACTGGAGACCCGGGTTTGATCCTGACTACGGATGAAACGCAGGTCTGTACACACGCAGCAGTTCAGCTGCCGAGAATGTCTCTCCACCAGCCTAGTCTCTCCTCCTGTCTCCCATAGCATCTGCCCCCTCTTCCTCGCTGTAACACCCCACTCTCCCGCTACCTGGCAACCCTGTTCCTCAGATTAAATATAGTTTTACACATAAATTATGAATAAAGATAAGAATGTATATACTTTATGTAGCCAGCGCTTTGTTCGCTTTTTCTTTATCGCGAATGACTTTGGATAAATCCCATGATTCCTTGCATTTTACGGAATACCGAACTCGCTAATTATATGCTTACAATTACTCATTGCTATGGTGACAGGTGCACTGAACCACCAGGCAATGTGCAAAGACTGCCTGTGAGGGCTGCTTTAGGGCAGGCCAGGGTGAGTGGTGCGTCTTCTGCTGATCCTTCCATAGTAATAAGCTCAAAGGTGGCCACTATCATTGAGTTTGCAATGAGCAGAACTGTGCAACCAAACAGGGGAGACAGTAGTATTCATCACATCTGATAGGAGGAGATGAGAGAGACCATGGGATCTGGTTGCTCTCAGACCCAAGCAACAGCCCCTCACTAGGTCATCTGAGGTGCTGCCCTGACCCCTCACCACTGTGCTGACTTGCTCACTCCAGCATGTCCAACACATGCTCTCAATGGCAGCCTCCATACGTTGCATCAAATGTGACACTCCTTTCATTACCTTGGCAGTACCATCAGTGGGAAGGGGTCTACACTAGGTTCCTGGCAGGAATGCAGAACCTGATCTGACATTTTTTAAAGTACAGGTCTTTATGAACCTGTGAGTGTTTGCACTCCAGTATTAAGACAGTATTACTAAATCAGCACTCCACATGGCAGTGCTATGCTGGATCCCAGTGAACTCAGCATTGCTTTTCTTTGTACTCTACATTTTCCATATTGTTGCCTGCACACCCGAATCATTAACTTACACTTTTTGGCTCCACAGATGCTGTTGAGATTTTCCACCTTTGTTTTTTCTTGTTTTCAATCTATGCTAGTTTATTATCCCAACAACCATGTTCTTTAATCTTGTTTGCCAATGTGCCACGTGGGACCTTGTTGAAAGCCATTTGAAAAATTCCAAATACCCCACATCCATTGTTTCTCCATCACCTACTTTACTGGAAATACGCTCAAAAAGAATTCCACTTGATTAGTCAAACTTTTGTAAATCCATATCTTTATTTTCAATGTGTTTTGCTATCATATGCATTTTGATAGATTCCAGCATTTTTCCTACTACAAATAGTAGTAGGAAAACTGACAAGTCAGAAGTTCTCTCTCTTCTTTAACAAAGGGTCTTTATGTTACCTCTGCAGCAACCATTCCAGAATCTGTAGAATTTTGGAAGATAATAGCCAGAGTATTCACCATTTCCATTGCTACCTTTTCCAAAATTCACGGATGTAGTTCATCCATTCCTTGGGGTCTATACGTTTTCAGACTCATTCAATTTTCTAGTAGCGTTGTTTTACAAATACTAATTTATTTGAATTGTCATTTTAGTTTAGATTATTGTGAAGTGTATCGATGTACAGTGAAAAACTTTTGTGTCAGCGGAAAGACTAAACATGTTTGCAATCGAGCCATCCAGTGTACAGATACATGATCAAGGGAATAATGTTTAGTGCCAGTTAAAGTCTGATTAAAGATAGCCTGTGGGTCTCTAATGAGGTAGATGGTAGCTGAAGATTTAAATATGTAGGAAGGAACTGCAGATACTGGTTTAAATCAAAGATGGACACAAAATGCTGGAGTAATTTAGCAGGACAGGCAGCATCTCTGGAGAGAAGGAATGGGTGATGTTTCGGGTCGACCCTTCTCTCCAGACGGATGTCAGGGTAGTGGGAGGTACATAGATAAGGAAGTGTATAAATAAGGAAGTGCATAGATAAGGAAGTGTAAGGTGTGAAAACAGGAATGGAGATCAAGGAACATGTAGAATAGATGCGGAATGGGGTGGAGATGGGAAGATGTGGTAAGTGGTGGGATCCGGTTGGAGTTCCCATCTAAACCCCTTTCCGCTTTGTGCAAAGATCGTTCCCTCCGCAACTCCCTGGTCAACTCGTCCTTTCCCACCCAAACAAACCCCTTCCCAGGTACTTTCCCCCTGCAACCACAGGAGATGCAACATCTGTCCGTATACCTCCCTCCTCTACTCACCTAATGACCCCGACAGTCTTTTCAGGCGAGGCAGAGGTTCACTTGCACCTCCTCCAACCTCATCTACTGTATCCGCCGTTCCAGGTGTGGACTTCTGTATATCGGTGAGACCAAGCGCAGACTCAGCGATCGTTTTACTGAACATTTCCGCTCAGTCCGCATAAACCTACCTGATCTCCCGGTTGCTAAACACTTTAACTCCCCCTCCCATTCCCACACTGACCTTTCTGTCTTGGGTCTCCTCCATTGTCAGAGTGAGGCCCAGCACAAATTGGAGGAACAGCACCTCATATTTTGCTTGGGCAGCTTACACCCCAGTGGTACGAACATTGACCTCTAACTTCAAGTAACCCTTGCTTTCCCTCTCTCTCCATCGCCTCCCCTTTCTCAGTTCTCCAACCAGTCTTACTGTCTCCGAATACATTATATTTCTGTTTGCTTTGTTGTTACCTTTTCCCAACTATCAATGATCTATTCTACATTTTCCTTGAACTTCAATCCCTTTGTCCTGTTTTTACACCTTAAACTTCCTTATCTGTGTACTGGGCCGAGGCAATGTGAAGTGTAAACGGAGTCAATGGAAGGGATGATGGTTTGTTTGATGATCTGGGCAGCGTCCACAATTCTCTGCAATGTCTTGCGGTCTTGGATAGAGCTGTTCCCAAACCATGCTGTGATGCATCCCGATAAAATGATTTCTACGGTGCATCTGTAGAAGTTAGTGAGAGTTGTTGGAAATATGCCGAACTTCCTACGCCTTCTAAGGAAGTAGAGATGTTGGTGTGCTTTCTTGGCCATTGCTTTGATATAGGTGGTCTAGGACAAGTTGCTGGTGATATGTAGTCCTTAAAGCTTTCAGCGGGGTCAAGGAAATAGCGTTCACATCACGGCCCTGTTTCCACCACCACACACAAGAAGCGGCAAGACAGACACCATTGTATGCAGATACCGAGAAGTGTGTTCAGCTCTGGCTGAACAACTTCTAATCGTGTGCGTCGACGATAAGAAGAAAGCTTTCAACCAACTCGGCACCATTAATGCATAACTGGCTATGTGTCTTGCTTCGCTTCCTGAAGTTGATCACTATCTCCTTTGGCTTGCTGACATTGAGAGAAAGGTTGTTGTCTTGCACCCGACCCTTGATTCTCCAGTATTTTTGGGATGTTAACCTTGTGATTTCTTCCTTCAACACAGACACAAACTATATGTTTACTTTGGAGACATGAGAAACTGCAGCCACTGGAATCTTGAGCAAACCACAAAGTCTGAGAGGAACTCAGCATGACGGGTAGCGTCTGAAGAAAGAATGGACATTCAATGTTATGGGTTAGGACCCTTCGTCAGTATGAAGAAGGATCCCAACCCAAAACATCAACTCATTTGCCACTATAGTTGCTGCCGAATCAGCTGAGTTCCTTCCTCAGACTTACAAAGTGTCTCATTCCGAAATGTCGCCTGTCCATTACCTCCACAGATACTTCCTGGCATGCTATGTTCCTCCAGAAATGTATGTTTTGCGATATGTTTACTTCCCCTGCTATTTCCATTATAAATTCACCTCTGTCTATACAATGGAGTTTGTGCAAACAGTGAATTTAATTATATCCTGGTGTATATGACAATAAACAGTGGATGGGCGGCGCGACCAACGTCGCAGCGGCCTCTGCAGTCTGTCTGTCTTTTTTTAACGTTTTTGTCCCGTTGAGGGTATAGTTTGTAATGGGCTTTTCAAATGTGTATGTGTGGGGGGCGGGGGTAACTTTTAAATCTCTTCCCTGCACGGGGACCCGACCTTTTCCCTGTCGGTTCTCCATTGTCGTTGGGGCCTGGCGCCGTGGAGCGGCCTCCAACCGGAACGACCTGGGGGCTCAAGTCAAGGAGCTTGCGGAGCTGCACACCTACCATCGTGGAGCTGGCCAGCTTCGGAGCGTGGAGAGCTGCGGTGGCGCGCGGCTGTGACCCGACTCCGGTGGATGGTGACACCGGTAGCTCGCGGGTCCCCGGTGGGAGACCGCTTTGCGGGGCACCGGCAATGGCGACTTCTCCCGCCCGAATTGCGGGGTTGAGGGTGACCTGGAGCGGGGCCTTACATCGCCCGGCGCGGCTTTAAATGGCCGCGGACTTGCTAGCGCCCGCCAGGGGCTTTGACTTTGACATCGGGAGAAGAATGGAGAGCAGGGGAGAGACAAGACTTTGCCTTCTGTCTCAGTGAGGATGAGATTCACTGTGATGGATGTTTGTGTAAATTGGTGTGCGTCTTGGTTCTTTTCTTGTACGACTGCAGAAACCAAATTTCGTTTGAACCTCATGTGAGGTTCAAATGACAAATAAATGGTATTGTATTGTATTGTAATCTGAATCTGGACTACACTCATTAGTCATTTCCGTTTTTTACATATCCATAGAAACATAGAAAATAGGTGCAGGAGGAGGCCATTTGGCCCTTCGAGCCAGCACCGCCATTCATTGCAATCATGGCGGATCGTCCCCAATCAATAACCCGTGCCTGCCTTCTCCCTATATCCCTTGATTCCACAAGCACCTAGAGCTCTATCTAACTCTCTCTTAAATCCATCCAGTGATTTGGCCTCCACTGCCCGTGACAGGGAATTCCAAAAATTCACAACTCTCTGGGTGAAACAGTTTTTTCTCACCTCAGTCTTAAATGGCCTCCCCTTTATTCAAAGACTGTGCCCCCTGGTTCTGGGCTCGCCCAACATTGGGAACATTTTTCCTGCATCTAGCTTGTCCAGTCCTTTTATAATGTTATATGTTTCTATAAGATCCCCCTCATCCTTCTAAACTCCAGTGAAAACAATCCCAGTCTTTTCAATCTTTCCTCATATGACAGTCCCGCCATCCCAGGGATCAATCTTGTGAACCTACCCGGCACTGTCTCAATCACAAGGATGTCCTTCCTCAAATTAGGAGACCAAAACTGTATGCAATACTCCAGAAGTGGTCTTACCAGAGCCCTATACAACTGCAGACGAACCTCTCTACTCCTATACTGAAATCCTCTTGTTATGAAGGCCGACATTCCATTAGCTTTCTTCACTGCCTGCTGTCCCTGCAGTATTTAGGTCTTTTCACGAGTTTGCACTCTTTTTTTTCCTTTATCAATTTCCAAGCTATCCTTTGCTGAATTCTGAAGTGTGGAAATGGTGTGAAAGAGACGTATATGGAGCTCAACCACTTGTACAGTTCTGTGTAAATCCAGGGTAATTCTGGTCAAAGATCCTATAGCAATCTATAGGATCTTTGATTCTGGTTGCTCAGGCCACGAGCCGAACCCCTTCCTATCCTGGGTCGCTGTTCGCCGCAGAACGGCCATCAAGAGGTGGGAGGTCGGGGCGAGGATGGAATGAAACGTATGACGCAAGGCATTGACGCCAACGTGTTGACGTCGTTCCGCCGCACGTTATAAAGGTGCGCAGAGGCTGCGGCGGCCACAACAAGATGGCGGCGTGTGGACGTGGGAGCCTTGTGTTGGCGGCGGCTGATGGCCGGCAATGGCTGCGGGCCTTGCATTGTATGCTGGCAACGACAATGGCGCTTACTTTTCTATGCTCGTGTCTCTGCGTTGCGGAAGCACCGAGAAACCTGGATCGTCCTCCGGACACGAAGAAGGCGGAGGGGCCTGACCTACCACAGGTTCAGCAGCAACAGCAGCAGCAGCAGCAACAGCAGCAGCAGCAGCAGCAGCAGCAGCAACAACAGCAGCAGCAGCAGCAGCAACAACAGCAGCAACAGCAGCCACCGCAGGGCCAGGGGAAACCTCCGGTCCCCCCGTTCCAAGTGCAGGGCCGTCCTGTGTTCCAGCCCCCGCGGAAGAACATCTGGCGGATTTCGGAGGACCTAGCGTGTCGCGAAGATGTGCTCCGGGTCTGCCCTAAACACACCTGGCAGAACAATTTCGCAGTGCTCGAATGCTTGCAAGACTTGCGAGAGGTGAGCAGCTGCCGTGGGCTTTACTGGGCAAGTGAGGGCAGTTGCATTTCAGGAGTACCGCACCTGGGGCTTGTTGCTGGTGGCGTTCACTAGCTGTTGGTCCCCGTGTGGACAGACTGGGGGAGTGGCGTGGTTGCCAGACGGGGAGATCCGACTGGCTGACGGGCCCCACTCCTTTGTGGGGAATGAAGTTTCAGGTTGATGGTTATTCGCCGGTGCGAGGAGGCAACGACACATTCCATACGGGGCAGATTACATCGAATGTTGATTGTATTGCGGTACATTGTGGAGCTTTACAGTCAAATTACTGGCCACTATTTTAAATGAAATGATCTGTCCTTATTTGTCTGTTAACTGTCCTTAACTTCCCACGGTTTATAATTTTAAGTAGCCACGTGTAACTGGAGATCTGGGTGGGGTAGTTAGATACATTCATTCAGCTCAACCTATCTATTAGATATCAATGACAACGGTATGGTGTAAACATGTTGTCAGAAGAGAATGGTTTGTTTTGAAATAGTTTCCCTAGATATTTCAGATATGAGACTCAAGTTTATCGAGTTCCCGACGCAGTACGCTATCTGGAAATGTCACTATTTATCTAGAGTCACACCTTATGTAAATTCAGAACAACAGATGCTTTTATTTAGCTGTTGTACTCTCCATGGAATAGGTGACTTCAAAACTCGTTCTTTAACTTTTTTCCAGAAATCCCCTTAATTGCAACCTGTTTAATTTTCAAAAAATCTAGTTATAGAAACATAGAAAATAGGTGCAGGAGTAGGCCATTCGGCCCTTCGAGCCTGCACCGCCATTCAATATGATCATGGCTGATCATCCAACTCAGTATCCTGTACCTGCCTTCTCTCCATACCCCCTGATCCCATTAGCCACAAGGGCCACATCTAACTCCCTCTTAAATATAGTCAATGAACTGGCCTCAACTACCTTCTGCGGGAGAGAATTCCAGAGATTCACCACTCTCTGTGTGAAAAATGTTTTCCTCATCTCGGTCCTAAAAGATTTCCCCCTTATCCTTAAACTGTGACCCCTTGTTCTGGACTTCCCCAACATCGGGAACAATCTTCTTGCATCTAGCCTGTCCAACCCCTTAAGAATTTTGTAAGTTTCTATAAGATCCCCCCTCAATCTTCTAAATTCTAGCGAGTACTAACCGAGTCTATCCAGTCTTTCTTCATATGAAAGTCCTGACATCCCAGGAATCAGTCTGGCAAACATTCTCTGTACTCCCTCTATGGCAAGAATGTCTTTCCTCAGATTAGGAGACCAAAACTGTACGCAATACTCCAAGTGTGGTCTCACCAAGACCCTGTACAACTGCAGTAGAACCTCCCTGCTCCTATACTCAAATCCTTTTGCTTTTGCCTTCTTCACTGCCTGCTGCACCTGCATGCCTACTTTTAATGACTGGTGTACCATGACACCCCGGTCTCGTTGCATCTCCCCCTTTCCTAATCTGCCACCATTCAGGTAATAATCTACTTTCCTGTTTTTGCCACCAAAGTGGATAACCTCACATTTATCCACATTTTACTGCATCTGCCATGCATTATGATATTTAGAAGTGTGAAACTAATGTGGCAATTTGAATTTATGTTTTGATTGAGGGTAGGACAACCTGAACGGCAAGAAAGTTAGCTGCTATTTAGGCAAAGCTCTTGTCATGGATTGAGATTTTTTTTTAATTTCTATGATGTAGTTGGAACTGGAGAAATTTTAGCACTTGGGACCAGTACCAATTGATTAATCTGGTATTATCTTAAAGGCGATCTAGGAGCTTTTGTCCTCAGCACTTCGATCTAATATTGATATTGATTTATAATTGTCATGCTTACCAAGATACAATAAAAAATATTGTTTTGCGTGCTCTCCAGGCAAATCATACAATCCATTATTGCAGCAACTTGTGCAAAAGAGAAAATAAAGTGTAGAAAATAGTTTTACAATTACAGAAAATGTGCAATGGCTGCAGTAAGATATATTGGAAGATTGGGAATTTATCAGTGCGGACAACGGGAAAGAAGCTGCTCTTGAATCTGGTATGGTTGTTAATCTCTTGTATTTTCTGCCTGACGGGAGAGGGGTGATGAGAAAATGACCAAGCTGGCTCTTATCCACAGGCAGCGTGAAATATAGATGGGGAGGGGGGAGACTGGTGTGATGGACTGGGCAGCATTCACAACTCTCTGTAACGGCTAAGCAGTCTTGGGTTCAGCAAACCACGCAGTGATGCATCCCGATTCAATGTTTTCTATGGTGCATTTCTATAAATGTGTAAGAGTTATTGGAGACATGCTAATTTTCCTTGCCCTTTTGAGGAAGTATAGGCATTGGTGTGCTTTCAATGGTTGGGTCAGAACATAATCACAAGAACCTGAAGCTCTTGACCATCTCCAGCACCATTGATACAGATGGGGCAGGTACTCCACCCCGCTTATTGAAGTCGCTATTACATGTTGTATTGAGACATATTATCAGAGAGAAACGATAGATGTTAATAAAGATTTATAGGTAGGAAAGAACTGCAGATGCTTGTTTAAATCGAAGGTAGGCACAAAATGCTGGAGTAATTCAGGAGGACAGGCAGCATCTCTGGAGAGAAGGAATGGGTGACATTTTGGGCCTGTCCTGCTGAGTTACTCCAGTATTTTGTGTCTACCTTCTAATAAAGATTTATTGTCTGCTGAAATAGAAGGGATTGGATAGAATTTCATTTTAATTGATTAGGCAGTAAGACTATCCCAGATAATTGCCAGCATTTCTTCTGTTCCAACCACATGGTCAAACCACTAATAATAATCTTCCTGAATTGTGCATATAGGTATCTGCAGTGTTTCACATTCTTGTTGAGTTGTTGGAGGAATATGTCAAAAAATAGGTCTGTTTTAGGTAACAGGGCTCGGTCAAAATCTGCTTGGATTTTAGGCTGACATTCAGTTGGTTTCTCTAATTACCTGTATGCACTGGTGCAGATTGACCTATGTCTTGCTGCAAAATATTTGCAATGTGATTCAATAGCTTTGTTGTAGTATGCATATTCCACCCCAATTCTGAATATATAAAACTGATATTATAGCTACCGGGCGTAGCTATTCTGCTGTGTTGTGAGTAAAAAATTAATTAATTGGCAAAAAGGCCATTGTTGATCTTGTGCACTATAACATGGGGAGAGATCTGATGAATTTGCTGCTGGGGTTTGTTGAGACTTTTTTGTTCTGCTGGACATATGGTTTTTATTTTGGGCTCAAAGCATGGAGGTCTGTTGACCCTGGGATTGAGGACCATATGAGTTAGATATAAAGAGAATGAAGGTTAGAAGTACAGGCGTTCCTCATAAATCCTATTTCAGATTTTCCTGATGACTACACAATCTGATGTTTTTTTTCTCATGGGTATAAAATGTTCATAGATATGGATTCCTGAAAGTATAAGCCATGTTACATGTCCTAAAGTTCACTTCTGAAGTTACATACTTGAGGTTGCATGGGGGTGGATTTGACCAATTTGTTCAGATTGTACATTTCTCAGATGAAGTTCTTGACTCTTATGGTTAACATTCTACTTGGTCCATGTGAGTCTAATGGAAGAACTAGTTACCAATAGACTACTGTCACTAGTCCCTCCATCAGACTGTTACTAACAGACTAATTATAAGCTAGAGGAGCTAGTTACTAACAGACTCGTTACTAACAGACCTGGCGGCGGTGATATCCAGGGAGTCACTCCCTAGCAGCGTCGTTACTTTAAACTAGATGAATGCAAAATTGAACCATAGACACAACTGAAAGCTTTCTTCTCACCTGAACAAAGCTTGTGATTTGTCAAACCTGGTAATTTGATATGCCAGCAAGTCGCTTGGATCATTAACAGAGTCTTGGCGAACCTCGAACAATTTTCTAATGGTTTCTGACCTATATTTTCTTCCTTTAACTGCACACAGTGTGGAACTGCACACAGTGTGGAACTATCTAGATAGGATTGCTGATTCAGGTTGTAGACACATTTGTGTAATTGGTTCCACATAATGTTGACTGCTTGCCTTTGTTAAGAAAAGTGGACACATTTTTTCATTGCAGATTGCCTGTATCTGTGAACTGGGCAGTAATCTTTTATGTGAAACCAGGCATGTGGTTATTTAGTTGATCTTGAGTAAAAGATTTACGCTTTAGCAAGATCTAGTCTGCAAGGACGGGGACACAAGAAAGTATATCAGAGCTCTGATATTTTCATCAATATTTTCATTATAGTAAAAGTAAAATGTTTCTGTTATCTATGTTTTTCCTCTTATCTCTTGCCTCTGGCTGTCTTTTCCAGGCTTGCTTGGGCACACTTGCATTGGCTTGCATCTATTAACTTTTCCCAATTAGCTGTGACTTTTGACTTGCAGGCAGCTTCATGGTGGTTGCTCTCTTCTACATGATATCTTCACATGAAGTTTGATGCATATTTTGCATCCTTCAACCAAGGTGTATTTGGTGAATCAATTTTCATTTCAATTTACTGATGTGCACGTCCTAGATTTTGTGTAACTACAGATTCGGTCTCTGCTTTCATTGTGTAGTGGAGTGAACAGCATGCGTAAAGTTATCAGACATTCTAAATGTAGAATGGTCAAAATCTATCTAATAGAGGAAAATAATTTCTGTTGTTTCCAAGGAGTATAGCTACTAAATTGCTGCTCTGTTTTTGTAGCATAATAAATACAAAGCCTACTTTTCACTTTCTGGTCTTCTGTATTTATTATTTTTCTCTTTGTCAGCATATGTTTAATAATTTTTTTTTTGTCTTGCTCTTTTGCATCCCTCTTTTTTCTGTCATCTGGTTTATTAAAATTTGTGTGCCTAATGTTTTTTTTAAAAGTAGGTCCTTTCCCGTTATAGATTGTACAATTTGAATTTTGCTTTTTAAAGGTTTTTTAAATTTGATTTCCTTAGTTACATTTACTTTGTCATCTCTCTACTACTGGTTGTTTTTGAGGATGTTAATGGAATTTTACTCAAATGATCATTATGTCGTGTAAGTCCAAATGAGTCAAGTGGCAGTCTTATTCAACTGGTCAGGGCAGTAGATGCAGAGTCTGTTTCATAGGCAGTTATGCAGGTTTGGTATTTCCTATTCCTCAACTTCATTATTCTCAATACCAGAATCATAGGTTGTTTGGTGAAGACTAGGAATGCAAGACAGAGCATTGATATGTTTTGTCTAGCCCCTTATTATCTTCCTTGTACACTCCCAAACTGTGTGGCCAAATTCTACTCCCAACTCCATCTACAGGCTAGCATATGTTACCATAGTCAGCCGGATCTCAAACAATGGTATACAAGGAGAATAGAGAGAGCTTTGAGGCATAGTGGTAGGACAGCAACCTCTCACTCAATGTCAGCAAAACGAAGAAGCTGGCCATTGACTTAAGGAAGTGGGGTTGAGTATATTCCCTTGTCTGATCAATGGTGCCAAGCTAGAGGGGGTAATGTGATTCATGTTCCTACGTGTAATCACACGGACAATTTGTTTTGGTCCAACCGCAATACGGTCGGGAGAGCACACTGATACCCTACTTCCTCAGAAGGTTCAGGAAATTCTGCATCTCCCCAATGACTCGTATCAACTTTTACAGATGTACCAAAGAAAGTATTGTATCCAGATGTGTCACATCTTGTTATGGCAACAACTTTGCCCAAGGCAGCAAGAAATTGCAGCGTTGAGACCAGCCAATATAATTAAGGACCCCACCGCACCCGAGTTATACCTCCAGCTCCCTGCCCAACGGGCAGAAAATTCAAAATAATCGAAGCATGTGCCACCAGAATCAAGAACAGTTTTTTCCTGCAGTTATTCTCTTAAACGGTCCTCTCACTCATTAAGATGAATTCTTGATCTCCCACCTTACTCCGTTGCAGCACTTGCGCTTTTTAAAATCTGCATTTTCTCTGCAGCTGCAACACTGTTCTACATTATGATTATAATGTTGCTATAAAGAGTAAGGACTTGAGAATTGGGAGATTGAAAAATCAGTCAGAATGACTGGAAAAATCAATCATGAAGAAGATGAGAGTAAATTATTTTTTTAAATGTAAGAGCTTTTACAAGTATGTAAAACTGTGACAAGCGTAAATTTAGGTCTCATGAAGAAGTTGTCATCAGGAAAAATAGCTGAACATGTTTAATTTACCTACACAATGATGATCAGGGAATTAGTCATCAGTACTAGTCAAGGGAAGGTACTGGAACAATGAGTGGAGCCGGTTGGCCAGTATTCAAGGATACTAGAACAGATGCTTGAGAGATGGACAGTAGATACTTTAGGAGTGATCTTATAAATTCCCCAGATTCTGGAACTGTCTGAATGAATTAGAGGGGAGATAGGTTAACTGCTATTTGATAACGATTGAGTGAAAATAAGAAACATTTATCCTGATGTTCGTTGCTGAAATAGAAATCATGCTGACAGGAAGTCTTTTAACGATGTAATAGGAGATAGTTAAGGAGGAATTAGTGATATATTTCAGGATTTTGCAAAAGAACACTCAATAACGGACCACGTGAAAGAACATGGAGGATAAGAACAGATAATATTTGCATTAAACATTTACTTTTTGGGATACCAGGCTGTTCCTTGTGGGAAACCACAAAGTTCTATGTTCAGCTATTTATAATTGATTAATAATTAAGAACATGGTTTACTCAGTTTTGTGAGTACTGTACTACAAAGCTGGATGATAATGTGAGCAGTGGGAAGTTGTTCTGCAAAGGGAAATAATAATGGGCAGGAAGATGGCAGGTGGAATATCATGTGGAGATATTTTATTGATTTTAGCAACTAATCTAGTGAACGCTGGTACATGAATCATAGAATGTTACCTTGCAGCTGCAGCAATAGATCAGGAAGGCATTTATGGTATTTTGTTGAGGCTCGCAATTTAAGAGTATGGAAGTCTTGCCTTCGATGAAAAAACACCAATAGATAGCGCATGTTTTAGCCTCCACTTAAGGAATGATTTGTTTCTGCTGGATGACGTGGAATGCAAATATATAAATATTCCAGGTTCTAAAATTAATCGACAGGGCAGATAAGGGAGAAATTCTTGAAAAAATGTCAGAGAACTACCGAACTTGATCTTAATGTGGGTCAACTATTAGGGCTGAGAAAATACATTTATTTAGCAGGAGCTTGCAAATCTTTGAAATTTCCATTTGCACTGAGCTGTGGTTGCCAAGTACAGCAATGTTCAATCCTTGGGTTGAAAGATTTGTTGATACAAAGTGAATCTGAGAATATGATCTCCTAGAATCCAAATTTACAAAGCATCTTGGTATTAATGCATAACAGTTTAACAATTCCGATGGTTCAATTCAGAATTTTGTGGCATCTGCATACAATGTGGGAAAAATTTTTGGGAGTTGCTTCTCCTCTCATCAAAAGTGAGTTTAATGTTTTGTGGTCAGCGTGGGTCATAAACAATGATTTTTGGGGGGGGGGGGGGATGGATTCAGGTCATCTGGATTAATGTTTGGGTATTAATAAGTGTCTGTCCAAGCACTTTAATGTGAAACGTAGCAAGCTTTCCAGTATTCTTTCTCAATCAATAACACCAAGATCGGTTTGGTAATTGCTGATCTATCTGTTTATTGTCAATGTAACATGAATATAATTCAATGATGGTTATTTTATTTAACCTCTGTATTTAACATGTTTTACTTATTGTATTGTTGCCACTGTCATGGTCCACATAGTGCTAATATTTGGATCGTTCTTTGCTCATGGCATGGTCAAGTTAATTTGGATCGTTTTTCTCCTTTTGGCAGATGATTTTCTTAGCATATCCCTTCGATGTGTAGTTATTCAAGAGAGCTGGTTGTTTATGTCATGTGTGCAGAATTGAGCCATTTGGCCCATTAAGTCAACTCTGCCATTCAATCATGGCTGATCTATCTTCCCTCTCTACCCCATTCTCCTACCTTTTCTCCGTCCCCATCCTTACTAATCAAGAACCCACCATTCTCTGCATTAAATTAGATCTGAAGGGAATATTGCACTGGTCAGATTAATCTAATAGAGAAGAGAACTGAACCAGTATTACGAATGGATAACCTGGCCAGATCTTCCAGCCTGTACTCGTACAAAAATAGTGATTCAGCAGAAACTGTTGAATTCTATAATCATAATAATACTTTATTAGCCAAGTATGTTTTGCAACATACGTGGAATTTCATTTGTCATACCAATAAAAAGCAACAGAACACATAAAATACATTTTAACATAAACACCCACCACAGTGACTCCTCCACATTTCTCTCTGATGGAAGGTGAAAAAAAGTATCTTCCCTTCTTTGTTCTCCCGCGGTCGGAGGCCTCGAGCCTTCCGTTGACGGGGCGATATTGCCTCCCGTAGCCGGCCGCATTCTGAAAAGGACATGTTAATTCCTACTCTTTGTTTCCTGTCTGCCAACCAGTTCTCTATCCATTTCAATACCGTACCCACCAATAGCATGTGCTCTAATTTTGCACACTAATCTCTTGTGTCGGACCTTGTCAAAGGCTTTTTGAAAGTCCAGATATACCACATCCACTGGCTTTCCCTTATTCATTCTACTTGATACATCCTCAAAAAACTGCAGAAGATTAGTCGAGCATGATTTCCCTTTCATAAACCAATGCTTACTTTGACCGATCCTGTCACTGCTTTCCAAATGCGCTACTAAAACATCTTTAGTAATTGACTCGAGGATCTTCCCCACTCCAGATATAAGGCTAACTTATAATATAATTCCCTGTTTTCTCTCTCTCCCTCCTTTCTTAAAAAGTGGAGTTGGCTACTTTCCAATCCACAGGAACTGATCCAGAGTCAAGAGAACATTGGAAAATGATCACCAATGCATCCACAATTTCTAGGGCCACCTCCTTGACTACTCTGGGATGCAGACCGTCAGACCCTGGGGTTTTATCTGCCTTCAATACCAGCAGTTTACCTAACAACATTTCCTGACTAATGTGGATTCCCTTCAGTTCCTCTCTCATTAGATCCTCAGTCCCCTAGTATTTCTGGGAGATTGTTTGTGTCTTCCTTCGTGAAGACAGAACCAAAGTACTTGTTTAACTTTTCTGCCATTTCCTTGTTTCCAATTGTAAATTCACCTGTCTCTGATTGTGAGGGACCTACATTTGGCTTCACTAATCTTTTCCTTTTTACATATCAAAATAAGCTTTTAGAGTAAGTTTTTATATTCCCCGCAAGCTTTCTTTCATGCTCTTCTCCCCCCCTCTTAATTAATCCCTTTGCCCTCCTCTATTGTGTTACAAATTTCTCCCAGTCCTCCAGTTTGCTGCTTCTTATGGCCAATTTATATGCCTCTTCCTTGGATTTAACAGAACAATGAGCATTGTGAAGTGCAAACACGGCTAAAATATATATAAAAAAGATTGCCTATTCAACTAGCAATTTAATATAAAAGTTATATTAAATTATATCAGATAAGCTAAAGGACAGAAATGACAATGCAATTCTTCAAACTGGTGGGGTGGAAGAAGAGTTTATCAGGCAACAATAGGAAACGGAGAAAGTAGCAAAAGGAAATATGATAAGAGTGATAAGGAGTAACATAAAAACTGAAAGATTTTTGTTTATTAAACTAAGTAGTTAATATTCAAAAGGTATATCTGAGACTGTGTGAAGATACAATCACAACAATCTCGGTGCACAGAAGTGGACATCATGGATAGACACAAAATGCTGGTTGGGCAGCCATTGGACATTGTGGGTGGAGAGTGGAGAAAGGTGAACCGAAGAGAAATGGGCAGGGGCGTTTGGCCTGTTTGAACAACAAAATCAACGTGTAGCTGGTTGAGGTTTCAATGCAGGAACTTTTGAGATGGGAAGGATAGATATGAAAAGGGCTGCTAAAAATGTGCATTTTGCAGATCTGAGAAGTGGATGGCAGTTAACATGTAGCAAGCTTTGGCAGAAAAGGCCAGTGATTACATTCAGTTATGACATGGGATAAAAGCTTGCTACTCTTTACTTAACATTAAAAAAAAACTCCAAATACTCATGGGTTAGTTCTATGGAGCAATAGGTAATGTTTCAGAGAAATGACTTCTCAGCAACTTGTTAATTTTGTATGGCTGCACAGTGGAAAATGTCGAGTTTAGAAAGTATAAAGACTTTCTAATAAAGGCAATCAATGCCAAGCTAGATTTGATTTAGGACAAAGGGAAATCCTATGGCATACAGCATGCAGTTAAGGTGCTAGTTAAGTGGATTCTGTCAATGTTGTATAAATGAGAAGGCAGTAGTGATTTAAAATAAATAAATGACATTCACAGGTTAGCAGTTCTCCAAATACAAGAGAAACCCGTCCATTGGGAAGTTACAGAAGCAAGGAAAGATAGTAATTGTGCTCGGTTAACAATCCTCTTTGGATATAGGGCAGATAACAGATAACTGAAGGATTATAAATGTTCCACCTAATTAAAATAAAATAGAAAAACGAGTGGGGAAATATCTAGAATTGTAAACATTTGCTGGGAAACTTTTACTATAATCAGGTCAAGTTTAATTGACATTTTTTTAAATGGTGCAAATAAATCATAATTTCAGTGATTATTGCCAATTGTCCGTTATAACAAAGTAACAAATTATTGTATGAAGTAAAAACAAAACTGCAGATACACAAATGGACACAAAGTGCTTGGAGTAACTCAGCTGGTCAGGCAGCATCTCTGGAGAGCATGCACAGGTGACGTTTCTGATCAGGACCCTTCTTCAGACTGATTCAGTCTGCTGAGTTACTCCAACACTTTGTCACCTTAAAACTAAGCGCCGTTGTCTGCACCAGCGAGCCCTCGTCAGCTGCCACAAGGTGCGGCTGTTGCGGCTTGCGTTGTAGCTCCAGGTCGGCAGCGGTGGTCACTGTGGGGCTCCCTTCCCTCTCACCACCTGCTGGCCTCCACCTCCTCTCTTTGCTTTGTCCACTTCTCTGCTTCCCCCTCCACCGCTGCTGCTTTCTGTCAAAAGTAGGCAACAGGATTTCTTTTAGTATTGAAACTTATTTGATATGCGCTGCTCCATTTTATCAATCTGCCTGTTCTGGAAGCTATCTTTCTTGCTGAGTACTATATTTGAATTTTGTGTCATCTAAAGCCTAAACACTTGCATTGCATGCCCAAGTCCTGTAATATGTATTAAAAATAGCACTACTTTGAAATAAATTGTATTTAGTGGGACAAGAGCAACCACGTCAGTTGCATAGTTCCCCAAATAGAACATCAGTTCATATTTGAACACTACATTTCCCTTTATTAGAACACTTATAATTGTAGATTTTGAAGTCTAGCAACTTAATGATAAAGTGGACTCTGCGTCTCTATTTATATTTAACTTTTGTTTTTCACTGAAACTTTGCAATACACTTTATTGACAGAAAGAATGGAGTATATCATTTCAAAATGTGTTCTCATGTGAATTTGCCAGCAACCATTTTATCTAGAGTCCTACGATTGAATATGTGCAACATGGAAGCCTTTGCCTCCATTTGCTTATTAATATGCAAGTGTTAAAGGAGAAACACTGCACTCTGATGTTGTAGGCATCAGATTCAATGCTCCTTTTCCAAATATTGAGGAAAACCTCTAATATCATGGAGAAAGAGACTGTAGATACTGGAATCTTAAAAAAACCCAACCTAATTGCTGGAGGAATTCAGTAGATTGGTCTGCGGAGGGAAATGGACAGAAGATATTGCATAGAAACATAGAAATTAGGTGCAGGAGTAGGCCATTCGGCCCTTCGAGCCTGCACCGCCATTCAATATGATTGGCTGATCATCCAACTCAGTATCCCGTACCTGCCTTCTCTCCATACCCTCTGATCCCCTTAACCCCTGATCCCCAAATCACATATTCACAGAACACCATTACATGTTCCATTATTCTTTACTGATAAAGGTGTTAAATTGAAAAGTGAAGGAAGAGAAGGGGTGAATATAATTAAAAGCACTTCTCTACATTATCATGATCTCTAATTTTAAAAGTTGATTAAGCTCCATGGCACTGAAGAATTTTAATCCAAAAGATCGATTCACCACAGGGTCTTTCTGAAAGCTTTTGTTCTATCTTCAAGGAATCTTTTTTTTTTTTTTTTTAAAGATTTCTTTATTTGTTATTCCAAAGGTATCTTTCTAAACTAACCTTGTTTTCAGACAATTAGATTTGTAATAAAAATATAAACCTTTGTCTGCTGACTACATCACATTTGAAAAGATTCAAAGATGCAAGATCTGCTGCGATTACACATTGGAGTATCCCGAGGTTTATAATTGCAAATTTACTTTTCTTGCTGAAGTATGAACCAATGCACAATCAGATAAATGGTTCTATCTACATGATTAGCTGTGTGCATTCTGCCACACCAGGTGTGCCACACGTTCAATTTAGAAACACCCAAAGACAACAGAGTACTTTCACACCTGGGTCTGTCATTTTAACTGCCCAAGTGTGATTGTCAGTCACGCTTGTGAAATTTGCCGTGCCTGTGTCAATAAATAAGTTGGTTGAGATAGCTTGAGCTTTATTGGACAGATATTGATGGCATTCCAAGGCTATTGGACCTGGGTTTATGTAGTTATCTTGATCTTTATCAGCTGTAATGACCCCTTCTGGAATCCCAATACCTTTCCTTAACTTGATTGGTATTGCCAGGCCACTTGTCAGAGCTGCAGAAGTGCTAATACTGAAATAGATGCAAGTTGTATAAGGGGAAAGAGAGAATCATTGTGCTTAATACCTAAGAAATTATTTTTGGTGTGGAACTAAAGTAAAAAAAACTTAATGATTCAGAGATTCGATACAAATTAATCAAACTAACCCCAAGTGCTGGAGTGACTCAGCGGGTCAGGCAGCATCTCTGGGAACATGGACAGGGGATGTTTTGGGTCGGGACCCTTTCCCTCAGACTGACCTATCCAACCTTTCCGTGTTCTCCAGAGATGCTACCTGAGCTGCTGAGTTACTCCAACACTTGATGTCTTTTGTTTTTTTAATATGCCAGCATTATTGCCACTTGTTTCTACAAATAAGCAAATACAAAGAAAGGGTAGGTAATGGATTCAGAAAACGCAGTTCATGAATTATGAATGAGGGTTTAACTATTTTTCAATTTTTATTTTGGGTTCAGTCCATGCGTTTTATTGTTTAATGCCACTGTTTTAGTGAAGCAATATTTTTGCTTATTTTTGGAAAGAAAAGCTGAGACCTTTTACTTCCAAAATACTCTCAAATAAAATAAATGCAGCCATTTGATTTCATGGGTTTAGTTGGTAACTAGACCAAGTGCAGATTCCCCCAACACAAGATTCCACCACTCACCCGTTCCCCCAACGCAAGCTGTTCCCCCAACACAATATTGCACCACTCACTCATAGCCCCCAGCTACACAGGCGTGACTTATTTTTCCTCATCCCCCAGCACTCATTCCTCCTACTCTTCAGCCTCCCTCTTCAATCTCTAGAGAGGGAGTGGGGGGGGGGGGGGTGCAGAGAGGGAGGAGGGGGAGAAGGAGTGGGGGGGAGAGGGGGGGAATGAGGGTATATAGGGAGGGGAGCAACAGTGGCCCACGGGCCAATGACCGGCGCTCGGACCATGCCGGCACTGGACAAGGAGAGAAACGCAGCCGACACAACGGCAGCCCCCGGACGGAGACGGGACACCCGGGAGGGGACAGGGACGGGCCCGCAGCAACTTAACAGCGCTCGCAGCGCTGGGGACCACGGACCCTGACCTCGCTTAATGAAGCATAAAGCAATAAAAAGTACAAAATAATCTTAGCTTTAAACAAAGGAACAATAAATACAACAAATTCTTAGTTTGAAAGCAATATTTTCAAAGCTGCAAAAAACGGATGAAATGGCTCCACAGCGCCATTGCTTCCACAGCAATGTTTGTGCAGAGTGATCTTAGACTTGGGCATGGCAGTCGGAATACCGAACTCACTTATTCCAAAACTGATAATGCGGAGTTAGTTATTGCTATTGAAAAAATAGAACATGACACAATTCAGCACACGAACAGGTCATCAGCCCACAATGCCTGTGCTGCACAAGAGGCCAAGATCATCACTTATCTACCTGCACTAAACCCATATCCCTCAATCCCTGCATATTCATATGCCTATCTGGAAGACTTTTAAATGCCACGAACATATCTGCTTCAACCGTACATTTGCCAATAAGGTAGAAAGGGATCCAGTGCTTTTTGTCGAGGGCCAGTCTGTGGAGCTGCATAACACAGGACTGCTCCCACAAGCACATTTTCTTGGCTGTTCTTAGCTGTTGCTAACAGCACGGATTGACACTATTGTCAACTGCTGCTGCAAGAAGATCAACTTGGTGAAAAACACCTTGGTCTATCTGAAGCTTGCTGGCCATCCGGTGCATGGAGTGTCCTGCAACTGAATACTGCAGTCTGGACATAGTGCTGAGGTATGCACTGCAGTTTCGTACAGTTGCTGCAAAGGCTCTATAGAAACGGTCCACCATAACTATGTCCCGTGTCTGTTGATGGATAATTTATTTTAATGTTTTTTCTGGTCAAGTGAACGATTGTGTAGTTAACGCAGCAATGTTCTAAAAATCAGCCCACTTTGAAAAAGATTGCTTCAATATATTCCCTTTTATTATAAATTGAAGTCTCCAATATGATTGGGTGCATGTGAATGGAGTTTATTAGTTGTAGTGATGAATTCCTTTCACTAGCTCTCTTATGTAAACCGGACACAATCTTCTCAGCCCCGCCACCCACAAATATTTTTTGTTCGGTCAGACTCTTTTCTAAATCTTTAACAACATCCAAGTTAGTGTTAAAGGTTGGCCTTTGCAATGTAGTTGTAAGGAATTGTACCTTTGAATTAAGTAAGCACTTAACTTTAAGTTATGTTGATCTTTGCTATTGCAGGCTATTATTTATCTTAAATGCATTTCTAATGTCCAATTCATATTTGACTAATTAAATTTTCAGCAATTAAATATCATTTGAAAAAAAAAGAATACTTTGGTTAGTTGAATGTATTTTTTAACGTTGCAATATGTTTTTGAATTATTGGAAAAGCCTTTTTTTGTACAGTTTAGACTATATGGGGAAATTCCATTTGTATCCAACTCCTGTTCGGAATCCATCATATAATCTTTAATTATGCCTTCCTAATTAAAAAGAGCAACTTTTCTGAGAATCTGTAAAAGTTCCCCACAACATTGTGTGGAATGAAAATGAAAATGTGGATCGTGTGGAATGAAAATGAAATGTGCATATTTAAATATTTCCAGTTCACTGACAGTTTTTCTACCTGTTGCTAATGTTTGTTGTTTTCCTTTACAGGCAGATGATGAAATTTCCTCAGACTGCAACCATGTAAGTAAAAAAAAACTTATTTCTGCTCCATGTTTCACTCTTAACTACGTATGAACATGTATAGGAAATGATTGGTTTATGATTATTTCACTATTTATCTTCAAGTCATTAATTTTACTGTGGATAACAAGATGGGTACCATTGCTGTGTAGATTGCCCAATGCATCAGAATGTAAACTTAAAAATATGCTCAAGTGGTTGGTAATGTCAACAAGGACCTGGCTCATCAAGAGGAGCAAATACCAAGTTTTATGTTCCAGTTTCTCAGACAAGTTGCATGGCCCATAAAACTGGTGCTCCAAAATTGAGAATAGATGTAGTCACCTGTTCCTTTAGGTCTGGTCTGCTGCCCATCAAGATCTTGGCTGGTTTTTACTTCGAGTCATATAATTGTAAAGCAAAGAACCAATAACCTTTCACCCAGCACGTCCATGCCAAGATTTTTGCCCGTTTACATTAGCTCCATTTGGCTGTATCCTCATTTAAAAAAAACTTTACTCGTTATCCGCAACCATCAACTTTCATGTCATCTCAAAACTTACTAATCATGTCTCCTACTTTCACATCCTGTTTTTTACTATCACGCTTAACAAGGATACAGGCACCAATCTCTGGTGCATCACTGATCACAAACTTTATTATCAGAAAACTATCTTTCCACCACCATTCTCTGCTTTCTATCATCAAGTCAATTTTAAATATAATTAGCCAGTTCACCTTGATTCCCGTGTGTCTTTACCATCTGAATGAGTCACCATACGGAACTTTGTCAAATGCCCCAGTAATGTCTATATAGACATTGTCTACAACCATGCTTTCATCAGTCTTCTTGCTCACTTCCTTCAAAAAAAACTCATGTTAGTGCTTGTCACAGACCATAATTTTCCAAATATCCACAAATTTTGTCCCTTGGGATTTTCCCCAATAATTTCCTACAGTTTACAACCCTGTGGTTATCTAGCATATATCTGTTGCTCTTAAATAAAAGAACAGCATTAGCTATCCTTCAGTCTTCTGTCACCTCACCCGTGGGAAACCAATATGCCAAAATCTCCATCAGAACCCAGCTATCTCCTCCCTTGCTTCCCTTAGCAGCCTAATTTACCTAGGTTTGGGGATGTATCAACATTGTGGATATTAACATCAAAAACCTTCTGCTCCATACTTCCAACTGCTCCAGGTGATCTATCTTAAATACAATCATATGTATTCAGAGGTATCCTCATCCAGATTGGTTCCATACATAATTAATTCTAGTCCCAAAGGAAATCTACACTTTCCCATGCTACCTCTTCTATTTTCCTGCACTATACTTTAACCTTTGACTCCCTTAAAATCAGGAGATTTATCAATCACTCTTTAGAAATTAGCTCATTATTTGAATCTTTAGTCTTAGAGGACAGATTGCAACGATTCAGCACACTGAAGAAACCCTAAATGGTCTACCCCTTATTCTCTCAACTGACCTCATGTTCAAAACTAAATATTCCTGCCTGCATCCAACACAGAAACATTTTAAATTCGAATAAGTTCTAATTCCACAGAAAAAATATATCTAGATTACTCACTATTTTCTTGTGAATTGGTATTAAATTCCTTTGGTCAAGTATATTTGGGCAAGAATACTGAAACTCTCCACAGTTCTTAACATGCTGATTCTCCTATATAATTGCAGTAGACTATCTCTACTCTTGTACTGAAAATGTCCCATTGCCAACTTTCTCATTGCTGACTACATGTGCACATTGGCTTTCGGTGAATTTTGCTGAAGAATGCTCTGGTTCCTTCAGCCATCAACATGTCTCAATCTGTCAGATTTACTAAAGTACACTGCTTTTCTGTTTTGTGCTCCAAAGTGGATTGCTGTTTTTCACATTAAGTTTCATCCCTATGTTTTCACCCACTTTCTTACCTTTGTTTTGGCCCTTAGTTCTCTCCCCACTTTCTCTCTCTCCCCCAATGCCTTTCAAATTGACTTTTTTTTTGATGATCGAAGTACTGAAAATTAATGTCCAAATGATGGGATCTGTTTTATGGATCATTGTGACATACATGGGGTAACAGAGATTTGATGTTTTTGGAAAAGGAGGGACATAAGTGGTGAGAAAATAACTTAATTGAGTTAATTGAATGATTCAGAAGACCAGAAGATCTCAAACTTTGGATTTTCAGAAGGTTTCGGGATTTTCAGAAGGTTTTGTGATTTTCCTTTCAACTAACGAATATCGCTGCACAAAGACTAGCTGTTAATCTATTTTAATGTTGCTTCCCTCAAATTATCCCCTGCTATCTTCAGCATAACAATCAGGCTGTTGAATCAGAAAAGCAAATTGATGTGTCTGAGTAATGAACATTTTGGGTGATTCATTGATTATTAGACCACAAACTTAACTGATCCCAACTCTTTTAATGAAGTGGGTTACCATTGATATTAATTTATTTCAATTTCTTTCAGCTGCTGTGGAACTATAAATTAAACCTGACAACTGACCCTAAATTTGAAGCTGCAGCAGGCGAAGTTTGCAAAACTACCCTTGGTGAAGTAAGTATGAATGATTGGCTGCACTGCAGAACATTATTAGCAGAGTGGGTGTGGGCATTACACAGAAATGAGCAAGTCACTGTTTTTTGTATCATGAATAAACTACTTTTAAGCACATAAACCATTAGATTATTAAAGGACCAGGTGGTATTTCAGTTTTGACTAGATTCAAATGAATTTTCAGAATTTTGATTAGCTGTGGGTTTAATCAGCAAACAAAGTTCCTGATCCTGTTTTAATTGCATATCACTGACAAGACCAGCATTTATTATCCATTCCTGATCAAGTAAGAGAAACTGCTATTGGGACAGCTGCTGTCTGTGCAGTGTAGGTATTCCGACAGAGCTATTTGGCGGAGGTCCAGGATTTACACCTAAAGTGATGGAAATATTTCCAATTCAAGATAGTATGTGACTTTCAGGAGTATTCAGCTGGCTCTTATGTGCCGGTTGCCTTTGATCTTGTTGGTGGGATGAGCTGAGCCTATATTACATTTCATTGAGGGTGCACATGGTATCCTGCGGTGGCACAATGTTGGTTTGGGGCTGCTGTCAAACAGTGCATTGGGATGATAGAAACATAGAAAATAGGTGCAGGAGTAGGCCATTCGGCCCTTGGAGCCTGCACCGCCATTCAACATGATCATGGCTGATCATCTAACAGTATCCTGTACCTGCCTTCTCTCCATACCCCCTGATCCCTTTAGCCACAGGGGCCACATCTAACTCCCTCTTAAATATAGCCAACGAACTGGCCTCAACTACCTTCTGTGGCAGAGAGTTCCAGAGATTCACCACTCTCTGTGTGAAAAATGTTTTTCTCATCTTGGTCCTAAAGGATTTACCCTTTATCCATAAACTGTGACCCCT
Source organism: Leucoraja erinaceus (assembly GCF_028641065.1). Lineage (NCBI taxonomy): Eukaryota > Metazoa > Chordata > Chondrichthyes > Rajiformes > Rajidae > Leucoraja > Leucoraja erinaceus. The sequence continues at coordinate 14,799,401 of NC_073393.1, read as the reverse complement.
TGTCCTGGACTTCCCCAACATCGGGAACAATCTTCCTGCATCTAGCCTATCCAACCCCTTAAGAATTTTGTAAGTTTCTATAAGATCCCCCCTCAATCTTCTAAATTCTAGCGAGTACAAGCTGAGTATATCCAGTCTTTCTTCATATGAAAGTCCTGACATACCAGGAATCAGTCTGGTGAACCTTCTCTGTACTCCATCTATGGCAAGAATGTCTTTCCTCAGATTTGGCGACCAAAACTGTACGCAATACTCCAGGTGTGGTCTCACCAAGACCCTGTACAACTGCAGTAGAACCTCCCTGCTCCTATACTCAAATCCTTTTGCTATGAATGCTAACATACCATTCGCTTTCTTCATTGCCTGCTGCACCTACATGTCTACTTTCAATCACTGATGTACCATGACATCCAGGTCTCGTTGCATCTCCCCTTTTCCTAATCGGCCACCATTTAGATAATAGTCTACTTTCCTGTTTTTGCCACCAAAGTGGATAACCTCACATTTATCCACATTATACTGCATCTGCCATGCATTTGCCCACTCACCCAGCCTATCCAAGTCACCTTGCAGCCTCCTAGCATCCTCACAGCTAACACTGCCCCCCAGCTTTGTGTCATCCGCAAACTTGGAGATGTTGCATTCAATTCCCTTTGAGGTTCATGAGTACAGGTGCACAACCTTTTATCCGAAAGCCTTGGGACCAGACACTTGTCGGATTTCGGACATTTTCGGATTTCCGAATGGAAGATTTTTAGCGTAGATTAGGTAGGTAGCGCGGGCGGCTTGAAAAGTCTGGAGCGGCTGCCTCCTCCCCGGAGACAAGGGAATCATTGTAAATCATTGCATAAATGTTAGTCAGTTAGTTTGGAGGGATTTTATGTGGTGGTGGTGGGGTGTGAAGGGGGAAACTTTAATTCTTAGTCCCCTACCTGGTCGGCGACTCCCAACATCGCGGAGCTGGGGGCTCCGTCCGGCCGCGGGCGGCGCCGGTTGGAGCTCCGACCCCGGCAACTCTACCCCTGGCTGCGAGGCGCTCCAAATCCAGCACCGCCCGCGGCCGGACGCCCGCAGCCCCAGCTCCGCGAATGTTGGGAGTCGGCGGCCATAGCGCTCCGGAGCTTACCGCAGGGCGACCCGGTAAGGCATTGCCCGCTCCCCGCTGGTGTCCCAGCGCTGCGACGCCGCCGACTCCCAACATTCGCGGAGCTGGGGCTGCGGGCGTCCGGCCGCGGGCGGCGGTGGATTTGGAGCGCCTCGCAGCCAGGGGTAGAGTTGCCGGGGTCGGAGCTACAACCGGCGCCGCCCGCGGCCGGACGCCCGCAGCCCCAGCTGGGAGTTGGCGGCCACAGCGATACGGAGCTTACTGCACGGCGACCCGGTAAGGCATTGACCGCTCCCCGCCTCTCCGACCAGGTAGGGGACTAAGAATTAAAGTTTACCCCTTCACATAAAAGCCCTCCAAACTAACTGACTAACATTTAAGCAATGATTTATAGATGTTTAAGTGTCTCCCCGGTCTCCGGGGAGGAGGCAGCCGCTACAGTAGTACAGACCTGGGTTGACCGTGGGTCGTTTCGGGTCAAGTTTGGTGCCAAACGCGAGCTTTGGTGTGCAGACGACATCCTGGGAAAAAATGGCCGGTTTTCGGAGTTTTTCGGTTTCCGGAACTCCGGATAAAAGGTTGTGCACCTGTATTGCTTGATTTAGCCAAACTGAATATTTCACTCTTGTGCTTAGTCATAGAGAAAAGGATTTGTAAAATTGTACGTAAGTTTACTACTGCTTTATTATTGGCTTTTGACTTGCTACATACCTCCCAAATTTCTGATCAGTGATAGTATTTTCTCACTGACCTCTTAACGTAATGATGTTAATGGTGGGGAAACTCCATGGTGATGTCATTGAATGTCAGGGTTAAGCAGTTACATTCATTTGTTGGAGATTGACATTCCCTGTCACTTGAGTGGCAAAGTAACTTGTCACTTATTAGCACATACTTGAAAATTGTCCAAGTTGACAAAGCAGTAGAATTGGATCTTTCACAATTAGTAAATATATTGAAGTGAAGGCCATAATGAAGTACCAAAGATGGTTTGCCTTGGATTGCAGCATGGTGGAACGCCTACTTCAGTATCCCGGGCTGAATTGATAAACCCTGAGCATCCACAACGTTGCCTATTTCTTTCGCTCCATAGATGTTGCCACACCCGCTGAGTTTCTCCAGCACTTTTGTCTACCTTCGATTTTCCAGCATCTGCAGTTCCTTCTTGAGCATCCACAAGCATCCTCCTTTGTACATGACACTTGCACAGATATGACACTTCCAGTGGGTAGTTTGGCCATTGAATTTAGTTTTACTAACACACCTTGACAAATCATTCACTTAAGTAGTAAAATAATTTAGAGGTCAAACATTCTCACTGTATTTTTCACCTTTTTGGAAGTGAGATTGGAAAATAATGCTCTCATCAGGGCACATTGGTAGATCCAAGTGTAATAATTGTACTGCAATAGCTTGGCTAATGGAATGGGTGGTTTTACACCACATAAGAGAGATATTCTCCAGTCCTAGACCATTTCTTGTGCACTCAAGTATTTCTTGATATCATGTGGAATAAATGAATCGGTTGGATAAGAAGTTTTTAAGAAGGAACTGCAGATGCTGGAAAATCGAAGATACACAAAAATGCTGGGGAAACTCAGCGGGTGAAGGTCTGAAGAAGGGTTTACGCCCGAAATGTTTCCCATTTCCTTCGCACCATAGATGCTGCTGCACCCGCTGAGTTTCCCCAGCATTTTTGTGTACCAGTTGGATAAGAACTTGAGTTAGTGTGAATCTCGGAAGGAGGCTGAGATATATCAGCCACTCAACTTCTGGCTGAAGATAGCTACATATACTTCGGCATTCTTTGACATTCATGTACGGTTTTGAGAATAGGAATATCCATGGAACCATTTCTGACTCCTTGTTTACTCATGCTACTGCAGTGGGACTTCAGACCTTTAATCTCTGATTTAAGTGTGGTCTCAGTTAACATTTGCAGTTTAGCGTGCATATTCCTGCTTTGTAATTGACAGATCTTTTAAATAAGGTGCCCAGTTTTGTTCCTGGCATCCTAAGCTCGTTGGAAGCACAGGTTTGTCCCCTGGCTCAATAGTAATGGTAAAATGGAATTACATATTCTGACAGAATGTACCTTTTCTGTGATAACCCAGCAGAAACAATGTTTTGATTTGCCAGATCAATGCAAAATCTATCCAGTTTATTTCAATGGGAAGGCCACACAATGCTCAATATGAAGAGGGACTGAGTCACCTTTGTATGAAGGACTTCATTTGACAATAGCTCTTTTGGCCTCATGTAGAAATGCTGTCACAGGTCAACTACATTAATGGGATTTGCATTTGCATGGTCATTGTCATTGATGCTACATTTTAAAACATGAGATATGTTTGGTCCAAATCATTTGTTTGGCATTTCATTCAGATGGAGCCTGGTCTTAAAAGCTTTTTGTGGATATAATTCTTACTTACATGTATGTACTACCTAGAATCCTTTATACAACGAACTTGCCTATCATTTTTTAAGGGATCAAGATAATTGCTCTCCATTCAGGACCTGAGACCTAATAAGCTTGCCAAGTCACTGTCTGACACAATTTTGAGTTTGGTTTAGAGAAAAGACTGTAGACGTGATAACACTGCATAATCCAAAGGAAATAGTTATTGGTGTTTCTCATTTTGCTCGAGGGGATGTAGAAGAGGTCTGTTTGTGAATTCAGGCACCTTCAATGGATATTCAGTAATACAATTGCATTTGACTGGATTTTCTGGGGGAAATTGCATTTCTTTTGCTGAAGAATATTTGAGGTTGTATTTATTAAATTTTCTTTTTACAGGTAAAGGACTGTGCTGAGCAAGAGCCAGGAAAAGGCTATATAATTTCCTGCTTGATTGAGCATCGTGCAAATATAACTGAATACCAGTGTCGTCAGTTCATAAGCAAAATGACAGCTATCATCTTCAGTGATTACCAGTTGATTTGTGGCTTCATGGACAGCTGCAAGAGTGACATCAACCAGCTCAAATGTGGCAGCATCAGGCCTGGTGAAAAGGTACTGCTTATTGTTGTGCTTGGGAGCATTAATAATAGTAGATTGCATTTGTAGATTATAATGTTGACCATTTGCAACAAGTTGCAAATTTTATAAAACAATGCATTATAATTGATTATAAGAACAATGAAGTACAGGATCAAATTCATTAGAAATTTGTTTAAACTGAAGATCACGAACAAATCAAGCAAGAATAGACATTATGTCCTTCAGGTCTGTCATCCAGTATAATCATGACTGATCTATAGTGACCTTCACCCCTCCTCTGTGCCTGTTCCCCATAATTTCACTTATTCATGTAACTCGAACTTATTATTTTCTCTTTTTCAAATCTTTGTTATTTCTGTTAATTATCTGTGATCTTGCACTCCACAATCTTTGGGGTGCAGAGAATTACAGAAATTCATTACCCTCTGAAAAGGAATTTCTGTGGAATTTAATTTCAAATGTCCAATCCCCTATTTTGTACCTCTTGTTTGTGTCCCTCCTGCTTGTGAAAACATCTCAACAGCTTACTTTAAACTCCCTTTGGTCCCTTTTGTTTGGATAAGGTCAACTTTCATTCTTAATCTCAAGCTGTCTAGCCTCTCTTGACAATCCTCACATCTCACGAATTACATTTCTTTGGGCTGTGTGCTATGCTACTATAATCTTTCATAGTACGGAGATCAGAACTCTGCACCGTATTACAGGTGGGGCCTCATTTATAATGATGTCTCAATGTGAATGTTAAAAGATTGACACATGGCACATTGGCCTTCATCAATCAGAGTATTGAGTATCGAAGTTGGGAGATCATGTTGCAGTTATATAAAAACGTTGGTGAGGCGGCATTTTGGGTATTGTGTTCAGTTGTGGGCACCATGTTACAGGAAAGATGTTGTCAAGTTGGATAGGGTACAGAGAAGATGTTTCCAGGATTCAAGAGTCTGAGCTACAGGGAGAGGTCGAGCAGGCTGGGACTCTATTCTTTAGAGCACAAGAGGATGAGTAGTGTACAAAATTATGAAAATAATAGATTGGGAAGATGCTTAGTCTCTTACCCAGAGTAGGGGGATCGAGAACCTGAGGACATAGGTTTAAGGTGAGTGGGGAAAGATTTAATAGGATTCTGAGGAGTAACTTTTTCACACAAAGGGTGTATGAAACGAGCTGCCAGAGAAGGTAATTGAGGCAGGGGCGATTGCACCATTTAAGAAACAATTAGAAAGATACACGAATAAGACAGGTTTAGAGGGATATGGGCCAAACGCAGGCAGGTGGGACTGGTGTGGATGGGACTTGTTTGTTGGTGTGGGCAAATTGGGCTGAAGGGCCCGTTTCCACACTGCATGGTTCTATGACTATTCGATTCTGAGAGGTTTTGAAAGGGCCAATTGTGGGCCAATCTGGATCCAGGAGATGCCCATTTAACTGTACCTTAGTTGTACATGTGACAATAAACTGACCTTGAAGACAGAGGTGGCAAATTGTTCCTGAGGATTAAGTGTCTTTGGATCTCCTAATGGGTGTTGACATAGAATCATTGAATATCTCTAAAATGCATTGGTCCTTGACAAGCAAGAAGTTGAAAGTGTTCAGAGAGTAAAAGGGAATGCAGTTATAATCTGGTCAGCCATGATCTTATTAAATGCTGAAGCGGGCTTCAGAGACCAAGTGCCCTATTCCTGCTCCTAATTATTGTTCTCTACTGTAAGCAAAACAATCAATATTCCTCTGCACTCTGTGGCAGCAGTAATTTCTGTCTCAAACAGGTTTTGGACCTTTCACTTTTATTTCTGCTTAAGGTTTTATTTTATCACACATTTAGGGGAGTGAGGGGGATATATGTATGCATTTGTACAAGAGCATTATCTTTTGGGTCTGCTTTGATGAAACATGGCCGTCCGAAGGGGGGGGGGGGGGGGTGCGTTGGGTGCGACCGCCCCTTTTCCCCCACAGAGGAAGAAAATATCCGGAGGAAAAAAAATTAAAAATCGGAGAGCAATCAACGTTTCCACTTTTTCGGAAATCGCCTGAAATTCTGGTTCCATCTGCTGGATGATTTGGGAGAACAAAAATGTGACCATCCGCGCCTGCGCAGTTGGGGAAATGACGCTAAATGATGCTGTCTCTCTGCGCGTGCGCAGTGTGCCCGGGGAGGGATCAGACTGCCATTTGTACTGCACACATTCAGCTCGATGCCTTGTGTCTGCTCTGCGCCTTGTGTCTGCTCTGGATAAGTAGTGGAATATCGCATTGCAAGAGCGGAAGTCTGTGAGGGGGTCTAATCCGGCCCGTGGGATGATTTAGTATGCCCGCATTCTGAGACGTATGAGGAAGAAAGGAATAAAATAGTACTAAAAAGACATGCTGTTCATCCCAAAGACCACCTGAGACATTACATCTCATTGTTTCCAGTAGCATCTTTTCCCAATACCCGAGTGGTTAGACTCGATTTGCTCAGAAAGTAGTGATGCTTTTCTCCTGAAACTCTCACGTCTGTGCATTGACTGAGTGCCAAACCCTGACCTCTACATTGACCCAGGCAGCATGAGAACAGTTTGTGTGAATAACCAACATTGTTTTATTTAACCTGCAAACTTTGCTTTAAAATGCCTGGAAACTTCAGTCATTGTTGTTAACCTGGACAAATGCCTGTGGGGGGGGGGGGGGGGGGGGGGGGACTGGGACTGATAAATTAGAAGCTTTAACAATTGCCGGCAAATAGATTTTTATTTTAGCTTCAATTGAGATCTTCAATTATATTTATTGTACCCAAGGGTATTCCGCTGCTGATCCATTAACCTTTCAGCTATGCTGTAGTTCCTGTTATCATTGCATCTGTCAGAATGCCAAGTATTGTAGATAGCCATTGTAGATAGCCATACTATTTAGCAGCAAACATGTTTTCTGTCATCAGGCCAGCAGAGCCAACTCATTTTTTTTCACAATTGAAAACCTACCTGTTGTGTACTTCTCCATCAGCGTTGGTGTCCTCTTCTTGTCTTCCATTCAACAAAGTAATTGATTTTTGGCAGCTTTTGGTGAAAAATCACACTGCACTTCAGAGTAGATTTTTTGATGTGCACAAACATTATCGTGTATGACGGGTTTGATTCTGCTGCATTGTTATTGCATATTTATTCAGTATCCCCCTGCACCCCTTTTTCTACGTTTGCTAGATTTACATTGAATCTGGTAGAACTGCTGCCTCAGGGGGCTAAAGATTTGATTTTGACCTTGGGTGCTGTATGTGTGGAATGTGCACGTTCTCCTTGTAATGCGTGGGTTTCCTCAGATCCTTTGATTCCTCTGGTTTGCAGATTAATTGCCCTCTGTAAATTGACCCTAGCATGTTGGGAGTGGATGCAAAAATTGGGATAACTTAGAACCAATGTGGATGGATGGTTGGTGTGGCCTGTTTCCACACTGTTTTTCAATCAATTAATCAATCAAAATTCACTTAAATGTTTACCATCATGGAGATCAATGACATGGAAATGTTTCCAACCTGAAGATGTGTGCTTTATAGTCACACAGCTTTCTTGTATTAAATATTCCGCTATTGAGTTTTCTTTTCATTGAATCAGCCTTCATCGGTGCACTAATTGAAAATCTCTTTAGAATTTAATTTGTATATAAATCAGCGTGAGTACAGAGAAATGCCTCCAACTGTGCATTGGTTCTTTTATCATGTGGGGCTGTTGCAATAATGCTTTTCTGGAAGTCCTTTTGAGAAGAGTTTGCAAACAGTGAAAAAGAGGTGAAGTAATAATTCTGGGCTTTTTCGCATTTGTTTATAAAAATGTCTGAGTGGCACCAGGACATTTTCCAAAGACGTGCTAACTCGTAACCATGTCCCATTAGTCGCAGGTGGCTTATGTTACTAAATGGCTTAAGTTAGTTTTGGGTAGAGCAGAAACACCATCCCAAATCATTTGTGCTGATAATTTTCTTCTGTGTCATAAATTGTATGTGATTTTATGATATCTTGGTTTGGTTTTAGTAGACATTTTGTAGCTTATAATTGAGCATGTGCTCCAGAAAATGATGACCCTTGAACAGCACAGACTTATTTTTATCAAAAAGCATTTTCTTGAGATGAATCTCTTAGAGACTTGCACCTAAACCATATTTTCTCATCCCACTCCTTCAGCTAAAAGCCTATGCATTATGACTGAATAGTTTAGGGATCTGCTTCCAAGACTCAGTCAAATACATAGAAGCACTAGCAATTGGGCAGCATGCAAGAAAGTCTTGAGTGGTGAGTCAGGTCATTTAATTATTTGAATTATCCAAAATTAAACACTACAGCATTTCCCGGCAATGAAGACGCACCTGCGCCGAAGACGTACCCCCATTTTGAGTCGCTAAATTTTGAAAAAAAGGCTGGCAGGACAGGATCAAGGGTTTGGTTTAGTCAGTAGAATGGAAGATGTGAAACTCCTTCAAGGAGGCAATCTGGACCAGGGAGCCTCCATTTTCGCTTGTCCCACAATGCGCTGTACAGTACAGTACAGGTCTGAAGGACGGGGACTCACTGGCTCAGGAAGATCGCATAACAGAGAGAGATCCCGCGATGGAGCAGCCAGTAACTACCCACCAACCACCACCTCCACCGGTTGTGCCCGTCCCGCAGGACACTGTAGCTGGCTGGCAGGCGGGCCGGCAGAAGGCCCTGATGTGGCGGGCGGTTCTGCTGTCCGGTACCGGCGGCCACTTGCAGCCACCCAGGTTGGCTGCATGCCCCGCGAATGGCTGCAGTTCCCAGGTCGCCTGCGTGCCACAGGACTGCCTGTAGCGCCCAGGTCGGCTCATTTGCCCCAGGTTTGGCTGTGATACCCAGGTCGGCTGCGTACCCCACGAATGACTGCAGTTCCCAGGTTGACTCACTTGCCCCAGGTCTGGCTGTTGCGCCCAAGTCAGCTCGCTTGCCCCAGGTCTGGCAGTTCCCAGGTTGCCTGCGTGTCCTGGGACTGGCTGCAGTTCGCAGGTCGCGAAAACTAATTGGGAAAAAAAAAATGCCTGTGGGCCGAATTAGTTCTGGTTACGGGCTGGATCCAGGCAGTAGGTTGCCGACCCCTGTGTAACCTTCGGCCTCCAAGACGCAGGTACATTTTTTAGCCTTATTTTAGGGTGAAAAATAGCGTCTTCATTGCCGGGAAATGCGGTATGTGATTATGTTCTATGTGGTGTATACCTTCTCTTACATTTGCATTTAGAAAAATGTATGGAGACGGGTATTTGGATGCTGATATTTTTTTGGGTAAAGCTTTCCATTGATTGGGTGGAGTTTTTGCAAGGTGTGATAAACTACAGGTATTATTACTATGTTATGCAAATGAATATCCTTCATAAACATGTCACTGCTTGATCATTAAGTTGAGGCTTTTTCAGCAGGGATTGTTTTATATATGAACAAATACTGTAGTGGTTGCAGGTAGATTTAAACTGAACTGTGTAAATTGATCAGCTCAGTAACTCGTGACTGAGTTGAGCCGGGGCTGCAGTAGTGCGGCAAACTTTAAAGCCATTGTGGGCTGGTGCTATGTGAGGGCTTGGTATTTGCAATTCTTTTGTCAGAATCAGGAATCTAGAATTCAACAAAAACTTAAGAGTTCATGCTTTATGGTTTGCCAGCTGTGGCATGAGTATGATTTGCCAGCTGTTCAAAGTAATGAAAACCTGCTGGCTACCATGCGTGGTACAATCACTTGGTGGTTTTATTTTGTTGTGTTAATAACAATAAACCTAATCTTCTACCAGAGTGTAAGACAGATCTGGAATCCAATTGCATATCCCTTGGAACCATGTGCCACAATTTAATCCTCTTTAACTGAAGTGAAAAGAGTACTTAGCACCTGGAGTATTATTCATCATGCCGTACATGTTCCAATATTGGTGACAAAAGCCATGGGAATCCCTTTGGCTGAAGTTGTCAGGAATCCATTGCTCTTCTTTAATTATGTTTTTATTGTTTCTGTAATTTAATTTGCAAAATGTGTTCTCTTTAGTGCTTGCCTAATAAGTGTCCTGATCATGCCCAGTTAAAAAGAGCACTTGCAATTGTTTGCAGTTTCCTGTTGGGAAATACCGGCTGCATTATGAAATTACATTAATTATTGAGGCACCTTTGGAATTATTCCCAATCAGCAATTGGCACAAGCCTAATTATAGTCCTTTAATGATGCCTATCAACTGCAAATAATTTTAATTGCTTGCTCTAATATCTAATCTAATTCTTTTTCTATAACATCAAAGCTGGTGTATTTCACTAACACTTCATCTTCAGTTTAATACTAAATAGGTAGTCACTCAAACAGCCGCAGAGGCACCAGTTTTTCTGCATGGAGATAGATTAGAGATCTTATGCAAGAATCTCCGTGATCATTCCCAGAACACACAAACCTTACCTTTCCTGTCCTTAACCTTTGTTCACTTGTGCAAAGCCTATTGCTGAGAGATTCAGCAAATGATTCATTAGTCTCTATCCCACATTACATGATTTCGCTCCTTTTGTAAATCCTGGATGGTATATCTAGGGCGGTTGATGAATGGAGGGTAATGACACTGAATTTCACTGCTTTGGCATGGAATATTTTTCTTGTGACTGGGTCATGAATCCAGCTATATTTGGTGCATTAAACACTGATCTGAGTTGTGCTGATGTCTTTATTTAAATCCCAATGTCAAAGTTAGCTTTTCTAAACCCTTTAAACACTTGCATTGAGGATCAAATTCTGCAAAATAAGAGTTGATGATCACTTTCAAGGAGAACTGGGATTCAGCCATCCAATATTTAGGCTAGGTGGGGAGAATTATGTTGTCGAGATGAATTTTGTTTTGTTTTTCAAGTTTTGTCCTATTGTGCATCTGTTGTCCTCCATCCCCTCGAATGCTGAAGAGAGAAGGGAAAATTGATGAGGAAAAACACGAGAAGAGGGAAAGGAGAGAGATATAAAAATAAGGGAGGAGAAAAAAAGTAACATTTGAAGGAAGAGTACATGAAAAGCAAACCTGGAATAGAAAACATTTCCTTGCAATCTAAATGTTTAAGAAGGAACTGCAGATGCTGGAAAGTCAAAGGTAAACATAAATAATGGAGAAATTCAGCGGGTGAGGCAGCATCTATGGAGCGAAGGAAATGGGTAACGTTTCGGGTCTCGACCTTTCTGCAGGCTGAAGAAGGATCTCGACCGGAAACGTTGTCTATTTCCTTCGCTCCATAGATGCTGCCTCACCTGCTGAGTTTCTCCAGCATTTTTGTCTACCTTGCAAACTAAATACTCGCTTTTCCAGATTGAGCTATAAAAGCCAAGTTATGAAGAACATTGCAAGTAATACATATTATTTCTAATGTTTAGCGATTTTTGTCAGCACTTTTTTTTTGTCAAGATTTTAACTTGTCATCAGGTTTAAGTAGATCTAGATTGCAATTGAAGGGGTGCAGTGTAGGTTCACAAGGTTAATTCCCGGGATGGCAGGAATGCCATATGTTGATAGAAGGGAGCGGCTGGGCTTGTATACTCTGGAATTTAGAAGGATGAGAGGTTATCTTATTGAAACCTAAAAGATTATTAACGGTTTGGACGCGCTAGAGGCAGGAAACATGTTCCCGGCGTTGGGGTCCAGAACCAGGGACCACAGTTTAAGAATAAGGGGTAAGCCATTGAGACGGAGATGAGGAAATACATTTTCACACAGTTGTGAGTCTGTGGAATTCTCTGCCTCGGAAGGCGGTGGAGGCTGGTTCTCTGGATGCCTTCAAGACAGGGTTAGATAGAGCTCTTAAAGATATCAGAGTCAAGGGATATGGGGGGGGGAGGCAGAAACGGGGTACTGATTGTGGATGATTAGCCATGATCACATTAATAATAATATTAATAATCTTATTTATATAGCACATTTTCAGTCAACTTGCATTGACCCCAAAGTGCTTCACATAATTACATTACATTACACACAGGCAAAGGTGGGTGAAGTGTCTTGCCCCAAGGACACAACGACAGTATGCACTCCAAGCGGGATTCGAACCGGCTACCTTCCGGTCGCCAGCCGAACACTTAGCCCATTGTGCCATCTGTCGTCCCCATTGAATGGCGGTGCTGGCTCGAAGGGTCGAATGGCCTACTCCTGCACCTACTATCTATTGTCCATTATCCTTCAATGTAACCTGTTCCCATTTCCATTCTTAGCGTAGGAACTCTGACTAGCTTTTGAACTCCATTCATCATTCTTACCAGATTCCCGTGAGTATCCTCCCTGCATATCATTACGTTGGGGATCTTCCAGTTGTATGCAAATATGTTCCATGCTGGCCTGTGTTTGAGTTGGCGAAGCTACCGTATGTGTTCTCAATTTAAAACGTGCAATTCTTGGTCCATATATATCTTTTGTGAAGAAAATACTAATATTTATAAGCTTGTATGACCAGATTCAGGAATGGCTTCTTTCCTGCTGTTATCAGACCAATGTGTGGTCCTCCCACAAGATAAGGTGCAGCCCCGATCTTAATCTCTCATATTGCTGAGCTTGGATTTTTTTCTTTGTAACCGTCGTGCTATAATGCTATAACATTCTATTTTTTCACACTGGATATATTTCTATTTGCACTGCCTGTTGTATTTAGGTATTGACTGATTTGACTGGATAGCATGCAAACAAAGCTTTTCACTATATCTCAGTACACATGACAATAATAAACCAAATAACATCGGAATTGCCAGCAACATGTCTCAGTTGCCTTTACATGAATTTGTGAAAATAAATCATTGCACTGTTTGCACTGCAATCTTGCACCATTCTGCTATTTATTCTGGTTTTATCATTACTGTTTGTTTACTCTGTGAACAAGGAATTTCATTGCACCCTAGTGAAAATGAAAATAACCAAAGGGAGTCTGGCAATTTGGAAGTCCTGGGGAGACGTGGAACAGTTAGGTGTTGGCTACGTTTTTGGTAGATTTCTAAATTGTTATTTTTTTCAAAACAGGATGTACATTCACAGGGGGAGGTGGTATCCTGTTTAGAAAAGGCTTTAGTTAATGAAGAAAAGATTATTTCTCAAAACTGCAAGAAGGCCATCCTCCGTGTTGCAGAACTTTCCTCTGATGACTTCCACCTGGACAGGCACCTGTACCTTTCCTGCCGAGATGATCGGGAGAGATTCTGTGAAGATGTAAGTTTTTATTTATTGTATCTTTATTGTAGTAGTTTGATGTTTTAGCTCACGAGAATAAAAATGTTGAATAATATTTGTAACCAGCTACAGGGTTTAACGATGGAATGAAGATGTGGAGAGGATTATGTGCTTTTTTTTCCAGTAGCACAAGTATTTATTATTCAAATGGAATGCCACAGTTATCCAATAATTAAAAACCCATTTCAATAATGTTCTGTATATTGGCGAATATTTGAGGGAAATCATGAACATAAGTAGATGTTAATGCAATGATTCTTCAGTTGCAATGGTAAACACTTGGACATATAATCTACCTTAGTAAACTCTGGAATTAGTCTGCTGAACGAATACAAGATAATTGTTTTTAACCTGTCAATTTCGCAACTTGCTCATCATTTTCAGTTTTACTATTTATCTTGTATGAATCAATCACCCACCTTCAAATGTGGTAGATTCTGCAATGCTTGAAATATTTAAATTTCAGTCCAAATATTTGGTTTAAATAGTTCAGGAGCTTGTTTCACAAATTCATAAACGCTAATTTGAGGCTTAGTTGTCAGATTCTTTGTTATATTCAGTAACATGATTTTACAATTGTAAAATGTTTCACTTTCGTTATAACACTTTAAATGTAAAATATATGACACAAAGCTTTACCCAGTGGTAGGCAGCTTTAAGGACAGCTTTTATGAAGACTGAGAGATGGAGAGATTTTTTTCAAGTACATGGGTTGGAACAGAATAAAAATGAACAACTGGTAAATGTGTGAGCTTGAGGGAGAACTGGGATTAGTTGCTGAACTGAGCTGACTTTAGTTTCTAATTCATTGAATCATGGGAATGATTGACCCATGACCAATCAAAGCAGCATCCGAGAACCCACTGAGCATCTCTAGTCTCTGTGGGAGCATGAGGAGTCCAACTGAAAATTACAATCTCCCAACTCCTCTGGCCTACCAACTACCTTTAACCATCTGAGGCAAACTTTTGGGATCATATAGTGACGAGCAGCCATCTTGACACTCGCAGAACTAGAGATGGATCCTGCCTGAAGTTGAACCCCAAGTGAACAAATGTGGGATACTGATCGGAATTGTTCACAATAGCTTTAATGTGTAAACTCAGCAATATAAAATCTATCACAGATTTTGGTATCCTAAATACCTCCCTAATTTTGTCTGTGTTTACTTACCTGACTTTGCAGATAAGTTGAATTGCAGACTGTTTCAATTGTGTTGACGAGTCTAATTATGCACTATTACTTGCTTTGTTGTTGACTCAGTAACTCGTGCTGATTTTAAACTTGCCAGGGCATTGCTTTACTGTTCAGTTATGCAATTTTGGGTTTTGGTGGATGCCCGAATTTCGGAAAAAGAATTTGCAATATTAAGTCGTGAAAGTGGACTGAAGTATTGACATGATTAGACAGTAATGCCCACAAATCTGTGGCTATTGCATAATTTTGAGGTGCCTGGTTTGTTCTTTTTCTAGCACAATTTAATTTGTTTGTGGGTTATTGTGTTAACAATTTTCTCAGTTATGAAAGAAAGTGCAAATTGTGTAAGTAATTCATCCGCACTAAGTCCTGGAAGAACTCAGCAGGTCAGGATGTATCTGGGGATGGAATGGATAGATGTTTCAGATGGAGACTTTGTCAGACTCTAAAAAGGGTTTCGACCTGAAGCGTCACCAGTCCATTCTCATCCCAGGTCTCACCACCTGCCCCACTGGGTTCCTCCAGCACTTTGTGCCTTGCTCACGGTCTCAGAATCAGCAGATTCTTGTCTTCAAACTTCCAAATTACTGAATAAGCTCTTTTTTTTAATGCTTATTTTTCAGCACATTAATCTTAAGGGGAAAAGGGTATGGTAGTTGTGATGACCTGCCAGCATTTAACTGTGACAATTGTTGTAAGGTTTTATTTTCTGGAAAATAGATGAAAGTCATCAGCATTTATCTAACTTCCTATCAGTTGCCTAATCAGCAGATCCTTCTGACGCTAGGATCTGTGAGCTTAGTGATCAGTATAATGTTGCAACTTTTGAGTCTGAACGAATCTTCTGTACTGTACTGAGTTGGAGCTTTGAATTGGAGGGCACATTCCTGTCATCTGACAACCAGACCTGGGATCTATCCTGTGTCTTTTGTGTACTCCTATATAATGCTGTGAACCAATCTATTTAATTAGCTCTATGGGCTTTCTTGGATATAGACTGAATACCCAAGGTTGTGGTTAATTGTTGTCATCTCTTTTGTCTCTGTACTGGAAGGGGCCAAGTGCACACTACAATTTATATGTTTGCATTGCCCAATTGTAAACTATTGTAAATCTCCTGAACTTTGCTTTTGATCATTGGGATAACTGTTAATAGGCTGACTCCAAGTTTCAAAAAGCACTAATTGGATGGACCAAGCCTTGGGATTCTCCTAGTTTAGCAATGATCTGCACTGGACAAGGTCTCATTGATATTCTGGGGATGGCCTCTGCATCAACAAAATTGTTTGGCGGTGGATAAAACCGTTCACTTGCAATCACATCCAATTTCTATTTGTGTGCTGTACCTTTCTTGAGGGCTACTCATGAACTAATGTAGTATCAGCATCAAACCCATTGTATAATATTGCATTTAGTATTTCATCTATGTGGCCAGCATGGGAGATTTTAGTCTTAAAGCTCCTCAAAAACTATATCCCATGATTTGATTTTTGAGCCTTTGAAAAGCAATTTGCAATTTTATGTAGCTTATGTTTGTTAACTTCAGTTCCGTCTACGCCTTGGACTGTGATTGGTATTTAACTTTTAAGTTGTACGTTGTGCTATTTTCCATCTGTGAACACTGATGTCGATTATTCTGCCTTTTCACTGATTTCATAGATTCAGGGTGGTGAGGGACGTGTGTACAAGTGTCTTTTCAACCACAAGTTTGAAGATGCTATGAGTGATCAGGTAAGCATCCAATTAGGTTTGAAGATGATCTATCTCTCCCCCCCTAACCCCATTCTCCCGCCTTCTCCCGATAACCCTTGACACCTAATTAAGAATCTATCTCTGCCATTAAATTATCTACGGATTCACCACTAAAGAAGGACCTCCAGTCCTAGACTCTCCCATTCCCCTCATTCACTATATTCAGGCCTTTCAATATTCAGTAAATTTCAATGCGGATCTTTTTCTGCCCTTGTTTAACTTATCATGTTATACATTCATCTCTTTTGAACTGGTGAATTTGCTAACTTTGTTTCTGGTTGCATCATAATCTAGTTCCAAGTGGCATGTTTCATACTTCAGTGATTGCAACGAATAAAACATAACAAGCAATCTATGTTGAATGTTTTCATTTGTTTAGTTTTACTTTGCATGTTGTAATTGGATACAAATTAGAATATGCAGTGACTGTATATCTGCTTAACTAATCTTTTCATTTCTTTCACAATAGAGTCCTTGCCATTTCAAGAGAATATTGTACTTGATTTCCAAGTTGCATTTATTTTGGGTTTTCATGTTGTCTGTCATGTATACTAAATACAGGACTAATTAGCATTCACCTGCACATTTAATGTACACCTGTGTTGTCTGAACAATAACCATGGCCACAAAGTGACCTTCGGTTATGCACTTCCTCATATTTCAAATCAGCCGAGCTGCACAAGAGAGCTCAAGATTAGAATGTATATCTCCCCAAGATTATTTCATAGTCGTACCGCATAGCAACAGGTACTTCAGCCCAATTCTTCCATGCCATCTAAGATGTCTCATCTGAGCTAGTCCCATTTGCCCGTTAGGGTCATATCCTTATAAACATTTCCAGTCCAGATTTCATGTCAGAGTTGAGGAAGGATGATAACTGTTGTAAAGGATGACAACTTTATCTTGGCCTGACCACCAAGCAAACACATTGACTTTCACGTAGTTTCTCAAGCAATTTTGTTGGGTATTTCTGCATCTCCAAAGTGCTGATATTAACAAAGACCATGTGAGAGAAATGTGTAGGAAAGACTGCAGATGCTGGTTTAAATCGAAGGTGAACAAATCGCTGGAGTAACTCAGCAAAACAGGCAGCATCTCTGGAGAGAAGGAATTGGTGATGTTTCGGATCGAGACCCTTCTTCAGTCCAGATTTGCGGCCTGTCCTGCTAAGTTACTCCAACATTTTGTGCCTACCATGGGAAAGGGATCTTCAGTCTTTATCTTTAAGAGACAGAATTGTAGCCTCCAATCCCTGTGCAATGACTTGTCCGTAATAATTATCCAAACATTTTGCCAGGATTGGCCAATCTCTATCTTGCTGATATAACCCTGTAAGGTCTGTAAGGAGGACTGGCCTGTTAAATCTGCTTAATTTTTATTTCATACTTGAGCATTTCTAAATTATTATTGTGCTCAGATGGTCCTTTGAGCTTTGTGACTTCAATGCAACCTCTGCTTCATATTGTCCTCCCTTGTGGCAGCTTTGGTGGTTGAGAATTTTGTGCAATTAATTTCCTATATCAAACATTTTTGGTAGTGTTTTTGTGAGTGTCAGATATGAACCTTGATATATATATTTTTTTCTTGATCCTGGAATGGTTGAGCTCGATTGTTTATAAAATGTCAAAAACCTTCCTGGGATTACAAAATATTTTTCCTGGTTGTTTTTACTCATACAAGTCATTTGGATATTTATATATACTACATGTTTATTTTGTTATGATCCATGAGCTTAGTTGGTGTTATAAATAAACCCTCCAATTTCAAAGTCCAGGTTCGTGGTTTAAACATAAAGACCAAGTCAGTTGCAAAAAGGCTAAATTCACACCACACTAAATGCAGCCAAGCTGTTAGGGAAGTGAGAAGCAGATGGGTTTTGTTTGTAATGTATCTGTTAAATGGCATAGCTGCTGCAGCTTTTCTTGTGCCACGTTTCAGATGCTGGAAATCATTAGCTGTGTTCATCCACAATGAGCAGTGCTTTAGTTCTACTTTCCTAGAGCTGTTGAATTTGAATGCATAGTTAAGAAGCAGCACCAGTGGTAGATATTACACAGCTTGAAATGCTAGTTATTATTAAATGTGCATATTAAGACTTGATTTAAGAATACCATTCCCGACCTGATGTCATTGTAATCGACGGTTAAAATTTTAATCCAATATTAATTGGGTCCCTCAATGCATCGTGATTCTTTATGGATGTGGATGTGTAGGAAATAAGAGGTTGTAAACTAGCGGTTTTTTTCACACTTGATATTTATCAGCTTCAGAGCAATTCACACTCTCCAAGTGCTCAAACACTTGAACATCAACTGGTTGCAGAAGTATTCACATTCTGCCATGGCCAGCTGAGACGTATCTGCCTTCAAATGTGTCACATTCTCATGTATGTCGAGAGCATCACAGAAGGCTTCACGTATTGGTGACTTTGCAGCTACAAAGTATGCGTTCACTTTCCATATCTAGAGAGTTATCGCTAATGAAGGCAGACATCAGCGCTGAAGTTACACCGCTTTCAATGTGATCAGTTAAGGTAAAGGTCATTTCAAGATCATGAGGTCAGATAAGGCACGAAACATGTTTTCAGCCACGCAATGCTACACCCACACATGCGTCAAGAAATATGTGCTGAAAATAAAATTATAGTGACACACTTTCCATGAGAGCCAATTTTTTATTTAGAATTTGTCAATTCCATGTAATTTTTATTACCCAACCTATTGCAATGTGAGGGTTGCCAGTAGATAGACCAATTTAAAAAGTAATGTGAGCTAAAATATAGAGCAAGAGGAGAGTGCATAAAGTATGTAAGGCAAGGTTTTGATGGATAGATTGTTGGAAAAGGAAAGGCTTTGGTATCTGGGTAGAACATTTTGAGTTCATTTTTTGATGGTTTAATTTTTATTCTCGTCATAATGAAACTGACGATGACAGACATATAAGAGCCTTCTGTATAAAATAAATGATGTGTCAGGACTGCTGTATTAAACAGAAGTTTTGAGGTTAGTTAATTTGAAGGCATTCCAGGTTTTTGAGCTGTACGTGACATCCTATGTGGTGTTGCAGACTATTATTAAAATGTCAGTATTCAGTGTGCTGGAAGATTTAAAAATGTAATGGCTGTTGTGTTATGGTTTTCTTTTCTTCAGTGTCGTGAGGCACTTACAACAAGACAGAAGCTAATTGCTCAGGATTACAAAGTGAGTTACTCCCTGGCCAAGGCATGCAAAAATGACCTCCGCAAATATCGGTGTAACACAGACAACTTGCCACGTGCCCGTGAGGCTCGACTGTCTTACTTACTGCTCTGTCTGGAATCTTCTGTGCACCGGGGTAAGCATTAATAATGACCAAGACTGGTGTGCAGGGCTTATAACTGCTCTTTGATCAAATTAAACATTGATTATCTTGAGGTTATGGTGCAGTTTAAAAAACTAATGTTTAATTGGATTGGGGTATAGTTTTCTGTGCTTTGGCTTAGGAAAGTGCTATGACTTAGAAAAACTAGAATATTGAGTAATATTGCATTAATCCGAATTCCTGCTAGCTAGACTCAGCCATTCCTTTGTTTTCTCTTTCACAGAATGAACTAATATTAATTGTCTAGAATTGTCAAAAATATTACTTTACAGCTATGAGGCCCAGTGAATGTTTCAAGACCTTTGGGGTTTTTTTTCTAGCTCTTCGTCAATGTCCTGTCCCTACTTGTTTCAAGCACTGTACTTCATTGGCACATTCCTGGGAGACTTATTCTAACCCAAGCTATCTGTCTGTTTCAATTATAACACCCATCTAAATTAGTGCCCTGACTTTCCTATTTAGCAAGTTTTAACATTGTTCTGTTTCAACACGTTTTGCAGTTGGTCTTATTTTTGCCTTGGCTATAATGTTTTGCCTTATGACCTTGCGCCATTTTAGATATAGTTAATGTTTATTTGTTTTACTGTTCCGTCTTACCAACACTGTAATTACAGCAAGGATATTAACATACCAATAAACATTTGGGTGTTTTTTAAATATGCTTATACATGTAAACGGTTATTATATTTGTTTAAGTTAACTTTCACCCATGGAGACAATGGTAGATGTTTAGGGCACTAGCAAAAACCATTTGATACTTGGCCAGTTGTTAATTTTAAATTAGATGATATCTAATTTAAAATTAGATATCATCCATTTCCATGATATTAAATGATAGGAGAAACTTTTAAAGCTAAATAACCTTTTCTGATCATCTTTTTCATGTTTGTAGGTTAATTGGCCTCTAAAATTGCCCCAAATGTGAACAAGTGAGAATGGGTAATCCCTGGTTGGTGTGGACCTGGTGGCCTGTTTTCATGCTGTATATCTGAACTGAGTATTAAAATATATGTGCGAGGCTTTAAGTTTGAGGTCAGAGGCAGAGGAGGGAAATGAAGTGGAGTAGCAGCAGGCTCATAGATTGGTTTTAGATGCTTTGTTTGTTGAAGCTTGTGCATCAAACCAAAAAAATGGGAGTTTTCATTTTGAGAAATGAAATCTTTCTTTAAAGTGCCCATTGTACCAACTTTCATAACAGTTCGATGGCGAGCAGAGTTAGTGCTTCATCTTTTTCAAACAATATTTCTGTCTATTTCAATTTCATAAATTATTTTCTCCACTTTATTGTTGGTATGTTGAGAGCACTGGACTTATGCACCTTAAATGAAAGGTTAATACTTCTGATGCATTCTTGGAGCTTAGGATGGTTAAAACCTAAGTCGTCAGAAGTGAGCTTAACCATAATCACATAATTTTTCTTGAGTTTTACTCTGTATTTTTCATTGTCAAAATGCTGATGTTCACTCTATTACTGAGCAGGTCGACAGGTGAGCGGTGAGTGCCAGGGCGAGATGTTAGATTATCGTAGAATGCTGATGGAAGATTTCTCATTAAGCCCCGAGATTATTCTTAATTGTCGTACTGAGATCGAACTCCACTGCTCAGGGCTACATCGAAAAGGAAGGACGTTACACTGCTTGATGAGACTGGGACGAGGCGACAAGGGCAGTCTGGGCCAGAACTGTCAGCAGGCAGTGAGTATTTTGATGCTTAGTAAAATTACCCTTCTCATTTGCAGATTGGCTGATTAATTTGTATTTTGTTAGTCAAAGAGCAATATTCAGTGGAAACGGGTCTTTCAGCCCAATTTGTCCATGGCTGACAAAATTGCCCAATCAAGTTTAATGACATTCTTTCTATAACTGGACACAGGAAAGGTACACATGTCTCCAAATGTGGCCTTACCACATCTTGTACAATAGTACCACGACGTCCCAACTCCTGTATTCAATACACTGACTTGAAGGCAAGATTGTTGAATGCGCTCTTCACACCTGTATTTGTCTGTGGTGTTACTTTCATGGAACTATGTATCTGCACCCCCATATCTCTGTTCTGCAACACTCCCCAGCATACTACAATTTAAGCAGTAAAAACTGTCCTAGTTGATCTTGCCGAAATATAACATCTCATCTTTATTTGAATTAATCTACATTAAACTGATCATTTCTCAGTCCATTGGCCCAGTTGATGAAGATGCTGCCTTACAGTGTCAAAGACCCAGATTCAATGCTGACTAATGGTGCTGTCTGTATGGAGTTTTATGTTCTCCCTGCCACTGCGTCTGGTTTCTCCAGGTGCTCCGATTTCCTCCCACATTCCAAAGACATGCAGGTTTGTAGATTAATTGGCTTCTGTAAATTTGCCCTAAGTGTGTAGGATTGAATTAGTGTACAGGTCGGTGTGGACTTGGTGGGGTGAAGGACCTATTTCCATGCGGTATCACTAAACTGAACTAATTGCTCTCTCAAGTGTACCCTTACACCTCTGATACCTCAAAGGTGTATTTGACAATATTAACAGAGGCTTGCAAGTTTAGTTGATCTTTATTTGAAGTGATCTGCTGGACAATTCTAGAAAGCTATCTGCAAAATTAGTTGGAGGTAGAAACAAAGAACAACAAATTGTGAATGGGCAGTAACTGCAGATATTGGGTCGAAGATAGACATAAAATGCTGGAGTAACTCGATGGATCAGGCAGCAGCTCCAGAGAAAAAGGATGGGTGATGTTTTGGGTTATGACCCTTCTTCAGACTGTACAGTAGCTGTTTTTTGTACACCAAAGGTGTAAGGTTTTTTTTTAGTGAATGGCATTTCATTGCTCAACAGTGGCAAGAGAAAAATAAATGTCAGTCTAAAAGGACGTGCTTGTAATGAGGTGGTTGAATTTTCAAGATAAAGCTCCTATAAAAAGCTTATCTAAGTAGAACACCATTTGATAATGAATGACGAAGTGGATGTTTGACTGCAATGAAAATCATTGTTATAACTAGGAAAACATTGGTAAATTCTACTAAATGACACAGACAAAATCTTTTATCTCTGACAGTCTGATGTACAATGATGCGATTTCATCATAAATAAAGAAATATTAACTCATCGTGATTGCTAAAGAGTCAAAGAACTTGAGAAGATAGAGTAAACTGCCTGGTTACTGCGTCATTCTTGTTAGTTTGTATATCTTAAATCTCTTTCTGCTCCAAATCCAGCTTCAGACCCTAATTCAAGAAACAGACCCTGGTGCAGACTACCGCATTGATCGAGCTTTGAATGAAGCGTGTGAGTCAGTCATTCAAACTGCTTGCAAACACATCCGCAGTGGAGATCCCATGTAAGTCAGAGTAAGAATAGTCGTTGTCCACTGTGTAGGAAACAAACTGATGTTATAATTTGGAGTTCATAGAGTTTGTGCATGGGATATCAGAGTCGAGCTTCTGAGCATCGTGTTTTTGAATGCAATAAATATTTGGAATTTCAAATCCAGGTAAAGTACATGAAACATAACCCTAAAACCAG
This sequence comes from Leucoraja erinaceus, assembly GCF_028641065.1. Taxonomy (NCBI): domain Eukaryota; kingdom Metazoa; phylum Chordata; class Chondrichthyes; order Rajiformes; family Rajidae; genus Leucoraja; species Leucoraja erinaceus. The sequence continues at coordinate 14,776,278 of NC_073393.1, read as the reverse complement.
AGACAGCTTTTGGGAGTGAATTCTCGAAATATTGCTCCTCAAAAGATTTTTGGTGCCAGGTTGATTGAAGATGAGCAATAGGTTTTTGGAGAAGGGGAAAATGATATGACAGAAAATGTATAGGTCAGATTGTCTGACCAGCATCTAATGGCAGAACTCTGCAGAAGCGCACACACCCACTTTTTTCTAAAAGTGGAGAGAAATACAATACGACATGATGGGGACATGATAGTTAATATCATAACTTTAAAAATGTTTGTTAAAAGGGAAATAAGTTGGGTATCATTGAAAGTAGCCCTGCTACTTTGTTCTGACTTTCTTAATTTATTTATTTCCCAAGGTGAAGGGAAGATTACTATTTTCGTGGCAGTAAAGTGGGGATTAAATCTCCTTGAACTAAAGCAATTAGCTTACAAAGGACCTTATAATTATGGTACCTTTCCTAAGGGAGAAGATGGGTAGGCAGAAAATCATAATGAACTGGCCATTTCAAATATATTTTGACAAGTGCTTTGCTGTTTCACCATATGCATCAAACAAAGAGGATCCAATGCTAATAAAGCATTTTACTTAAATATCTGTCTATTGGAAGATAAGATTTATTGGGATGAAGAATTCTGGATTTAGATTTCTAATTCAATTATCAAAAGGTAGCAACACGCCATCTTCATTACAATTATGGAACATGTGTATACCACTAATGGATTTATGCATTAATGCACAATTAGATCTACAAACAATAACAATAGAATCAAGGATTGGTTGGAAGTGATCAGAGAACATATGGAGTATACAATGTTGTGGAGATGATCTGACAGGCTAGATACATAGAAAATAGGTGCAGGAGTAGGCCATTGAGCCTTTTGAGCCAGCTCCATCATTCAATGTGATCATCCACAATCAGTGCCCCGTCCTTGCCTTCTCCCCATATCCTTTGATTTTGCTAGCCCTAAGAGCTCTAGCTCTTTTGAATGCATCCAGTGAATCGGCCTTCACTGCCTTCTGGGGCAGAGAATTCGAAAATATATATATATATATATATATCGCAGCACTGGGTGGAAAAGTTTTTCGTCATATATATCAGGCCCTGGGGAGTTATCAGCCTTCATTCCCATCAGTCTACTCAACATCATTTCCTGACTAATGTGAATTTCCTTCAGTTCCTCTATCATCCTAGTTCCTCTGTCCCCTAATTCAGATTGTTTGTCTTCCTTAGTGAAGACAGAACTAAAGTACATGTTCAACTCGTCTGCCATTTCCCCATAATAAATTCACTTGTCTCTGTCTTCAAGGGACTCACATTTGTCTTAATTAATCTTTTCCATTTCACATACATAAAGAAGCTTTTACTATCCTCCTTTATATTCTTGGCTAGCTTTCCTTCGTACTTCATCTTTTCTCCATGTATTGCCTTTTTAGTTACCTTCTATTGTTCTTTAAAAGTTACCCAATCCTCTGGCTCCCCGTTCATCTTTGCTATGTTATACGTCTTCTCTTTTAGTTTTATACTGTCCTTGGCTTCCCTTGTCGGCCACGGTTTCCTCTTTCTCCCCCTTATAATCTTTCTTCCTCTTTGGATTGAAATTATCCTGCATCTTCTGGATTATTTCCAGAAATTCATGCCATTGCTGTTCCACCGTCATCCCTGCTAGGGTCCCTTTCCAGTCAACTTTGGCCAGCTCTTCCCTTATACCTCCTTAGTCCCCTTTGTTCATCTGTAATACTATGGCGGTTTCTGGTGGAAAGGCACTTGGCTGCATGTAACCGCTGGAAGAAAAGTGGTCTCTGGCTCACCCAGGTTCAGATGAAGGGGAAATCTGTTATGTATTTAAAGAAATAGTCTTGGATGTGGAAGTGCTTCTTGAAACCAGCAGTGTCTGTCTATTTAACTAGTAAAACATATTTGCTGGATTACTGCTCTGTGATTTGATCAGCTTATGAAACAATGACGTTGAAAGGAGTGTTGGCAATGCGCATATTAATCTTTGCCCTTCTATTTCATTTCCACTCTCTCATCTCTTAGCAACACATATTTCCTGCACAATGAAGGGTTATGGGGCACCAAAGACTGCCTAATATTGATGCTGAAATCATCAGCTGTGGTTTATTGGTTGAATGGATGTGTTTGTGCACTGTGATATACCCGTTGTGTTGGCCTTGTACTTTGTGGGAATTGTGTGTTCGTGAACATACCTGACACATTCTAACATTTTGAAGGAAGCAGTGTGTTGCTACTTGACATTTGCCCTCCAACAGGTCCTGATAAAAATTGTAGGTAGACAAAAATGCTGGAGAAACTCAGCGGGTGAGGCAGCATCTATGGAGCGAAGGAAATAGGCAGCGTTTTGGGTTGAGACTCTTCTTCAGACCCTTTTTATCATTTCAGACAAATTATTAAAATTGTATAATGTTGTCAGAAGATGGTTTTGGATTCAACTGCCTGGCTATCTTCTAAAAACCTGAGCAATAGTTTTAAGCTATGAAAGTGTGTTAAAAGAAACAATGCACATTGGTAAACTAAAAATCCGCAAGGTACTTGCACAAATTAATGCAGTAACAGGATTTAATTTGTAAATAAAAAGCTACTCTTTTTAAATGCAATGTGCTGTGGAAAGTTGCACACTTATTCGGTGGATGTTTTTATGAGAGGCTGTTTAAAGAATGGATCAAGCACTGTATTGTGCTATTGAGGGAGTGCAGTGTAGGTTCGCCAGATTAATTCCCTGGATGGCGGGACTGACATATGATGAAAGAATGGTTGACTGGGCTTGTGTTCATTGGAATTTAGAAGGATAAGTGGGGATCTTATAGAAACATATACATTTCTTAAAGATTGGACAGGCTAGATGGCAATAGACAAGGATGTTCATTATCACCGCTGTTATTCGCTCTGGTAATTGAACCTTTAGCTGAATAAATTAGAACACACCCGGATATTTACGGTTATAATACAAAATATTCAAATAACAAAATATCCTTATATGCAGACGATGTATTACTGTATATCACAAAACGCCAAATCAGTATACCAAACATATTAAATCTAATTGAGGACTTTGGATCTTTCTCAGGATACAGAATAAACTGGAACAAAAGTGAAATTATGTCGATTAAAAACCGAAAGACTCAACACATCTCTTGAAATTTCCCTTTAAAATAGCCACAGAAAAATTTAAATATTTAGGATTTGAAATCACTAGAAACTATCACGCTATGTTTAACGCCAATTATAGCCCCTTACTTAAGAAACTAAATAATCTAATCAAATTCTGGAAAACGCTCCCGATGTCTTTAATAGGTCGAATAAATGCTATAAAAATGATCTTTTTACCACAAATCCTATATTTATTTCAATCAATTCCAATATATTTTTCAAAAAACTAGACTCAGACATTACAAATTTTATATGGGATTTTAAATCCCACAGAATACAAAGAGCACACCTTAGTAAACCAAAAGAGATGGGTGGTCTAGCGCTCCCTAACTTTATGTACTATAATTGGGCAGTAAATATTAAAAATATGATTCACCTGCTGGACAACTCTGCCCAGCAGGTGGACTGGATTGTAATGGAGAGAGAGGACTGCTCTCCGTGTAATACAGGAGCGACTCTCCTCTCACCAATGAATCTGAATAACAAAAATTATAATAAAAATCCAATGATACATACCACAATTAGAACTTGGAAAATCAAAATCAAAACCTTTATTGTCATCTTGCAAGAAAAATGAAAAGACGTTTCCCAGTGAAAATTTTAAAACACTTCTCAAATCTATCTCTTTTAATGCCAATAGTCAATTACCCCTCGTTTTAAACCTTCAATTATAGATAAATCATTTACACAATGGGAAAGAATGGGAATCAAAACGCTCGGAGACTTGCATGAATTAGGAAAATTATTCATCATTTCAACAATTACAACTGAAACTCCACCGTGCCCCTAAAAGTTGAGGATGAAAAATAATCAAGTATTTGTAAATATCTTCAAATCCGTTGACTACCTGAAAAAAGTACACAAAAGACTATCATAACATGTCCTCAGACTTATTGGATGAAGCCATGAAGACAAAGGCTGAATCAGAAAATCTGATATACTTATACAACATTATTTTAAATATATTAAACGAAATACCTACAACCGATGGCATCCTCTGTAGAGCGGTTGGGGCGATTAGAAGAGACTGGGAACAAGAAAACTAGCTATAAAAAACCACTTTCAAAAGAGAGCTGGGGGATAAACACACATTACTATATGTAACTCTGGAACTCTCTGCCACAGAGGGTAGTTGAGGCCAGTTCATTGGCTATATTTAAGAGGGAGTTAGATGTGGCCCTTGTGGCTAAGGGGATCAGGGGGTATGGAGAGAAGGCAGGTACGGGATACTGAGTTGGATGATCAGCCATGATCATATTGAATGGCGGTGCAGGCTCGAAGGGCCGAATGGCCTACTCCTGCACCTAATTTCTATGTTTCTATGTGCATAAATGCTCGATCAACGTAAACGACATACGCTAATTCAATATTAAAACATTACATAGACTATATTCATTCAAAAATTTGCACTTGGTGCAACATAAAATAAAAAAACACTTTTCCCCAATGTCTCACCCATTTGTGATAAAGTGTCAGTCACAAGTAGCTACCATAGCGCACTCTTTTTCAATTTTTTTTACACAATGGTATAAAAAAAACGCTCCAAAAAAATTCTGGAATTTCAAAATATTGAAAATCTTCACAAAATTATTTTCAAAATAAAAAAATACACAAAAGACTACCAAAAGCAGAATGGATCATTTTTGGAAATATCGGAAGGTAACCCCGAATTAAAAAATTCAAAAGAGAGCTGGGATTTCAAAAGAAACTTACTTAATTACGGGCTAATAATAGGAAAAAAGCTTATACGCAAATTTTGGAAAAATGCTCCAATACCAACAATAAAAATGTGGATTTCAAACATGTTCGAAACACTACACTTGGAAGAGATGAGACTCCTCCTAGCAGGCAAAGCAGACCACTTCCAAAAGACGTGGTCTGCATTTATGGAACTATTACAAGCATAAGGTGCAATAGTAATTTAAAATATAAATGGTACCAGGATCTGGTATAAAATAAATGTAAAAAAAAAATACGGTTGGTATATCCTTTTTTGCGGAGTTTTGTGTTACAATAGAGCGATTGTTTTTCCTTTTTTTTCCCTTTCTTTCTAGGATCTTATTTCCTTTCTTTACTTCCTTCTCTAACTTCTTCCCTAAGGGGCTTTCTTTCCCCAACACTTTCCTGCACCTTCACGATTCTTGCTCACTTTCCTTACTACTTTTATTTCTATCTTTTTTAAAGCTCGAAAAACGAAGTGGTACAACAAATGTAATAAGATATATCTGATGTATATTATTGTAATTTACTGTACTTCTAATAAAAAATAAAAAATAAAAAGATTGGACAGGCTAGATGCAGGAAAAATGTTCCCGATGTTGGGGGAAGTCCAGAACCAGGGGTCACAGTTTAAGAATGAGGTGTAGGCCATTTAGGACTGTGATGAGGAAAAACTCCTTCAACCAGAGAGTTGAGAATCTGTGGATGTTTTCAAGAGAGAGTTGGATTTAGCTCTTGGGGTTAAATGAATCAAGGGATATGGGGAAAAAGCAGGAACGGGGTACTGATTTTAGATGATCAGCCATGATCATATTGAATGGCTCGAAGAGCCGAATGGCATACTCCACCTATTTTACTATGTTTTCTAAGTAATCAGATTCAGAATCACACTTAATGTTTACTATTTTCTACTGGCAGGATCCTCTCGTGTCTGATGGAGCATCTTTACACCGAAAAGATGGTGGAAGAGTGTGAGCATCGACTACTTGAGCTGCAGTACTTCATTTCCCGTGACTGGAAGTAAGTATTGACGTCTGTGCTGAAGGTTTGGAAAGCTTCAAGTTACATTGCAATCAAACATGATCTACGGAAGGGAGAGAGAATCATTGGCTGTCACGTAATTGGAGGTCAAAGCTGAAGGAGCTCTATCAGTAATATCAGTTGGCTTCTGCAAGTGAAAACAATTCGGCAGCAAGCGCCAAGAGACCCATCTACCTCCAATAAGTTGTTATAGCTTTCGGAGACCGGAGCTGGCCATAACTCTGGTGGGGTTGCATAGAAACAAATAAATGACGCAAGTAACTTATACTGATCATGTTTGCAAAGACACAACCAATTCTAAGTAAATCACTGATTTGAATATGATTAACATTGCTTGCAAGAGGTAAAGAAAGGGAGGCTTCAACATGATTCATTTACAGCACATTGAACAAGCTGCAGTGCTGTGTACAGTTAAACCAATGTCCTGCTAAATGTACAGCTGTTCCATTTTTGTACAAACATTATAACCTCCTATATTGTTCAGAATGTTTAATTCAGGTGACATTTGCTACTGAGTTAAATTTAATGTTCTGTGTGATGGTTACAAATTGAAGTTTTTTTTCCTGCAGAAAAATGTAGGAGGGGTTTAGATGTAAACTAGATTGCAGAGTAAAGATTCAACAGTGTAGCCCAGGAACAGGCTCTTGGGACACCATGGCTGTGCTGAACATGATGTCAAATGATGTCGCCAGATAATTCTTCCCATTCATTTAGCATGTTGGTGCACTGAAAATACCAGGATTAGGAAGAGCACCTGATGATCTGACCTGACTATTTGGTTTGGTCATATCTTTTAATTCAGACTTAGTGTCTGTGGGTGGTAGATGTGTCAACTCGACACTCAGCCAGAGAATAAATGTGTGTTAGCTTCAAGTTTGACTCTACATCAGCAGCCGGATATGTTACTTGGCAGGGTGGTGGACTGGGAACTTTGCCAGAAAGCCATTTTCTATGCACTGCCTCTGTGTTTCCCTTGATGCTGTGGTCAGATAGTGACTTCTGCCCATAAGACTTTATTAGCTCTTGAAGTTTCTTTTCTGGGCATGCGCACCAAATCTGACTTGGTTATTGTTCAGGCACAATATTCTGCCAATGGCAGGTTCAGATGGATGAAGAAAAACTTTATAAGGGCTGAAGCTTTTATCAAATTTAGAGTGGCTGTGATTGCATGGGGTTGTGTTGCAGTTGAAATGTCACCTGGAGTAATAGATTTAATAGTAGGTATATTCAGTATAAGCCAATCCCTTGGGTGAATCACCAAAACTCTGTATAACGGGTGATTGATAGCCCATCAAATGTAACCATGAGCATTTTTGTGAGACTAAGTTGTCAAGTAGCTATTGTGGACCATCCACAGTCCTAATTTAAGATGGGGTGTTTATTTCAATGGTGCCAAATACAATAACATTAAAATGTCTAGTGGTTCTTACAGAGTTGACGTGGAAAAGCTTTTCCCACTGAGAGTAGGGAAGATTCAAACGAGGGGACATGACATGAGAATTAAGGGACTGAAGTTTAGGGGTAACATGACGGGGATCTTCTTTACTCGGAGAGTGGTAGCTGTGTGGAATGAGCTTCCAGTGAAGGTGGTGGAGGCAGGTTTGTTTTTATCATTTAAAAATAAATTGGATAGTTATATGGATGGGAAGGGAATGGAGGGTTATGGTCTGAGCGCAGGTATATGGGACTAGGGGAGATTATGTGTTCAGCACGGACTAGAAGGGTCGAGATGGCCTGTTTCCGTGCTGTAATTGTTACATGGTTTGTATGGTTCTAACAAAGGTGTGTTGTCGCTTGGGGTTATGGTGTGTGTCTCACTGGATGAAATTCAGTTAATGTCCTTTGTCCCAGGTGTCTTGAGGTGGCCTTATTATGTTTCAGGTACCTTTGGCCAAATGCTCTACAATGTCTCATGATCATGTTACCTTTGCAGAACCCAGATTAAACAAATGCAAATTAAACAAACACTATATGTTGAGGAACCAATTATTGTTTAAATGCAGCGATAGAAATCCAAATCACTTGTGTGGGCTAGCTGTTATAGAAACATAGAAACATAGAAATTAGGTGCAGGAGTAGGCCATTCGGCCCTTCGAGCCTGCACCGCCATTCAATATGATCATGGCTGATCATCCAACTCAGTATCCCGTACCTGCCTTGTCTCCATACCCCCTGATCCCCTTAGCCACAAGAGCCACATCTAACTCCCTCTTAAATATAGCCAATGAACTGGCCTCAACTACCCTCTGTGGCAGAGAGTTCCAGAGATTCACCACTCTCTGCGTGAAAAAAAGTTCTTCTCATCTCGGTTTTAAAGGATTTCCCCTTTATCCTTAAGCTGTGACCCCTTGTCCTGGACTTCCCTAACATCGGGAACAATCTTCCTGCATCTAGCCTGTCCAACCCCTTAAGAATTTTGTAAGTTTCTATAAGATCCCCTCTCAATCTTCTAAATTCTAGAGAGTATAAACCAAGTCTATCCAGTCTTTCTTCATAAGACAGTCCTGACATCCCAGGAATCAGTCTGGTGAACCGTCTCTGCACTCCCTCTATGGCAATAATGTCCTTCCTCAGATTTGGAGACCAAAACTGTACGCAATACTCCAGGTGTGGTCTCACCAAGACCCTGTACAACTGCAGTAGAACCTCTCTGCTCCTATACTCAAATCCTTTTGCAATGAAAGCTAACATACCATTCGCTTTCTTTACTGCCTGCTGCACCTGCATGCCTACCTTCAATGACTGGTGTACCATGACACCCAGGTCTCGCTGCATCTCCCCCTTTCCCAATCGGCCACCATTTAGATAATAGTCTGCTTTCCTGTTTTTGCCACCAAAATGGATAACCTCACATTTATCCACATTATACTGCATCTGCCAAACATTTGCCCACTCACCCAGCCTATCCAAGTCACCCTGCAGTCTCCTAGCATCCTCCTCACAGCTAACACTGCCCCCCAGCTTAGTGTCATCCGCAAACTTGGAGATATTGCCTTCAATTCCCTCATCCAGATCATTAATATATATTGTAAATAGCTGGGGTCCCAGTACTGAGCCTTGGGGTACCCCACTAGTCACTGCCTGCCATTGTGAAAAGGACCCGTTTACTCCTACTCTTTGCTTCCTGTTTGCCAGCCAGTTCTCTATCCACATCAATACTGAACCCCCAATGCCTTGTGCTTTAAGTTTGTATACTAATTTCTTACGTGGGACCTTGTCGAAAGCCTTCTGGAAGTCCAGATACACCACATCCACTGGTTCCCCCCTATCCACGCTACTAGTTACATCCTCGAAAAATTCTATAAGATTCGTCAGACATGATTTACCTTTCGTAAATCCATGCTGACTTTGTCCAATGATTTCACCACTTTCCAAATGTGCTGCTATCCCATCTTTAATAACTGACTCTAGCAGTTTCCCCACTACCGATGTTAGACTAACTGGTCTGTAATTCCCCATTTTCTCTCTCCCTCCCTTCTTAAAAAGTGGGGTTACGTTTGCTACCCGCCAATCTTCAGGAACTACTCCAGAATCTAAAGAGTTTTGAAAGATTATTACTAATGCATCCACTATTTCTGGAGCTACTTCCTTAAGTACTCTGGGATGCAGCCTATCTGGCCCTGGGGATTTATCGGCCTTTAATCCATTCAATTTACCCAACACCACTTCCCGGCTAACCTGGATTTCACTCAATTCCTCCAACTCCTTTGACCCGCGGTCCCCTGCTATTTCCGGCAAATTATTTATGTCTTCCTTAGTGAAGACGGAACCAAAATAGTTATTCAATTGGTCCGCTATATCCTTGTTCCCCATGATCAACTCACCTGTTTCTGACTGCAAGGGACCTACATTTGTTTTAACTAATCTCTTTCTTTTCACATATCTATAAAAACTTTTGCAGTCAGTTTTTATGTTCCCTGCCAATTTTCTTTCATAATCTATTTTTCCTTTCCTAATTAAGCCCTTTGTCCTCCTCTGCTGGTCTTTGAATTTCTCCCAGTCCTCCGGTATGCTGCTTTTTCTGGCTAATTTGTACGCATCATCCTTCGCTTTGATACTATCCCTGATTTCCCTTGTTATCCATGGATGTACTACCTTCCCTGATTTATTCTTTTGCCAAACTGGGATGAACAATTTTTGTAGTTCATCTATGCAGTCTTTAAATGTCTTCCATTGCATATCCACCGTCAACCCTTTTAGAATTAATTGCCAGTCAATCTTGGCCAATTCACGTCTCATACCCTCAAAGTTACCTTTCTTTAAGTTCAGAACCATTGTTTCTGAATTAACAATGTCACTCTCCATCCTAATGAAGAACTCAACCATATTATGTCGCTGTCAATCACTGCTTCAATACAAAGTGGTCCTTGTCTACACAATAGTACACATTCTCAAGTACTCAAGAGAGTTAGATAGAGCCTTGGGGCTAATGGAATCAAGGGAATCATGGGGAAAACGCAGGAACGGGGTACTAATTTTCGATGATCAGCCATGATCATATTGAATGATGGTGCTGGCTCAAAAGACCAAATGGCCTACTCCTGCACCTATTTTCTATGTTTATATTAGGACAGCACAGTAGTGCACAGTTATAGTTGCTGCCTTACGACGCCAGACCCAAGTTTGATCCAGACTGCCGGTGCTTGTCTGTACAGAGTTTGTTCTCCCCATGACCTGCGTGGGTTTTCTCCGAGAAGCTGCGTTTCCTCCCACACTCCAAAGATGCACAAGTTTGTAGGCTAATTGGTTTGGTATAAATATAAATTGTCCCATGTGTTTAGGATAGTGTTGGTGTGTGGGTATTGCTGGTCGGTGCAGACTCGGTGGGCCAAAAGGCTTGTTTCCATGCTGTAAGTCTAAACTAAACTAAACTAAACAAAAGTACCACGCAAGTTCAAAACTGGTCAGTGCTTTTCTTTATCAATACATTTTGAAGTATTTTCCAAGGCTGATATTTTTCACGGCTAGGTGTTGATATTAATATTCCAATATTAATTGTATACCTTCTGACGATAGCTGCCCATGTGATTGTTTGGATCAGATATTGATTTTATACTAATTGAATTTTAGGGATGGGATGACGTTAAGATGATAGTGTGTGAAGAATGAAATATAATTTCTAATTATAATAATTTACACATTATTTGAAATGTTATCTTTAAAAAGTGCATGTTTATAGGTCGATATTCCATATACTTTTATTGTTGGTATCTTCATGAAATGTAATGATTGATGGTAAATGTTTATACTTGATGTGGATACCATGTAAAATGTTCAGGTATTTAACGGTACATTATGAGATGTCAAAGAGGGACAATAAAATTAGATTTGGCAAATCAATCAAACAAAACTGCGAAAGCAAATAGACTGCAAAGAAAATCTCTGGACTATGTACTGAGCTGAAGCACAGATCTTTTCTGCAAAGTTTTACATCTTTGCTAGATTATTAACTAACTGCATTGATTGCAAGCAAAGTGGCGATACAGAAGACCATACAAATGATTGAACATTGCTTTAATGCTGATTTTTTCATTGCTACCATACTCACAGATAAAATTATGCACCAGTTAACCACACATTTATTTTATCAGTGTGTCATGTTTCCAAATATACTAGCATTCATTCTTCAATTCCCAAAAAGTCCACAAAAACACTTTCCGTTATTGAAATTTTACACAACAATGGATTTGTTAAGGAAGTACCATTATTCAGAGGCGATTTGTAACTGAAGCCTATTCATGTAGTTTGACAAATGGCAGAATTAAAAGACTATCCTTGTATACTGTCGTGGCCAATATTCATCCGTCAAATACCATCACAAAAATACACTGACTTTCTGCTCGTGCAATTGCCTGAGAATAATTGCAGGTTTAGCGACAAAAGAAAAACTATTTTTTGAAATATTTAATGATCTTGCTGCTCATAGCACCGTCAAATTCCAAGTTAATATGACGTTGGAAATTATAATAAACATATTTTATGAAAAGGACCACGTCATGCAACTTATCTAAATGTAAATTAATTATTTCAGTGTACGAATGGGAAAATATAATGACTTTTATTGTAAAATGCAATTGTGAAATCTTTGAACAATATCCTCTTTGGTTTCCCTCCTTAGGCTGGATCCTGTTCTTTATCGCAAGTGCCAGGGTGATGCTTCAAGGCTGTGCCATACTCAGGGTTGGAATCAAACAAGTGAGATGCTACCTCCTGGAGCAGTGTTTTCTTGCTTGTATCGCCATGCTTATCGTACAGAGGAACAAGGGCGCAGGGTGAGAGTGATAGCTTGTTTATTTCCAAAATGCTAAAAAGCACCACATGCAGTTTACTGTAATAGCAGGGTCTCTACGTTATTTTCACGTAGCCTTTGATGTACTGGCATGCTAGTGGTGTCGACAGCCTAGGGTTTATTACATTAGAGTTCAAACATTGAACTGGTAGGCTATTTGCCTTAAGAAGATGTCCACATCCAGGCTTGGTTTTGGACGAAGCGGTGATCATTTCCCGCACATTCAGTCATGCAGAAAAGAGTGAACATTTTTATTGAGGGGATAATTAGTGCATTCATGATTGAAAATGAGATCATTGGGACAGGAATGGATCTATTTAGAACAAGAAGAATGTTTTGAAGGTGCACGAGTGAAATTAAGAGGGATACTAGGTAAGCAAAGAAAAGAGATGAAGAAAAAAACTGGAAAGTAAAATCAAAAAGTCTAATGTTCAGTCCATGTGTAAGTAAAGACCAATCAATTTTTAACAGTGAGCTGATTATTAAACATAGAAAACACGTGCAGGAGCAGGCTATTCTGTTTCTATTCAGCCCTTCGAGCCAGCACCCTCATTCAATATGATCATGGCTGATCATCCAAAATCAGTACCCTGTTCCTGCTTTCTCCCCATATCCCTTGATTCCGTTAGCCCTAAGAACTATATCTAACTCTCTTGAAAACATCCAGTGAACTAGCTTCCACTGCCTTCTGTGGCAGAGAATCCCACAGATTCATAACTCTCTGGGTGAAAAAGTTTTTCCTCATCTCAGTCCTAAATGGCCTACCCCATAATATGTGGGTGTAACTCAATTGTATGTTTGAGCATGAAGTCGTGTTATTGAGGGCAGTGAGTGTAATGTCACATGGATTATAGTAGGTAGACAAAAAATGCTGGAGAAACTCAGCGAGTGAGGCAGCATCTATGGAGAGAAGGAATAGGTGACGTTTCGGGTCGGGGCCTTTCTTTGTCTGAAAAAGGGTCTCGACCCAAAATGTCGCATATTCCTTCTCTCCATTGATGCTAACTCACCCGCTGAGTTTCTCCAGCATTTTTTGTCTCCCTTTGATTTTTCCAGCATCTGCAGTTCTGTTTTTAAACATGGATTACAGTACAGCATTTGAAAGGATCCAACATGGCATGCTGATCAAAATGTGAAAACTCATGGAATTTGTGGGAAACAAAGTGGCAAAATGAATCCAATGGGGAAGATTCAAGCTGGTAGAAAATTGACATAAGCCAGAGACGGCCGAAATTATTTCGGAATGTCAGGCCACATCTTTTTGAGGAGGGAGAAGGGGAGGAAGTGAGAAACATTTGTCGGCTTTTTTTTAAATCGGTGAAAAATTGAAGACTCAAACTTTATACTTTGGCTCACTGCCAGGAAACAAAGGCTCATGGTTAATGTGATTTAAATAACATGACCATTGGAGTTCCACAGAACTGAGCATTCAGTGTCATGCTTTTTGTGGGATATTTAAGATATGAACTCAAATGTAGGGAATGTAGTAAAGACATTTGCAAATTATATAAATATCGATTGAGTGTTTTAAACATGAAACAAATCTGCATGGCAATTACCAACACATGGAGGCAGATCTCGACTCATTAACACCAAACATTGCTGTCCCTTCTGTGAAAAGGTACTTGTTACTGAATTCTGATGGTCTTATTTCACAAACTAGAAATAATTTGCATTCATACAGTTTCAATCTTTGAACTCCTGGCTGAGCTTTGTAAGAGGGTGCTCTGGAAAACAATCTTTATACATTTTAACAGATTGTGTTTATTTACTCTCATTGATTTGTGCACATTTTAATATGTCCTGATATGAATGTGTGCTATCTTGGTGGAAGGTGCTAAATGAAATGTAATCACCATTGAAATATAATATTTAAGCAGCCAACTTTCGCAGTACATTCAAAAGCCATGCTTCACAATCGGTAGTAGTCCTTTTGGATCTTCAATAATTCTTCATATTGGAGAGGGCTGACATTTGAGAAACGCTGGGAGTTGACTGTGGGACTGTGTGGCATTGTTCTCTGCTGGCAATTGCAGGCATTTTGATCAGAGGGTCATAAGAAATTTACCATAGTGGAAATTGATGTGAGCAATTCTTACTTTTGCACACTTGTTACCTTGGATATTTCCTTGCAGAAGTATCAATTTGTATTCAAGATATTTGTTTCAAATTGTGCCTCATAAATTTTACCAGTCACACAAAGTAAAGGTTGACATTCTGGCAGTTGTTGAGTTGTGGCTAGAAGCATGGATTCATTTACAGGAAGCTGAATTGTGATCTGAGACAAAAGGAATAGTTGGATATGTTAATGCAATAACCATCAGGAGGTGTGAAGAAGCTTGTCTAGAGCACATGCAAACAAACCTGTTGGGCCATAAAACCTGTTTCTGTGCAGAAACATTCTGTACACTATTGCTTGACAATGATGAGATGTACTAACCAGAACCATACTTTTTACACAGTTATCCAGAGACTGTCGAGCAGAGATTCAACGGATTCTTCATCAAAGAGCCTTGGATGTGAAGATGGAGCCTGGATTACAAGAACGCTGCATAATAGACCTTGGGAAATGGTGCAGTGAGAAGACAGATCCTGGACAGGTAACACCAGGCTGATTGACAATGTACCCTGAATCTCAAAAAGATTAGAGAGTGGAGATATCCGGACCTGTATGCTTGTTGCTGGCAAGGTATACAGCTGTTAGAGACGTCTGATGATGGAACTGACTAGTCTGAGTAGCTGCTCAATCCTACCTAATGAAATTGGCTGCCCTGTGGCATACTTAACATTATTCTGCTTTATTTCACAGTTACTTCATGTTTGCCTTGAAAGGTTGTGTGCTTTGGAGCTACAATTGGCATCTTTGTAAAACAGTTTAGGATTTGTTTCTTTGTAGTTTGTCCAAAGTAATTACTTTGATGTAAGTTGTTCAAATAGCATTCAAAAAGAAATACGCATTTAGTGAGAGTGGGCAGGCACTTGTTTACACAGTTTAAAAAACAATTTTATTTGGCACGTGTATGTAATTTCTTTAGAAAATGAATCTCCTTGTGATACTGCTGGAAGCTTGTACTCGTGTTTCACTGATTCTGAGATACAATCAAGACCATTGTTTGCCTTAAATTGGTTGTTGTTGCCATTCACTGCTGATTTGCATTGCTATCCTTTTAGGAACTGGAGTGTCTCCAGGACCATCTTGATGACTTGGCAGTGGAATGCAGGGAAATAGTGGGTAACTTGACAGAGCTGGAATCAGAGGTAAGCCCTGTAGCAAATAACAATTTTGAGTGAGCCAGCACATTTTTTAATGACTGACATCCTCTGAGACTGTTCCACAGTTGCCAGACTTGCTGTCAGATCAGCAAATCAAAGGGATATGTTTGTAACTTTCATAATTATTCATCCGAGCTGAGTTTCTGTAATCTCCTTCCCTAACTGCTGTCTTCCCCAATTCATGTTCATTCGGGGATGCATGGTTTGGAATTGTATAGACTCTGTCTCCTGTGATCGTTACATAATCCTGGAGTCAAGGGGCTCTCGAAATTTAAGAGACTTGGTGCTGTGTTCCTTTGCTACTCATTCAACAATGCTACCCATTTTGTTGCTCCTGGCCTGGCTGTTTGCCTAATTCAAGAAGCTAGCATTTAATGTATATCACATATCTACCTGTTCAAGAAGGAACTGCAGATGCTGGAAATCTAACTTGTAGTTAAGGTGTCATCTTCATACGAGTTGGTGATTTAAATTTTTTTTCTTCTAAATATCTTAATGACTATTTTATCCGACTTTGTCCCCTCTATCGGGATCAAATACGCAAGAAGAAAAGGAAATTCTAAAGGAAGCAAGCACTTGTTCAAAGTTCATGATTTATTAAAGGAAATGTAGAAACTGCAATGTATGGTTGACTCTGCCAAGTTATTCTATTATTATTACTCCATTTTAGTCCTGTGGTAAACTACGGGACTGAATTTGGGGAAGTTGGAGTGTTGTACATACCATATGTTGAAAATACATACTGCTGCCATGGGATTTTGAGGATGTGTAAAGATTGCCTGAATTGTATCCTATGAAAAAAGAAAGCACTTTAAATTAAAAATGAGCCTACCTGCCATCCACACAGTATTTATGATCGTCGCACATCAGTTTTGATATGCAGTTCTTCAATGTAATTCCAAAGTTTATCAAAGATGAAGTGAATTAACTGCTTTTCATTGTATTTCTTTAACAAAGTCAATGTATGCTTGAATTACCTATTGAATGATGGGGAGGATCAGTAGGCCTTGATTTTAAACTAATTGCCCTCTTAAACATATGAGAGCAAAACAATGTACTGTGGCGTATTTTATTTGCTAATGTTGTGAATGTTGCCAGATAGAAGTAACTGAGAGAGGTCTGCCTTGATGATGCAAAAATCCAGTTCCAGAAAAATATCCTTGGCAATAAAGTTCTGTAATTAAGAGCATATGAGAGGCAATTGAACAAAAATCCCAAGATGTTGCTATCATATTGAATTGCATAACATTACTTGACATTTCCAATAATGTTTCCATGGCCTTCATTCTATGTAAACTTCGACTGTATTATTGCTTCATGCTTAATTCTTGATCCACTTCAGCAGAGTGTTTAAAGGAGGTATTGCATCAACAAGTCTGTTAAATATAATGCGACAGTTCTCTTAAATTTGCTTGACCCATGCCTTTGGTATTTATCATTTGGAAATTATAAACTGCCTTTAAGGTGTTTCAAAATATGAATTACATCTACTCTGTAGTTTAGTGAAAAGAAAACTATAGTGTCTGATTTCTGTTACATTGTTTTTGATCAGGATATTCAGATTGAAGCGCTGTTGATGAGAGCCTGTGATCCTGTCGTTCAGATGTATTGTCACGTGAGTAACTGAGAAGTATTTCCTTTTTGTTGTCATAAGCAAAAATAATAAAAAATTGTTGGAGGCTTTTAAAGAGTTTATCGATGTTATAATAATCTAATTTCTCTTGCATAGTGGTAATCCCTTTGCTCATTTTAAGCAATGATTTCATTGTATTTCTCCTCCTGCAGGAGTTAGCAGACAACCAGATTGATAGTGGGGATCTGATGGAGTGTCTGGTTCAAAATAAACACCAGAAAGAGATGAATGAGAAGTGTGCTGTTGGAGTTACACATTTCCAATTGGTAAGAGAAACCATTCCAATCAAGTTGATGGGCACAAGAATCGGTTGCAGTCTCTTAACATCTTCCCAGATTTGTTGCTTGGCAAACTACTGGTTTCCCTGCAGATAAGACGAGTTTCATAAACTCAACCTCTTGCCTGGATCATAAAAAATAAAGGCTGGCATACATTTTTGACTCCTTTTGTCAAAGGTTATGAAACTTCATGACTGTTTTGAACTGATTCATATACTATTGTCAATTGGTCAATATGAACTTGTCAGTTAACAAAGTTAAATGTGAACACAACTCCAAGAAGCCATCAGTCCCTGAAAAAGTTGCTGTTGTGTGAAGATTTTTAGTTCATGGTGTTAATCTAATTAGATGTATATTTGTAATATACCAGTGTTAAAAATATCTACAGATTTTACCAGACAATTCTCTTTTGCTCCCTTCTCCCATGTTCACTGTGGCTGCCCATTTTCCTAGATAAAAGTGATGGGTCAGCATGAAGATTAATATAGAAGAATCACATTTAAATGGCACACAACTTCATGAGTAGAAAACAACTAATGTAATCAAACAGAGCCGGTGTTTGAAGGTGCAGGGGTTATGCTTATGGGGTAGACTTTTATCTGTGCTTATGGGGTAGACTTTCCAGCAAAATAAAGATCTCCCTAGAAGGAGTTTCATTCAGAAATGAACTGGCTAGGTAGCAATGAAGTAGATTCTTAATTTCAAAAGGTTTCATTTGTTCTATGGTGTCCTGAGATCAATGGCCTTAGGATCGGTGGTTGAACAAACATGTAAAGGTTTCACTTATTGGTCATTATCATGTGAGCAAACCTTTTATTAATGTTTATTATTAATTCAGATGGTCATGGTTTAACCAGAAATATCAGTCCTTTCCCTTCTATTTGTGAACAGATTCAAATGAAAGATTTCCGTTTCTCATACAAGTTTAAGATGGCGTGTAAAGAAGATGTGTTGAAACTGTGCCCAAACATCAAGAAGAAGTAAGTTTATACACCTTGAATATATTCTGTGCTCTTTTCTACATCTGCAAAGCTTTGCTTTTAGATTTGAAGGAATAGCTAATTCTCTTTCTCACCAAGTAAGAGAAAATGTAAAAAATAAAACTGCAGATGCTAAAATAGAAACCAAAGATGGTTGAAATGCTCAGTAAGCCAAGCACCATCTGTGGGAAGAGAAACAGTTATGTTTCAGGTCAAAGACTCTTCACATAAACTAAAAGTGAGGTAAAAGAAGCTGATAAAACTGCAGGGTGGATTTGGCAAAGGGGTCGAAACATAGATAATAGGTGCAGGAGTAGGCCATTTGGCTCTTCAGCCAGCACCGCCATTCAATATGATCATGGCTGATCATCCAAAATCAGTACCCCATTCCTGCTTTTACCCGTATCCCTTGATTCCTTTTGCCCTAAGAGCTAAATCTAACTCTCTTTGAAAACATCCAGTGAATTGGCATCCACTGCTTTCTGTGGCAGAGAAATCCACAGATTCACAACTCTGGGTGAATTTTTCCACCCTCATTTCAGTCCTATATGGCCTGTCCCTTATTCTTAAACTGTGACCCCTGGTTCTGGACTCTCCGAACATCAGGAAAAAAATTCCTGCATCTAGCCTGTCCAATCCTTTAAGAATTTTATATGTTTCTATAAGATCCCTTCTCATCCTTCTAAATTCCATTGAATACAAGCCCAGTCGACCCATTCTTTCATCATATGTCGGTCCCGCCATCCCCGGAATTAACCTGGTGAACCGATGCTGCACAACTTCAATAGCAATTATGTCCTTCCTCAAATTAGGAGATCAAAACTGCACACAATACTCCAGGCACAGTCTCACCAGGGCCCTGTACAACTGTAGTAGGACCACTTGTGCCTAAACTCAAATCCTTGCAATGAAGGCCAACATGCCATTAGCTTTCTTCACTTCCTGCAGTACCTGCTTGTTTATTTTCAGTGACTGATGTAGAAGCACACCTAGGTCTCGTTGCACTGCCCATTTTCCTAATCTGACACCATTCGGATGATCTACCTTCCTGTTTTTGCCACCAATGTGGATAACCTCACATTTATCCACATTATACTGCAACTGCCATGCACCTACTCACCCGACCTATCCAGGACACCGTGCGGCCTCATAGCATCCTCTTCACAGCTCACACTGCCACCCAGCTACGTGTCATCTGCAAACGTGATGCCTCTCACAGGATTAAACAAGGATGTCCAAAGGAATAAACTGTAAGCAGCTTATCTGGGTTATTAATGGCGCCCATGCCCATAAGAGATTTCAGAGTAAGAACATAAACAAAATAATGTGTGAGATATGAAATTCAGAACAGGAGGAGCTAATTCCCGTGCTTGCTCTTGCGTCATCCTATCACAGGCATTCCCTCTCCAACCCTGTCTTTTGTCTCTTTCAGTCCTATTAACATTATTTCTGTTTCTCCAACTTGATACTCGATCTCCATATTTACAGGTATCGGCAGATATGGCAACAGGGACAATGTTGTCCTTGGTAGTTTTAAATATGGTGCACAAGCAACTTGACATTACCATTCAAGGTTGCCTCTGGAAGATCCAAAAGAACTTGAGTCTGCATAGTGAAAGTGCACCCAAAATATGGTTAGAGTCAGTGTTGTAGTTTACAGGAGCTTCTCAGAATTTTAGAGCAGGCTGGAACAGTGTGGGTTGTTACTGGTTCTTGTATGGGATTTCAGAGAATGTCTATGGACATGTGCAATGGCAACAGTCAGGCAGAGGAAATAAACTAAAAGAAAGGGTGAGAGAAACTTGCCATAAAAATAACTCTGGCACTTTATCGTTGCATTTCTGTGCAGGGTGGACGTTGTGTTCTGTCTGAGCACCACAGTACGAAATGACACACTTCAGGACAACAAGGAACAGCGTGTCTCCATTAAATGTCGGAAACAGTTGCGTGTGGAAGAATTAGAAATGGTAAGTGTCCCTGAATATGTGGCAGTGACAGTGTCAGTTGGTTTTGTTCAGCGTTCATTACAAATAGTCTGCAACCAGGTAAATGAATCCCTTGCTATGTTAGACATGTCCTCAAATTGCCGTTGGGGTCTTTGAGAGGTGATAACACGGGGCCAAGTTGATGTGTTGAGGAACTTGCCTTTCTTAGCAGGTTCGAGTGTGGAAAAGCATGCCAAGTTTGCGGTCTAGGTTAATTTTGTCTTGTTCTGTATACTATACTGATAGCTGGGGAAACCTGGCGCATCAAAGTATGGGAGGCAATCCAAAATGTTCTCTCCAATTATAAGCTTGAAGTGTATCAAACTGAAACGGGGAACCATGGTAAGACTGTCCCTAAATCCAAGACTTTTATTCCTATATTAGCAATTAATTGTCCGCCTGCTTCTGCTTGGTAACTTTGAACCACATGATCGGCTATTGGCAGGCTGTTGTAAAAGATTGAGGTTATATTTGCAGGTGATCCCTGACTAGTTACACATCCCTTTGTATCCTCTTTGTATTCTTTTCGGAACTTATTTCCCTACCTTCCTACTGGGCAGGTTGTCCTTTGAGGAAAGGTGGATCCATCTGGGCTTGTAGCTGTTGGGAGCTTAGGCATGCTGATTTTAAATATAGAAAATCCTGAAGGGGTCGATATGGAGAGGATGTTTTTGCTTGTGATATAATCTTGATGGATATAACCTCCCATTTTTAACGATTGAAATAATGTAGTGATAGATTATTAAATAATCACTGATTAAAACTGGGGGGGGGGGGGGGGGGGGTAGATACATATTTAACAGAGATGTGCTTTTTATCTCTCAGGATATTTGAAACTCCTTTTCCCCCCCCCATTGAGGAATAGTCTTGAAACATTTTAATGCAAAGTTGGACAGATTCTTGACAGGCAAGTGGAAAGATTACTGTGGGTACATGGAGCCCAGCTTTGCGGTTAGTCAGATCAACTATGCCTTTATTTTATGGAATGGCAGATTGATGGGCTGATTAGGTTCTCCCTGTATCTAATTCATACTGGGGTATGAATATGTTCTGAAATGTGAACAGTCAGCAAGTTCCTGACTCTAAAAATTGGATGTTTAAGTGGCTGTGATATTATGTGCAATTGCTATCATTCAAGTAACTCAAAATAATTGTTTCCTTTGGGAAAGAACTCTGGTTCCTAACAGATAGTTCTTGTTAAGTTTACAAAGAGGTTATATAAAACAAAATTATGTTTTTTCTTTCTCGACAGACTGAGGACATTCGTTTGGAGCCTGAGCTTTATGTGTCCTGCAAAACAGACATTGACAAATACTGTCAGAATATTCCATTTGGGAATGCACAGGTGAGCAACTAAGACCTCAATTTACAAAAGTATTTTGTGTTTTGCAGCAATAAAGTGAGAAATGTGGGCTATTTTTAGATGTCAGGAGTGTAATAATCCTGATTAACCTTGGCAAATGGCTGTGTAGAGTTGCACAGTAGAATTGATTCCTTCTAAAAGTAGCACCGTCAACTAAAGCTGGCTATATCAGTGCGGGATGGATAGATGGGGGGGTGGTATTGAGAAGGCAAGATGCAGAATGGATGGATTAAGGGAGAGGAATTACTGCGTATTGGTTGGAATAGGTAAAATTGTGAGGGGAGAGCGCAGGGGATGTCAGTGTGGTTGAATGGGGTGGATCAGTACGGGATTGCCGGGGGGGCATCAGTACAGGATGAATGGTGGGATCAGTACAGGATGAATGGTGGGATCAGTACAGGATGAATGGTGGGTTCACTACAGGATGAATGGGGGATCAGTACAGGATGAATGGTGGGGTCAGTACAGTGTGGATCAGAGGGTCTGTGGAGGATGAATGGGCGGATCATTACAGGATGGATGGGGTATCGTTACAGGATGGATGGGGGATCAGTACAGGGTGAATGGAGGTGGGGGGGGGGCGGGGGTCAGTGCAGTGTGGATCGGAGGGTCTGTGCAGGATGAATTGGGGGATCACCAGAGGATGAATGGGGCGTCCAGTAAAAGAAGAATGGGGGGGGGGGGGGGGGGGGGGGGGGGGGTACAGGATCAGTACAGGATGAATGAGGGGATAATGGATAACGGGAGATGGATAATTTCCCAAATACTTTACAAGTAATAAAATAAAGATTAGATGCATCCGCGCAAGCTAAAGAATTTGGGGAAGAAAAAGAATGGAGTTTATTGAGGCCTGGGGCAATGAATGTATAATGAATATGGTAAAGAGCACGTCTCTGGACTGTAGGGTTTTTTGGTGTGCGAGTTGCTGAAACCAATTCAGGCATCAATAAAGCAACGATATCCTAAAGAAAGCTAATGACTAAGGAGCCTGTGTACTCTGGTTTGAGCTATAAATCCACTGGCTTAGGCACAAATCTTGTGTTCAGTTGGTGATTTTATAATAGCTTTCCTCCATCACAGAAGTTGGTCTAAAACCCAAGCAGATCAAGGTGAATTTTTACTAGCTATTCAAGTTTCCTGTTTGAGGACAGGAATAATTATTAATAATTATTAACTAAATGTAATTATACTAAGTATTAATTTGACCTACATCGTACAATAAATACATTGAAGTCCCTCACTTTGATGTACAATAAATACATTGAAGTCCCTCACCCTGAGCACAGGATCCCCCCCAGGGTTGCGTCCTCAGCCCCCTACTGTACCCCCTATACACACATGTCTGTGTGGCCTTTAGGAGGTTCAGCTCCAACTCGATAATCAAGTTTGCTGATGACACTGTGGTGGTGGGCCTGATCTCAGATAACGATGAGAAGGCCTACCGGGAGGAGATGGCTGATCTGGCACTCTGGTGTCAGGACAACAGCCTCCTCTTGAATATCAAAAAAACGAAGGAGCTGATCGTGGACTTTAGGAGGGCACATCATCCGAGGACGTACACACCATTGAAGATAAATGGGGATACTGTGGATAGGGTGAGCTGTTTTAAATACCTGTGAGTCCACATCTCTGAGGATATGACATGGACATCACACGCTGCAGCACTCGTGAGTAAGGCAAGGCAGTGCCTTTACCACCTCAGGCAATTGAGGAAATTCAGACTGTCTCTGAGGGTCCTCCAGTGCTTCTACTCAGCGGCTGTGGAAAGCATCTCGTCCGGAAATATCACGATTTGGTTAGGGAACTGCTCTGCCCAGGACAAGAAGGATCTGCAGAGAGTAATGCGTTTGGCCGAACGCACTATGGAAACTACACTTGCTCTCCTGCAGGAACTGTACATCAGAAGGTGCAACTCCAGAGCCAACAAAATCATGGGAGACCCCTTCCAACCCTGCAACGGACTGTTCCAGCTGCTACGGTCAGGCAAACGCCTCCGTTGCCATGCTGTGAGAACGGAGAGGATGAGAAGGAGTTTCTTACCAGAGGCCATTAGGACTGTAAACTCCTATCTCTCCAGGGACTAACTTTACTGTACCATTTTACTGTTGTGTGGTGTCTTTTTAAAATTGCAATTTTTTCCTTTTTCTTCGCTACCACAAATATGTAATATGTGAATATGTGATTCTGTTTGTCGTTTGTTTGTTTTTTTGCACAATTCGCGAGCATTGTCACTTTCCATTTCATTGCACATCTCGTGTGTGTATGTGATGAATAAACTTGACTTGACCCCTATTTCCATTGCCATTACTACCCTGCCCAGCTGCATATTATGTCTTGGACCCTAATATTTTTGTTTTGTGCAATATTAAGGCACTCGGCAAAAACAATTTTTTTAAATTGCATTTGATTAGTGCAAATCCTTGGATCTCATGGATTATGAGGCCCCATGTGTTCTTTCTTAACAGGTAGTCGAGTGTCTAAAAGATGCCAAGAAGTTTCTCTCCAGCCATTGTCATGACAAAATCTTCAAACTACAGGAGACAGAAATGAGTGACCCCGAGCTAGATTACACCCTCATGAGAGTCTGCAAGCAAATGATTAAGGTAGGAGGGAAGAGACACATTTTCATTGTGGAGACTTAAAGCTAGAAGTTTGTTTTTTATTGTAACTGATGTTCCTGTCACCATGAACTATGGCTGGGAAGATTGGGACTGTCCTTGAAGGCAGTTCTTTCTTCAGCTGAAAATATTTCACAATTGCCAATTTTCTTGATTTAAAGCCACTTTCCCAAATTCCCAAATACTTTACAAGTAATAAAATAAAGATTAGATGCATCCTTGCAAGCTAAAGGGCCTGCCCCACCAGCATGCGATTGCATGCGTCTAGCGTGAAAAAACGTGGTCGCTTGAGGCGTACGGCCGCGCGGGGCCGGTCCCACTTCGAACCACGGAGGCGTATGGGGTTGTGCGGGGCTGGTCCCCACATCGCGCGGGGCTCTGAAAATCCTGCACTGTCCGAAAATTCCGCGCACCAACGGCCTGTCGGCCCGCAGGCGCATTGAGGTCGTACGCAGCGTCTCGACGGCGTACGCCTAGCGCATGGTGTTGCGCGATGGCGTCACCGCCCGGCGTGCCATTGCGTTATAACGTCACTGCCCGACGCCGTGCGACATCCAAATTCAGTCGGCCCTCCTCCTGCCCAGCAGATTGGTGAGCATGATGTAAATTACGTCACGCGCGAACTTTGCACGTACTTACAGCGTACTTAGCGCATACTTAGCGCAAACTCCGATTCCGTTTGGTCGCGCTAGACGTATGCAATCGCATGCTGGTGGGACAGGCCCTTAATGAATTTGGGGAAGAAAGAGAATGCAGTTTATTGTGGCCAATCTACTTGTATTCAGAAAGATTGGTTTCCAGGCTGGACACTTAACTGTTGCATTCTTCTCTTTAACTGCTGTATTTATAATTGCAGTGTTGAACCTTTCTTACCACTTTGGAAAATGTTTCCTCCTGGGAGAGTGAATTGTGTCTGCTCAGCACTCAGTGACACATTGCAATGTCAGCTTTTCTTAATGGTTACCTTTCCTAATCTTTAGCCTGAGGCTATGTTCTTATACTGGGACAGGGAGGAGACTGAGGTGAATGTGCAGCTTTTGTAGCTGAACATTGCGGAATCATAGACAGTGTGCCTGTAACGTTTACAATTCAACACCTTTTATTGTGTTGTAATTCTAGCCTATTAAAGGGTTCTTGCTGGAACACTACAGCTGATCCTGCATTTCCCATCTTTTTCTGAGCTTTTTGCCATCATTGTCACACCAAATGCTTTAGATTCCAAATTAATCAACAGGGATTTGAGTTAAGTAACAAGCCTGTGTGGTATTTGCTCTTCAACAGACATACCTAGGAAAAATGTTTGCCTGTTTCTGATGTTCTGATAGTACCGTGCCCTCCATAATGTTTGGGACAAAGATCCACCATTTGCCTCTGTACTCCACAACTTGAGATTTGTAATAGAAAAAATCACATGTGGTTAAAGTGCACATTGTCACATTTTAATAAAGGCCATTTTTATACATTTTGGTTTCACCATGTAGAAATTACAGCAGTGTTTATACATGGTCCTCCCATTTCAGGGAACCATAGTGTTTGGAACACAGCTAAGTCATGTAAATGAAAGTAGTCATGTTTAGTATTTTGTTGCATATCCTGCATGCAATGACTGCTTGAAGGCTGCGATTCATGGACATCACCAGCTGCTGGGTGTCTTCTCTGGTGATGCTCTGCCAGGCCTGTATTGCAGCCATCTTTAGCTTATGCTTGTTTTGGGGGCTAGTCCCATTCAGTTTTCTCTGCAGCGTATAAAAGGCATGCTCAATTGGGTTCAGATTGGGTGATTGACTTGGCCACTCAAGAATTTACCGTTTTTTACCTTTGGAAAAACTCCTTTGTTGCTTTGGCAGTATGTTTGGGATCATTGTTTTGCTGTAGAATGAACCGCCGGCCAATGGGTTTTGAGGCATTTGTTTGAACTTGAGCAGACAGGATGTGTCTATACTCTTCAGAATTCATTATGCTACTACCATCAGCAGTTGTATCATTGAAAATAAGTGAGCCAGTACCTTCAGCAGCCACACATGCCCAGGCCATAACTCTCCAGCCACAGTGTTTCACAGATGAAGTGGTATGCCTTGGATCTTGCGCATTTCCTCCATACTTTGCTCTTGCCATCACTCTGATATAAGTTAATCTTTGTCTCATCTGTCCACGACCTTTTTCCAGAACTGTGGTTGCTCTTTTAAGTACTTCTTGGCAAACTGTAACCGGCCATCCTATTTATACACTTCCTTGGCCTGCCTGTCCCTTAGCGATTAGTAAGCTCACCAGTGCTCTCTTTGTTCTTAATGATATTCCAAACAGTTGATTTTGGTAAGCTTAAGGTTTAGCTGATGTTTCTAACAGTTTTATTCTTGTTTCTCAGTCTCATAATGGCTTATTTGACTTTAATTGGCACCACTTTCATCCTCATGTTGATTACTAGCAATAAAAGTTTCCAAAGGTGATAGAAAGATTGGAGGAAGGACTAGGTGCTGAGCGCTCTCTTATACCTGCATTAAGGAGGCAATTAAACACATCTTATCATTTACAAACGCCTGTGAAGCCATGTGTCCCTGAAATGGGGGGGGACTATGTATAGACATAGCTGTAATTTCTACATGGTGAAACCTAAATTTATAAAAATGGCCTTTAATAAAATCTGACAATGTGCACTTTAACCACATGTGATTTTTTTTTTTCAATTACAAATCTCAAATTGTGGAGTACACAGGCAACTAAATTAATGGTGGGTCTTTGTCCCAAACATTATGAGGGGCACTGTATGCTGTAGTTTGGATCCTCCTGCTGAAACCATCCTGCCTTTCCAAATGCCTTAATGGTATTTGAAAGACAAAAGACAATTTTAGGAGTAAGACATGTTGAGCAAGCTGCTTCCTCTATTTTGTGTTGATATTTATATCGAGAACAACGTACTGCTTTTTATTTATTGTCAAGACCAGTCTTGTCTGCCCCTTTACCTTCAGCCGATGTCCAGTGATGTTGTTGAAAAATGTGCTCCATTCAAAGTCTAACTGATTGTTTACAGTTGTGGTTTGAGATGGAGGGAAAGGTTGCACTGTAAAATATGGGATCTGATGATGCATTTGGACCAAAAACAAGAACTGAGTTAATGTTAAGAGACTAATTACGTTACTATTGAGTGCAGATTGTAGATTCAAACAATTAGGCCATTTTCTGTTAATTGCAGGCGTTCCATATATGCACTACTTTATCTTTAAATATAATTGGCCGGTTTGATGGCTAAGCTTTGCTCAGCTGTGATGTTGAATGAGTGTAGATTTTGATGATTAAGTATTGAAGGGCATCTAAATGGTAGGAAACTGCAGGATAACTAGCGGGTCATAATGCCATGTGAAATATGTGAACATTGTTAGGTGAGCAATTGATTTAATTGACCTACACTAATTCACACCAAAGAAAGAATATTATGATGCCAAGGATACGGAAATCTCAAAGCCATTTTTTATAAACTGGTGATTTAGAAAAGGGTGAGGTAAGGCTAAATTTTCAGACTCTCTAAACTGCTATTTGAGTGGCTACTAATTTGCATTTTGGTAGTAATTAATGTGGGCCACGCCAATGTAACATTGGTTATTTGAGGGGTGTTTACTTGGGCTGCATCCTGTCAATCTTCTGACTCATGAATCACTTTATGAAGATGGACACAAAAAGCTGGAGCAACTCAGCGGGACAGGCAGCATCTCTGAAGAGAAGGAATGGATGACGTTTTGGGTCGAGACTCTTCTTCAATCACTTCATGTTTGGCTACTAGAAGCTTACATGAATATTAACTGGTTGTATGCTTTATGTTTACAGCGTTACTGTGCTGATTCTGACTCCAAGAATGTGCTGCAGTGCCTGAAACAAAATAAGAATGCTGAACTCATGGATCCCAAATGCAAGCAGATGATCACCAAACGACAAATCACACAGAACACTGGTATGTACAATTAACTCCAGAACATCCAACAAAATTAGGAAAATTGAAAATTGCTTACCATCGCTTGGAAGAAAAGATGTTGGCTGTAAAGTTGGCATTTATTTGGAACTATGCATAGCTCTGTGCTGTGAGTTGCACTGTTTGGAAACGGGAATTAACGTAATTTCTAGGAAAGAAAAAAAACACTAAGTTGTGATTGAGCAAAGTCTGTGGATTGCTCCTTCCATGTACACATGGGCTGTCATCTCTTCCGAGTCCACCATCTGGTGCAAGAAACTTTGTGCAAGTATATTTTTAAAAGCTATCAATAATATTGCAGTGTGTATTGGTGCAAAATGCTTAAATTGCACCAGAAGTGATTTCTTTCTGGATTATAACTCTTACAGTTGTGAATAGTGTAGTTTTATAAAAGTGGGCCTCTCATAATGTTCTTAACAGAATGAACTGAGTTAATGAAGCCATTTAAAATTACATGGAAATGACGAGACTTAGCCACAATATGCAGTACAGTCTCAACTATTATGTATAAATATAAAGGTGTTTCACACTTACTTAGCAGAATATTAAACTAAAATGTACTGGATGGATTTATTTTTAATTACTCGATGTTCCAATTCCAGTAATTGAGAGTTTACTGCAGTTTCAAACGTTTGTTACATTTGCACTTGAGTTAAAACAGGAGTCACAGGACTTTAGCTGCTTAAGCCCATTGTCTCATTTATATGGATCAGTAATTACCATGAACTCTACAAAGGAAAATGATTGTGGTTGTTAGAAGTAAATTTTCCCAGAGCCAGGACATCACGAGAGAAGTATTTCAGGGCAATGAACAAAGCCTAACCACCTTAACTACTTTATCAAGCACTGTCCTTTCACTGAACCAATAACCCCCATTTGTCCAATCACCCATTCTTGACATCCAATGTCATTCTGATTGCTGATATTCCAATCTTGCCCAGTAATTCAGTTGGGTCAGCCACATAAATACATGGGCTTCAAGAACGGGTCAGAAGCTGGTGAATGATTTGTCTTGTGACATACAAGGTACTGGTCAAGTTAAGTGCAACTCGAACAGCACTTGAAGCTCAACCATAACCATGGTAATGCAACCCTCTGGAATGGCACCTCACCTCGCCTAAAACTCTGAGCATTCATTGAGTTCACTGCCAATGCTGCAGCTGTAGTGTCAATTATACATCCACCGCATTTACACTCTGGGCTACTCTTGAGTTTTCCAAACCTACAAATTCTACCATCAAGAAGAACAAGGGTTTTTTGGGTCTTGAAGTCACCTCTCGGTTCCCCTCCATGTGATGCAGTCCATTGGCCTGGAAATATATCGCTGTTCCTCTATCAATGTTGGGTCTAATTCCTTTGTCCTGGTGACCTTTACCCAATGGCATAAGACTGCAATGGTAAAATAAAGTGGTCCACCACCACCTCCTCAAGAAGAATTGAGGGGTTGGGCATTAAATGCTGGCCTTGCTAGTGATGCACAGACCCCATAAATAAATAGAACTAGGGATTATTGCATTATGTTAATTTTGAAAATTAACCCCACTTCTGAACAACGAAATGAAAGGACGGTGCTTGATAAAGTAGTTAAGGTGGTTAGGCTTTGTTCATTGCCCTCAAATACTTCTCTCGTGAGGGTCCCAACCCGAAACATCACCTATCCATATTCTCCAGAGATGCTGTCTAACCTGCTGAGTTACTCCAGCACTTTGTCTTTTTATATAAACCAACTATTTGCATTTCCTTGTTTCTGCTATGAGATATTTGCTACTGTTTGATTTAAAAGAAATCTTATAAATACTTTGAATTACAGGTTTAAAAAGAAAACATAATAAACAGTTAATCAAATCTTTATGCTAAATTTCTGAAAACAGAGTGGATGTTGTTTTAATAAATTCAAGCTGTGATGGCTGTTCTGTGAAGTTCATTCTTTGCTTCAAGATTCAAGATTTAAGATTCAAGAGAGTTTATTGTCATGTGTCCCAGTTAGGACAATGACATTCTTGCTTTGCTTTCAGCGCAACAGTAAAGTTCAGATTTTGTTTGATTTGAGTTTAATAGTCTGATGGCTGTGGGGAAGTAGCTATTCCTGAACCTGGTTGTTGCAGATTTCAGGCTCCTGTACCTTGTACCTGAAGGCAGCGGAGAGATGAGTGTGTGGCCAGGATGGTGTGGGTCCTTGATGATGCTGCCAACCTTTTTGAGGCAGCGACTGCGGTAGATCCCCTCAATGATAGGGAGGTCAGAGCGGATGATGGACTGGGCAGTGTTTACAACTTTTTACAATCTTTTCCGCTCCTGGGCGCACAAGTTATTGAAGCAAGCCACGATGCAACCGGTAGGCATGCTCTCTACTGTGCACCTGTAGACGTTCGAGAGAGTCCTCCTCTACATTCTGACTGTGTAATCTTCTCAGGAAGTAGAGGCGATTATGTGCTTTCTTTATAATTGCATCAGGGACCAGGAGAGATCTGGGACCAGGAGAGATCTTCGGAAATATGCACGCCCAGGAATTTGAAGCTCTTGACCCTTTCCACCATCGACCCGTTGATATAAACGGGACTGTGGGTCCCCATTCTTAGTTCCTTAGTTTTGCTGGTGTTGAGAGCCAGGTTATTGTGCTGGATCAATAGCCTCTAAAGATCAGTCGGTCGATCACACTTCTATACCCAGACTCCATCAGTGATACGTCCCACAACAGTGGTGTCGTCGGCGAACTTGATGATGGAGTTTGCCCTATGACCGGCTACGCAGCCATGACTATAGAGAGTACAGCAGGGGGCTGAGCCATGCAGCCTTGAGGTGCTCCCGTGCTAATTGTTCTCGAGGCTGACACATTTCTACTAATGCAAACGGACTGTGGTCTGTGAATGAGGAAGTAGAAGATCCAATTACAGAGGGATGCGCAGAGACCCAGTTCTGAGAGATTGGTAACCAGCTTGGAGGGGATGATTGTATTAAATGCCGAACTGTAGTCAATGACTAACAGCCTGACATATGAGTTTTTGTTGTCCAAGTGGACCAGAGCGGAGTGCAGAGCCAGCGATATCGTATCCACCGTTGATCTGTTGTGGCGGTAGTCGAACTGCAGTGGGTCCAGGTTTTTGTCGAGGTATGAGTTAATTTGCGCCATGATCAGCCTCTCAAAACACTTCATCACCACAGACGTTAGTGCCACTGGTCGATAGTCATTGAGGCATGTCACTGTGCTTTTCTTGAGCACCGGTATTATTGATGATCTTTTAAAGCAGGTGGGAACCTCAAACCTCAGAAGTGAGAGCTTGAAAATGTCCGTAAAAACTCCAGCCAGTTGGTCCGCACAGGTTTTCAGAACACGAGCGGGTATACCATCGGGTCCAGGCGCTTTCTGAGGGTTCACCCTTCTGAAGGATTTTCTGACGTCGACCTCTGTGACTGACTGAAATACCATCATGTCAAATGGGGGCTCGGGAAGGCACATCAGTATTTTCCCTATCAAAGCGTGTGTAAAACGCATTGAGCTCGTCAGGGAGTGATGCTTCGCTGATATTTGAGCTGCCTGATTTTGCCTTGTAGAAAGTGATGGCTTTCAATGCATTTTCTCTAATCATTCTTGGAATTTGAGTACAATATCTCTCGCAAAACAACCACTGAAGCTTGGGTCTGTCATTTCTGTTCTTTAGGGGCTTGTTGAGCAGTTGCAAGTAGGATCCCAGGCTAACCACCTTTGTTTTCTTCCTGAGAAATCCTGTAATTTTAGGTAATTTACCATGCTAATTTACCAGATTGCGTTACACATCCCACGTAGTGCTGTCCCACAGCTAGCTTCAAATGTGTTGTGTTTTGCCAAATGATGACAATTATAGATAATTCTACTCCATTTTGCATTTAATTTTTGCATGTCTTTTTCAGATTACCGTTTAAATCCAGTTCTGAGGAAGGCTTGCAAGGCTGATATCCCTAAATTCTGCCAGTCCGTTTTAAACACTGTAAAAGATGGCAAAGAACTGGAGGGACAGGTCGTCTCCTGTCTGAAAATGAAATACGCTGACCAGGTACTGAAAGGACAGGTGGGCCACAGAAAAGACAGTTCAGCTGAATTGCATTTTGCCTATTTCTCATTCTCTTTTCTCCCCCTCTCCCACCCCGACCCCCATTGTTGCATTCCAAGGTAAGGAAATGTACCTATCGTTAGACACCTAATGTTTTGATTATTTTGGCAATGCTTTGAGCCATTTGTTACCAGTTTTTAGAGAACCTGAAGGTTTACAGCACAGGAGTGATTTGAATCATTTATTTTAACTATTCAAGAGGTACAAGCAGAAAACCCCCCAAGATTTTTGCCAATTGGTGATCTTCTGGGAAAAGAAGAAAACGTTAGAACAAAATGAAATTGAGATAATTAAATGGATGTGTTCATGGACATTTTATCCTGATACAACCTATCAGAAATAAAATGAATAATGGTCAGCAGCTGGAGGACATACCTGTATGTCTGGAGTTAAAGTTTCTGCTAAAAGAAATGGACTTGCACTTTCAGGGAACCACTGTGGGTATGATAGGCCAGGTAGCAACCTCCATTGTGAAGTTCTAACCAGTATCTAGACTTATTGCATATTTGCAACTGTGGGCTTGATCAGTGAGTGGAGGGAAGCTGAATACAGAGGTGTAGTCAACGACTTTGTTGAGTGGTATGGGCTAATTTACCTGCAGCTCAACACCGACAAGACTAAGGAGTTAGTGATGGACTTTAGGAGGAGAGGAACGCTCCTGTGCCCTGTCTCCATCAAGGGTGTGAATGTGTAGTTTACCAAGGAGTACATGTACATGTACATCATTGTACATGTATAGAGTCCAGGGAGTCCAGGAACGTGGTGGCACTATATAAGAAGGGACAGAACCGTCTGTACTTTCTGAGGAGGCTTCACTCGTTCAACGTCTGCAGTAAGATGTTGCAGATGTTCTATCCATCGGTGGTGGCCAGTACTATCTTCTTCACTGTTGTGTGCTGGGATAGCAGGGCAAAAGCCATGGATGCCAACAGAATTAACAAGTTCGTCAGGAAGGCTGGCCCCATCCTGGCGGTGGAGTTGGATTTACTGGAGATGGTCTTGGAGTGGAGGAAGCTTCTGAAACTGCAGAGTATCTAGGACAATACAGCTCAACCCCTCCATGACACACTGGTCAACCTGAGGAGCACCTTCAGCAATAGACTGGTTCTACCAAGATGCAGCAGAGAACACCACAGGAGATCCTTTTCCCCTGCGGCTATCAAACTGCACAACCCCTCCCCTTTCTGTCGTGGGGTAGACTGGCTCCAAATAATTTCCATTTAATTTCAATCCTTAATAAAGAGGGAAGTGAAGTTCTTGGAAACCTTTTGTGGTTATTTTCTGAATAACTACAGCATTGCCTGCCTCCTCCTTACTTTGACCCTTTGACTGCAAGTTCTCTTCTCCTCCCTACTTTTCTGACTCTATACTCTATACTTATAAATGCTTGATTATAACAATTAACCTTCTTTCAATCCCACTCCTTGTTATTTTTAATCCTTAATCTAGTATCTTCTCCCACATCCTGAATGTTTTATTTTTCACCTGTTCAGTCTCATCCCGTTACCAATACCTCCGCTACCAATGTTTCTTTATCTAAGTACAGTGTGCTTAACTTTATCTGCAGCAAGTAATAATTTAATTGTTCTGGTGCATATAACCATTAAACACTAGTCTCTTGATGTTCTTCCCCCTACATCTACCTGTTTTTCAACTATCCCTTGTTAGTTTGTTCCTTGTTAATTTAATTAATGTTTTGTCGCTGGTTTTGTACTTGAAGCACTTTCAACTCGTCTACTACTTGGTAACCTGACCTTCAGTTTACACACTCCTTCAGTATAACATTTCCTGCTTCAATATATTCTTTGCAGTTAAAATTGTTTTTGACCTAATTGTCTTATCATGTTTTGTTTTTTGACTTAGTGCCATTTTAGTAAGTCAATATATAATGCAGTTGCTTTAACAGTCTTTGAAATCATTACTATAGTAACGACTAAGACACTAAGATATATTAGAAACATGAGCCTTTTTATTTAAAATATTACATTAGTTGCTTAAACTACAATCTGCTGGATCCATGACCATTCTATTTTTATCTATCTCAGAAATTTAATAATGGTATTAGTTAAGTTTTCATATTTTGCTCTGAGGCTCCCTATTGCAATACTTTATCTGCTCTGGTCTCAGCTGTTGTTCAGCTGTGGATTGCACACATTGATAAAACTGGTGTTTGTTGCCCATCCCTACATGCGATTACAGAGATGATGAGTAGTCAGCTTTGTGTTTATTGAGTATGTACTGGCCACCTTCAGCCTTGAAAAAGAAGAGTTGAAGTTCGGGTTTACATTATATTGATTGAATGCAAGCATTTTCCACATTGTATAAGTTTGTGTAATTTCCAAAATGCATTTTGCGTTCAAACAAAGCAATGCAGCTTATGATCAACATTGAGATTGTTTCAAGATGTTCCGACAAAATAATAGAGTGGCACCTATAATGAGTTTGTCATGAAAGATTATGGAGCTACTACATTGGCTCTTTCCCCACTACACACTGCCTCTCCTCAGCATGCTTCTGCACTTACTGTTCATTTCAGATTTCAACATTCTGTTTCATATTTTCTTAATACCCCATTATTTCATGCAAACAAGGATTTCAGCTCACAAATTCATTTGTCAATTCCAGGCAGATTTTTTTACTGTTTGACATGTTCTTTTGTTTGCAGAGACTACGTTGAGCAAATAACTGCTATTAAGTGAAATACACATGGATCTAATTGTTGTGTATCACAAAGTAGTTAGCAAGTATGTTCAACAAGTAGTTAAGGAGACAAACAGCATTCTTGCCTTCATTGCAAAGGAGTTGGAGTTTAAAGCAGGATGATTTTATTGCAATTGCACAGGATGGCGGTGAGGCTGGAATACAGTTTTGTGTATCAAAATTGTGATATTGGAGGTAGTATAAAGTAGATTTGCCAGGCTAATTCCTGAGATGAGAAAGTTGTCTGACCAAGAGAGATTAGTTTGGGCCTGTATTCCTTGGAGATTAGAGGTGATCTTGTTCAAAGATGCAAGATGCTGAGGGGGTTTGTTGGTCCATCTTTGGGGTGTTTTTTATTGAACAAGTCGACATAACTATAAATTATGGGCCGATCATTTAAAACTGATAGAAACTACTTGGAGATGGTAGTGGATCTCTAGGATTCTGCACCCTGAGGGTAGTGGAAGTTGGATCATTGGAAGTATTTAAAGTGAAAGTCGGTAAATATTTGATAGATCGACCAATTAGTGACATGTAGAGAAATGACAGAGAAGATGGGTTTGAGGCCGGCATAGATCAGCCATGATCACATTAAATGGTTGGGCAGATTTGAAGGGCTTGATGGCCTACTCCTCCTCTGTGTTGTGTTCAAGGAAAGCTGCTTGTTATCTGACATTTTATGAGCAAAATATCTTAATGTCAATTAGACAGAATAGCTGTCTATGTTAATGATAACTTCCCTCCCTGTTAATTTGAAAATGATGAATGCACAGCTAAGTTTAAAACCTGTTTAAAAGTGCTTATTAAGTCAAGGTATAATTACAGAAGGCAGCGAAGCGGGGGGAGGGGGGGGGGGGGTGGGTGGGTAGGTAGGTGGGAGGATGTGGGTGGGGGGTGTGGTGGCTGGGTGGGAGGATGTGGTGGGGGGGGTGGGGGGAGGAGAAAGGAGGGAAAAAAATCAACATTTGCCAAAATTTACTTTGTAAACTTAGGTTTGATTTAAAACTGATTTTTTAGTTAATCTCCCAACAAGAGTGTTTGAATGTTACTGTGTTAAAGTGACTGAGCTCCATTTAATCTTGTTTTTGCCAGCGTTTGTCTTCAGATTGTGAAGATCAGATCCGTGTGATTATCCAAGAGTCTGCTTTGGACTACAGGCTGGATCCTCAGTTGCAGATCCACTGCACTAAAGAGGTAGGTTGAGCTCAGGACAACACAGTGACCCCTGAAAAGGATGTGACGATTAGGGGCAACTAGTGTGGTTGGTGAAAATAGTGACTGGGACAAAGGGGGATTGCATGAGATGAAGGATATAATTATGATGATGCTGTGAATTGCCTTTAATGTTGCAGATTAACACGTTGTGCGGAGAGGAGGCGGCAGCACAAGAGCAGACTGGCCAGGTAGAGGAGTGTCTGAAAATCAACCTGCTGAAGATTGCACGAGAGGCCTGCAAAAGGGTAAGGTTATCTATAATACATTGTTAGGTTTAAAACAATATTATAAAATAATTTCAGAAATAGATGAGCAAAAGGATAAGTACAGTTTCACAGATCATAAAAATTAGTCATAAGTTAAACAATACAAATTTCAAGCATTGCACGGGGGTTCGTGCTTTAAAAAATAGATTTTGAAAGCAGGGAAGTTATAAAAACAGAATGGTCGTTATACCTTGACTGAGGAAGTGCGTTCTGGTACATATTGTAAGAAGCCTAAAGATTCTGATAAATGTACAAAACATATCTGCAAAGATGAAACAAGAACTACAATGTTATAGTTTAAAAAAAAAGAAACCAAATAGACAGCTGGCTATTTTCTGCAGAAATGAAAGCTGAGAGATGAAGTGAGAATTTTTTTTTTTTTTTTCTTACTGGGATTTGATCACGTGTAAGGATAAAGATGTTTCTAAAACCAAAGTTCATTGTGCTTTTTAAAAATAAATCCAGTGTAGATAAATTTATTTTAAAATCTTCAAATTAATGTTATGCATCTATCTAAAGTTACTATCTCAAGCACTATTTTCAATTGTGGAATAGATGCATTTGAGAGCAAGCCAGTTATCTACACAAGGAAGAATAGAATAAAACATTAATAGTTAGCTGAAGAAAGCTTAAAATAGCCCTTTGAGCCAAAACATGCTACGTGAAGTAGTCACTTATTGAGCTATAAATACCATGAATGCATTGTAATGTTTCAAATATCATAAATTGGGTGGATGAACCTGAGGACTGGTTTGTGCTTGTCATATTCATGTGTTATCGTACAATGCAGAAACATAGCTACTGTTTATAATTTTCTCTACAATTAAGGTATCCCTAAAACTCACCATGTGGATTGTACATGTCATGGCCTTCCTTGAAATTGATGGATGGATTGTTTGTTCCTTTCTGGTCTTGACAGTGCATGCAAGATGACAAATGGAATGTAATGTGGAAAAATGTGATCATCCGGCATTTATGCTTTGGTGATTTCTCATGCAATCAGCAAAAAAAACTCTAAAATATTAAACAATTTTAACTCGTGACTTTTATTTCAAGTGTCATACCAAATGGGTATGACACGAAAGTCAGTATTTAAAATTGTTTAATATGCTTTAGAAATTTTTGTTGATTGCCTAAGAATTCCCAAAGCAAAATACCAGAAACTTTGTTTATTTACATTTATACATAAGAGCAGTGCATTTATAGGCTGGTTAGAAGTAACGTCCTTTTTGAAGGTTTGGCATTTCTTGTGATGGGGAATACGGTCATTTGTTTGATGATTTATTATGTTGTATTTTGCACTGTTTAGCTTTAAAATATAGAATTGCATTGTTATTTCAAAAGCGAAGGAGATATAGTTTGACAATGTATTTAAAGATTTATTCAGAGAGTTCATGTGTGAGATGTGCCATAATGTTTGAGATATTCTCATGCAATCAGTACCACCTACTCCTCTTCCCCTTCCCCATAGATGCTCAATGGCTAAGAGCAAACTGTACTTATGGTGAAGGGTGTGCAACAGAGATTCACCAGATGTATTCCTGGGATAGTTCAATGAGGGGCAAACATACATGGCCTATAACTGTCTGGAGTTTAGAATTGAGTAGGTTTCTCTTTGAAGAATTATTATGTGGTTTAACAGGATAGAGACAGAGTTAATGTTTCTCCTAACTGAAACCAGTCGTCACAATCTCAGCATATGAGCTCACTCAAACGCCTTCATTTGGAGTGTAGTATTTCTTTGGATTTCCACCCAATTTTTTTAAATCTGAGGAAATCAAGTGCTAAGGAAAAGGATCGACAGTGGTCTTATTGAATGGCAGAGCAGCTAAGAGGAACTGAATGACCTTTAGGTTAGTAATCAGTAATTCACTTTAGAGGTACGGTGTGAAAATGGGCCCAGCCCACCAAGTCTGTACCGACCAGTGCTCACCCTGTACACTAGCATTATCCTACACACTAGGGACAATTTACAATTAACAGAAGTCAATTCACTTGCAAACCTGTACGTCTTTGGAGAGTGAGAAGATACCAAATGCACACGGTGACAGGGAGAACAAACTGTACAGTTAACACCCGTAGTCAGACCAACTATAGTTCTCGTTTTTCCTATATTGCTGTTTACAATCTCTTGCATGTGACTGGAGAAAATGCTTGCTTTTGTTTTATGTAATGTTATGATGTTTTGTCCTGTAGGAGGTGCTGAACATGTTGCAAGAGAGCAAAGCTGACATCTTCGTGGACCCTGTGCTTCATGCAGCCTGCGGCCTAGATATCAGGCACCATTGTGCTTCAATCCTTCCTGGCAAAGGACGCCGTAAGTGAACAGTGGGAGGAGAACGGGGGTTGAGAGAGTGTGCAATATTGTAACTAGTCAACAGAATTGGTGTTGTGCTATAAGGGTGATGAGGGGTCGGGGGGGAAAGGGATTTGAAGGAACATTTTTAAGCTACCATATTGCTCTCTGCCAAGTGACTCTGCCAGGTGGGTTGAGTGCAGATTATTTCCCACTGGTATGATGAGATTCCCTTTAGATGTGAAGGTGGATTGTTAGAAATGAGTAAGAAGGGCGGCGCAGTTGAGCAGCGGTAGCGTTGCTGCCTTACAGCGCTTACAGCGCCAGAGATCCGGGTTCGATTATGGCTACAGGTGCTTGTCTGTACGGAGTTTGTACGTTCTCTCCATGATCGCGTGAGTTTTCTCTGAGAACTTCCGTTTCCTCCTACACTCCAAAGACATACAGGTTTGCAGGTTAATTGGCTTTGGTATAATTTTTTTTTTTTTGTTAATGTCCTAGTATAGGATAGTGTTAATGTGCGGGGATCGTTGGTCGTTGCGGACTCGGTGGACCGAAGGGCCTGTTTTTGCTCTGCATCTCTAATCTAAAACGCTACCTGGCAGATCCTGATGCTGATACTGGCAGAAATGTGTCCATTTGATTCCATACAGGCATTATAAAAACCCTCCCCTTTATAGCATGCAGCCATTGGACAGTTGGTGGCTCATTTGCCTCTGATTCAGAAGATTCGCAATCTGGAAACTTGAATAGATAAATGTAGGCTAACACTTGGGTGTAGTATTGAGTGTTTGCTGAGGAGCTGCTATCATTTGGGTGAGATGCACGTATTAATGTGTGTTTAAGAATCGTAATCTACTACTACCTAACTGCACCAATACAGAGGGAAAATAATCATTTGGTTATCATTTTACTGTGTGTGTGTGTGTGTGTGTATGCTTTGCTGCTCCTTTCCTTCTTTAAAAAGCTTAATTTTTAAAACGCATGTCATTTGCTATAAAGTCTCTTCTTGGACATTGTAATGAAAATTAATATTTAAATGTGACAATGTAACACTACTGTTGAAAGGTATTGGTAAACATTAAACAATGCAGTCCTTATGGGGTATTGACACATTAAAGATGAAAGAACAATGATTTACGTGTGATGGGGATACGTGTGATTTGGAGGGGATTTTGCAGGTTGAAACATTCCCATGCACCTACTGCCTTGGCAGAGATTGCCTATTAGAACTAGGAGTGGGTAGACGTTAAGATATCTGGCCTGTAGTCACCTCTCTTTTTCAAAAATTGCTTTTCTATTTGTAGTTTTTGCATTCTCTGGGACCCACCCAGAGTCTAGGGAATTTTGTGAGATTACGCCTTTCTCTGCTGCCACATTAACACCCAAAGATGTGGACCATCAGGTCCAGGGAACATATTGAACATTAGCCACCTTGGTTTGCCTAGTACCTTTTCTCTAGTAATAATTTGTTCATGTATCTTCCTCCTTATGGGCAATTAATTATCTATTATTATTGGATATTTGTAGTGTCCTTTATTATATGAAGACTGAATCTAAAGACCATTTTTATTTTAGCTCTTATGTTTGTGTTAAACCGCCGAAGCTCCTATTGTGTGTTTTTATATTATTTGCTAGTTTAACCTCATAATCTGTTATGCCTCTATATAATTTTTTTGTTATTGTTTGTATTTTTCTAAAATATTCCCAATCTTTTGGCCTACCACTAATATTTGCAAAATGATATTCTTTTAATCTTATACAATTCTGGACTATTATCAGACATGTGGCAGTTGGAGCAGCAGCTGTGATGTTACACAGCAGGTAGAATTTTGAGAAAAGAATCTAGAAACAAATCTCGTTCTTTCAACTAACCATTTTCTCCGGGGATGCTGCCTGGCCTGGTGACTTGAGGGCCTGTCCCACTGTACGAGGTAATTCAAGAGTTCTCCCGAGTTTCCCATGATTCGAACTCGGAGAATTACGGTAATAGCCATTCGTAGGTACTCGGGGCTCTCGTGTACATTTTTCACAGTGCTGAAAAAACTTCACGAGTTACCGTGTTTACCGAAGACCTGCCGTTAGCATTACGAGCCGCTACGAGACATCCACGAGCTCCAACGTAGCCGCTACGTACATTCTACGTACTTACCACGAGTTTGATTTTTTTAAAACTCGGGAGAGATCTTGAATTACCTCGTACAGTGGGACAGGCCCTTTACTCCAACATTTTGTGTCTATCTCAGTATTTCTACATTGTCGTGCCTTTCATCTTGAATCTATACTCCATAAGGACTGCAATGTTTAATGTTTACCACTACCTTTCAACAGCAATGTTACATTGTCACATTTAAATGTTAGGAGGAAAGCAGAAGGTTGGACTAGGAAGAATCAAATTCTGATTTGAGAAGACCAGGCTGAAAGGATGGGTCTGTGGAGATACAGTGCAAAGGGTATAACATTCAGTGCAGGATAAAGTGTGATAAAAATAGTTCATGAGTCTCCAATTAGGTAAATGGGAGGTCATGACCTCATTGGCTGGTGGGAGGTCAGTTCAGTTGCTGGATAACAGCTGGGAAAAAACTGTCCCTGAATCTGGAGGTATGCGTTTTCCAATCTCGACCTCTTGCCTAAGAGGGGAGAAGAGGGAGTAATTGGAGGGGGAAAAGCTTGTTTTGTGTGCTATCCAGTCAAATGAATGCTATTCATGAGTGCAATCATACCCGAGTAAGAGTAAAACGATTGTAAGTAGATTCTCTTTTGGAAGTGGCCATGTTGCAATGCAAATTTGCAGAAAAAGTCTGATCTTGGCCTAAATATATGCATTTTCTAGTTTCTCACTTTAAGACTCAGTGTCTTGGTGGTGCTGGGTTGATGTAAGGTTCAGCCTAGCTCCTTTTCACCATTGCTCCATTTAGTTGCCACAGGCTGCACTCAATCTGTTCGCAAACCCAGTTGGGTTTCCAATGGCTATTTACACAAACACCACAACCCAAAGTATTCCAGACATACAAGTTTGTAGGTAAATTGGCTTTGGTAAAATTGTAAATTGTCCCTAGTGTGAGTAGGATAGTGTTAATGTGCGGGGATTGCTGGGCAGCATGGACTTGATGGGCTGAAGGGCCTGTTTCCGCGCGGTATCTCAAAACTAAACTAAACCTGTGCACTCACACCGTCAATCGCTTCCAGCAGCCGCCCTCAACTTTCATGCACCGAGGTCGCCAAATCCCGCTTCCTGAACTGACCATGGAACCCCAGGACGCTTTCCAAGGGTGTGGATGGCGTCTTCATGAAACTTAGCTCCCACACCTTCGTTATATCGCACTGCAATATTATCAGCATCCATAGCTTCCCAGGTTTCTACATGTCTTGATGACAGCTCTACAATCGACAAATATTGTTGCTGACCTTGCTGTAGCTTAAGGCAATATTTTGTCTCAATTATTATAATGCTAAGAGAATTTGTAATTTTTAAGTTTAATTAAGATATCTTTAAATATTTGAAGCTTACATGACACTCCAAGCTTAAGATTAATGCCATTTTGTATTGGTTTCCTGTGGTTGACTCATTGAATGGTTTGATATTTATTGATTTTATTTTTAACTTCCACTAGAAATGTCATGTTTGCTCGAACAACTTGAAGATAAAACAGTGAGATTACAACCAGACTGCAAAAAGAGATTACAAGATCGTCAGGAAATGTGGAGTTATGCAGCAAAGGTAATGTGAATTGGTGCCTAGGTAAGGGGTGAGTAGTGTGCTGCTACACCAATACAGTGCCATCCACAATGTTTGGGACAAAGACCCATCATTTATTTATTTGCCTCTACTCCACAATTTGAGGTTCGTAATGGAAAAAAATCACATGTGGTTAAAGTGCACGTTGTCAGATTTTTAATAAAGGCCATTTTTATACATTTTGGTTTCACCATGCAGAAATTACTGCAGTATTTACATAGTTCCCCCCCCCCCTCCCCCATTTCAGGGCACCATAATGTTTGGGACACAGCAATGTCATATTTTGTATTTTGTTGCATATCCTTTGCATGCAATGACTGTTTGAAGTCTGCGATTCATGGACATCACCAGTTGCTGGGCGTCTTCCTGGGTGATGCTCTGCCAGTACTGTATTGCTGCCATCTTTAGCTTTTGCTCGTTTTGGGGGCTAGTCCCATTCAGTTTTCTCTTCAGCATATAAAAGGCATGCTCAATAGGGTGCAGATCGGGTGATTGACTTGGCCACTCAAGAATTTATCCTTTGTTTTAGCTTTGAAAAACTCCGTTGTTACTTCAGCAGTATGTTTGGGATCATTATCTTGCTGTAGAATGAACCGCCAGTTCTATAGCAATAAAAGTTTCCAAAGATGATGGAAAGACTGGAGGAAAGATTAGATGCTGAGAGCTCTCTCCTACCTGCATTATGGAGGCAATTCAACACACCTAGAGCAATTACAAACGCCTTTGAAGCCATGTGTCCCAAACATTATGGTGCCCTGAAATGGGAGGGGACTATTGTATAAACACTGCTGTAATTTCTACATTGTGAAACCAAAATGTATAAAAATGGCCTTTAATAAAATCTGACAGTGTGCACTTTAACCGCATGTGATCTCTTTCTATTACAAATCTCAAA
Source organism: Leucoraja erinaceus (assembly GCF_028641065.1). NCBI lineage: Eukaryota > Metazoa > Chordata > Chondrichthyes > Rajiformes > Rajidae > Leucoraja > Leucoraja erinaceus. The sequence goes on along the minus strand of NC_073393.1, from coordinate 14,732,785 downwards.
TTCTGGAGTACAGAGGCAACTAAATAAATGTTGGGTCTCTGTCTCAAACCCTATGGACGGCACTGTACATTTCTTGGGGTGTTGGGTGTAAATGCTCAGTGAAACATTCCACAATTAAACATACAAAAGCAACAAAAAATACTGCCAATGTCGGAATCTCATTGTTTGAGTTAAATGACTGAAGATACTCAACAGATTTATGGAGAGAATAAACAGGTTATGATACAGGTTGATGTATTACAATCAGACCTTTAAGTAACAGTGGAACTCTTCAATACCATCGGGCTTCAGTGGACCTTGACTATCGATGTTTACATGGACCGAAAACCACAGAACATTTCTGAAATGCATGGTCTTGCCAGGGAGTTATTTTTTCAGGTCTTAAAAGGTGGAGTTGTGGGTGGGTTGATTGTGAATAGGTCAACTCAAATGGCAGGAATTCTGAGAGTAATTTCACCACCTTTGGGATTAGTGCATTCCAAGGGGGGAGAAGGTGAAAAGCAGATCTACATGCAATTTCACATGTATTGCATTAGAATTTATGTTCGTAAAACTTTGTGCTCATCAAGAATCTGTTGCTTTTTATCATGGAATATCATCCTGTTTTTTTCCCCTTGTAGGTTGCCCCAGCTGAGGGTTTTGCAGACTTGGCCAATCAAGTTATGACATCTCCATCCAAAAATTACTTGATGGGCTTGTTGGCATTGGGAGTGTGCGTCCTATTTCTACTGGGCATGACCTGTGGTAGGATCACCAAACGAGTGGCACGGGTGCTGAAGGATAGGTAGAGCATGGTCCAAGCTGCTTTTGTACAGCCTCTGTATAGTCTCATTAAATAAGAGCAGCAGGTGTAATCCAGTCCTTTACACTTGCTCTCAGTTTGCTCTGCACCGATTTTGCCTGCAGAACAAATATGCGAACTAAAAGCTGCTGCTTCTGCTCCAGCAGGACTCCTCTCTTTAGTTTCCTGTAGACTTGGTTTTCTATGTATATCTGAATCACATTCACCCAGATCAGCAAGTCTTATTGGTAGCAGTCTAATCCAACAGAGATTCTCACCTGTAGGAAAGTTAACTGCCACAACTGGAATGATTCCAAAGAATTGCATCAGTTCAAGTAGATTGTAGGAAACTTTAGAAAAGTGGCTGCTTCAACTCTTGTGGTCTGTACAAAACAGTTTGATTTATTCAATTTTTATTAAAGATTGTTCATGCTTGCTTTAAGTGATGGTGAGGAAGAGAAAAACGGGCTATGATTCTGTCTTGTAAATTAAATTGTGTGCTGGTGATTTAAAGGGACCTGTCTGCAGAAAATAAATGTCAATGAGTTTTGAGACATTTGTTTGAACTTGAGCAGATAGGATGTGTCTATACACTTCAGAATTCATTATGCTACTACCATCTGCAGTTGGATCATCAATGAAGATAAGTGAGCCAGTACCTTCAGCAGCCATACATGCCCAGGCCATAACTACCCCACCACCATGTTTCTCAGATGAGGTGGTATGCTTTGGATCTTTGGCTGTTCCTTCTCTCCTCCATACTTTGCTCTTGCCATCACTCTGATACATCATCTATCTACAGGACATTTTTCCAGAACTGTGGTTGCCCTTTTACGTACTTCTTGGCAAACTGTAACCCGGCCATCCTATGTTTGCAGCTAGCCAGTGGTTTGCATCTTGCAGTGTAGCTTCTGTATTTCCGTTCATGAAGTTTTCTGCGGACAGTGGTCATTGTCAAATCCACACCTGAAGAATGTGACTGATCTGTCGGACTGGTGTTTGGGGATTTTTCTTTATTATTGAGAGAATTCTTCTGTCATCAGTTGTGGTGTTCCTCCTTGGCTTGCCAGTCCATTTGCGATTAGTAAGCTCACCAGTGCTCTTTCTTCTTAATGATATTCCAAACAGTTGATTTTGGTAAGCCTAAGGTTTGGCTGATGTCTCTCTAACAGTTTTATTCTTGTTTCTCAGTCTCAATATGGCTTATTTAACTTTCATTGGCACAACTTTGGTCCTCATGTTGATAAACAGCAAAAAACGTTTCCAATGATGATCGAAATACTAGGTGCTGGGAGCTCTCTTATACCAGCATTAAGGAGGCAATTAAACACACCTGAGCAATTACAAACGCCTGTGAAGCCATGTATCCCAAACATTATGGTGCCCTGAAATGGGATGGGGATGGGGGGGGGGGGGGGGGGGGGGGGGGGGGGGGGGACGGACTATGTATAAACACAGCTGTAATTTCTACATGGTGTAACCAAAATGTATAAAAATGCCCTTTAATAAAATCTGACAATGTGCACTTTAGCCACATGTGATTTTTTTTCTATTACAAATCTCAAATTGTGGAATACAGAGGCAACAGATGGGTCTTTGTCCCAAACATTATGGAGGGCACTGTACATTTCTTGGGGTGTTGGGTGTAAATGCTCAGTGAAACACAAAAACAACTGAAAATACTGCCAGTGTCGGAATCTCAATGTTTGAATAAAATGACTGAAAATGCTCAACAGATTTATGGAGAGAATAAACAAGTTATGATCGATGTATTACCATCCGAACTCCTCAATACCATCGGCCTTCAGTGGACCTTGACTTTCGATGCTCACTTGGACCGAATACCACAGTACATTTCTGAAATGCATGGTCTTGCCAGGGAGCTATTTTTTCAGGTCTTCAAAGGTGGAGTTTATGGGTGGGTTGATTGTGAATAGGTCAACTCAAATGGCTAGAATTCTGAGGGTAATTTCACCACCTTTGGGATTAGTGCATTCCTAGGGGGGAGAAGGTGAAGGTGAAAAAGCAGATCTACATGCAATTTCACATGTATTGCATTAGAATTTATGTTCATAAAATTTTGTGCTCATCAAGAATCTTGCTTTTTATCATGGAATATCATCCTGTTTTTTTCCCCTTGTAGGTTGCCCCAGCTGAGGGTTTTGCAGACTTGGCCTATCAAGTTATGACATCTCCATCCAAAAATTACTTGATGGGCTTGTTGGCATTGGGAGTGTGCGTCCTATTTCTACTGGGAATGACCTGTGGCAGGATCACCAAACGAGTGACACAGGAGCTGAAGGATAGGTAGAGCATGGTTCAAGCCTGCTTTTGTACAGCCTCTGTATAGTCTCCTTAAATAAGAGCAGCGGACGTAATCCAGTCCTTTACACTGGCTCGCAGTTTGCTCTGCACCAATTTTGCCTGCAGAACAAATATGCGAACTAAAAGCTGCTGCTTCTGCTCCAGCAGGACTCCTCTCTTTAGTTTCCTGTAGACTTGGTTTCCAATGTATATCCGAATCACGTTCACCCAGATCAGCAAGTCTTATTGGTAGCAGTCTAATCCAACAGAGATTCTCACCTGTAGGAAAGTTAACTGCCACAACTGGAATGATTCCAAAGAATTGCATCAGTTCAAGTAGATTGTAGGATACTTTAGAAAAGTGGCTGCTTCAACTCTTGTGGTCTGTACACATCGGATTGATTTATTCATTTTTTATTAAAGATTGTTCATGCTTGCTGTAGGTGATGGTGAGGAAGAGAAAACGGGCTTGTAAATTAAATTGTGTGCCAGTGATTTTAAGGGACCTGTCTGCAGAACATAAAGATTGAGCCACTCTTCTAAGGTGTCCACATGTATTCAGGCCAAATTCACTGTATATTTGAAATGTTTGGCATTGTGTAAATTGGTGGTCATTATTTTATTTGTATCCTGTGCTTTGAAGATTGGGTTTCTTTTGCAGCTCCAGTTTGTGTTCATTTTGTCACTTTATGCCCCAGGACTTTTTGAATTATGCCCCAAGGCTCATTAATTGATTCATTATATCCTGCACAATTTTTTCACAGCTCAATTTTGATCATGGTTCTCTGAAAAAAAAAAAAGGTTTTCTAGTGGGAAATAACCAGCCTAAAATTATTTTGTTTTAGGAGAATGTAATTTCATGAGGTGAATATTCACACACTGTTACAGCAGTGAATTGTGTGATTATATGGCATAAGCTACGATGTAAAGAATGAAACATATGATGTAAAATATTGCTGACTTGGAATCAATAGAAGTAAATTTCTGTGGCAGTGTATTTTGCCCATTCAAAAAAAAATCTGTTTGAACAAATGCCAAAATCTGCTAGCTGTTTGAACTTTTGTAGTTGTTTGAAATTCGTTTTACGCTGAGAGACTACTTGGTCATGAAGTTAGTGATCAGATAATAAACCAAATGCTTTAATCAGCCTCAGTCAGATTTGACAGGATCTCTGTTGGATGCACCCAAGGGTGCTACCAATGATCAAAACTATTTCATCAGACTGTTGTAAATCCCATCAGTTGCACAATGATCTAATTTGGCAATGTACATTTTAAATACTGATCTCTGACTGTTAACAGAAGTATCTCACACAATTATTTTTGCCCTATGTGTTGACTTTTCAGCCTTATTTATTGTTTACTAATAATTTTTAGCAGGGTCACAGCCTGCAACTGTCGACTCTTTTCTGTTGCCTTGTTTAAAGTTCTTGTGTGGATATACCTGGTCACTTTTGTGACTCCATCATGGTGAGAGGGTGACCTGCATGTTGCAGACATGGGATTATCATTTTTTTAAATTTCCTTTGTAGGGTGTTTAACATTTTTAATACAGATTATCTGTAGTGAAATTGTGTACAGGGGTGCTACAAGATGTTACCCTGTGTGTTGTACAGAGAAAACGCGGAAAAGTTGTGCATTGTTCTGCTGTAGGTGTCAATGTCACTTTGAAGTAAAATTTACAAACCAGGATTTGTAAACTTTTTTTCTGTGTATAAAATCCACTTTCTCAACGTAAAATATACTTGTTCCCAATCATGCTGTGTAATTTGAGATGTTAATGAAATCCTAACATACAGGCTCTTTGTTCTGTACAGATGAAATGGCAGAATTTATTAATAAAATGGTCTGCAGGTTTTTAAACTTTGTCCTTTCCCTTTGAGTCCTGTTCATTGTATTTATTTGCCAAAGTTGTATTTTAGTGGGTTTGAACTGTTTCTGGGTAAGTTATCTGAAATAAAAGCAAAATTCTAGAAACACTCAGGCTACAACTGTGGAAAGAGATGTGGTTGACGATTTACATTGGAAGTTCTTTTTGGGAGCCAGTGCTTTGTGTTTTTATTTCAGATTTCTAGCCACTGCCATATTTGGTTTTCATAAGTTGATCTGACTTTTGATTTGCTGGTGTTGAGGGGTCCTTTCATTCCTTTGGGTTGTTCATGCAGTTGAGCGTCCTCCTCACAAGTAAACTTGGGCATGTTACTCCTAGTTATCCGCAATCTAACAATTGGTAAAATCACTTGGAAAATAGAGATATAAGAAACTGCAGATGCGGGAATCTTGAGCAAAACAGTGTTGGAGGAACTCAACGGGTTAGACAGCATCTGGGCAGGAACCCTTTTTCAGACTGATTGGAAGGGGGGGGGAGAACACTGGAAAAGAGGTGTGGATGGGATAGAACCTGACGTGATAGTTGGATACAGTGAGGGGGATTTGATAGGTGGATCGATGACAATATGTGGCTTGGTGTAAAGGAGACAAAAGGGAGCAGAGGAGTGAAATGTAAAGCTGGAGGGAGGGATGTGGGAGCAAGGAGAGGGGAATGTGGGAACAAGTAAAAGAAGGGGAATGGAGTGGGGTGATTGTGGAGAGAGGAGGTGAAAGATGTTGGGAGCACCCGGGGGTGGGGACCCAGGATGTTGGATTGATGAAAAGGTTGGTGTTTTCTGCAGGAGGCACTGAGTTAGAAGTAGGTGGTTGTGCGGTATCTATTGGCTTGATTTGCATCTGCAGCTGCAGCATAATGCATCCAGAATACATTTAAAAATAATTTCCCTCTGCCCTGACTGACACCACAGATGTTCCAAATCTTTCAGTTCAAATTTAGTTTAATGGTTTATAGTTCTGATGAAACTGGATAAGTTAAGTGTGCAAATGTCGCTAAATTGCCTGCCTACGCAGGAGCATATAGTGCAGAATGTATTGCTTTATTAGTGATTAGGCTTGGCAGTATAATAAACTACTTTCAAAAGATAAATTGGAATTAAAATTATAGTGGATTTAAAATTACCCTTTGGATACATTGCATGATACAACTTCAGTTCACCCACATTAAAATCTCAAATCTACATGCTAATCGTGGGGGCTGACTACACTGTTTTATTTAAATTAGGGTCGAGTGTCCTGATTATGTATGAAAATGCTTCTAGATGGTTGTTTAATTTGGATTTTGATGTTTAGGTTAAATGTGTTTCTATCTCATCCCCATACAAATGTTGAAAGGCATGAAGTTTCTAATCTAGCATAAATCCGGACCAGTTACAAAACACTGGTAAATTGGGGGTATTTCTGTGTAAATACCAATTTATTGTTAATCTTAATGGGTCCACAACATCCCCATCTATGTGTAGACTATTTTCAAACAAGGTCGCATCATTGCCCTACAACTATTCTCAGTATTTCACGTTGCAATATTGCACCCAATCTCCATCAAGTTTTCTGCTGCAGAAAAAAACATGGGAAACAGTTCAATCTAAATGATCTCCAATTCAAAATCTCAAAACGGAATGCAAAGAAAAACCTGTAACCAACACACTAGTAAGCCTTGCATCAGTGGTGGATAAATTACTGAAGGGGACTTTTAGAGCAATGATCTACATGCATTTGTAAAACCTAGGACTGATTAGGGATAATTGGCCTGGTTTTGTGTTGAATTTAAAAGGGACTGAAGCACAGCTTCTGCACACGGGATGGTACATGTACAGAACAAGCTGCCTGAGAACGTGGTAGAGGCAGGTGCAATTCTGATATTGAAGACACGTGGATAGGTACTGTACATGGATAGGAAATGTTTGGAGGGATATGGGACAGTTGCAGTCAAGTGAGATGAGTTTGGTTAGGCAATTAGATTCAAGATTCAATTTAATTGTCATTTGGACCCCTTGAGGTCCAAACGAAATGCCGTTTCTGCAGCCATACATTACAAACAAATAGACCCAAGACACAACATGATTTACATAAACATCCATCACATCGCTGTGATGGAAGGCCAAAAAAACTTCTCTCTCCACTGCACTCCCCCCCCCCCCCCCCCCCCCCCCCCCCCCCCCCCCCCCCCCCCCCCCCCCCCCCTGTGTCAAAGTCAAAGCCCCCGGCTGGCGATGGCGATTGTCCCGCGGCCATTATAGCCACGCCGGGTGGTGCGAGGTAGCACACCGGGTCTTGGTGTTAGAGCCCCCGGCGTGCGCTCGCAGAGTCCCGCGGCCATTCCAAGCCGCGCGGGGCGGTGATGTCAGGCCCCGCTCCAGGAGCTCTTCGACCCCGCAACTCGGGCGGGAGAAGTCGCCGTTGCGAGAGCCTTGAAAAGCGGTCTCCCTCCAGGGACCCGCGGGCTCCCGGTGCCGCCGTCCGCCAGACCTGCAGTTGCAGCCTCCGAATCTCCGGAGGTCGGGCCGCAGCAGCAGCAGCGCTCCACCACCGCTCCACCCGCTCTGGACTCGGCCAGCTCCACGACGGTGAGGTGAGTCGTCGGCACCAGAGTCCCCGGTCTTCTCCTGTTGGAGGCCGCTCCTCGTTGCAGCCCCAACGACAACGGAGACCCGACAAGAAAAGGTTGGGTCTCCCGTGCAGGGAGAGATTTAAAAGCTACCCCCTCCCTCACACCCCACCCCCCCACACACACGCCACAACAAAAAAGAACAAAAGCTACATAGAAACATAGACAAAAAAATAATAAAAACGCAGACGGGCTGCAGAGGCCGCTGCTGACGAGAGTCGTGCCGCCTACCGGGATAGCTAACGTTGGTTGGCATGAATAGGTTGGGCCAAAGGGGTTGTTTTGTGCTGTATGACTATTTCATTTATTGAGCTGTGCATTACATGATGCTTGGACGTGTGTATTCAGAGTTAAACTGAAACATAGAAAATAGGTGCAGGAGGAGGCCATTCGGCCCTTTGAGCCAGCACCGCCATTCATTGTGATCATTGCTGATCGTCCCCAATCAATAACCCGTGCCTGCCTTCTCCCCATATCCCTTGATTCCACTAGCCCCTAGAGTAACTCTCTCTTAAATCCATCCAGTGATTTGGCCTCCACTGCCCTCTGTGGCAGGGAATTCCACAAATTCACAACTCTGGGTGAAAACGTTTTTTCTCACCTTGGTCTTAAATGGCCTCCCCTTTATTCTGTGGCCCATGGTTCTGGACTCGCCCAACATTGGGAACATTTTTCCTGCATCTAGCTTGTCCAGTCCTGTTATAATTTTATATGTTTCTATGAGATGCCCCCTCATCCTTCTAAACTCCAGTGAATACAAGCCTAATCTTTTCAATCTTTCCTCATATGACAGTCCCACCATCCCAGGGATCAATCTCGTGAACCTACGCTGCACTGCCTCAATCACAAGGATGTCCTTCCACAAATTAGGAGAGCAAAACTGGACACAATACTCCAGATGTGGTCTTACCAGAACCCTATACAACTGCAGAAGAACCTCTTTACTCCTATACTGAAATCCTCTTGTTATGAAGGCTAACATTCCATTAGCTTCACTGCCTGCTGTACCTGCATGCCAACTTTCAGTGACTGGTGTACAAGGACACCCAGATCTCTCTGTACCTCCCCCTTACCTAACCTAACCCCATTGAGATAATAATCTGCCGCCAAAGTGGATAACCTCACATTTATTTATATTATGCTGCATCTGCTCACCTGTCCAGGTCACCCTGCAACCTCCTAACATCCTCTTCACAGTTCACACTGCCACCCAGCTTTGCCAACCGCAAACTTGCTAGTGTTGCTCCTAATTCCCTCTTCCAAATCATTAATATATATGGTAAACAGTTGTGGCCCCAACACCGAGCCTTGCGGCACTCCACTCGCCACTGCCTGCCATTCTGAAAATAACCCGTTCACTCCTACTCTTTGCTTCCTGTCTGCCAACCAATTTTCTATCCATGTCACCACCCTACCCCCAATACCATGTGCTCTAATTTTAGTCACCAGTCTCCTGTGCGGGACCTTATCAAAGGCTTTCTCAAAGTCTAGCTACACTACATCAACTGGAACCCCTTCATCTATTTTACTTGTCACTTCCTCAAAAAAGTCCAGAAGATTAGTCAAGCATGATTTCCCTTTCATAAATCCATGTTGACTTGGACTAATCCTATTATTGCTATCCAAATGCCCCATTATTACCTCTTTAATAATTGACTCCATCTTTCCCACATAACTGGTCTGTAATTCCCCGTTTTCTCTCTCGCTCCATTCTTGAAAAGTGGGATAACGTTAGCTATCCTTCAATCCACAGGAACTGATCCTGAATCTATTGAACATTGGAAAATGATCACCAATGCGTCCACTATTTCTAGAGCCACCTCCCTGTGGGTCCTGGGATGCAGACAGACCATCAGGCCCAGTGGATTTATCATCCTTCAGTCCCATTAGCCTACCCAATACTATTTCTCGCCTAATGAAAATTTATTTCAGTTCCTCTATCCCCTTAGATCCTCTGTTCTCTGGTACATCTGGGAGACTGTTTGTGTCTTCCTTAGTGAAGACAGATCCGAAGTACCTGTTCAACTCTTCTGCCATTTCCTTGTTACCCATAATAATTTCACCCGTGTCTGCCTTCAAGGGACCCACATTTGACTTTGCTACTCTTTTTCCCCTTAACATATCTAACGAAGCTTTTACTGTCTTTTATATTCCTGGCCAGCTTCCCCTCGTACTTCATCTTTTCAGCCCGTATTGCCTGTTTTGTTTCCTTCTGTTGTCCTATGAAGGTTTCCCAATCCTCTGGCTTCCGGCTACTCTTTGCTGTGTTATACATCTTTTCTTTTAGTTTTATTCTATCCCTAACTTCTCTTGCCAGCCACGGTTGCCTCCTACTCCCCTTAGAATCTTTCTTCCTTTTTGTAATAAAATGATCCTGCGTCTCCTAGTTCTTAGTCATAAATCCATTCTGTGTTTTAGCAGGCAGGTGACATAAATAAACTTGGTCTCTGAATGTGTGCATTCCTCTACCAAAATATATCCAACACTGTAGTGTTGCCCTCTGACGGTACAGGTCCATAACAAGACTCAGGAAAACATGAAATGAAATGCTTCTCTTCAAAGTCGGCTCTCAACAATGGCAGGTAAAGATGTAGAAATTAATTATCACCTTCAGTGCATTATATTGTGTGCATATTGAATGCAAAACCTGCATTCTATGCTGAGCTCTATCATGGAATGAGATTATCAAGTAGAAAATGGTTCAAGGATTTCCCAAATTTCCCCTGGGGGGGGGGGGGGGGGGGAGAAAAACATCCGCACCAACACATGGGAATTAGTGGCCTGTGGCTAAACAAAATTGATAAAGAGCATTTGAGTTGGGACAGAACTGGGTCCATGTGTTACAAATCCAGAATAAACTAAGTATGTGCTTCACCTCCCAATCTACCAGCCACCAACCCTATCATGTGCCATCTCTCCCAACTGTTGCAGAATGTGCAGATATCACATTAGGTTCATCAGCCACCTCAGAACCCAGAGGATTGGAGTGGAAGCAAGCCTTGGCCTCGCAGACAGACCCGAGAGAGAATGGCAGTAGATTTTAAATCATTGCCAGATTCCAGTGATGGAACAATGAAAAGTATGGAATCTCTTGTTGGATATCAACTTTGCATTCCTTTTCCTCTACTTGGTTTTCCTCATCTGGTTTGATATTTTTCTTTCACACCTCCCCAGTTTACAATGTTCAATAGTGGTTGCAGTCTGACTGTTTAAGGAGATGCAAGTTGTTGTGTTATTCTCAAAGATCCCAAATGCTCTTTGCTGTTTATTGTGTTTTGACATCAACTTCAGAAATGCCTTATACATTTTCAGTGATGTCTTTACACTTGTATTTAAATCTCATAAACCTTTAAAGATGGTAGAACAAGTCAAAAATATTGTCTAAGATCATAGGTTTAGGTATATTGTCACATATACCAATGAACAACGAAAAGCTTTGTTATGCATGCTATCCAAACGAATCAGATATACTATACATAAATACAATCCAGTCAAACTCATACGATAGAACAAAGAGGTAGATAGAGTGCAGAATATAGTTCTTGCCATTACAGAGCATCAGATCTGTCAACCAAGGTCCTTTGTTCCACCTGTAATTCATTGTGTGGTCACTTATTGCACCTTCGCAAATGCATTACTTGACATTTCTTTGGATACATTCATTTGCCACTTTTTGTCCAGTTCTTAGTTTAATTTAAGATAGACGCAAAAAGCTGGAGTAACTCAGCGGGACAGGCAGCATCTCTGGAGAGAAGGAATGGGTGATGTTTTGGGTCAAGACCCTTCTTCAGACATAAGAACACATTAGTTTAATTTAGTTTAGAGAGACAGTATTGGAAGCAGGTCCAACGGCCCACAGAGCCTGCACCGACCGACAATCACTTTCCATTTTCCACTTTCTATCCTGCACTCTAGGGACAATTTACAGAAACCAATTACCTATAAACCTGCACGTCTTTGGAATGTGGGAGGTAACCGAAGTACCCAGAAAAAACCCAGTCACAGCGAGAACATACAAAGTCCGAACAGATAGCATTCGTAGTCAAGATAGAAGTGCCGTCATCTAGACCATTGATATCTTTCTACAATCAAGAGATTTCCTTCTCCATTGTCAGACAATCAGATTGTCATATATGGACAATCCTTGAACTATTTGCAAAAGTTTTTGTCAGGACATTTGCACTTAAATCTAAATAATTTATGGGTGGCGAGGGCCCATTTTCCGACACACACCACATTGGCCATGGCAACCCTCTGACACAGTTCATTTGAGTTTGATAAATTGAAGTTCTTGATGTATATCGCAAAGGGTCACCATCCAGCAATAATGTGGAAACCTCTGCTTCATAGTACAAAGGGATCCAGGAGACCTGCAACCTTACTGATGTGGCCTCCTTTACATTGCCGGGACCAGATATTGGCTAGATGACTGTTTTGCAGAGTTCCTGCACGATGCATAATCGCCATCTTGAGTTGATGGTTGCATGTGATTTCAACACTCCTTCCCATTCATACACCAACGTGGCCTTGGCCTTCTCTACAACACCCTTTGAATGACCCCCACACTTTTTTTTGCTCTCCTTGGCTGTTTCTTCCTATAACCCATTAGTCACTGTCGCCTCTGTGCATCCCTCCTGGCTCCATTTGGCCATCAAACCCACCTCACCTGATTCCACCTGCCAGCCCCTTCATGACCGTATCGCCCCATCCCTCACCTCTTTATACTGATTAACTTCTCTCTGCGCGCTCAGGCCCGTTGCGTCCTTATTGGCGCGATGTAAAGACAATCCAACTGGTCCCACATTTTGTCTTCCCTCCCAATAGGCCGTGGGCCGAGCATCGAAAATGTATCAAGAATTTCTTTCGTGACCCATGTCTGGTATGTACTTGAAATTTGGCACAGATTTAGATTAAATATAATTGAGAAGGAATTCATAACTCGTCAGTGCCAAAAGTTGCAGACTAATTAATTAAGCTAATTAGAAAATTAGATTGGAAAAAGTAAGCGCCATCTTGTGCTCAATGCTCATATTACTCTAGGCGGAGCCTAATTCCTTGCTCCGGTCTATTTACACCATATATTATTATACCATATATATATATAGATATATATAATATAGATAGATAGATAAATGTGTATATATACACACACACACAAATATATATCTATTACTAAAAGTCTGACCTTGACCACTTCCTGTTCTGTATATTGATTTTAGAAAAAACGCTGCCACTTACGGCTGTGATTTTTGGTCATCTTACTCAGTCCCCCTCTGCTGCGCAGGACAAGAGGCTTTTCCCCATCGATGAAAAATAAAAGTTATTAGTGTTTAAAAAATGTTGAGATTCTCTCTCCTGAAGGCCACGCCCCTTCCGGAGGGACTATAAAATCCCGAAGTGTTGAGTGCCTCAGTTTGTCTCTGCAAGATCGGGGAGCGAGAGGGTCATGTCTCCCAGTCTGAGCTGTGAATGACACTGAACACATGTCTACTAAACTGAGTGGTTTTATTGACCTGTCAGTGGCCTTAATGTGGTTTGAAAATATAGTTTGGAAATGCTAAAGCTGTGTTGTCTTTGGTTTAGAAATGCTAAAGCTGTGTTGCCTTTGGTTTGGAAATGCTAAAGCTGTGTTGCCTATTTAAAGTTGCCTTGCCGTATTAAAGTTGCCTTGCCATATTAAAGTTGCCTTGCCATGTTAAAGTTGCCTTGCCTAGTTAAAGTTGCCTTGCCTTCTATATAATTAAAAGTCTAACCTTGACCACTTCCTGTTTGCGCTTTATATTGATTTTAGAAAAAACGCTACCGCGTACGGCTGTGATTTTGGCCATCTTACTCAGTCCCCCTCCGCTCATCAGCTGCCGAGGATTTTTCCCATCGATGAAAAATAAAAGAGTTATTAGTGTTTAAAAAATGTTGAGATTCTCTCTCCTGTTAATCATGCCATGAAGGCCACGCCCCTTCTGGTGGGAGGGAGTAGAGGGACTATAAAACACAGAAGTGTAAGCGTGGCTCAGTCTCTGCAAGATGGAGGAGGGAGAGGCCATGACTCACTGTCTTTAGTGGCCTTGCACCCTGCTTGAAGTGGTAAGAAACTGCACTTGAATCTGGTGGCCTTGCACCCTGCTTGAAATGGAATTTCAAGGAATAGCCAAGAGTCAACTGCCATCCCACCAGCCGTGAGAGCTGCCAGCACAACAGGCTTGAGTGACTGAGCCGCCAACCCAAGAATCCATTCGGCCCACAATGTCCATACTAGCCCTCACTAAACCAGTCCCTTCAGCCCACAATACCCATACTAGCGCTCCAGAAAGCCCGCCCCCCACTGACCACCAATATTGGAAAGGTGGAATATTGCGTTGGGGGACCAGCCCTCCCGTGATGCTGGGACGCAACGGGTCCCACTTAGTCTAGTATATATTATATGTGTGTGTATGTATGTACATATATCAAGTCAAGTCAAGTTTATTTGTCACATACGTATACGAGATGCGCAATATATATTGTTTTATACTGTATATATATATACTGCTATTGTTTTGATGTTAGGTATTAGGAGGCAGCCACGATCCCAGTGTCCTATCTGGGACGCATGACAATAAAACTCTCTTGACTCTACAAAAACGCAAGATACTAGAAAAGATTATAGAATAAATCGATGGATAAGGTTGCTGACGCTTTCTCAGAGCTAGAAGTTTATCTCCATGACTGATTTGCGGTATTTTAAATTTCTAACATCTGCTGTGTATTCCAGCTATGAAGTAATACCTTGCAGCTCCACTTCCCATAGGTTACCTGACCTTACTCAACCCGTCCATCATCTCCGATGGCCACAAAATGCTGTAATAATTCAGCGGGACAGGCAGCATCTCTGGAGAGAAGGAATGGGCGACGTTTCAGGGTCGAGACATTTCAGTTTCTGCACTATCCACAATGGCCATCTTGAGTTCATAGTTGCATGAAATTTTCAGCACCGTCTCCGCCACATTCCCACCTGCCTGTCCCGCTGAGTTACTCCAGCATGTTGTGTGTCTTATCTTCGGTGTAAACCAGCATCTGCAGTTCCTTCCAACACACGCCCATCTCGCCAGCCACGGGCAGGGAGAGGATCGGACGCCGCGCCGTTGGGGAGGAGCAAGCGAGGCGGATACGCAATGAGGCGGTGCGGAGGCGGCCTGAAACCGGTAGAACATGCCCGGGGTTAAAGCGCCTTGGAGCGGCTCACGTAGAGCCGTCGGGGCCGGTGATTGAGACGGGGCCTGCTTGCGTGCACCGAGCGATGGCGGCGTAGCCCTGCCTTGCCCACGGGTGAGCCGGGGGTCAGGGTCGGGAGGCCTGGCCGGGGGTTGGGAAGGTCAGGCGGGCCGGGCTCCGAGGCGCCGGGTCGTGCGTGAGCCGATGGGGCTCTGGGTGGGAGTAAACACTTGTGAATCGTGTAGCACAAGCCAGCAGGTTCGTGTACACACGTAAAAAGAGGCGTTAGTGGAGTCACCCTCGGTGCTGCTTCAGTGACCTCTCCCTCCAGCCCTCCTAATACAAGCATTATATTTACTGCACCCTTCCTCCCCTTCCCTCGCCGAATCGCCGCTCGGAATAGGAATTAACACTTGACCCACTGTCGCCTCTTCATTTGGTTCAATGTTAACTTTTGTAAGGTGGTACACCTTTAAAACGCCTTGGCACGCTATCCTTTGGGTGTTAATGAGATCCAACAACAAAATACTATGAACGCTGGAAATCTGAAATAGCAACAGATAATGTTGGAATTAGTCAACAATTCACACAGGGTCTATGGAGAGAGAAAAACTGCATTTTAATCTGAAATATTTTCTGGGAACTTTCAGCAGACCGTGGGAAGGAAGAATAAGCGAGTTCGATATTTCAACAGCGCATGTCCAGGTCATAGGTCACCTGAGATAAACATTCTCGGCAGCTGCGCTGCTGCATGTATAGAGACCTGCGTTTCATCCATAGTCAGGATCGGACCCGGGTCTCCGGCGCTGCAGGCGATGTTGAATTGGTACTGGAGTTGGCGACACTATTTCACCCTTCTCCACTAGTCCATTCAGAAATCTCATCAGTGACAATCTAATGTGCACAAACTGCATGTGACAAAAACGTGCGTGAGAGGGCCAATTTCTCGGCATTAATATTGGAGTTTGGGCGGAGGTGATGACATGCCAGATGGTGGGGACTATTCACAGGAAGAGAAAGGTCTTGGGTTACTAACCAGAACCAAGATATTACAAAGCATCAAATGTCCTGGAGTACAGATGTTGATGTGAAATGTGCCAATTGGTGGTGGTTTATTGTGTGAGCTTATGTAGACGTAGTGGGGGAAATCTGGCCAAATCCAAGTCCCGGGTTCGACCCTGACCTGATAGATAGGGCTCTTAAAAATAGCTGAGTCAGGGGATATGGGGAGAAGGCAGGAACGTGGTACTGATTGGGGATGATCAGCCATGATCACATTGAATGGCGGTGCTGGCTCGAAGGGCCGAATGGCCTACTCCTGCACCTATTGTCTATTGACCTGGGTCAGTGTCTGTGGAGTTTGCACAATCTCCCTGTTGGTTTCCTCCACATTCCAAAGATCTGCGGGCGCGAACAGATGATCGGCGTGGACTTGTTGGGCAGAAGGGCCTGTTTCCGTGCTGTGTCCCTAAACCAAATTAATCTAACTAGGTAAAGGTAAGTCATCGGAGGACGCATGGAGGATGGACACGCGAACAGGTGGTGTGAAGGAAGGAGGGAAAGTTGGCTGAGACCAAATTCTGGGACCAAAATGAATTAGGGGGCTTAGGTGAGATGGGAAAGATTTAATAAGAACCTGAAGTTCAACTTTTTTCAACATAGTGGGTGGTGGGGAAGTTACTAAGGCAGGTATAATGACACCATTTTGAAAGACATTTGGATGTGCATGGATAGGAACCCTCTCTCTCTCTATCCTCTCTCTCTATCCTCTCTCTCCACCTCTCTCTCCACCTCTCTCTCCACCTCTCTCTCCATCCCTCTCTCCACCTCTCCCTCTCACTCCCTCTCTCCCTTTCTCCCTGTCTCCTCACTGTCCCAACAGATGAATCACTATCTGGTCCACCTCAGCCTGGGTGTATGGGTTCTACTCTCACTCAGGCTGCCGTCCCGGGTTATACAGGGGTGAGCCACGCACCCCTCTCCTGCATAACCCCAGGAGGCAGATTTGTGAGTGGAATCTCACAAATCTGAGCGAGAGAGAGAACCTCTCTCCAACGCTGTCGGAGAGGTTCTGCAGAATTCCAGAGGGTGGGTTTGTGAAGTGAGATAGAAATAAGATAAAATTAATGTTCATAAAAGAGCGATGCCTGTCGCTATTGAGTTAACAGAATTCTCGATTAATTAATTGGTAGAATACTTAACAATTTATACACAGTTTATACAGCTAGTGCTTCGTTCGCTTTTTATAATTACGAATGGCCTTCGACAAATCCCATGATTCCTTGCGATTTTCGGAATACTGAACTCGCTTATAGTCTTTCACCTGAAATATTATCTGTTTCCCTTCCCACATATGTTGCCTGACCTGCAGACTGCTCTTAGCATTTTCTGTTTTTAATTCTGATTTACAGCATTTGCAACTACTTAAATATTAATTAAATATTTTCTTTCTTTGTTTAGATGCACGTATTTCTTCATTTTTATACATGGAAATTGTCTTTTGGGTATTAGTAAACAGCTGTCCATCTCTCACTGAACAATGAGGAGCTGTTCTGTGGCAGGACGGAGCTGCCTTCGAGCTGAGATGTTTCCCCGCATGGTGTCGAATATTGTCCGGCCCTTGCAGCGCCATGTGTCCAACAGCTGCCAGAGGGGCAGTTCGACCGTGCCTGAGTCACATGTGAGGCCTCTGCCCAGTCAGGCCCATGTTGTGATTTGTGGTGGAGGGATTGTAGGGTCATCGGTGGCATATCACCTCTCCAGGCTCGGGTGGAACGATGTTGTGTTGCTGGAGCAAGGACGGTAAGACAAGAAAGCTGTTGGAGAAAATATTTTTGTTACCGAGTTGCATACAGATCCTGTAGAGCCCTGTGATGCTTTACACCAGGTACAATTCTGATAAAGTTAAAGTGGGAAGTATAAAGACTTGTCTTCAGCTACTTCAGTGTAATATACCATTGCTGTGATTATACTTTGTTTTAATTTGTCCTTGTTGCATGCCACTGCCAGTTGTTATGTTGTATGTGGAAAGAAAATCTTTTCCTTGTGTGCAATTTTGGTCTCCCAATTTGAGGAAGGACATTCTTGCTATTGAAAGAGTGCAGCGTAGGTTCACCAAGTTAATTCCCGGGATGGCGGGACTGGCATATGATGAAAGAATGGATCGACTGGGCTTATATATTCACTGGAATATAGAAGGATGAGAGGGAATCATATAAAAACATAAAATTCTTATGGGATTGGACAGGCTAGATGCAGGAAAAATGTTCCCCATATTGGGGATCACAGTTTAAGAATAAAGGGTAGGCCATTTAGACTGAGATGAGGAAAACCTTTTTCAGCCAGAAAGTTGTGAATCTGGAATTCAGTGCCACAGCTAGCAGTGGAGACCAAGTCATTGGATGTGTTCAAGAGAGAGTTAAATATAGCTCTTAGAGCTTATGGAATCAAAGGATATAGGGATAAAACAGAAACAGGGTACTGATTCTGGATGATCAGCCATGATCACATTGAATGGCGGTGCTGGCGGTGAATGGCCTACTCCTGCACCTATTTTCCATGTTTCTTTGCGCATAAACAATGCTCTCATGAGGAGGCCTAATGTGGAGATTGAGTGTGATGCGTAATTTTTGTACAGAGGACCCTAATCCTAATTCAACTGGAAACTGATCATACAAACCAGGTTACCTGTTTACTATACCTATTGAACCCTCAGTGAGTATGTGGACATTAGGATAATGCCTCAATTTATGTATATCTACTTGCACAGAGAGCTTTGAGTGTTATGGCTCTGGGAAACGCCACACTTTTGCAATAGGAGGGTGCAAAGCTGGAAGTAAACAAGTCCTTGAAATGTAGTTCTGGACATTAAATGCTTATGTTTTGTATCCCTCAGTACACATCCCAATTCAATCAATTGTGATGCAAGTATATTAAAGAAAGGATATTTTTCTCCTGACCTCAATCTTAAGTAACTTGCCACTGCTGCTTTCAAATTGGGTTCCATCTCTAAACTTCACCAGAACTGGAAAAGTATCTTTCACTGGCAGAGGCTGAGGTGGTGAAGTGCAGTGATGAGGTGGAAGTAGTGGTTGCCCAGGTGACAGTTGCTTTAGGTTTCATTCAGTTGATCGGAAAATAAAGAAAGATGAATGAAGGCTGTTGGAGAGAATCTCCTCAACCCCCAGCCCCCTCAAAACAAAACTCATGGTGGAACCTTAACATAGAAAAAGTGCTATTAAGTTTCTGCTGTCTTCCCTGTCCTCCTTAATCACCCAGTGTGGTTGTCATTTCTATTGTTCCTGCAGTTGGACCTTCTGAAATAAAACATAAAATGTTGGAAAAGCTCACCAAGTGAAGCAGTTGCTATCTTTGGTTACTATGGAAAGAGAAACTGTTAATATTTTGGGTCTGATCCTTTATCTAATGAACACAGTTTCTCTTTCCCCAGATGCTGCCTGACCTGCTGAGTGTTAACAGAATTTTGTGATTTTGTTTTGAATTGCCTGTATCTGCAGGTGTTTAAACATTTTCTTTGAATCATCTAAGATTACGCATCTGAATTCCAAACTAGGTATTGAATCCATTGACCTTTCATAGTTTGATCAATTAATGTGGTCCACTTACCAACTGAGCAATTAACTGAGCCTTTGTATTGAAGAAACTCATTTATGATACATTTAGCAGCATGCTCTATGGTATAATATAGCAATGGGTGTACAATGTTGTTTTGGTTTAAACCAAAACCACTGTTTTGATACTGGAAACACTCATCAAGTCAGGCAGCTGTGGAAGGAGATGTTGTAATAGGATTTAATGCTGTATAAAGCCTTTAGTTTCGCAGTTCTATGTTATAACACTAGACTGACCCTAAAATATTCCACTGCTAACTGTTTTTTATGTGAATGCTGATGTGTTGACTTTTCCATGTTGTTTGTGGGGTATATTTCCTCCGTGTTTATTTCTGTTAATATCATTTTGTTGCTTTTCTTTCAGAGTATGCTGTTTGGAAGCATGCATGAATAGCTCCATGTATTTGATGGGTGTGTGGCACAGTGTGGGAGGAGGTGAGAGTGATAGATGGCTTTGACCCAGCCTGTTGTATTTCATTGACCCTCTCAGTTTCTTCCTGTTGGCAGGTTAGCTGGAGGAACTACCCGTCTTTGTGGTGGCATTGTAAGCACTGTGAAACATATCAGCATAGAAACCCAGATGGCAGACTATTCAAACAAACTTTATCAGCATTTGGCACAAGAAACTGGTATCCAAACGGGTAAGACTGTTTTGACATTGCAGGTCCTTCCCCCGATCGTGACAATGTTTTCTTTTGAAAAATGTTTGTAACCCAAATCATTTGCAAATCGAAAATGCGGCCAGCTAGCAATATATTTAAATAAAAACACATAGGCTAACCAGGGCCACATGTAGTTAAACCAGGGCACTTAATTCAACCATTCAGATATTGGCAAGAATCATGGCTGAAGACACTTGTGGTCTTGTGGCAGCCGGCAAATCCATCCCACCGGTCTCATAAGTGCTCCCTCGTATGTTCAGCCTGTGCATAAATTAGGCATTAGTAACCTGGTGAGGACCTCCACTTGTTTTCTGCAGATTAGGTTACATAGGTGCTGTTCCATCCACTTTCTGAAGGATTGATTTGACAGATTCAATTGTTGAAAAGACTAAATATTCATTTATGGAATCATGTCAATTATTTGATGTAGCTTTTATGAGAGTAGGATGAGTTCACCAGATAATTGAGGTAGTTATTGTACGTTGGGACAGGATCTATGTTCACTTTGGAAAGGCAGGGACTGATTAGGAGAAGTCATCATGGCTTTATGCTGAGAAGATCATGTCTCACAAATTTGAGAGTATTTTATTTGAGTTGCAGACCAGAAAAATTGATGAGGGCATGGCAGTAGATTTGGTTTAGATGGATTTTAGAAAGGCTTTTGGCAATGTCTTGTGTGGTTGGCTGGTCCAGAATTTAAGGCACAAATGATCCAAGGCATGTTGGCAAATTGGATGCACAATTGGCTGGGTGATAGGAGGCAGATGGTAGTGGTAGATGGATGTTTCCCTCACCTGATGTATTGCAGGGATCGGTGCTGGGACCTTTATTGTTTGCAATGTCTATTAAATTACTTGGATGAGAATGTAGGTGGGATTATTTGCAAGTTTGCTGACAAAAAGAAAATTTATATTTTAGCTAGCAAAGAAGTTTGTCTAATAATACAGCAGGACATTGTTGAGTCAAGTTAAGTGGAGAGCAGTCATATGGCATATAATCCAATGTAATGTAATGTAATTTGGAAGATGCAATTCTGGTAAGACACATAGTTGATGACAGGGGAATTAGAAGCATTGATGTACAGTGAGATCTTGGGGTGCAAGTCCACAGCTTCCAGAAAGTGGCAAGGCAGATGGATAGGGTAGTGCAAAAGACATTTGGTTTGCTTGCCGTCTTTTAATTTGTATGAAACGTTAGTTAGACTTCGCTTGGAGTATTGTATACGGTTCTGGTCATCACACAACAGGATATATGAGGTAGAAATACTGAGAGTACATAAGAGATTCACAAGTACGTTGCTAGAATGGAGGGCTGTAGTTAGTTAGGAAGTGGAAGCAGATACAATTAGAATATTTGAAGGACATTTGGACAGGTACATAAATAGGAAGAACATAGAGGAATACAGGCCTAATGCAAGCAAATGAGATTATTATAGATTGGCAGAAGATAAGGTGGGCTGTAAGGGAATATTTTTGTGCTTGGGGTCAGAGATCTGTAGTGTTTCAGCTAACACTATTGATATATGTACTTGGGGATTGGTTGCAGATTTATTTGTTTATCCCTTTCATTTCCATACTTATTTGTTCACAATGTTTATCTATATGATGGGCTGCACAGATCCCATTACTTGCTGCACATCTTCAGAGAGAATGAATGCAGAATTGTAGCTTCATTTGTAGCTATTGCCTTTACCAGGTTATGTGCAAACTGGATCGATCTCACTGGCTCATACGCAGGATCGGCTAATTTCCCTGCGCCGTCTTGTTTCCCGATTACAGTAAGTAAAACAAGTTACACACTGCTCACTTTCGGGTGATATATTTGAATGTCCACTTTGAGCACTTAATGAGAAGTTCAGGCAAAGTACTCCATAAAGTGCCTGCCATGAGGCCATGGGTAGGGCTGCCATTTGCAGCTGATTAAATAGTGAAAGTGCTGCGATTTAAAGCATAAATGCAATCATAGATTTAGAGCTGGATTATAAGAAAGAAAAAAAACCTGGTCGGATAGTTTAAAGTTTGGTGTCGTTGCACGCTTCCTTGTGGGCAGGTATTTAGTTTATGACCCAACAGTATGAACGTTGAATTCTCCATTTTCACGTAACCCCTGCAACCCCCCCCCCCCCCCCCCCCCCCCACTCCCTCACCTGGACTTGCACCTATTCTCCCCCTCCACATATTATTTCCTCTAGCTTTGCAATTCGCGACTCTTCAATCTTTTTAGTCTCACACCATTGGTTTTAATCTCTGGCCTTTGTTCCAACCATCTGCCTGTGGAAACTCCCCCTCTCCCGTGTTTACCTATCACCTGCTACGCATTGTCCCTCCTCTCCTCTCCCCTAGAATTCTTCCCCATCCCCCTTGCCCCAACAATCAGTCTGAAGAAGGGTCCTGCCCTGAAACATCATCTATCCGTTCTCCAGAGATGCTGCTTGATTCGCTGAGTAATGATAGGAAGTCGGGTCTGCATGACAGACTGGACTACATTTGCAACTCTGCAATTTCTTGTGATCTCGGACGGAGCTCTTCCCAAACTAAACTTTCTACAGTGCATCAGTGGAATTTGGTAATAGTTGCCGAACCTCCTTAATCTTCTGAAGAAGTAGACAATGGCATGCTTTTTTGGCTCTATCTTCAATGTGGTTGGATGTCCAGGACAGTGCTGATGATATTAATACCTTGGAACCTGAAGCTCTTGACTATTTCCATTTGGCCACCATTGATGCTGATTGAGGCATGTACTCCTCCATCCTTCCTAAAGTCAATATCTAACACATTTGTCAACAATGTGGGAGATGTTGTGTCTTGGCACCATGTAACTAAATATTTTCTTTTCCGCACTATGTCTCGTCATTGTTTAGCCTACTACAGTGGTCTCATCGGCATAACTTGTAGGTGGAGTTAGAGCAAAATTTAGTTGCACAGTTGTATGTGTATATGGAGCTTAGTAAGGAACTGAGAAGCATCCTTGCTGAGCACCACCACTGAGAATTATTGTTGAAGGACAGTCGCCTATACTCATTGAGTGTAGTCTATGGATAAGAAAGTCAAGGATCTAGTACAAAGGGGTCCAGGAATTTGATCAACATGTGTAGGAAGGAACTGCAGATGCTGGTTTACACTGAAGTTAGATGCAGAAAGCTGGAGTAACTCAGCGGGTCAGGCAGTATCTCTGGAGAAAAGAAATAAGTGATGCTTCGGGTCGTTCGCTAAAGGACAAATTGACTCTCAGTCTGAAGAAAGGTCTCGACTTAAAATGTCACCTATGCCTTGCATTGATAGTTTCAACGCCTGCTCATAAATGCACATAATTTTATCAATCTCCTTTAGGCGTGTGTTCTGTAAGAGTTGCTTCATAGGATGTTTAAAATATGTAATTTCATGTTTGTTTTAGGGTAATGGGGATCCCCTGTGACATCATCAGTCCAAAACAGGTAGCACAACTACACCCTCTAGTGAATATCCATGACCTGGTTGGAGCGATGCATGTCCCAGGTGATGCGGTCATCTCACCCCCAGATGTTGCTCTGGCACTGTCAACAATTGCTGCAAACAATGGCGAGTTTCCTAATCATTGGATCATTACAGTTTGATTATTTTTTAATGATAAACAATGCACAATAAAAATTATTGTTTTAATAAAAACTTTTGCTTCCGAGTTAACATTGCCTGTAAGGATTAGTTTGTGGATAGAAAGTAGGTGGGAAATAAATGAGCTGACTTTATGTTCGGTGGATATGACCAGTAAGGTGTCATTGGGCTTGTGCTGGGACCTCAATTGCATACAGATGACCCCCGCGTTAAGTTGCGTTCCTAGAAAACGGTCCATGTCAAAGCCGCATTTGACATACAATGAGAAATTAAATATACTGGGCCTTTGCTCTCAGCTATGGAAGTATGAGAGGCAATCTCATTGACAAGTACAACATTCTTAATAAGGAAAGTATGGAGATGTTTTCCTTGTTTAGGAAGTCTTGAACCAGGAATCACAATCTCAAAATAAAAGGTCATTCATCTTGAACAGAGATGGGAAGAGATTTCTTCACTTGGAGCAGTGGATCTTTGGAGTCTTGGTTACTTCATTCGCTCGTGTGTCAGACGAGGTCTCACTTGCTGTTGGCTTCTGTCGTCGTCCAACAAGTTAACAGAATTGGTCGCACGACCCGTCACAGAGTGCATCGTGTTGGCTTTTCTGGGGATCGCCACAAGGAGGCTTCTGTCATGATCCCCACTTAGTTACTAAGCATATTTAAGACCAATAGATGTTTGGGTATTGGGGAAATCAAAGGATTTGAAAGAAATTGGTAATGAAGTAAAAGATCAACTTTCATCATATTGAATGATGAAGAAAAGAAGTACTGAACGGCCTATTCTTTTTTCTTTTCTTGTGTATTAACATTATTGAATTGTGAAACCTAATTTTTGATTGAACGTGTTCTTTAACGCAGGTGTCAAGATATATGAAGGCACTAGTGTCAATCATGTGGTAGTCGATGATGGTCATGTCATTGGTGTTGAAACTGACAGAGGGCACATTGAGTGTGAATACTTTGTCAATTGTGCAGGGCAGGTAAGCAAACCAGACTGGCTGCGGATCTATGATAATCTCTGCATTTCATTCCTACTGCTAGTAAAACTGCTGATCTGTCTACACCTAGGAAATGTAGTGTAGTGTACTGTTCAACCTTAGTTGCAAACCAATAGAAATTATAAATTGTTTATTTTAATTCATACATATATCTCAACAGACCATTTGATTTATATGGGTTGTTAAATATTTTGTTAATTTCAAGTAGAAGGCGGGATTGTTCCTTGCATCTTGACGACTTCACAGTGAAGGTCCATAGCTATCGGCAGCTGTACATTTAAGATTTGAATATGGTTGTTTTTCATGATGTGAAATAGCTTGAAGATGTGCAGTGATGGTGGCATGTGGTGTCTGAGATGATGTATGCATGGGGCTGGTGCTTTAGGGATAAAAGGTTAATGTTAGAAAGTTGGATGGTAAGATATATCTCCCCTGTTAAATATGAATATCTTCACAGCAGGATATGTTTTGTAGCTGCAGAGTAATTCATCATAATTTTCAGTTGTAAATTGAATGTTTTTATCATGTACCTAATGCTCATTAAGCAATTTGAATGGGCAGTGCTCATGGATTGCGCCAATGTTAGTCTGATATTTCAGCCGTTTATGTCAGTTTCTAGATTTGGCTTCATGCAAGGTAGCATCAGAGAGTCTGAAGGAATTAACACAGAATACGTTGACTTGCAGTCTAGCTCATTTAAGTAAAATGCTTGAAGCTAACATTGTTCAATGTCTCCGCTTTTGTCTTTGACTAGTGGGCCTACGAGCTTGGTTTAGCAAGTGAGGTGCCAGTAACCGTCCCCTTGCATCCATGTGAGCACTTCTACCTGGTGACACGACCCCTCAAGCAGGCACTGCCCCATGACTCGCCAGGTGGGCCATTCATTTCACACTGTAATTAGCAGTTTGGTTAAATATTAATACTCTATTGTGGCAATATTTTGGAAGAAACAATGATGTTTAGCTTTTCTTCTGTTGGAGCAGATGATTTACATTATATATTGATTAAAGCACCACCAACTAAATCTTATAACGAAAAATTAAACTCATTACAAATAGAGTTAAAGCTATGTTTCCTGGTGGGATTTATGCCAACAGTTTGCACATAACTAGTTGTTTTCATTGGTCGGCTAATAAGTATAGTTAAGGGATAAGGTAGCCAGGTCTGAATGTTCCACATCATAGCCAACCAGGAACAATAACAGTTAGAGCCAAGTTCTTGTGTTTATCAAATCATTCGACGTGGCATTTTGCAGTTGAAGCACCAAAGAGACAAAGCACTAATGTTAACCCACCCTGACGTGGTTCTACTAGTGAAGAGTTTAAAATAAATCTGTTTAAGATGCTAAGAGGATGTAACTAGTAGAGTGGATAAGGGAGAACCAGTGGATGTGTTATATCTGGACTTTCAGAAGGCTTTCAACACGGTCCCACATAAGAGATTAGTAAGCAAACCTAAAGCACACGATATTGGGGGTTCAGTATTGATGTGGATAGAGAACAGGCTGGCAGACAGGAAGCAAAGAGTAGGAGTAAACGGGTCCTTTTCAGAATGGCAGGCAGTGACTAGTGGGGTACCGCAAGGCTCAGTGCTGGAACCCCAGCTATTTACAATATATATTAATGATTTGGACGAGGGAATTGAATGCAACATCTCCAGGTTTGTGGACGGCACGAAGCTGGGGGGCAGTGTTAGCTGTGAGGAGGATGCTAGGAGGCTGCAAGGTGACTTGGATAGGTTGGGTGGGTGGGCAAATGCATGGCAGATGCAGTATAATGTGGATAAATGTGAGGTTATGCACTTTGGTGGCAAGAACAGGAAAGCAGACTATTATCTGAATGGTGGCCAATTAGGAAAAGGGGTGATGCAACGAGACCTGGGTGTCATGGTACACCAGTCATTGAAAGTAGGCATGCAGATGCAGCAGGCAGTGAAAAAAGCGAATGGTATGTTAGCATTCATAGCAAAAGGATTTGAGTATAGGAGCAGGGAGGTTCTACTGCAGTTGTACAGGGCCTTGGTGAGACCACACCTGGAGTATTGCTTACAGTTTTGGTCTCCTAATCTGAGGAAAGACAATCTTGCCATAGAGGGAAAGACATTCTTGCCATAGAGGGAGTACAGAGAAGGTTCACCAAACTGATTCCTGGGATGTCAGGAC
Source organism: Leucoraja erinaceus (assembly GCF_028641065.1). NCBI lineage: Eukaryota > Metazoa > Chordata > Chondrichthyes > Rajiformes > Rajidae > Leucoraja > Leucoraja erinaceus. Next base: position 14,705,974 of record NC_073393.1, on the reverse strand, counting down.
TTTCATATGAAGAAAGACTGGATAGACTTGGTTTATACTCGCTAGAATTTAGAAGATTGAGGGGGGATCTTATAAAAACGTACAAAATTCTTAAGGGGTTGGACAGGCTAGATGCAAGAAGATTGTTCCCGATGTGGGGGAAGTCCAGAAAGAGGGGTCACAGTTTAAGGATAAGGCGGAAGTTGTTTAGGACCGAGATGAGAATTTTTATTTTCACACAGAGAGTGGTGAATCTGTGGAATTCTCTGCCACAGAAAGTAGTTGAGGGCAGTTCATTGGCTATATTTAAGAGGGAGTTAGATGTGGCCCTTGTGGCTAGAGGTATGGAGAGAAGGCAGGGATGGGATACTGAGTTGGATGATCAGCCATGATCATATTGAATGGCAGTGCAGACTCAAAGGGCCGAATGGCCTACTCCTGCACCTATGTTTCTATGCTGCAATTGGAAAGTCAAATAATGTATGGACCTTCAACTTTTCCCCACAGCAAAATATCAGAGAAGCAGTGTTACATTGAGGGTGCCACCACGAGTTGGAACATACCTAGGGTGGTGCACGGGTGCTTACAATCATATGAGGGGAGACCAGTGCTAATAATTTACGCACTCCCTAAGAGCATTTTTCCTTTAGTCCTGTATGGAATAATTCCAGTTTGAGTTTCTGGCAGCCTCAGTTGATCTGATCCATATTTTACTAATATAACAAATCAAGTTGAGTTTATTGTACAAGTATGGTGAAGTACAGGTACAATAAAAAAGAATGGTGTATTTCAATATTTGGCGTAGACTGCTATTTTCCTGGTCTTGAGAACTGCTGTGGTGGGAAAAATATTTTATTTAAGAAAATACAAATTTTTGTAAGTTGTGGGCATTCCCGACAAGGCCAGTATTTATTTCCCATCTTTAAGTACTGAACTACTTTGATAGATTTAGACAGAACAGAAACTGGCCCTTTGGCCCATCATGTCCTTGCTGACCCAGTAATCCCCGTTTATCGACACATGGTCCACAGGTGATTTAATTGCTCTAGATGCGTTTTTTGTGCACATTCCTCATTTAGTTTTGTGACCATAAGTGCATAGAAATTCACTTATGGCTTAACCAATGTTTTAGATAAATGTACCATAACCTTCCAGTTATATTAGGCTATGGCTAATGAGAGGGCCAGTATCCCATTGCCACAGTCAGCCCTCTAAACTGTTGTATTTCTTTTTGATACCATGTTGTTAGGAAGAGTGACAACTTTTCAGCCCTTCGTTGCTGTGCTGATCATTAAACACCCAATTGGATTACTCCTACACTAATCCCAAACCCCACCCCCATATTCTGATGGATCCCCACACCAAGCATTAATTACAGCAGTGTACAGAACAGTCTTTGAAACTGTAGCTATGTTAGTTTGTGTTTGCCCAAATTCTCATCTATACTAACTTTTAATTTCCCCTTCCCCATGCGATTCATGGAATTGAGTATTTCCTAATAATCAGCTATGTTTTTCCTTTCCCAGTGATCATGGATCTTGATGGTAGGATCTATATCCGCAACTGGCAGGGTGGCGTGCTATCTGGAGGCTTTGAAAAGAACCCGAAACCTATTTTCACAGAGGGCAGGAACCAGCTGGAGTTCCAAAGCATGCTTGAGGATTGGGATCACTACGGTATGTAGCCTAGGGATCAGAAGATTGGAGATACACCCTCTGTGTGAAAACTTTTTTCCTCATCACCATTCTAAATGGCTTACCCCTTATTTTTAAACTGTGGCCCCTGGTTCTGAACATCGGGAACATATTTCCTGCCACTAGCGTGTCCAAACCCTTAATAATCTTATATGTTTCAATAAGATACCCTCTCATCCTTCTAAATTCCATAGTATACAAGCCCAGCCGCTCCATTCTATCAACATATGACAGTCCCACCATCCCGGGGATTAATCTCATGAACCTACGCTGCACTCCCTCAATAGCAAGAATGCCCTTCCTCAAATTTGGAGACCAAAACTGCACACAATACTCCGGGTGTGGTCTCACGAGGGCTCTGTACAACTGCAGAAGGACCTATTTGCTCCTATACTCAAGTCCTCTTTTTATGATATACACATTGGAGTATGTGTACATCAGCTTTTCAACTTTGTGTGCATGGTTAAGATAACTGGAAGATGAAAGGCCAATGTGTTGTCAAAAGAATCATTAGATTATTAGAGGCAGGTGTTGCAGATGTTGTTAATACAGATAAGGAGTTTGTTTTCTTTCCTTAAAAGAATGCATGTGCTACCCAAACTTTCTTTTTAACTCTACTTTGTCACAAAGCCATTAATATAACAAAGCCAATATAACAAATTGCAGTGTAAGTGATAACCTTGAATTGGCAGGATGCCATGTTCCTATTTGGGTCTAAGTACATAAATCGAAGCATGAGTCAGGCATTAGGACTGTTGTGTTTCATGTTCCATTGACCAGATCCTAGTTGATCTTCCATCTCAGTGCTGTAAACCCAATATCCCTTGATTTCCTTTGTATCCAAACCAACCATTTCTGTCCTAAATATATGGATCAACTGGGCTTCCACAGCTGCCTTTGATAGAGAATTCCAAGATTCACTGCCCAGGCTGCCTTTTCTCATAAGATCATAGGAGTAGAATTAGGCGTTCGGCCCATCAAGTCTACTCCGCCATTCAATCGTGGTTGATCTCTCTCTCTCCCTCCTAACCCCATTCTCCTGCCTTCTCCCCATAACCTCTGACACCTGTACTAATCATGAATCAAGAGCCTCCTTTCGTAGTAAGAAATCCACCACCCATCCCCAATCCCAGGAATCACTCTGGTGAACCTTCAGTGTTGTCCTAAGTCCATCAGCCCTGATTCTCTTGTTATAGAGCCATAAATCATATAGCACAGAAACAGGCCCTTCGGCCCAACTTCCCCATGTCGACTACGATGCCGATCTAAGCTAGTCCCATTTGTTAGCATTTGGCCCATAACCCTCCAAATCTTTCCTATCCATGTACCTGTCCAAGTGTCTTTCCAATGTTGCTCTTGCACCTGCTTCAATTACCTCCTCGGACCGCTCATTCCGTATACCTTCTGAATGAAAACGTTGCCCCTCAGGTTCCTATTAAATCCTCAACTTAAACCTATGCCATCTGGTTCTTGATTCCCCTACCCTGGCATTCACCTTATCAATTCCCCTCATGATTTTACACACATAAGATCACCCCTTAGCCACCTATGTCCAAGGAATAAAGTCCTAACTTGCCCATTCTGTCCCTCATGCCCTCAAGTCCTGCAAACATCCCTGTGAATCCTCTCTGCATTCTTCCCATTTACACTAGCAGTACCTAGCTAATTAACCTACCAACCAGCAAATCTTTATGATATGGAAGGAAACCAGGGCACCAAGGGGAAACCCATGTGATCACAGAGAATGTGTAAACTGCATATAGACAGCACCCCGAGTCAGTATCAAACCTAGGTCGCAGGAACCTAGACACTCATTTATTGAATGTATATCCTCCCCTGCATATGAGACTAGACCAGTACACGGTATTTCAAGCATGTTCTCCTTGGGTCCAAAAACAATTTGAGTACGACATCTATACTCTTGTGGAGAAATACTATTGCATTAAAGGTCAACGTGCTCCCTAATTGCCTCCTGTACCTTCACATGAACTATTAGTGACGTGTACAAGAGTACCCAGGTCCCTTTGAAAATCATTGACATATAGAATGCTATGCTATGGAATGCTATGCCTTACAGATTTTTTTCTACCAGTGTGGATGTCATCACATTTTCCCCACATTATGTTACACCTGCCAGGTCAGAAAATGGCTCCATGAGTAGGAATGGGGAAATTACTGAATGTGATTAATGTGAAGCTCTCGCCACCAGAACCTTGAAGTTCAGTTTAGTTTATTGTCATGTACTGAGGTACAGTGAAAAGCTTTTGTTGCATGCTAACCAGTCAGCGGAAATACAATACATGATTACAATCAAGCCATTTACAGTGTTTATATACGTGATAAGGACATAACACTTAGTATAAAGTGCAAAGTTGCAGGATGAATGTGTTTGTGTTGATTTATTGGTGTTACTGTCATGTGTTTCCAGAGCCTCTGCTAAGTGCATTGTTGCGGCGGATGCCCTCCCTGGAGGAAACAGAGATCCTGCAGCTGGTGAACTGTCCAGAGTCTTTCACTGCCGACATGAGGTGTATCATGGGAGAGTCAGCAGCCGTGCAAAACTACTTTGTGTTGGCGGGAATGAACTCCAGTGGCTCATCCTTCGCTGGTGGAGCAGGGAAGTGAGTGGAAGTGAGGGTGTGCTCTTAGAACGCTCTGGGCATATGTGGGAATCCACACAGCCGAGGCTAAAGATGATGAGTTTAATCTGAAAGGAGTTATCGGATTATTCCTATTTTTAGGAGAACTGGTACCATTGAGTCACAGAGACACAGCAAGAAACAGCCACTGAGCCAGTGCCAACAGTCAAGCAACCATTTACATTAATCCCATTTAAAAATTTTCCCTATATTGTCATCAACTCCCCCCCAGATTTTTGAAGAAGTAACCAAGAAGGTTGACGAAGGTAGGACCATACACGTAGTCTATATGCACTCCAGGAAGGCCTTTGATAAGGTTGCGCTTGATAGGCTGCTCCGAAAGATTAGATTGCTAGCTAACCTGGATACAGTGAGATCTCGCTAACTGGATACAGAATTGGCTCCATGGTAGGAAGCAAAAGGTGGTAGTGGAAGGTTGTTTATTGGGTTGGAGGCCTGTGATTAGTGGTGTGCCTCGGGGATCACTGCTGGGCCCATTGCTATTTGTGATTTGAATGTGAATGAACAAGACAATTAAAATTGTATAATTAGTAAATTTAGTAAGTTTACAGATTACACTAATATAGGTGGTACCATAGACTGTGAAGGTGGGTATGAAGACTTACAGCGGGATCTTGATCAGCTAGGCGGAGGAATGACAATAGAGGTATATAAGATCGTGAGGGGAATAGATAGGGTGATAGGTCTTTATTCCAACTTTAAAGTTGGAGAATCAAGAACCAGAGGCCATAGGTTTAAGGTGAGAGGGTAAGGATTTAATAGGAAACGGAGGAGTGGTTGTTATATGGAATGAGCTGCTAAAGGAAGTAGTACTATACAAATGCGGGTACAATATCAACATTTTAAAAAACATTTGAACAGGTACATGGGTTGGAAAGTTCAGAGAGATATAGGCCAAATGCATGCGTGGAACAAACTTAGATGGAGTATCTTGGTTGGCATGGATGAGTTAGGTTGAAGGGCCTGTTTCATGCTCTATAACTCGATGATTCTTCCACTTACCTACATAATCAGGTCCTCCCGAGTTATGGACACTCCCAACAAACAAACAAGCTCCCATAGATGTTAGTAAATTCAAACAAGAACCAGTGATGAAAATTAAATCTTTTTCTATGTAACCCCTCCCCACTTCCCTTTCTCCCCTGTGCCCTGACTGGACTTGCACCTATTTCTTCCCTCCCCCATCACCCACATTCCTTCTTCTGGCATCAAACTTTCTAGCTCCACATTTAGTCCTTCTGATCTTTGTCCAACTATTGGGCATCAATGCCCCCCCCCCCCCCCCCCATGCCTTCTAGCTCTTCCGGCACCATCTCACTTTAGTCCCCCCCCCCCTTACAATGCACCTTTCTCCATGTTTTTGAGTTTCCAGCACTTTTGCGTCCTTCTTTCCAAAATCCGATCTTTGTCCAACATGAACAGGGCCTGATTGGACAAGAGTATGGGTGAGGTCCTATGGACCAGGCGTGCAGATGGAGCCAGGTGTAGAGTATTGGCAATGGTATTACCCACTCCCTTTGGACTTGCCTGATTCACTGGAAAATGTAATATAATGTATAAAACAGTTTGTTTGGATATTAATAGCAATAATATCCAATAAAACAGACAATCTTCTGGTAGGACCACCACGGTTCCACTGTACCTCAGCAGAACCAGCTTTAAGGTTCACTTAGATTGAAGAGTCTAAAACATCAGTATGAAGAAGGGTCACCTCTCCATGTTCCAGAGATGCTGCTTGACCCGCTGAGTTACTCCATCAGTTTGTGTCCATAATGTGTTATTGATGTCTTGAGCTCAACACTGATGAATGAAGTCTGAGTTTAGGGTGAATAAAGTTGGGTTTATCTATCGGTTGCTATCTGCTGCTGGTTTGGGATGGGATGGAAAAATAAATATTTAGATACAACTCGTTCTACAGTTATTTTACTTCAGTGGAACTAAATTTTGAAAGTTGTGTACAACAAATAATTCCTATTGTAGTCTTTTTGCAGCTAGTTTTGGTTGCCCGATCCAATGCTTTCTTGCAATCTGCAGATACTTGGCTGAATGGATGGTCCATGGATATCCCTCCGCAAACCTCTGGCCTGTAGACATCAAACGCTTTGGAGTGCTCCAGAGCAGCCGCACGTTCCTTCGACATCGTGTCATGGAGGTGATGCGTAAGTCTATAGACAGCCTATGTGTAAATAAAGCGTGTTTGAAAAGAGGAACTTTGGCTTGATAATGCATTTGGAGGCCTTCAGCACTAATGTAAGTTTGGATTTATTTTTGTCACGTGTCCTGAGGTGCAGTGAAAAGCTATGTTTTGCATGCTAGCTAAATAGATCGGAGATACATAAATGCAATCAAGTCAAACTCAAGTATTGGCATTCCCTGACCTGTGTTATATGCGACTTACATCAACTCGCACTTATGTAAGCAATTCTTTAAACCCACTGACATGCATGTGCTCGCCGCATAGGGGCTCCCACTTTATCTCCACGTCGAACAGTAAATTTACGCGTGGACAGTAGGACTTCCGTTTCCGACTTGTGTGACATCTGACTTGCGCAAGAATGTGGGACGTAACCCAAACCTAAGTCGGGGAGAGTCTGTACAATAGATAGAGCAGAGGGGAAGATACAGAGTGCAGAATATAGTTCTTGGCATTGTAACACATTGTAGTACATCAGTTGCATTGTCAAAGTCTAATGTCCATAATGGGTGAATTGGGCAGTACCCTAGCTTATGGAAGGACCATTCAGAAGCTTGATTACAGAAGCTGATCCTGAGGAGAGGGAAGGTGGAGGAACTAAGACAGGACAAGGAAGGTGTCGTTGATGCTCTGCTGTGTTCCAGAATTGTCAGATACAAATGAAATGGGGTGTTGGAATGCAGTTTCCTGCCTGTTAAGGGCCTGTCCCACTTGCATTTGATTGCATGCGTCTGGTGCGACCAAACGTGGTCGCTTGAGGTGTACGGGCCGCGCGGGGCTGGTCCCACTTCCAAGCGCGGAGGTGCATGGAGTTGTGTGGGGCTGGTCCCAACATCGCGCGGGGCTCCAAAAATCCCGCACTGTCCGAAAACTCCGCGCGCTAACGACCTGTCGGCCCGCAGACGCATTGAGGGCGTATGCAGAGCCTTGACGGCGTATGCAGAGTCTTGACGGCGTACGCCTAGCGCGTGGCGTTTATACGATGACGTCACCGCCCGACACCGGGTGACGCCCAAATTCAGTCGGCCCGCCTCCTGCCCAACTGATTCGTAAGTATGACGTGAATTACGTCACGCGCGAACTTAACGCGTACTTACTGCGTACTTTGCGCATACTTACCATGAACTTAGCACTAACTTAGCGCGAACTCCACTTCCGTTTTGGTCGCGCCAAACGCATGCAAGTGGGACAGGCCCTTTACTCCACACATTGAATTCCAGAATTCTGTTTGGTTCCTGTTGTCTGGCACTTTTGTTCTGGCCCATCAACCAATGTGAAGTGTCCTGTTGACCCTGCCATTCACAATGTAGCTATAAGTGTCCATCTGTTGTTCAACATGGAAGAATTCCAGCCTGGTGTTTTCGTGGGATATCAGAAAGGGAAAAATGAAAGGAAATAAAAGCAGACAAGAAATAATTTATTTGTAAAGTAACACGCTACATTTTTGGTTCTCTTTTCCAATTGTAGCTCTAATGTATGAACTGAAGGTACCCCGCTGGGATTTCCAAACTGGCCGGCAACTCAGGACTTCTCCCTTGTACGATCGTTTAGATGCACAGGGCGCTCGCTGGATGGAAAAACATGGCTTTGAGAGGGCCAAACATTTTGTCCCTCCTGGGAAAGGTAAGTGCATATAGTGTGATTAGTAAATTGTCATGAATCAGACAGGAAATGCAGCAGATAATTTGTGTGCAGCAATGTCACAGAAGTAGCAAGGTAGTAATGAGATGATCTGTGGTCTTCAGTACTGTGCCATGGGATCTTGTATACTTGACCAGGGGTACATGTATTTTAATGCCTTATGTTTTGGCATGTGGCTCTCCAACAGTACTGTAATGGTGTGTTAGCCTAACCATTATGCACGGTTTTCTCCAATGCGTTTTGAACCTATATTCTTCTGATTACAAGGCAATAGTATCACCACTCACCTAGTACCTTTTAAGATTAAAAAATATAAAGTGACCGTCTGAAAGGTTGTCTTGTACGTTTTTGTTACTGTCTTTAAGTCTTGAAGGTGACCTGCTTAGCTTTTTATTTTTGCTTTAGGCTAGCCGGAACAATGTTTTCAAATCAAATATTTGTCACCTTTCCAGTTTCCATTGCATCAGATGAAATATTTCAAATTTGCACATGTCCCTTCGAGTAACTGGAGATATAATAGAAGCTGCAGTGACGTGACATTTGTCTGCGTTGAATGTTGAACTCTAATCCAGTTTCTGTTGCTGTTCCAGATGGTCTATGTTAGTCACACTCTAAACTCTGTCCTGTCCCACTTGCCATAATGAGGTACAGAGTGAAAAGCTTTAATGGTGTTGGGTTAAATGGGTTAGATTCTGATCGGGAAGCTCAAATCAGGCCATCTATTTGCCACTGTGTACTGTCAGCAGCAAAAGTCCACACTATCACAATCTCTGACCTTGTGGAATAGCCCATTCATTGCTCTACCTTTATAATCAGATGGGAGATCAACTGTGAGGAATGCAGGGGGGGGGGGTCATGGTGGGACCAGCACTAGCATCTTGAAATGAATAGCTGACCTGTGAACCTGCAATACATGTACAGTAGCTGCATGTGTTAAATGGATGAAAGCATTATGCAGAACTAAATGACCCACTACTGATGGAGCAGATCAACCCCTCTGCAGTCTTATTACACATTTGTAAATAATGATGGGCATTAAAACCAACTAACAAGAGGAGGTGGCTCCAAGATTATCCCCTAACCTCTCTGACGATGGATCCCACTTGTCAGTGATGAAGCATTTCAACCATATATAGGAAAAAGTGTTGAGTGGATGAAACTTCTCAGCTGCTTCCCGAGATCCCTGCCATCACCGTAATTGAGTTTTCAGCCAATTTGATTTATTCTGTATGATATCTGTAAATGGTTGAGGCCTGGATACAGTGAATGGTGATAGGACCCCACGACATTCTGCTTGTACTATTGAAGATTTCTGTTTCAGAACCACTCATACTTCTCATACTTCTAAGCAAGCTGTTCCAGTCTAGTTACAACACTAATCAATGAGCACAAAGCCAAGGTAGGTACTGTCCACTGAAAGTTGGTTCAACCAGCCATAGTTCATATTAAATCAGTGGCAATGCGGGCTCGAATTAGGAAGGAAGCACTGGTCACTAATAACTACTCACCTAATTTCTATGTTTCTTTATCAGAATGTCTATGTGAACAAAACTGTGCAACATCACCTCAATTGAGTTTTCAGCCAATGTGATTTATTCAAGAATGTTATCTGTAAATGGTTTAAGGCCTGGATACAGTGATGGTGATAGGGCCCCTCGACATTCTGCTTTTACTATGTGAAGAGTTCTGTTTCACCGGATTCTGACTCGTACTTCCAGCAGCAGACTTCTAAGGAAGCTGTCCTCCCCCACACATCTAGGCATTGGCTGCAACACAGTGCATCAATGAGCACAATTTTGCCAATGGTACGTTCCTGTCCACAAAAACTGGATGGGGACAATTGATAGTTACCACCCAATCAGAGCAACAGCAATGCGGTGGTTGATGATTAGAGAAGGTTGTGTAGTTGTCTGTGGTCACTAATAACTACTCACAGTTTTTCCCCAAAACCATCTTTATCAGAATAAAAAATATATACTGAACAAAACTGTGCAACAACTCCTCATACATTCTCAGTGTCTATACATTCAAGAATGTTAAACTCAGTAGGGTTCTTTAAACAAAACAGCATGCCACTAGTGGCCCCTGAGGTGAAATACCTTTCCTTGTGTAAGGAGTGGCCCCACCGGATTCTGACCATAATTCCAGCAGCAGAAGGACCTTGGATTGTGGTCCTCCCCCACACATCCTTGGCATTGGCTGCACCAGGCTTCAGTGCATCCCTCAGCACGTACTTTTGTAGTCTGGAATGAGTAACATTCCCTGACAGACATCTCACTGTGCTGGGGGACAATTGATTCGGGCCGACCAAAGAGCATCTTTTGCCGAGTTGATGATCTTCCTGCAGCACTAGTTGTCTGTCTCCGAATATGTCCTTGGGAACAGTCTGTAAATCAGAGAGTCCTCTATTGTGAAGCAGATCAGGGTGAGCCATGACAAGGACACTTGCATAATTCTTCATACCATCTTCGCAAATTCACACACTCCAAAGAAGTGGGCAACTGTCTCATCTCCCCAGCAGCCGTCCCCTCTCCATAGCAGCCGTCCCGAAGCTAATGCATTTTGATGCTGCACTTGGACAATCACCCACTGAGGGTCCTCCAAGTGACCTCCCCAAGACCACTAAGAAGGGCAGAGGCAGCAGATGTATGGAACTCCAATACCCGCAGATTATTTTTCAAGTTAAACATTACCTGGACTTGGAAATACATCGCTGCTCTTCACTTTTGCTGGATCTAAATCCTGGAACACTTTACTTTCATAATTGGGAGAGTAGTTTCATCGGAGAGACAGCAGCAGCTTACGGAGAGCATCTAGGGAAGGGCAATGAATGGTTTTGCCAATGATACCCACATCTCAGGATGTGCCAGATCATCTGATCTATGCTCTGGCAGCTCGTGTCGTAACTGCTAGTCTTTGCTTCCCTTTCTGATCAGCAGGTTGATGGACGAGTGGAATGACTGCTGATCAATCTTCCAATTGACAGCTTTCTGATGAAGCTAGTAAAAGGCTGTATCACCAGACGGAGGAAACTCCTGGCTTTTGTCAGTGAGTACCTCCTCGCCATTTGGCAAACCAGCTCCGCCAAGGGATCTTTTAACAGCCGAGCGGTGAGGGGCTTTGGTTAATGGAGCTGCCTGGACCTCTGCCTCTGGTCCTGAGGTGGAGCAGTGGTATTTTCTGGCCGAGTATTTAAAGAATAGGGAATTGATGGGTATGAGGGACCAGTGCAGAAGAGGACATGAGGATTGGAGCCGATAAACCATGATCATATTAAATGCCAGGGCAAGTGTGAGGAGCTGAGTGGCCACCAGCTGTTCCGCTTTCCTTTTGCAACATGTAATTTGAAATCTGTCTGAAATTCGTTCTCCTATCTTCCCAGATTTGCTGGAATTGGACAAGAGGAAGACCTTCTACAAACCTGATTGGTTTGACATTGTTGGAGCAGAAGTTACATGCTGCAAGGAAGCTGTTTGTGTGATTGACATGTCGTCTTTCACCAAGTTTGAACTGAGTGTAAGTTTACATTGAAACATCTGGGTCAACAAAATCTCTGGTTGTTTTGCTGAAGGGATTGTGATGGATCGTAAAGTTGTGTATTTTCAAAAGACATTTGTTGAAGAGAAATTAGTTGAAGAAAATATCATAAACAGGAGTCTTAAAAAATATAGTATTAAAACATATCTGGCTAAAATATCACGATGGGACAGTTAGATGTATTCCAACTGACTGAGAACCAGGTGGCATAAAGAAAGCTATCATGGGGATTGGTTGAGGAACTAAGGATGAAAAAAGAATTTGAGAATGGGCAATAACTAACAAAAGTCTTTGATAGATGTACAAATAGGTAGAAAAAGGAGAAGTGTGGTTGATGATCAACAAAACAGTTCACTTTATTGAGATGAGTCATGGGTGTGGGACAAGATAACTACTTTGTCACAGTGAAAATATATGTCTGCAAGAGTGGTGAAAATTTTAAGGTAGAGCTTACACTAGAAAGTCGTCACCAGGTCCAGATGTGACATATAATTTATTGTGGAAAATTTGGCATTATTTGCAGATGTACTGGCAATGATCTTAGATATAGAGGTGGTGTCAGAGCACTGAGGAATCTCGAGCACTGGTTCCTATCCAACCTATCCAAATCACCAGAATCTGGAGTCTTAATTAGATTCCATCCAAACACATTGTTGTTGTGGAAAACTGTTTTTTGAAATGCTATTATGTCTCATTCATGGCGTTCTGTTTCTCGTACCTGTGGTGTAATATCTTTCTGAGAATCGGATACTTGGAATTGCACAATCTATTCCAGTGTGCAGGAACATTATCATACTCTTTAAACAGCTTTCCTCTGCTACGTTCAGTTCCTTAGCAACATTTTAGCTGTGTGGGTGTCCCCCCTACATCGACATTTGTACAACTTTGTTGGATGTGATTTTGCTTCCACTTGTTGTAAAGCTTTAATGCTTTTGAAAGCTTTAACTGATTCCAGAAAAAATCTGACATTCAACTGAGTTTTGTTTTAGATTCTACTCCTCTTCAATCTGACCTTTCACTGAAGATGATAGATTTAACAAATATCATTCCTTTAGTGCTTACCAAAATTGATTAGATGAATGGAAGTGAGCTCCTAGTTTTGGGACCCTGCTGCACAGTGCCAGCCATACAGCATTAAACTGCAAAGCAGCCATTTATATCCATGCACTTCATCCACTAATTTTTCCAATATCATCCTGTACATTACCACATGTTTAATTGAATATCTAGTTGTGGCTAAATGCAGTTACAAATAGCACATAAAAATTGAGTAATAAGCACCATCTAGCATAAGATCAATTTGTATTTGCACGAGTCCTGTGTGTCTAGTGTTGCTTGTTTATGAGTTTGTTGGTGAAATGGCAATATGTATGTTTAAGACTTTTTTGATTGTTGAGAGCTCCTTTATTTGTAGCATATTCATGAAGGATATTTATAGGAATATATACAGTGTTAAGTATTCCTAAAGTTGTCTACTGAAAATAAAATAGTGTCAAAAACATTGTTATCATAATCACACCTATAATTAGTTGGTCTCCTTGGAACCCTGCAACTATATTCTCTTTTATGCCCATGACTTAATTTCTCACCCTGGTGTGACCTTATCACATACTTCCATTCCATTCTCATTATTTTCCTGAATACATTCCATTAACTTGTTTGTCTCAATTTGTCCTTCACAAACTATTTGTTGTCCTTGATTAGCTACTTTGGGCATAGAGTCAGCACAGAAACAGACCCTTTGGCCCAACTTGTCCATCCCAAACAAGTTGCCCCCTCTATGCTTGTCCCAACCGCCTGCATTTGACCCATATCCCTCGAAACATTTTCTATCCTAGTACCTGTCCAAATGTATTTTAAATGCTGTTATAGTATCTGCCTCAACAACCTTCTCTGACAGCTTATTCCATATATCCATCATCATCTGTGTGAGGAAAAAGTTGCCCCTCCAATTCCATTTAAATCTTTCCCCTCTCTTTAAAACTAAAGGGTTCTTGATTTCCCCTACTCTGGGTAAAAGACTGTGCATTCACCATAGCTATTTCCCTCATGGTGTTCTCTCATCTTTTATAAACAATAGAAATCTGTTCACAGTAAAGATATGTCCAAATGTGTGTCATTTCCTGCCTTCTTCAATTTGTGTTCCACTGATTATATCCCCTAAATCAGTGAAGTGGAATTCAAGTTTTTCAGTTGTCATTCATATAGGAAGTTTAAAAAAAACTTGCCTCCGGTTTAAACACAAAACGCTTTGAAAATGCTTTGTGTAACTTTTCAAGTAATTCTATTCATTGATTGCACAATGACTTCTTGGGTTATTTTGACTTATTTTCTTTTGTACTGGAGAACCTGCGACTGACGGCCTTGATATTACCAGAAACCATTTCTGTGTTGCACCTCATACTGTGGACCAAATGACTCTGACTGAGAACATTGTGCAGTTCTTGAAACTTCATGTTCAGGCAACAACAGTTTTGTTGGTAGAAGTGGCAACCATTTGTGAAATGTAAGATTTCCCAGTGGAAGATCCCAATTATTCTTCCCCAGCGTGACAATTTCTGATGCTGGTGGTTGAGGTAGAAATGTTGGTAAGATCGGTTGCACGGACCTGAAAATGAAGCATCGAGTTTAGCAATTTTTTTGCACATAGCACTTAGATTCTGGCCCCGTTTTCTGGCACCATTGCAAATATGACTAAATATTTTTCACTGCGATCTTGTGTGTTACAATCTAACCATCTAATCCAGTCTTCAGGTGACCAGGCACTTGAGATTTTGCAGCATCTCTGCTCCAACGATTTAGATGTTCCTGTGGGACACATCGTACATACGGGAATGCTGAATGATCGAGGTGGCTACCAGAACGACTGCAGTGTTGTGCGGCTCAGCAAACGCAGGTACTTGTTCATATGACTGCACGTGGGGATACATGTTGTTAATTAAAATCACAATTGAATATCAGTGGCCCAGCTTCTTTCTCATACAGTGGCTGAGGAAATCTTAGCAGTAAGTGGGACAATTTTGCAGTTTGATTTGGGAATTAAACTCGTTGCCAAGGGTAAAATATTTTTTCCTGGAATGCTTGATTAGATTCTGTTCAATTTAGGAGAGAACCTTGTGTTGATATGGCTAAGCACATATCCAGGCAACTGCTAATTTAACTAAGCACCTCCAAATTCACTGCACTTCTTGCAGTATTTGTCTCAAGGTCAGCTTGTGTTGCTGAGCAGTGAATTCTGCAGTGACGATGTTGAGTTGACCTCATCTGTTGCTGGCACTCTTGTTTGTCTTAGCCACATCATCACATTTCAGTCCACTACAGTTGCGTTTGCCAGCAAGGAGCGAGGCTCACTGTGCTTTGATTTCTGGAGAGTTGAGCACTCTGCCTAATAAAAGAGTATAAACATAATTATTTAGACATTTTGTTATGTTTTGAAGTTTTGTCTGATAGTAAACATTTTTTTAAAATTAATTTGTTGCCAGCTGGGTTGAAACTCTTCAGGTTTTTTGGTTTTGTAAAGTTGTAAAGTTATCGTGCTGCAGTTTATATTTTCCTGCAAACCTACATAAATGAAGAGGGTTCTATACCAGTACAAAAGGCACAAATGGGAGGAATGCTTATATTCAGTGGGACTGAATATTTAAATAATGAAAGAAGCCCAAGATCAAATTTCTGTTGGAGACCGAAATAACTGCAGAAGTTAAGATGTAATCCTCATTATTCTCCACACCATTGACTGCCAGGAGTCAGACAGAAGTGGTGTTTTGAGTTGATTTTCCTTTTCAGTAAGGAATTTAATAAGAATGTTTGTTTTATTTCAGCTTCTTTATCATTTCCCCCACTGACCAGCAGGTGCATGGTTGGTCTTGGCTCAAGCAGCATATTCCCAAAGACAATCAGCTACATCTTGAGGATGTAACGTGGAAGTACACAGGTACTGCATGCATATAGGATGGTTGCACACCATAACCAATAACTGTCCTTGGAGTCATATACCATGTTTGTTGCTCGGTTACTTTCAGTGGAGTATTTTCTGATCAACTTCTTGTTCTAGATCTTCAGCTGTAAAGTGTCCTGGTTTTGCTGCTTGGGGAATAAAAATTCTCTCAAAATCAATCATAGAGTGATACGGTGTGGAACAGGTCCTTTGGCCCAACTTGCCCACACTAGCCAACATGTCGGCACGGACTTGTAGGGCCGAGATGGCCTGTTTCCGTGCTGTAATTGTTATATGGTTATATGTCCCAGCTACACTAGTCCGACCTAGCTGCTCTTGGTCCATACCCCTCCAAACTTCCATCCATGTACCTGTCTAACTGTCTCTTAAATGTTGGGATAGTCCCAGCCTCAATTACCTCCTCTCACAGCTTGTTCCATGCACCCACCACCCTTTGTGTGAAAAAGTTACCCCTCAGATTCCTATTAAATCTTTTCCTCTTCACATTGAACCTATGTCCTCTGGTCCTCGATTCCCCTACTCTGGACAAGAGATTCTGTGCAGCTACCTGATCTATTCCTCTCATGATTTTATACACCTCCAAAAAAGACCACCCCTCATTCACCTGCGTTTCAAGGAATAGAGACCCAGCCTACTCAACCTCTCCCTATAGCTCAGACCCTCGAGTCCTGGCAACATCCTCGTAAATCTTCTCTGAACCCTTTCAAGCTTGACAATATCTTTGTGTGTCCCCCCCCCCCCCCCCCCCCCCCCATTTCAGGGCAAACAAAATGTTTGGGACACAGCAATGTCATGTAAATGAAAGTAATCATGTTTAGTATTTTGTTGCATATCCTTGAAGTCTGCGATTCATGGACATCACCAGTTGCTGAGTGTCTTCTCAGGTGATGTTCTGCCAGGCCTGTATCACCATAAGCCATCTCTAGCTTATGCTTGTTTTGGGGGCTAGTCCCCTTCAGTTTTCTCGTCACCTTATAAAAGGCATGCTCAATTGGGTTCAGATCAGGTGATTGACTACTTTTGCTTTAGCAGTATGTTTGGGATCATTGTCTTGCTGTAGAATGAACTGCCGACCAATGGGTTTTGAGGCATTTGTTTGAACTTGAACAGATAGGTCTATATACTTCAGAATTCATTATGCTACGAAGGTCGAGGGGAGGACTGACAAAGAGCAATCCAACCAAGACCTCAACGGTGGAACAGGCGGAGGATGATGGCTGACCTTAGTGGAGCGTTACAACGACTGGGAAGGCAGACGAAGGCTGCAGTAGAAAAGGGTCTCCGGTCGTCTTGGACTCCATGCCACCGGACCCTGACCAAGATCTGTCAAGGACCGTGTGGTGGCTGTCTGTGCACCAGCCTCCCCACGTTAAACAAAGTCACGCACAGGCATCCTCCAACCCTGGAGACACCCATGGTCAGCCATGACTGAGGGAGGCCTAAGAAGAAGACTACCATCAGCAGTTGTATCATCAATGAAGATAAGTGAGCTAGTACCTTCAGCAACCATACATGCCCAGGACATAACAACCCCACCACTGTGTTTCACAGATGAGGTGATATGCTTTGGATCTTGGGCAGTTCCTTCTCTCCTCCATATTTTGCTCTTGTCATCACTCTGATATAAGTTAATCTTCGTTTCATCTGTCCACAACCTTTTTCCAGAACTGTGGTTCTTTTAAGTACTTCTTAGGAAACTGTAACCTGGCCATCCTATTTTTGTGGCTAACCAGTGGTTTGCATCTTGCAGTGTGGCCTCTGTATTTGTGTTCATGAAGTCTTCTGCGGAAAATAGTCTTTGACAAACCCACACCCGACTTAGTGTTTCTGATCTGTTGGACAAGTGTTTGGGGATTTTTCTTTAATATAGAGAGAATTCTTCTGTCATCAGCTGTGGAGGTCTTTCTTGGCCTGCCAGTCCCTTTGCGATTAGTAAGCTCACCAGCAAAGATACTAGAGGAGCTCCTCTAGTATCTTTGCTCACCAGGGCTGTCTTTCTTCTTAATGATGTTCCAAACAGTTGATTTTGGTAAGCCTAAGGTTTAGCTGATGTCTCCAACAGTTTTATTCTTGTTTCTCAGTCTTATAATGGCTTCTTAGACTTTCATTGGCTCAACTTTGGTCCTCATGTTGATAAACAGCAATAAAAGTTTCCCAAGGTGATGGAAAAACTGGAGGAAAGACTAGGTGCTGAGAGCTCTCTTATACCTGCAATAAGGAGGCAATTGAGCACACTTGAGCAATTACAAACACCTGTTAAGCCATGTGTCCCAAACATTATGGTGTCCTGAAATTGGGGGGGGGGGGGGGGGGGGGGGGGGATAATAAACACAGCTATATTTTCTACATGGTGAAACCAAAATGTTTACAAATATCCTTTATTAAAATCTGACAATGTGCACTTTAACCACATGTGATTTTTGTCAATTACAAATCTCAAATTGCGGAGTACAGAGGCAAATAAATAAATGATGGGTCTTTGTCCCAAACATTATGGAGAGCACTGTACAACTGCAACGTGACCTCCCAACTTCTATACTCAATACTCTGACTTTAAAGGACCTTAAATGGGGGCCACCATTGACTCCACAGTCAAAAAGGCACAACAGAGGATGTACTTCCTGCGGAAGCTGAGGAAGCCCAATCTGCCACAGGCAATGATGGTCTAATTCTATACTGCCATTGTAGAGTTCAAGATTCAAGATTCAATTTAATTGTCATTTGGACCCCTTGAGGTCCAAACGAAATGCCGTTTCTGCAGCCATACATTACAAACAAATAGACCCAAGACACAACATAATTTACATAAACATCCATCACATCGTTGTGATGGAAGGCCAAAAAAACTTATCTCTCCACTGCACTCTTCCCCCCCCCGCCCCCCCCGGATGTCAAAATCAAAGTCAAAGCCCCCGGCTGGCGATGGCGATTGTCCCGCGGCCATTAAAGCCATGCCGGGTGGTGCAAGGTCGCACACCGGGTCTTGATGTTAGAGCCCCCGGCGTGCGCTCGCAGAGTCCCGCGGCCATTCCAAGCCGCGCGGGGCGGTGCTGTAAGGCCCCGCTCCAGGAGCTCTTCGACCCCGCAACTCGGGCGGGAGAAGTCGCGTTGCGGGAGCCCTGAAAAGCGGTCTCCCTCCAGGGACCCGCGGGCTCCCGGTGCCGCCGTCCGCCAGACCCGCAGTTGCAGCCTCCGAATCTCCGGAGGTCGGGCCGCAACAGCAGCGCTCCACCACCCCTCCACCCGCTCCGGACTCGGCCAGCTCCGCGACGGTGAGGTGAGTTGTCGGCACCAGAGTCCCCGGTCTTCTCCTGTTGGAGGCCGCTCCTCGTTGCAGCCACAACGACAACGGAGACCCGACAGAAAAGGTCGGGTCTCCCGTGCAGGGAGAGATTTAAAAGTTACCCCCTCCCTCCCACCCCACCCCACCCCCCCACACACACACCCAACAAAAAATAACAAAAACTACATAGAAACATAGACAAAAAATAATAAAAACGCAGACGGGCTGCAGAGGCCTCTGCTGACGAGAGTCGCACCGCCTACCGAAGGTTTGTCCTCACCTTCTCCATCATGGTCTGGTTTGGCTCAGCCACCAAACACGACACCCGGAGGCTGCAGCGAATCGTCCGATCAGCTGAGAAGGTTATTGACTGCAACCTTCCCTCCATTGATGAACTGCAAGGGCCAGGAAGTGAGTGGGTAAGATCATCTCTGACCCCTCTCACCCTGGCCACAAACTCTTTGAATCACTTCCCTCTGGAAGGCGACTCCAGACTGTCAAAGCTGCCACAGCCAGACATAAAAATAGCTTTTTTCCACGAGTAGTAGGTCTACTCATTAACCAAAGATCTGTAGCCTCCTTTTGCTCTGGTATTTTATTTAACTCACATGTTTAATCGATAATGTATTATTAATGTTTAATGTTTTATGTGTCATTCCTAACTGTCACTTTATGTCATGTTGTCACTTGCGGGTGGAGCACCAAGGCAAATTCCTTGTATGTGAATACTTGGCCAATAAACGTATTCATTCATGAAGGCCAATGTGCCAAAAGCCTTTTTAACCACCGTATTTACCTGCGACTTGACCTTCAAGGAACCATGCACCTGCACTCCTAGATTCCTCTGTTCTGCAACACTCCCCAGAAGCCTATCATTCATTGTGTAGGTCCTGCCCTTGTTAGGCGTCCCAAATTGGAACACCTCACATGTCTCTGTATCATGTTGAGATTATACTAGAAGCACCTAAATAGTCAACACGAATTAGAGGAACAAGTATGTTGAGAGAATGCAGACACCTGCAAGAATAATAAGGCTGTCATAATAAAGGTTTTTAAACTTTCCTAATATTGACCCTTGCTGCCATTGATACAAGGGCTTAAATGGGGTGAATTGGTCAAGTGTATTCAGGCAAATTTTCACAGGCAATATATCCCTGACCCTGCAATGGAGAAGGCAAAGCCTGACTTACTGGAAGGAAATTGGGCAGGGCAAGTGACTGAAATGTCACTGGACGAGCACTTTTGATCCAGCGACCACCGTTCAGTTAGTTTTAAAATAGTATCGAAAAGGACAAGGCTAGTCTACGAATTAAAGTTCTAATTAGGGCAAGGCCAACGTTGATGGTACAAGCAGGAACTTGCCAAAGTTGATTGCAGTAGGTTATTTACCGACAAAGGGTTGTCCAGGAAGTGTGAGGCTTTTAATAGTGCGATATTGAGATTTCAAGTATGCATGTTTTTGTTAGAGTGAAGGGCAAGGCAGGCAGGAATGAGAACCCCTGGATGATGTGAAATTGATGCTCTGGTCAGGAAAAAGGAGGATGAGTCGGGTATGGAATTGAGTACATCCTTGGGGGTTGTGGTGAGCTTAGGGGAAGATGAGATCCTTTTCCTTGGGTTTATTACACTTCTTTAGAATTACCAAAGTTTAATTTGTTTTATCTGTTTTCTTTCTAAAGCAGAAGCGTTCCAAGTCTATGGCACCTGTAATGGGACCAAACCTGTATCTCACATTGGTTTAATATCCTGATCAGCTGCCAAAGCTGATGAGAATAGTGGGATTGGGGGCATTAGTGCAGGAAAATGAATTATTATAATGGTGAAATTGTTTTCTTCCCCTCTAGCTCTGAACTTGATTGGTCCCCGTGCAATGGATGTCCTTTCTGAGTTGTCCTATGTCCCAATGACTCCTGATCACTTCCCCTCGCTGTTCTGTAAGGTGGGTTAAAGAAATGAATCACTGACATTAACCAAGTGTCAGCAAAGAATAGGCTCTAGTAGCTCCCTGCTTGCAAGGTAACTGATGGCCAATTGCTCCTCTGAGAAATTGGAGTCTTGCCTGTACCAGATATTCTTCTCTCCAGTTATTGTTTGAGGTATTTCCATGGTGCATGCCATGTTCCTTGTCTATGCATCAACAAGTGGGAAGTTCCATTTGAAAACATTTTCCCATGATTTGTAGTGATGTGAAGGGAATGAACCTGTAGCTTTTTATCAAATGTTTTGTTGTGATGCTTATTTTTGTGAATATAACAATGCTTTTGCAACATTACAGTAAACCCTCGTTATAATGGGTCAGGAAAATTGTGTTCATAATTGTTGATTGTCCACGATAACTGAGTACAATGTTATTGTGTGTAGTTGAAATAAAGAACTGCAAATAATGGTGTATATGCAAAGTGCTGGAGTAACTCAGCAGGTCAGGCAGCATCTCTGGAGAACATGGGTAGGTGACATTGGGACGCTTCCACAGACTGATTCATTCCAGCACTTTGTGTCATTTCACCTTAAAAATAGTCGCCGATGCCGCTGGTATATACTAGTGAGCCCTTCTTCAACCACTGCACAGTCTGGTGACAGGGCTGTTGTTTCAGCTCATGTAGCCCCTGGGGACAGTGCTTTCTTTAGGCCACAGCCACCACAGGACACGCTCAGTCACCATGGAGGCTCTCTCCCCTCTCACCAGCTGCCAGTGAAGTGTCTCCGGAGGAGGAGGCGGTGGTGGGTGGGTGGAGAGACCGAGTGGACAGAGCAATGGGAGAAGGAGGCGGCGGTGGTCATGCTGACAGCAAGAAGCAGCAGCTGGTGAGTGGAGGGATGGTGTCCAAGGGCATCCTGTCCGTGATGCCTGACTGAAGAAATCGCTGTACCCAAGGGGTGCTATGTGAGCAGCACCTGAGTCGACCAGACTGTACAGCGGGCGAAGAAGGGCTCTCGCTGCTGCACCTGGTGAGTCGGGAGTGTCATCAGAAGCCGGGGCTGTAAGCGGTTGGACAGGCAGTGTGACCTGGAGTGGCATTGGCTGGCCCATCCGCTGTATCCAAACTTCATTATAAAGGGATCGGTTAAAAAGAGGGTTTACTGTAACCTCTATGGAGCTGCACTTGTTAAGTTCCTGCCAAGCTTTTCTACAGGCCAACAACTCCACGTCCTGAAAGGAAATTCTGCCGTCTTGTATTGGGTAATTGGGAAAGAAGGAAGAAATTTTGCTTCCTGTAATTATCTATTGCAGTTCCTTGTAAATGCTGCAGAATTGGGTTTTCCGTGTCTTCATTTCAAGAGTTAAGATTGGGTGGCAAATTTAACAGTGGGAGTGATGCAAGCCGGATTGATCAGCCAGATATACCAATTGTGTATGTTTTTCATGTGAAGGACCATGTTGAAAGCTGGATGTGCTGGTATTTATTCTGTCTCCATTTAACAGGAGATGAGTGTCGGTTATGCTAATGGTATCCGGGTGATGAGCATGACACATACAGGAGAACCTGGTTTTATGCTGTACATTCCCATCGAGGTAAATGTTTGGCACTCAATGTAATGGTTTATAAGATTTCTCATTGTAGTTAAATATATTATTATTAACATATCTTGACAAAAACATGTGAACCTGGAGGTATTCATTAGTGGGATTATTACATAAATACAGATTTATATTTGGCATATTCCAAGGGATGCACATGATTCGGTGGGGAAAGCATAGAACCATTCAGAGCAGTTTGATCCAGTTTTGTGCTGTTAATATTCACTGTGCTGGCAGGCAAGACATTATCATTGAACTTCATGGCTTGGATTAGATAGATGGTGGTTGATTTAATAAATCAGGTAGGGTTTCTGCTCCAGATTAATCTCTAGAGACCAATGGAAGGAAATTAAAATCTCCAACATTAGATAAAACCAGGAATTGTATTTCATAATGGTGCTTGCCATTAGCAGATAGAATGGTTCCTTGGGTGAGCAGTAGATGGAGGTCTCTGCTTGCAGCCCATGTCTGCATCGAGATTTAGCAGCTTGAGGAAGTACAGCAGTGGCAGCCAATCGCTATGACTCTTGCTCCATTTTTCAGTATGCACTTCACGTCTACAATGAAGTCATGAACGTTGGGCAGAAGTACGGGATCCGGAATGCTGGCTACTACGCACTGCGCAGCCTGAGGATCGAGAAGTTCTTTGCATTCTGGGGTCAGGATCTGGATGCTTTATCAACACCATTGGAATGTGGTCGTGAATTCCGAGTCAAATTTGACAAGGTGATGTTCCGACAAGGATTTGTAACCAAATCTCTTTTTTAACTTTCAAATTTAATTTGGAGGAAATTTATTTGATCGGGTTAAATATTTTAGATGTTATTTGAAATGTGTATTTATTTTGTGTACTTTGTAAAATTTATCAATTTTCATAGGATCTAGGTATTGCTGACAAGGCCAGCATTTATTGCCTATCACTAATTCCCCTTGAAAAGGTGGTTCAGAGATGCTGCTTTAAATCTCTGCAGGGCTCACATTGAATATTGTTGGGTGGGTTGATTCAAAAACAATGAAGGAACAATGATATGTTTCCAAGTGAATGAATGCTTTATTGTTACATGTGACAAGTCACAGTGAAATTCTTGGCTTGAATACCCAAGGTATGCAAATAGTCACCCCATAAAGGGTGCTTAGGGTTACAAAGTACCCCCATGCCAGGTCCCCCTTTTGTTCTCCCTCCCCTTCTTCTCCTCCCCACCCTCCACCACAGCGGTTCCCCCCCCCCCACACCGGGTCCTCCATTGTTCTTCCCCCTTCCTCATGGCGGTCCTACCTCGCCGAGTCCTCCATTATATCTTCCCCCGGCAGGATAGTGTGAAACTTGGAGGGGGACCTATAAGTGCAGGTGTTCCCATGTGCTGGAAGCCCTAACAAGCATACAGCAGCCACTGTGCTCCTGAGGTGAATGGGGTCAATTGTCCTGCCTGCTCACCCTAGTGCTTTAGTTTTGTTTTGTATTAGCTTGCCTGCTAATCTGTCCATCCCTTATCAGACTGGCAAAGAGAGTGGAGGAAAGACAATGGAAGGACCAGCAGACAGGTATGAGGGGTTCCCGAGGTGTTGGAGAGGAGCCAGTGTGCATCTTTAGAACCTCAGTAAGGGTTTAATCTAGTCAATGATCTAATTAGGCTACAAAATGTCCATTTGAACATGTTTTATATAGTTACATGTGCTAATGCTTATTTTATATCTCTTCTTTCTGTATTGCTCATTATTTAATTGTAGGGCATTGACTTCATTGGCCGTGAGGCATTGCTGCAGCAAAGACAGGAAGGAGTTTGTCGCCGGTTTACCATGTTTATCTTGGATGATCACGACATGGACCTTGACATCTGGCCCTGGTGGGGAGAGCCCATATACCGAAATGACCGCTATGTTGGCATGACAACGAGCAGTGCCTATAGTTACACACTGGCCCGCCACGTCTGTTTGGGTTTTGTTCACCAGTATGAAGAAGGCAATGGAGACAAACTGGTGGTGACCCCAGAGTACGTTAATGCTGGAGACTATGAGATTGAGATTGCCAGACAACGCTTCTGTGCCAAGGCCAAACTTTACCCATTCAGCTCCCTGTTTACACAGAAGCAGAGAAAGGATGAGATGGAATTGAGCAGCTTTCAAGGGAAATGAGACCCAGCAGTACCTTCCACCCATCACACACTCTAGGAAGGAAGCAGAGGCCATTGCTACAAGCTGTGGTGTGCAGTCATTTCTCTGGTCTTTCATTGTATGTAATCATAGTTTTAAAGATGGTTCTGTACCTGAAGGCACTGAATTTGGGTTTACTGTCTTTAACCAACAATGGAAAATGATGCCGTGGGTTGGTGCATTAACTTGTCACATTATTTTTGTCTGGGAACAAATATCAAAGCCCCTGATATATTGGTTCCTTTGTTCCGATGAATGTGTACGTTTTGGAGTTAGATACAGGCCTGGCATTGCTGCCAGTGCAGCTGATGACAAGACCTTTCGCTGATGGCATAGACTTCGATCTTGTGAGCCTCTCTTCACTACCTTTGACTTCATAAATGATAGCAGGTTGTGCACCATCTCGATAAAATATTCAATTTTATCTTGGGGTCAGAACTAATTTTATTTGGCTTCTAAAAATCAAATCTTTACAGACAAACTTAAACATTTAATTAAGAACTTGTTAACTCCACGCAATTCCTTTCCAATTCAGTGCCAGTAAGCTCAATTATGAGGTCCTCCTTGTTTTGCTGTGATATTTAGCTGACTGCCATTAACCCAACCATGCATGTCCATTTTGTGGAGAATATCTCTTGCATTGAATTTTTACTGAGAGTAACTAGATAACATAGTATTTTCTATATGGGCACAAGGTACATCAATAACTCTTATCTGGTTCAGTGTAGTGGATATATGTTTTTTCTTTTATCTATAATTTTGGTAGTCTCCTGAGAAAATAAAAGGTCCAAAGTGACTGGCAGTTCACCAAGGAAAGATGAGGTATGTATGCCTATTGTAAGGGTGCAGATTCTAAGGATATTATTCCCCGTTGGTGAGAAGGCAAATGTGTGAATGTCCACGGACTGATTTAATTACAATTAATTTGGTATTATGCAAAAACACATTTCTACAAGTATGGTTAATTACATCATTCGGATGGATGGAGACAGTCACTGTGTTCAAATGATACCAAAGTATTAAGATCTGCCTGGGTATCTTATGGAATTTAGATATTAATTTACTGCAACGTGAGGCTGTTTAATGTGTTGGTTGAGCTTGTGATGGGCAGATATATTCACAGGGAAAGCAAGTCAGATTTCATTTAGTGATTTTCATTTGCATTTTTGTAGAATCTGTGCAAACACAAATCATGCTCTTGGAGAGGGTCAAGGCATAACTGCATCGCTTCTTGGCCTCCAATACATTGCTGCTGAATGAGCAATACACTCCATGGCTAGAATATGGAAATGGGTTGGATTCTTTCCATGATATGGCCACTGCCATACTTGTTCAAGGTGAGTTGCTGCCCCCAGAGCCTCAGTAGGCACATGTGCTGCCCAGTGAGGTGACCAGAAAGTTCAAGCTGCATTGATTGAGTTGGCTGACCTTAATTCAGCCCAGACTTCCAGCCCTTGAACTAGATAGGAAATAATTTAATAAGGGATACTGAGTCCTGCTGAAAAGGGGATATCTGGATAGTGAGGAAGGCCTATATGTATTTTTACACCCTGAACCTACTAGTGTTTCATTTTGGTTTAACACATGGAAGGTCGTGTATTGCAACTTTACATTCAGCTGGAAAACATTTAAAATAGATTTATTTTCTTATGGGTTCATTTTATTCTTCCAGAGGATCCCTATGCTGCACATATACACTGGTAATGAGGGGCCCCACCCTCTTGTATTGTCGAATGATTTGTGCTTTTTACTGTGTGCATTGATGATCTGTTCAATAAAAAATACTTCATATACAAGAAGAAAAATAGTTTCAAGTATTGCTTGATGTTTTTCTTCCTAGACAAAATATGTGGGGAGGAATGGGGTTCATTGTTTTGCAGGGTCTGTCAACAACCTTTTGTAACTAATCCATTTGTTGCACTCACCTATTGAGCCATTGGGTCCAACAAACACTGAAAACTCATTGTGTGTACAGGTAATGTGTGGAGGAGTGTATTCCATGTAAACTATCCAAGTGTTCCCCAACCAGAAGCTTCGGATAAACCAGGAAGTACACAATCTTCTGATGACCAGACCTTGGGTATACAAGTCTAGGGACGCAGATTCGTGTAAGAAGTCCTGATACGGCCACGATAAAGATCATCAAAAGGCTAAAAGGGACATTTGCTTTAAACTAGAGCATCAGACAGACATTGTGTACCTGTGGCAGGGTTTGCACACCATCACTTCCTACAAGGTGAAATCAGAGGGCATCTGAAGTGACAGCGTGGCATCATTCCCAGACAAGCTCAATGTGTTCTACGCACACTTCAATAGGGAGAACACTAATCGTGCCTTTCTTGGGCCACATAGCCCTCGATGGTATGGCAATCTCAGTCACCAAGACTGACATCAGAAGATCCTACAGGATCCTACAAGGCTCTGGAGGCCAAGTCAATGGATATTTTTACAGCAAAGGTAGATAAGTTTTTGATTAGTTCAGGTGTCGGGGATTATGGAGAGAAGGCAGGAGAATGGGGTTAGAAGGGAGAGATACTGTAGATCAGCCATAATTGAATGGCAGTGTAGACGATGGGCCAAATGGCCTATTTCTACTATCACTTATGACACGAAGTGCAGGAGTATCTCAGCGGGTCTGGCAGCATCCCTGGAGAACATGGATAAGTAATGTTTTGGGTTGCGACTGCAGACTTGGGAGAAAGGAAGCGGGGAAAGGGAGGACAGCATGGCAGATAATAGGTCAACACAAGTGAGAGGGGGTTTGATAGGTAGATGGTTGGAACAAAGGTCAGAAATAAGGAAGGAAGCTGTGGGGGGGGCACCTTAGTCATTGCTGCAAGTCTAATCTGAGTTCACATATCCCAACTGCTGTATGTGACAGGTAGCAACAAATTACAATCAGAGTATTCGGATTTTGCATTCCATTCCAACTAAGTTCATGAGCTATTGAAATATTGGTAACAGAATTATATATTCAGAGTCACTGGCCACTTGTAGCACAATCCTACTTTGACTGAAGGTCATTATCAATAAGTTCAACAGTGACTGGACGGATACAAGTCTGAGAGTGTGTTTATATATAGAGAAACTATTTCCAATTTGCTCCTTTTTTGTCTGCAGGAATTACTCTGTTGTTATCAGATGTTGCTGTTGTTTCCATTTTATATTTTCCTTCCTCCCTCTT
This sequence comes from Leucoraja erinaceus, assembly GCF_028641065.1. NCBI lineage: Eukaryota > Metazoa > Chordata > Chondrichthyes > Rajiformes > Rajidae > Leucoraja > Leucoraja erinaceus. The sequence continues at coordinate 14,678,173 of NC_073393.1, read as the reverse complement.
TAAAAAAATTGCCATTCCTCCCAACTCAATAGCAACCACAATATTGTTCTTTTATAAAATGATAGTTATCCCCTCAATGAAAGATACAGTCAGGCCTCCATGGTAAAAGGAAACATTTAAAGTTTCAAAATACAGAACAGAGGATAAAAAGAATGCAAAATGAAACCATTTCCTCTCCTCTTTACTCTTCATTTGCTTTTCAGTCCGTGAGCACTCTGCAAATGGGGGGGAAAAAAAGGAGCATCATAATCCTAGGAATCTTGTTTATTTGTTGTTATTTTTATTGAATTTTGGCATTCTAGATGACTGAGAATTTTCTGAATATTTGTTTCTCGAGCAGTGTTATTCTAGCTTTGAGCCCCCACCAACTTCAATTGTCTGGCCACTCAACCATTGCACTATGGCAGGATTTGCAGAATTGACTGGGGTTTCCATGCCTGGTCTTGGAGATTGAATGCATTAGGGGCTGTGTGGCCTATTGATTTCATGAACGCTGGAAATGTCTTCTAAAATGTCAATGAGGATTTCTGCTGTAAATCCCAAAACTTACCACCATTGAGTAATCAATGCAAATGCAGCTCACTCAATATCTTTGGAACAGGTTGGTGAATTGTATTAAATATAGAACAAGGTCAACAATGATAATTGTTTGCTCAGGATTTATTACAGATTGTACATGTGGTGGCCTCTCCCACCAGGACCACCTGTTACTTGCTAAGCTATGTCTTACCCCTCCACTTTTGCAGCTTCCTTCCCACCCCCACATCTATTTTCTCCAGAGATGCTGTCTGGCCCGCTGATTTACTCCAGAACTTTGTCTTTTTCTGTAATCAGCATCTGGACTTTCTTGTTTTACTCGCTAGACAGTTCTATTACTATAACATTTTCTGCTAACTAACCCAGATTAATTGAAAGAGTTAGATAGAGCTCTAGGGGCTAGTGGAATCAAGGGATATGGGGAGAAGGCAGGCACGGGTTATTGATAGGGGACGATCAGCCATGATCACAATGAATGGCGGTGCTGGCTCGAAGGGCCGAATGGCCTCATCCTGCATCTATTTTCTATGTTTCTAATTACACAAACTATCTTAGATTGAAAAATCCACTGGAATAATCTAAAGACAAAATACTTTGAATTTCAAGCAATTGTACTAAAGTTAGTTGCTGGAAATACTGAACAGGCCCAGCAGCATCTGTAGAATGAGAAACAATGTTTCAGGTTTTGAAATTAGGTTATCAGCCTGACATAAATGATGTCTCCCTCACCACAGATGCTACCTTACTTGCTGACTATTTCCAACATTTTCTGTTTTATTACTGTGGAATAACTGCTTACCCTGTCCTTTGGTGCCTTGGATTTTTTTCTGTGAAGAAATGGGAAGCAAAAGATGAAGGATGAAGTTCTTGGAGTTTCCGGCTGGACATCAATCTCTTGACTTGGTTCCAGTCCATTTAGACTAAAATGAAAGTGAAAGAGAATAACTTAAGACAATCGTGGATTTTGAGAGATGTTTTAATTCCTAATTACCTTGGTATGCTGGTTGATTATGCCAGCTGCTGCATTGCTATGGAATACACAATAAGATATTGTGGTCCCTGTGTAGCATTGCATATTAAGTGGCATGCCATTTCTTTGTGGATTTTTAGCTGCATATATTTCCCTGTCACAAGATTGTTTTAACTAATAGGGAAATCCTTGGAAATCTATCACACAAGATTGTTATTGATGTTTGTTATTAATTAATTTCCAGTACTGTCACTTGTAGTCAGAGGTTATATTCTTGTTTTCAGACAGTGAAAAAAATTAACTTACATGGTTTTCATGATTAATGACACCATCTCATCAATAGTAATTATATGTGACAAATGTTTACATAGGTGGTGCAGTGCTAATTATGGATCCCTTTAGCCACAAGGGCCACATCTAACTCCCTCTTAAATATAGCCAATGAACTGGCCTCAACTACCCTCTGCGGCAGAGAGTTGCAGAGATTCACCACTCTCTGTGTGAAAAATGTTTTTCTCATCTCGGTCCTAAAAGATTTTCCCCTTATCCTTAAACTGTGACCCCTTGTTCTGGACTTCCCCAACATCGGGAACAATCTTCCTGCATCTAGCCTGTCCAACCCCTTAAGAATTTTGTATGTTTCCATAATATCCCACCTCAATCTTCTAAATTCTCGCGAGTACAAGCCGAGTCTATCCAGTCTTCATATGAAAGTCCTGACATCCCAGGAATCAGTCTGGTGAACCTTCTCTGTACTCCCTCTATGGCAAGAATGTCTTCCCAGCTGTTCTGAGGCAAGTGAACCATTCTATCAACAACTAGAGAGTGGTTCTGAGCTACTATCAACCCTCACTGGAGACCCTCGGACTATCTTTAATCGGACTTTAACTGGCACTAAACGTTATTCCCTTTACCATGAATCCGTACACTGTGGATGACTTGATTGTAATCATGTTTAGTTTTTCTGCTGACTGGTTAGCACTTCTCATTGTACCTCGGTACACATGATAATAAACTAATCTAAATATGGACATTGAGGGCCAAAGGGTGTGTCCTTGTGCTGTACAGTTATGTGTATTTTGTAAAAGAGTAATGCCCCTGTCCCACTTTGGAAACCTGAACGGAAACCTCTGGAGACTTTGCGCCCCACCCAAGGTTTCCGTGCGGTTCCCGGAGGCTTTTGTCAGTCTCCCTACCTGCTTTCACTACCTGCAACCTCCGGCCACCACCTGCAACCTCCGGGAACCGCACGGAAACCTTGGGTGGGGCGCAAAGTCTCCAGAGGTTTCCATTCAGGTTTCCTAAGTGGGACAGGGGCATAAGTTATAGTCGGAGAAGGGACGAAAGGAACACAAACTATGCTGTTAAATTCGCCCCTCAATGTAACCTTGTAATAATCTTATCCACTCAACATAGCAATTTGTAAACCTTGTAAATTATGTATCAAGTGTTTTCACTATAGCGTGGATGCCACCATTCCTCATTTAAAGTGGAATAGTCAATTGTTAGTAAAAGTATTAAATGGGAGTTTCAGATTAAGAGGTGGATTGAGGAATGATTCAACTAAAAGTAGGTCTTCTTGATGCTTAGACACACCTACATGAGTTCATCACTAATGCTTGTTTCCTGGAGCAGTCTTGTCCTTCATGTTACACTATCTTCTTGCTCCTGATTTACAGTATAAATGGGGATGATTCATCCGATACCGTTTAATGCCATTATTAATCGATTTTTGCAGCAACAAGTGAACACATGGTTGAATTGGAACTGATGATAACTAGTTTGGTGTAATTTCATGAAGCACTTTTGCTCAGTATATAAAGGACATGTACAAGCCATAGTGCTATTTAAACAAAGCCATGTAAAGGCTATGCCTTGGTTACTCACCGAGTTACTTCCAAGCTCTTCAGTTCTTTCTGCAGGTAAGTGCATTCTTCTCTTAGGTGCTTAAGGAAAATTGCATTGATAAATCAGATGGTAAGAGCAAGATTAAAATACTGACCGCAGAAGCATGTCTTTATTTAAAGTCTCAAAATGCTTCATAGCTACTTTTTAAATAAGCTCAATCCTGGCAGCTAATTTAGAAACTGCAGGATCCTGAAGAGCAGTAAGATAAATGTCACTTTGTCAAGCCTGCTACAATACATACTGTAGCTGATATGACCATAACCTCAGCTTTGCTTTCCCATTGACCCAAGCTAACCTTTCTCCTCTTTATTTATCAAAGATATCTGACATAAGTATTTTCAAAGACTTTGGAACTCTCTTCCTCAAAGGGCAATGGGACCAAAACTTTACACGAGATCAAAGCTTGCTTTAACTTTATCTTTAATGGGAGACCCCTTACTTTAAAACAATGAACCCCAATTCTAAATTATTTCACAAGATGGAACATCCTTTCCACAGCCACCCTTTAGTACATTTCAATCAAATAGTCTTTCACTCTTCTAAATTTCAGTGGATCTAAGCTGAGCATGCCTATTGTTTCCTCAGAGGACAACCTGCCCATTCTTGTCTGCTATATTTCCGCTGAACTGCTAACAAAGCATTAACAACCACCCTTATGTAAGGAGATCAATACTCTTTATAACTGGACTACAATGCTGGTAACTTCACAAATGTACAAAAAGTACATTTGATTACTTCTACACTCTTGGTTGGATATACATCTCCACTAGTTATGAAGAAAATTTGCAATTATGGTCTCTGAAGCTTGTAAAACATTGCCCATTTAATGCATTAGTAGCTACAGTGTTTGGGGCAAAGACGCATCATTTATTTATTTGCCTGTACTCTACAATTTGGGCTTAGTGATAGAAAAAAAATCATATGTGGGTAAAGTGCACATTGTCAGATTTTATTAAAGGCCATTTTTATCCATTTTGGTTTCAACATGTAGAAATTACAGCTGTGTTTATACATAGTCCCCCCCATTTCAGGGCACCATAATGTTTGGGACACATGGCTTCATAGGCGTTTGTAATTGCTCAGGTGTGTTTAATTGCCTCCTTAATGAAGGTATAAGAGAGCTCTCAGCACCAAGTCTTTCCTCCAGTCTTTCCATCATCTTTGGAAACTTTTATTGCTGTTATCAACATGAAGACCAAAATTGTACCAATGAATTTTGTTTAAGAAGGAACTGCAGATGCTGGCAAATCGAAGGTAGACAAAAGTGCTGGAGAAAGTCAGGGGGTGCAGCAGAGGAAATGGAGCAAAGGAAATAGGCAACGTTTCGGGCCGAAACTTTCAAACTGATGTAGGGTGGGGAGAAGAAAGGAAAAAGGAAGAGGAGGAGCCCAAGGGCTGAGGGAGAGCAGAGAAGGGGAGGAGACAGCAAGGGCTACCAGAAATTGGAGAATTCAATGTTTATGACGCTAGGGTGCAGACTGCCCAAGTGGAATATGAGATGCTGCTCCTCCAATTTCCGGTGGTGTTCACTCTGGCCATGGAGGAGGCCCAGGACAGAGAGGTCAGATTCGGAATGGGAGGGGGAGTTGAAGTGCTGAGCCGCCGGGAGATCAGGTTGGTTAATGCGGACCGAGCGGAGGTGTTCGGCGAAACGATCGCCAAGCCTACGCTTGGTCTCACCGATGTAGATCAGCTGACATCTAGAGCAGCGGATGCAATAGACGAGGTTGGTGGAGATGCAGGTGAACCTCTGTTGCACCTGGAACGATTGCTTGGATCCTTGAATGGAGTCGAGGGGGGAGGTAAAGCGACAAGTGTTTCTCTTGCGGTTGCAAGGGAAAGTGCCCGGGGAGGGGATGGTGCGGGAGGGAAGGGAAGAATTGACCAGGGAGTTATGGAGGAAGCGGTCCTTGCGGAAAGCAGACAGGGGGGGAGATAGGAATATGTGGTGAGTGGTGGGGTCACGTTGGAGGTGACGAAAATGACGGAGGACTATTTGTTGTATGTCACGGCTAGTAGGGTGAAAGGTGAGGACTAGGGGACACTGCCCTTGTTACGAGTGGGGGATGGGGAGAGAGAGCAGTGTTATGGGGTATGGAAGAGATCCTGGTGAGAGCCTCATCTATAGTGGGGAGGGGAACCCCCGTTCCCTGAAGAATGAGGACATTTCCAATGCCGTGGTGTGAAACACCTCATCCTGGGAGCAGATGCGGCATAGACAGAGGAATTGGGAGTAGGGAATGGAGTCGGGAAGCAGGGTGGGAAGAAGAATAGTCAAGATAGCCATGGGTTTCAGTGAGTTTATAGTGAATGTCGGTCAGAAGTCTATCACCTGCGATGGAGATAGTGAGGTCAAGAAATGGTAGGCAAGTGTCGGAAATGATCCAGGTGTATTTGAGCGCCGGGTGGAAGTTAGTGGTGAAGCGGATGAAACATAGAAACATAGAAAATAGGTGCAGGAGTAGGCCATTCAGTCCTTCGAGCTTGCACCGCCATTCAATATAATCATGGCTGATCATCCAACTCAGAATCCTGTACCTGCCTTCTCTCCATACCCCCCGATCCCTTTAGCCACAAGGGTGCAGGAGGGTACCAAAGCAATCGTTGATGTAGCGGAGGTAGGGGTCGGTGATGGGGCCCTAGTACGCCTCAAACAAGGATTGTTCGACGTACCCAACAAAGAGGCTTGTTGTGCCAATGAACGTCAAATAAGCCATTATGAGACTGAGAAACAAGAATAAAACTTGATGAGACATCAGCCAAACATTAGGCTTACCAAAATCAACTGTTTGGATCATCTTTAAGAGGAAAGAGCACCGGCGAGCTTACTAATCGCAAAGGGGCCGGCAGGCCAAGAAAGATCTCTACAGCTGATGACAGAAGAATTCTCTCTATAAATAAAGAAAAATCCCCATACACATGTCCGACATATCAGAAACACTCTTCAGGAGTCAGGTGTGGACGTGTCAATGACCACTGTCCGCAGAAGACTTCATGAACAGAAACACAGAGGCTACACTGCAAGATGCAAACCACTGGTTAGCTGCAAAAATAGGGTGGCCGGGTTACAGTTTGCCAAGAAGTACTTAAAAGAGCAACCACAGTTCTGGAAAAAAGGTCTTGTGGACAGATTAGACAAAGATGAACATATCAGCATGATGGCAAAAGTATGGAGGAGAGAAGGAACTGCCCTAGATCTAAAGCATACCAACTCATCTGTGTAACACGGTGGTGGGTTGTTATGGCCTGGGCATGTATGGCTGCTGAAGGTACTGGCTCACTTATCTTCATTGATAATACAACTGCTGATGGTAGTAGCATAATGAATTCTGAAGTGTAAAGACACATCCTATCTGCTTAAGTTCCACCAAATGCCTCAAAACTCATTGGCTGACGGTTCACTCTAAAGCAAGACAATGATCCCAAACATACTGCTAAAGCAACTAAGGAGTTTTTCAAAGCTAAAAAATTCTTGAGTGGCCAAGTCAATCACCCGATCTGAACCCAATTGAGCATGCCTTTTATACGCTGAAGAGAAAACTGAAGGGGACTAGCCCCCAAAACAAGCATAAGCTGAAGATGGCTGCAATACAGGCCAAGCAGAGCTATGTATGGTATACATGGTGAAACCAAAATGTGTAAAAATGGCCTTTATTAAAATCTGACAATGTGTCAGATCTAACCAAATGTGATTTTTTTTCTATTACAAATCTCAAATTGCAGAATACAGAGGCCAATATATAAATGATGGGTCTTTGGCCCAAACATTATGGAGGGCACTGTATAACTGATTACGAGATTGGTGAATCCTAACATAAATACCAGTGAGCACTGACCTACCATGTTTGATTCCAACATCATCTCAAGCGTGTTCATCAGTTGATCAATGTACAGATTTTTCTGGAAGGAACAAGAAATACTGATATTTAGAAAGATTTGATGAATTTGATCATGATTTAGTACAAGGTTATTCATACCAATAACAAGACCCACCTTCCACAAACGGTGCAAAGGTCTTTACGCTGGCTGTCTGATTACCCAATTTACTTACCACTCCAAATTTTCTGGGTCTAGAGATTAGAAACAAGCTTTCCTTCTTCCTGTTATATTGTGTGTGGGTGAATCTTATCTCTATATGTGGATTTGTTAACACAGCAGTTAGAGATCCATGCAAATGAATGGAAACTGAGTTACTGTAAAGTTAACTGGAATTTCACAGTAGGAATCTTTTTCTAAAACTCGATTTAAGATGGTAACAACTAGACACTTTGTTAAGAGTGTAAAGGATGAGGTTAGAAATTCAACCTCAATTGTTCAGCCCCAACTTGACAACAAATTTTGACAATCATTCAGACAAACATACCTAATTTGTTGAGTAAACAAATGGAAAGAATGTGCGGAGGGCACATCTATGAGTAAAACTTAATGTTTAAAAGTAATTGATGACCAAATTATTGAAAAGAGAGAATTTTATTTGTGAACTCTTACATCACATGAAACTGGTTTGTGATTTGCAAGTACTGCCACGCTGGTGGCTTGGTTGTGTGTCGACAGTGTGAGGCCTACACTAACTCTAGTCTGAAGTGGGAATTATCAATGAGGTAATGCAATACCCATTTACTGGATATGCCTGGGGCTGAGATGTGTCCTTGTTGTCGTTGATTACATAGTGGAATCCTTGGAATGCATGCCCTGCATGACCAGCCTAGTGCAGCTGTCCTCAAATGAGCATTGCTTCAATTATCAGTAATGCTGAGAATCTCAAGGACAGTAACATTTGGAACTCTGCCACAAAATATGGTACCAATTGATAGGGTTAGTCTAGTCACCATATTAATAGTGAAGGCAAGACAGTACATCAATCTGTAGATATCCATTCACTGGTATGTCAGATATACCAAATTATTGACTGGGGTGGGGTGGGAGGGGGGGGGGGATGGGTGGGAGGGGGATGGGGGGTGGGGGGGAGGAAACTTTTGAATCTCTCCCTGCAAGTGACTTTTTCTCGTCGGGTCTCAGGTGTCGTTGACTGAACGAGGAGCGGCCTCCAATGGGAAGAAGCCGGGGACTCTGGTGCCGACTCACCGTTGCCGTCGCGGGGCTGGCAGCGGGTGGAGCGGTGGAGGAGCGCTGCCGCTGCCGCTGCTGCTGCTGAGTCGGAGGCTGCAACTGCGGGTTGCGGACGCGGCAAGCCAACCGCTTTTCGGGGCTTAACGGCTTCTCCCGCCCGTGTGCGGGGTGAAGAACTCCTGGAGCGAGGCCTGAAATGCCCCGCGCGGCTGGAATGGCCAAGCGCACACCGGGGGCTCCAAAAAGAATGCGACCTCGCACCACATCTTTAATGGCCGCGGGAACGCCATCGCCAGCCGGGGGCTTTCTCTGACTCTGACAAGAGTGCAGTGGAGAGATAAGTTTTTTTGGCCTTCCATCACGGTTATGGGGGGGGTGTTTGTGTTAATTGACATTATGTTGTGTCTGGGGTCTTTTTGTGTGTAATGTATTTTTCCAAATGACAATTAAATGACTCTTGACTCTCTTGAAATACTATCAAGTGATATTGACTGAGTATACTTCAATGTTCCACCCACCTTTCAGCAACCAAATGTTACTCTTTGCTGAGAATTGAGAAATACCAAACTAAAAGAATGAAGAACATCTTTAGCCCAACTGTTTCTCTCTCCACAAATGCTGCAGGTCCTGCTGTGAATTTCCAGATTTCCAGCATCTTTAATTTGCTTTTCAAATACGTAGATGAGTCATACAATACTGATACGATCTCTTCAGCCCACAGTGTCTATGCTGACCTTTTTGCCCATCTACGTTAATCTCACGTGCTCAAACCTCAAAGATTCAGTTTATTTATTCATGTGTTTCGTAGTCAATGCCTACTATGTTCTAAGGTACACAAAATTGCTGGAGAAACTCAGCGGGTGCAGCAGCATCTATGGAGCGAAGGAAATAGGCGACGTTTCGGGCCGAAAACCTACTATGTTCTGTTGTGCTGAAGCAAAGCAAGGATTTCATTGTCCTATCAGGGACACATGACAATAAACTCACTTGAACTTGAACACTTGACTTGAAGTCTAACATAGAAGAATGTATGCCTCCTACAAATTTTAATGATAGACATGATACTCTGATGAAATGTCTCTACCCTTTCTGCAGGGGTTCTGTGCTACAGAGCCGATTCTTTGTACCATCCCAAATGCTCCTTCCTCATTTGAAGAGGCCATGGATTAGAGGTTTCCAGGAATCATTGGGGATGGGGTTTTTTAGGCTGATGGTGGGGGAAGTGTCAAATGGATTTCAGTGCAAGTACACGTAATGCACTTTGGATCCAAAAGTGAGAGACAAAGTACTTTCCAAATGGTGTCAGAGGCACATAACTCCATACACACAATATAAAAATGTCATGGACAGGTCACTAAACAATTAAAAAGATTAATGCAATACTTGTCTTTATATCACGAGTACTACAGTGCAATGGAACCAAAGTTATGTTATAGCTCAATTTCCTTTGTCAAATCTACACGCTACCTGCGGATCCACGCTAATCATTAGTTACAGTGGTTGGCAATGGTAATGTAAACTAGTGCATGTTCCTTTAACATAGTGACCTCACCACTACTAACCACTCCCCATATCACCAGTATAATTGTAACCTCCCCACCTCTAGATCGCTCTCTAGCTCCAGTGACAGACCACGGACAGCTAGGGCAGTAATGTATCTGAGTATTGTTAATAGTAATAAAACAGTAGTGAAGACATAGTGCGTTTTGACTCGTCTTTACAGGTAAGTTCTTAATTCTTGGGTTTGATCCCATTGTGCTTATCCAGCGCAAGTTCTGGTTAAAAACATTTAATGCTTAAAATACACATCCTAGTGTAAGTGAACTATCTCTGCTGCCTTGAACAGACAGAGGCAGACACAACTGTCCCTTCCAAATATTTCACTTTAGTGTGTTCAGCTCAACCACGTCAGTCTACAAGCTGAGGCTAAATCTATTTTATGCTCCACGCCCACAACCCAATGACCAGAGCAGTCAATATCAGCTAGTATTTTTGACAATCCTGGACTTGGTCTGCATAGAACAATACACCAATGGAAAGATTGAAGTTATTTTACCACAGTTATGATGTGATCTCTGTCTTCAGATAACATTCTGGCTTCATCTAACACTTCCTGTAAGATATATGTTGATATCAGATTTCAGGAGAATTTTTTCAAAAACATTTCTAAAATAACATTAGATTATCACCACTCGAGAATCCAATTCAGGCATAGTGAATACAACTTACATGAAGGAACTTTGCCTTGTTGATCATGTCCTTAACAATGTGCTCCTGCTGACATCTCTGATCCTCCAGTTTCTCAATCTTAATTAAAACAAAAGAAGGAATGTTAAAGTAATTTTAAGCCCCAAAATCCATGTCAGTTTCAATTGGCAAGCTTCTTAAATCTGAAGAAAATCTCAAACACCACACAAATTTCAGTTTTAATTCTGACTGGGATGATAGTGGAGAGAGATTGGAATCAACCTTTCCACAGAAGGGTATGTTAATGAGGGCATATCCCTTGGATTTTTCTCAGTTTTAGACCTGGCTGGCCAGATGGATGCCTTTCAAGAGAAGCTTAATTACCACCCAACTCTTCACAGTCGTGCATGTTACTCACTCCTTGATATCAGACATCTACATCTGCTAAAACTATTAAAATGGCTGTTTTTGTTGGGGCTGTATTTGTTGGCAGTGGCAATGACGATGCGGCCTTATAGAGAATGCAATGAAAATAATGCCAAAAGAAACAACCCATAGAGTTGTCAGAAGGTTTTCACATCACATTTATTTTTTTTTCCCCATTAAATGCAGTTGTGTGTCACAAGGGGTTACGCTAGAGAGAGCATGCACATACAAGATGCACAACTTGAGGAAGAACATTGATGTGTAGGTAGCCTGCAGGGAACAATGGGAATGAGATAACAGGGGGCATAGTTAAAACATGGTTAAAACGAACTTACCTCTTGTTCGTAAAAACTGAACTGGCCAAGAAGACTCTCCTGTTGCTGCTGCTATGATGAAATTGAAACACGTTATGTTCACAGACTGAATCAAAGCCACAGAATCAAATCACAATCAACCTAGTGTATGAGTTTACTGGAAAATACACCACCGTTCTATTGTAGAGTCAGAATCATGGAACCCAAGCTCTGCGCCATCTTGCTGAGGGCAATTAGGGGTAGGCGATAAATAAGAGCTAGACCTGTGATACTTGCAATTCCCTCGTGAATGAAAAAAATATAAACAATTACTTGTGCTAGTTTATAACTAATTTTAAAAAATGGTAATTACAGATAAATAAACGATCTAATAAAAATAAGATATTTACAGTGATGATGCATTTGCCGCAGCTTGGGAGATCATTTTCCTGTCCTTACATGGCTGTTCTTGTCCAATTTGTCTACAATTTCTGTCCTTGGTGCACTACTGCCCAAGGTTAGAAGGCTGATGGTTAATTCCCATTGTCTAAATATGGCCTTAATCCCTCCACTGAACCAACAGCAAATTAAATGTTTTGATTACAATCTGAAAATTCTACAATGCCAGGACATTTCTTGCACATCCAATGTTACCATCACTAGTATATTTCACTTACCGACATCACTTTGGAGATACAAATGAGGCCTTCTTCAGAACGCATATAATTCTGGTCTGATTGGCCAAATGCCATACATCTGCACTTTAAAATATTGTAAATCACTACTCAATTGTTTTAGTCTGAGTGTCTCCCTATCTGTCCCAATACGAAAAGTTCCGGCTGTGTCAACCTTATCTATTGTTCCAAATCTGCTGGCTGTTATAAATCTTTCTTAGTACAATATTTAATTTCTTCTCATTGTTTGTCCCATTTTCCAGGATGACTTGGTTTCTGATCTCTTTGTCCTTGTTTGGATCTTATATTATTCTATTCTAGTACTGACCAGCCAAAAGTTTTGTTTCTTCAGTTGCCAATATACATCCTCCACATTGCCCATTTCTTTCACCATGTCCTGGAGAACACGGACTTCACTGCATGATTCATGAAATCTGTAAAAATGAGTCAGCTATTTATTTAAACATTGTTTTTCCAGAGTTTAACCATGAATTAAAGACAATAAATTGATGAAGACTAAATGAATCCCAGCTTTGGATAGGACTGTTTTTGCACAAAACCTGTCTGTCCCACCTTATTCATTTCATTTATGTCTGGGTTTGTTAACGTAACAGATTTTATAGCTCAATGGATATTCAGCCCTCATGCTCTTTCACCCCATTCGACTTTTCATTTTCTAAGGTGTAGCTGATGTGTCTATGTTTTCTAACACATTTATTTAAAACATTTCTCTTGTCTGTCTCTTTTGTCAGTCAACGGTTGTCTTATATTCCTTAGTGTTAATATTAACTCACTGAGTGTCATGACATGTAGACGTTGATTCATTGTTCTTGAATCTAATTTATTAAGTTTAATTTATGAATCACATTGATTCTTGTGATACAGTTTTCTACCTGCTTCCAATCTGAATAACAACCCTATGCCCATTCTTTCATTGTTTTATATTTTATTTAGCCAATTCACTTTTCCATCAGTTGTCCAGATTGCACTAACTTTGTTACAAGACTGTTGTGTATAACCTTATCAATCAATGAATCAATCAGTTTTATTCGTCACTTGCACATAAAGTGCAAGCAAAATGAATTTGCCAGCAGCGATACAATGAAAAAGAACACACAAAAACACAATAAAAATTTAACACAAACATCCACACAGCATTCATCACTGTGGTGGAAGGCACAAAATTTGGCCAGTCCTCCTCCATTTCCCCCCCATGGTCAGGACCTCAACTGCTGCGGGCGTCCAGATGAGTAGACAAGGTAAAAAGATCACCCAAAACATCACTTGATATCAAGGACTTCTGAAAATCCAAGTTATTGTCAAGCTTATACAAGCCTTGTCTACTATCTGTTGCCTTGTCACCTCATTAAAAAGGTCAATTAGTCTTTTGGATCTAGGATGCCAATTTATTATCTTTGCGTATAACATTATGACCTGCATTTGACTCATGAGATATTTTTGACGTCAGCCATTGAATTGGAACTGCCATTACTGCTTGATTCTTTGCTCTTTATTGGGATGGACAATGCAATCCTTGAAATTGGCTCTCAATCTGTAAGGCCCAATGCAGGACAAGGCCTTGCTGATGAAATCACTAAACCCCATTGCCATTAATGTTCTAACCAATTAAAATATTTCCCCAGGCTAAGCAGCGATCAAAGTTATAAGACATTTAACAGTTATAAATGTTATTCACAAACATTACAAAGTCTACAAAAAAATCATACTGTTAAAATATTTAACTGGAAAAAATGAATTGCATTGCACCTGCTTTTCTCAGCACTGTGAGATCAGATTTTAATTTTACATTGAATGGATTGTGATAATGGTAGTTTCTGAGTGAAACTATGCTGGTTGTGAAATTGGTCTGGGCAAGACAATGTTAGTTCCATTTGCCTGAACCTGGAGTAAGACATACATCTAATAACATCACTTGATATCAAACACCCATTTTCATCTATACAGACATGAATCGGACCTCAGAGCGCCACACTCTACCACTGCAGAAGTCTTGGTCAAACTAAGAATATAGCAAGATAGTTTTTCAGATTTTCTCACTACTCAAACTTATATTTGTTTGACTTTGGGAGACCTGATTAAATAGCTATTCGAATGATTTTCACAAGATTTCATTATAAATCAAGTTTACCCAGCAAGGGAAACACTTATTATATTGATCAGATTGGCATTCAGTGGGTAGGGAAATGCACTTAGTCTACATTTCATGGTAATAAAGACCACATCAGATAATTCCTCATGAGGCTCGGCTCAAGTCCATTTAAGTCATTGCATCAACACAACAGACAGAGCTACTGAAGAATAAGTTGTTCATTTCACTCAATAAATGACAACTGAGGGATCTGGTCAATGTAGCATCATTCTTATTTGCGCAATTCCATTATTTTGCACTGATGAGTTTGCCGAGTGCATTTCCAAGGATACTTGCTTATGTTTTCTTTTTGGAATTTCTTCCCTTTCGGCATGGTTAGTGTGTCGAGCTACGGTAATTAATTATTGCATTGTATTAGCATGGAGTCAGCTTTTAGCCAGTGTTTGGGAACATATCTCCCTTCTTTAGTGTTTCATGCTCAACACTATTAATTGAGTTTCTTCAGGAGGAGAATTTCATATCACCATGGTTTTTTTTACTTACTCAATATCAACACCAGAGTTCCTTCCAGATGCTTCAAACTTCACCAGGTCATCATCTACTAGAATTGAAAAAAAAAGATTATCTTTGGCCCTCCGCCATAGACATTCGATAGAGGATTTGGTAATTAGTGAGCTTTCTTTGAAATTGCGTCTACAGTGTATGTGTTGGGGTCCAGTACAGATGATCAGAAATGTGCATACCCAGGAACCTGAAGTGGTTGTCTATCTTCACTACTGACCTGCCAATGGAAATAGGTGCATGGTCATTCAGCTTTCTCTTTTTGAAGTCAAAAATCAGTTTTTTGGTCTTGTGGTCTTGTTAATGATGAGCAGGATTGTTGTTTTGCACAACTCAACCAGCTGTCAATCTACTTTCTGTACTCGTCATTTATCCAATGACGGTCATCGGCAAATTTAGAGATTGCGCTCGAGCTGTGTCTGCTACATATTCTTGGGTATAGAGAGAGTAGAGCGGGGGACTGTGCATACAACCTCGTAATGCTCCTGCCAGAGGCACTTACACTTTCAGATTAAGATGATTGAAATTTACTTTAACTGTTGCTTTCTTTGTTCATTTTCGTACATTGAACTAAGGCCGCTGTCAGATTCATTTCTGACTTGTTTTACGATGAACTCTCCTTGTTAGCTTTAAAAAGATTGGAGAAACACATGCTGGAGAGATGCACATATCCATTCTGAATCTCAAGGGGGCACTATTGTTATACAACTGGGCTACATTGTAATATGCTTAGATAATGGAAAGTATGAGGACATTAAAAAAAAAACCTCCAATCATTCATAAAATTTACCAGTATTGTTGCAAATGTACCTTTCTAAGGCTGACTCAAACTAGCAAAATCAAATGTGACAGATACATTGTGGCATGCAGAACATACAAAAGTCCTGCGCAGGAACAGGCCCTTTGGCCCACAATATCCATGACAAACCAGATACCAAGTTAAACTAACCTCCTCTGCCTGCATGCGATCCATATCCCTCCATTCCCTGCATATCTATGTGCCTTTCCAAAAGTCTCTTAAATGCCACAATATCAGTCTCCATCACCATCCCTGGCAGTGCATTTCAGGCACCCACCAATCTCTGTAAAAAAATAACTTGCCCTACGAATCTTCTTTAAACTTTGGTTGGCCAAATCAGGACCAATGAAGAGACTGAGTATAGGAAAGAGATAGAGAATTTGGTAACACCGTGTCACAACAACAACCTTTCCTTCAATGTCAACTAGATAAATGAGTTAGTTATCAACTTCAGGAAGTGGGGTGGAGTATCTGCCCTAATCCGCATCAATGGTGCAGAAGTGGAAAGCATCAAGTTCGAGCTGTTGGAGCATCAAGTTCCTTGGCATTAATATTAGTACCAATCTGCCGTGGACCAACCATATTGATCCGACAGCCAAAAGGACATAATGCCTTCAGTTCCTTAGGAGACTGAGGAAATCAGTCACAACAGATCACAAACAGTCTGACCTGGTCACAAAACATCACAAGTTAAGAGAGCGCAGCAGTGGTTGCACTTTCTGCGCCGGATGAGAAGAGCTCACCTCCCCCATCCCGTCCTCACCACTTTCTACAGGGGCAACATGGAGAGCATCTTGACCAGCTGCATCTCTGTCTGGTTTGGGGACTGCAAAGCCTCCCACTGGAAGTTCGTGCAGAGAGTGGTGAGGACGGCTGAAAAAAATCATTGGGACTTCTCTTCCTTCAATCCGGGACATTGCGTGCAAGCGTGGCTTGTCCAAGGCCAACAACATTATAAAAGACCCCACACATCTCCATCATGGACTGTTCACTGTGATGCGTCGGGCAAAAGGTATCGCAGTATAAGGATGGGCAGGTTTTGCAACAGCTTCTTCCCCCGAGCCATCAGACTCTTGAATTCCATATAATGTGCCGCCACTATTATCTATTTTAGCTTTTTATCTATTTTACCCTTTTGGTATTTTATGTTGCACGGTGAGCCAGATGCAACAAAATTTCGCTCAGACTTGCATTTGTTATTGTATTTTTGAATGACAATAAAGTATTTGATTGATTGATTGATTGATGAATGAAATTTAGCACGTCTCCAGTGACTCTTACAAACATCTACAAATGCACCATAAAAAACATACTGTCAGGTTGCAACATAGCATAGTTTGGGACCAATTCTGCCCAAGAACGCAGACTCAGAAAAGCAGCCAACATAATCAAAATCTTATCCAAACCTGGTAATTCCTTCTTCTCCCTGCTCCCATTGGGCAAAAGGTACAGAAGCTTGAAAACACACACAACCAGACTCAGCAGTGGCTTCTTCCTTTCTGTTATTAGGCTTTTGAATGCCCCCCCCCCCACCAAGTCAAGATAATCAAAAATCACAATAATAAACAGCACTCTTGTGCAACACCAAATCCACTACAGGCAAAGCAATTACTGTGTCAAAATAAGTATGCCTTTTATTAACATACTTGAAATATTTTAACTTGTAAGGAATCAGAAGATGATGATAGCACTTCAAGCATGGAATGTTCAAAGAACTACACCACATCTGTGCCCAAGATGAGGTGTTCCATACCAGGACATCTCAGATGTCCTCATTCTTTAGGGAACGGGTGCTCTCCTCTTTCCATCACAGATGAGGCTCTCACTAGGGTCTCCTCGATATTCTGCAACTCCACTCTTGCTCCCCCCTCATCAGCCGCCGCATGCAGCACATAATCCTCGACACCTCCAACAGGATCCCACCACTAGCCACATCTTCCCATCGCCACCACTTTCCGCTTTCCGCAGAGACTGTTCCCTCCGCAACTCCCTGGTTAACTCATCCTTTCCCACCCAAACCATCCCCTCCCCAGATACTATCCCCTGCAACCGTAGGAAATGCAACACCTGTCCCTGTGCATCCTCCCTCGACTACGCCCAAGGACCCAGACAGTCTGTTCAGGTGAGGCAGAGATTCATTTGCACCTCCTCCAACCTCATCTACTGTATCCGCTGTTCTAGGTGTGGACTCCTATATATATCGGTGAGACCAAGCGCAGGCTTGGCGATTGTTTTGCTGAACACCTCTGCTCAGTCCGCCTAAATCTACCTGATCTCCAGGCTGCTAACCACTTTACCTCCCCCTCCTATTCCCACACTGACCTTTCTGTCCTGGGTCTCCTCCATTGTCAGAGTAAGGCCCAGCACAAATTGGAGGAACACCACCTCATGTTTCGCTTGGGCAGCTCACACCCCAGTGATATGACTATCGACTTCTCTAACTTCAAGTAGCCCTTGCTTTCCCTCTCTCTCTCTCTCCATCCCTCCCACTTCCCAGTTCTCCAACCAGTCTGACTGTCCCAGGTTAGACTTTCTGTTTCCTTTGTTGTTACCTTCTAGCTAACAATGATCTATTCAACATTTTCCACTTCCTTTGATGCCTTGTTCTCACATCTGATACTTCCTTATCTCTGTATCTCCCCTCCCCAGATTCTCAGTCTGAAGAAGAGTCTCGACCTGAAATGTCACCCATTCCTTCCCTCCAGAGATGCTGCCTGTCCTGCTGAGTTACTCCAGCATTTCGTATCTATCTTCACATGTTCAAAGAAACAAGATGGAAGGCTATCCCTAGTCATAATTTAAGAAAATCGTAATAAATGTGGGAGTCATAATTCCATGTGGCAGTAATAAGAATTATGGAATGAAGTCACAATCTGCACTCAGGGGACAAAAGAACTGCTGGTATAGAATTTTTATTTTATTTTTATACCTTGAGAACTTGGGTTTTTCAATAATTTTTGCAATAGTTAGACCTAGAGCTAGGTTGCTCGGAGCATTAGAGATGAAGTATGGAGATGAAGTGTATGTGTAAAGATTCTTATGGTTGATTTCCCCATCAGCTCAAGCTGTAGATGCTTTGTATTCTTACCTTGTGATTTTCTCTTGGTGCTGATGGTACTGTTGGATTGAAATCTAATAGACATTTTCAACAAATATCTTCAGTCATTATCACCAGAGATTTCTGGATTTTAGAATTTAGAAAAAGGGGGAAATTCTGTTGGTGAATGGACAGATGGCAGCTGCATTATTTACAAGTATTACACATGCTTTAAAAAAATCTCACATAACTAGTTCCCAGAGTGATTTTACAATCATGCCACAATAATTTGTAGTAAGTGATAACAATAATAACTTGCATTTATATGGTACCTGTAATGTATGAGATGGGACTTTGCAGATAAATAATACATGCATACAGAGCCAGAGAAAGATTAGGGGAGGTTTCCAGAGGCGAAGGGAGGCAGGTCCAGAGAACAGGTTCCAAAGCAATCAAAATCCCTGTCAATGGTGCTTTAATTGAGTATGTGAAGGGAGGGCTGAAGGGGGAAAAGAGGTTAGAGGCTGGAGAAAGTTGCACAAATAATAGAATTTCAGAATGAAAACAAGAACTTTAAATTAGGTTCATTGGGATATCAGGAGACAGTATGGCCAGTATTGTGGAGGAAGACGTGAACTGCATTGTGCACATATTTAAGTTACTGGTTGACTAACAATGAAAGGGAGAAGAGAAGCATGCAGTTTTTGAATGAAAAGTATGCAAAAAAGTGTTCCAGCCATGGAGAAAAGACTTAAGTATGAAAGAAAATGAAATGGTGCAGGTCAAGTTAAGGATTTGGTACATGGATAGATTTTGGTATATGAAATACAATTTAATGTCTGATATGTCATCAAGGTTTTATGAGCATAAGCAAATGATGGCAGAGGGTGCAGGAAGTTGGTAGCAAAGCTGCAGAATTTATTGTGGCCACATAACCGTTCTGGTCTTCCTGATGTTTAACTAAAGGGAAAAGGAAATGTTCAGAGCACTGGACTAAGGCACCAGAGTTATGTGTTCAGATCCTGCTACTGCAACTACAGAATTTAAATTCAATCAATAACCAACAATGTGGTTTACTCTTATTTCTCATTTCAGGCAAGTATACAGTTCTATCGCACTTGTTAAAGTAGAGAAAGAAGAAAAACAGATCTCCCAGCATCAACCTAACTTGCAAGAAAACAATGTCTTTCCCAGCCAAAGGCATCCTCACAAACTCCTCCTCACACACTGATTAAAGGATCTTCAACTGGTAAAATTAACACTATTTCTCTTTCTGCAGATACTACCTGATCATCTGAGTGTTTCCATCATTTAATGGTTTTATTCCTCCTCTCAAACATATGCAGATTTGTGTATAAATTAGGAGCGCAATACCACATTCATCAAGAAACAGCCCGACTTAGTCGTCATCACAGAATCATGGAACATGCAACAGAATTCCCTCTCTACCAGGTTTTCCTAATATTTCCTAGCTGCAACAATCAACTGCAGTACCTTGGGATGAATTTCTACGTTCAAGCTGCTTCATAAACCATCGGAAGACTTACATGAGTGACCAGTGTATATTTTGCATTGACCATATTTCATTTAAACTCTGATTCTAGGGGAGTTTATAGGAAGGATGAAATTAACTGGAAATAGAGTTGGGATTGAGGGATAATAATTGTGTTTGTATCTTGAGAGGAGAGCAGGATGATTTCAAGTAAGTTTCTACCATGTACCTTATATAATCAACAAAAATGCTTAAGCACAGCTGAGGACTGAAGAGAGAGAACCAAAGTAGATGGGGGAAACAGAGGTATGAGGTGCCCACATCCATGGAAACAATTTGGTGACACTCAATACAATACAATATGAATTAAAGGTAATAGTGTTTGCTGGTGACAATGGAGCAGGTGAGAAGTGATGTGTTTAAAAGAGTTATATTAAATTATTCCCATAACACTCTTGCTTACATGCAAAATCTATTTTTGCAAGCAGATGTGTGCCTCAAAAACACTGAAAATAGGATACAATAGCAGTTACTGAGGATTATTTTTAATCCTGAGCTGCATGGTTTAGTTGTGCTCAATGTAAATATAATTTGGTAAAATGTTCCAACAGGAATTAATGGACAGAAGACTCAAAGTGAGTAATCAGTAATTGCTTTTAAAGAGCATAAAAAACATGGCAGGCAGTGTCAAGCAATGTCGCTTCTCCTTTGGCTCCGTGAAAACTCAAGGTCGGTTCCAATGGAACCGAAGATTCCAATGGGTGAATGCAGTGTAGCAGAAACTACAGAAAGTTGTTGGAATTCCTCTGCAGTCAAAGTCCCAACAGAAGTTGAACTTTCTACTCATCTGAAAAGTTTCAAAATAACCCGGCCACACCCATTTTCCTTCAACTCTCTTGTGCAGCTAGTTGGCCATATGATCATACTGTCCATTAGTTACATTCAGAGGTATTTCTTGCAGTTCTTTTTTCTTTTCTTTTTTTAAATTGGACTTAATTTGTGTCAAATAGAATGTTAATCTTGATATTGGACATCAGAAATGGATTTAAAAACAGCATGCATGTTTTTAATATTAAAGCAGACTAAATAACTTGAAAGGACATTCATAGTCTGCCAAATGTAATGACAGAATTGAGTAGGGTGTTGCTGCAAAGCAGATGCCTGTCCTGAACCTGACAGAGACAGAATACACTTTACAGTAAAGCTGGGATACTGCCATACCCCGAGACCTAGGTGAAACCTGGCAGTTGCACACAGTGGTGAGCATATTTGCAGATTTGCTTTTGGGTCTCTTAATTTACAGAAGTTATCTCCTTGAACTCGAAGTCAACACAGGTGCAAAGGAACTCCATCCTCAAGAAGCCACCTGTTCGCCAAGGACCCCAAGTGATCTGACTATATTGTACAAGCTTGTTGGATTTTATCTTATGACAGGGAACCAGAATCAAGGAAAGGAGATGTACTGTTTACATATTCAATGGATGGAGAGCCATATGAAATGATTGATTCTTCAATTGTTCTACCATGGAATGAAATAGGCTCAGTCCACCTTGTGTCACATAGGGTCCAAGGCCAAAATATATAGAGTACAATGTAACTCACATTTTTAGTTTAGAGATACAGCACAGAGGCAGGCTCCTCGGCCCACCGAGCCAACCAGCGACCCGCACATTAACACTATCCTACACATACTAGGGACAATTTACATTTCTGCCAAGCAAATTAACCTACAAACCTGTACGTCTTTAGCGTGTGGGAGGAAACTGAAGATCTCGCAGAAAGCCCACGCGGTCATGGGGAGAACCTACAAACTCCCCACAGACAGCTCCCATAGTCGGGATCGAACCTAGGTCTCTGGTGCTGAAGCACTGCAAGGCAGAAACTCTACCGCTGCGCCACCATGCTGCCGCATTGGTGTCTCCTCTGCAAGCACTCAGCAATTTTAAACTAGGCCAGGTTAATGATTGAAACAAATGGTGCTTGCTCTTATTTATGTGCAACAGTAAAGCATACATGCAGTATATGAAATGCAGAGCAGTAATTTACCAATGCACAATATTACCTGTACATGATAAAACATAACTACACTTACTACATCATACATTTGACATCAGGCTCCTTAATGTACATGCATAAACAGTGGTGAATTTATTTCATGTTATTGGCTGCATTTAATACAGCACCTCACAGAATGAACACATAATTGGTATCTTTCCAGAACCATCATTTGCATTACTTTAAAATTCTAGCAACAGAACAATGAGATTTCAAAATAGCTAAATAAAAGTTGGGGAAAATCATTCACATTAGCAAGTTGCAACAAAGAAAAACACCTAGTATAGAGAATTGTGCTGCACATGAACTGGCCCTTGGGTCCATGATGACTAATTAAACCAATTCCTTCTGCATGCACATGAACCACATCCCTCCATTCCCCATTTATTCATGTGGCTATCTAAATGCCCCTCAAATGCTTCTATCATATCCGCTTTCACCACCAATCCTGGCATGATTCCTCTGCAGCTTTTCCAAAGCATCCACATCCTTCCTGTAATGAGGCAGCCCTAACTGCACACTATACTCCAAATGCACCCTGCCAAAGCTTTATAAAGGTGCAATATGACTTCCCGAGTCATTAAAGTGCTTTATCACATCAAAGTTTCTCAAAAAATAACTGCAATTATTATGAAAGTATATTGTTTGTGGTAATGTAGCCAAACATAGGCCTACTCAACAATCACACCTCACAAACAATCGAGATGAATAAATAGCCATTGTTCCTTCCTATTGATATTGGTTCAGTCCAGGTCACCAGAAGAACATTCACCTGAACATTCAAAGGGAGTTGAACTCTAGTTCAGCCACCTATGTAAAGGATGCAACTGCCTCATTATTGCATTAGGGTGTTAGACTTGATTGCCTGGTCAAATTCTGTTGTAGTGCTCAAATGTCAAAACTGATGGGAAGATCTTCCTTGAGGATAACTAACCAAATATTCTACATAATTGAAAATTTACAGCCACGCTAAAATAATTCTCATCCAATGCTCATTAGGATCTGCTGGTTCGCAAGAAATATAGCTTAGAGATACTGCACTTAGTCACTGCCTCATTTCAAAACTATAATCCAGATCAGGCTGGCCTAAGCCTTTATCCTCTGCCACTTTACAAAGTCTTGGACTAGGTTGATCACATATCCAGAGGTCAGGCAGGTGCAGCCCAATGGCCAGCTACACCTCGGTAACTGGAGCATAGGTCTAAATATCTTGGAAAATTCTCATATAAGAGTTATGAATTTACACAAGCATTGTACATCATCTCTACATCTGTAGAATATATATGGAGACATCCAATAAAATTTCACACTGAAGAAAATTATTAGCACAAAAACCAGAATAATACCATTGTAGGGTGTGCAGTACTGCATATTCCTGCAATCAGACATCAGTTAACCTAAAAATATATGCGCAATTATGAAGTCATAATGTGGGAGGTTCTGATGTCACAATGTCACATTTATTCCAGGATTTCATCAAGACATTTTAAAATACCAAGCACTGAAATAAAAGTGGGCCATGGACAGATGGAGCACAACCAATTGTTCAATCATGAACCTGGTATTCAAACCCATGTAAAATCTGCATATTTTATCCATTATGATTTGTCAGCAACCACCTGCTTCTCCTGTGGGTCACTGACTATGACCTCTACAAAAACAGTGACCCATATGAGAGATTCTAATTTCAGAGCTAGTCAGAAAACGTATCTAATATCTGTATGCTTCACAATATGGGTTTGTTGTTAACCGCACGTAATTCCCGAATCAAAGATCTGTGTAAAAGAACATTACTACACCATTCGGAAAATGCTGCAAAAATACAATCTAAACAATGCACATCGTTTCTTTACCAACAGAAATTATTTCCTTCACCCTCCTGGCAATGATTAGCATTTCACTACCCCTCCACTTACATTTATTGACACTATTAATTTCTACTGCTCCCTGCAGTAACAGATTCTATATTCTTGCCATTCTCTGGGTAAAAATGTTTATGTTAAATTCCCTTTCTGATTCCTTGGTAGTTATACCGACAGTCTCTGGCTTTGATCTGCCCCAGGAGTGTCAATAGTTTCTGTATGAAATAATATTCCAGGAAATCTTTCATACTCTTAATTTCTATCAGAGGTTTAAGATGCCATTAATAGCTTCAGCAGCAAGGATAGATAGTCAGCATCTTTTTTCCAGGATGGACATATCAAATACTAGAGAACATAACAATATAGTGAGAGGGGCAAGGTTTAAAGAAGGGCAAGTTTTCTTTTCAGAGGGTGGCAAGTGCCTGGAAAGCACTGCCAGTCGTGGTGGGGGAGACAAGATACAATCGTGAATAAGCAAGGAATGGAGGAATATGGGTTATGTGCAGGGAGCTTAGAGTTGGTCTTGGCCAAAGGACCCGTTCCTGCGCTGTATTGTTCTTTCTGCGTTCACCCTGATTTTCTTTACTGTATTTATGTCGATTCTATGGCCATGATGTTGATTCTAATTGGTACAATATATCCACTACCCCTTTATCCATTTCTATTTTTCCTACTCACATTACTGTACAATACCTAGACATATCTAGTCCTGTTTTTTCCCCCCATACACAATTTAATCTATGGCATTATCCAACTGTCTATCAATCAAAACGCTCCTCATCTATATCCACATGTCACATGCCAGGCTTTGTCCCACTCCTACTTTTAGACTTTAGAGATACAGCATGGAAACAGACACTTCGGCCCACCGAGTCTGTGCTGACCAACTATCACCCCGTACACTAGCACTATCCTATGCACCAAGGACAATTTACAATTTACAGATGCCAATTAACCTACAAACCTGTGTGTCTTTGGAGTGTGTGTGGAAACCGGAGCACTCGGAGAAAACCCACATGGTCACAGGGATAATGTACAAACTCCATACAGTCAACACCCGCAGTCAAGATAAAACCTGGGTCTCTGGCACTGTAAAGGGCCTGTCCCACTTTCACGACCTCTGCTGAAATTGCCCTTGACTCGTATTCGCAGCATGGTCGTCACGAGGTCTTAGGAGGTCATAGGAAGGTCGTAGGAAGGTCGTGATGCCAGTCGTAGGTACTCGTGGCATCAAGTAGGTCAGGGCGTTTTTCCTAGCCTGATGAAAAATGTCCACGAGTAAAAAAGGTCGCAAATTAGGTGATGAAAGTGGGACAGGCTCTTCAGGCACAACTACAGCTTTCTCTCCCCTACTATAAATAGTCTGAAGAAGAGTCTTGACCCAAAATGTCATCTATCCATATCTTCCAGAGCTGCTGCATGACTGCCTGAGTTACTCCAGCACATTGTATTCTGTTTTTTTCTCTTCATTTTTGTTGCTCAGATATATATTGGCTTTCAGATTTACTGCACTGTTGGAGATTTCATACTTTGCATTTTCTATGCCACCATGGGAAATGGTTATACTAGACAGTTTACACACCAATGTATTCATTATGTTTTTTCACTTTCTCTCGGGTTATGGGCAAAGCAGGTCATATTCCATTATAACTATTTCAGAATATAGGAGCAAGAGAGGGTCAGTGAAGATCATGTATATTCTGCTGCCTCAACTCCACTTTCTTGCACAATCCCCATATCTCTCAATTCCCTTAATCTCTAAAAAACTGTCATATTTAATGAACTCAGTGGCCATGCTTCCAGAATCTTCTGGGGTATAGAATTTCAAAGTTTCACCATCCTCCAAGTCAAGAAGTTTCTCCTCATCTCAGTTCTAAATGGCCTTCATTCATTGAGATTGGCCTCCTCAGTCAGGGATAACATTCTTCCTGCATCCAGCCTGCCAAGCTCTAACTGAATTTTGTAAGTTTAAATGAGATTGCCTCTCATTTTTTGAAACTAACACAGCTTGAAAAGTAATACAGTCCTTGTCTACATAATCTTTCTGCAAACAGCAAACTTGCTCTCCAGTTGCTGCACACTGTCTTACGTATATATCCTTTTTAGATAAGGAAACAAAAGCTTTACATAATATTGCCACTGTGGTCTCACCAACTCCCTATATACCTGCACTAAAATATTTTAGTACTTAAATTCCTTTGGAATAAAGACAAACATTTCATTTGTTTTCTTAGTTACTATGTGCAGCTGCATGTTGGCTTTCAGTGACACATGTAAAAGGACACCTAGACCTCTTTAAACACCAACAAATCTCTTTGAACTCCAACCCCTTTAGATTTTAAAAATATTAAACTTTTCTGTCAAAATGTTCTATATTATTTTCCATCAGCCATATTTAGCTCAGTCACTGATGTGAAGATTCAATTACTCAAATCTTGTTGGTTAGACCATTTCATATTGCAGGGATTGTGGTTTTACCTCAAAAGTTCAAATGATGCATATGGATTTCTCACCTGTTTATTTTATTCAATGCAATATTCCTGCCAGTGCCAGTAGAACATGTGGATAACTATCACCAACTCCAAGTTGTACATCATCCTGCACATTGGAAATACATCACTGTTTCTTCATCATCATTGGGTCCATATCCAAACTTCTCCCTCAAAATATTATTGGAGTACTTTCAGCAAAAGATTGCAACAGTTAAAGCTGGCTCTCAGCCATGTTCAGGGTAAATAAGGATTGCCTACAATTGAAAAACAAAAAAAGGCTAAATTAAATTCTATTTAGTTACTTTCAGGAATTACTTCCACAATTTTATAAATGCCATTTCATTTTATGGTCTATCATATCTCTGCTGGCTCTCAGAGTAATCCCATTCCCCCACTTCTTTTCCAGTCTGCTATTCTCTTCCACATGCCCATTAACTCCCCCGATTCTCCTACCTTCACCAATAAACATTTATAACAGCCAATAACAATTGATTTCCTGGTAGAAAATGAAGCGGAAGCAAAAGAATACCCTATTGTCATATTCCAAAGAAATGTTTGACTTGATATGTTAACGTTTCTTTTTCCACAGATACTGACAGTTTCCGGCATTTTATGTTTTTATTTCAGATTTCAAGTGTGAACAACAGTGTTAGCGTCTGTAAATTTAAAGATGGCCTTGGAAGTATGCCTGGCTACACAGTCATGGGTAGAGAGAGAGTAGAGCAGGGGACTGAGCACATCCTTGAGGTGCTCTTGTGTTGATGATTATTGAAGAGGAAATGTTGTGGCAATTTCGTACTGTTTGTTGTTGAGGAAGTCGAGGATCTAATTGCAAAGAGATGAGCAGACACCTAGTTCACCGAGTTTGATGATGTTTTGAAGATTGTGAGGGACAGAAAAAGAATAAGGCAGAAGAAGAGGGAGTGAACCAGGATAGAGAAATATAGGAACATCGACACTATCCACTAACAGTATATGCATTACAATGTACAATTCTTAAAAGAAAATACATGCCGTATTGTATAAGCAAAATATGCTCTGTGTGGAATACCCCCAACAGTGAGCAATGATGAGGACACAGGTTTCCCTTGCATGACAGCAGCGAGGGAGTTTAATCCAAGAGATTTTACTAAAATGATCACAATAGATAATGTTACTTCCTTTGTAAACCAGCATTAGCAGTTGCTTGCTTCTACTTTCTTTCATTTGGATAATTTTTATGTTACACAGATAAGCAACCTGTGTAAGACATAGGTAAGACATATCAATACGTCAGCAGGGTTTAGAAATGAATATTATATGGACAATGAAGGAGCTTTTCCAGGTGGGTCTGGAAAATTCTGTCTGTATTCCAACACATTTTGTATTCAGTTATGTGTGTAAGCTTTGTATTGGATTTCACTTTAACACAATTTAAAATTTATCCAAGTACAAAAAGTGGTGAAAATTATTTATATGGTCTGACAATCTTTTTTGTTAAACCAAGATAAAACATTTTACCGAATACTTGATGAAAGCTGTTGAAATACTTGCAAAGGTGCTTGCAAAACTCAAAAGTAACAGGTTGGGAAGATGATTCCTTTTACCTCTTACATCCAGAAAACTACCATGATTTCTGGCAGGAACGAGGCACTTTGGAAACAAAGTACGTGACAGTGACTGAATATATTAAAATGGAAGAAACTTTGCTCAGTACAAAGTAGTGGACAAATGATCTGACAATGCTGAAATCATGAAGGAAACAAGAAAAGTGGTAGTGAGATAAAGCCAGGCGGCAAGAGTATGCAAATATGGATACCAAGGCAATGTATTTAGCTGATGTGGTTGGGAGATTATTTGTAGATGAGGGCAGCCGAAAGTAAGGGAAGGAATAGATCCTTAGTTAATATCAAAAGCGAGCAGCACGGTGGCACAGCGGCAGAGTTACTGCCTTACAACGCCAGAGACCTGGGTTCGATCCTGACTATGGGTACTGTCTGTACGAAGTTTGTCCGTTCTCCCCGTGCCCTGCGTGGGTTTTCTCTGAGATCTTTGGTTTCCTCCCACACCCCAAAGACGTACAGGTTTGTAGGTTAATTGGCTTGGTGTAAATGTAAACATTGTCCCTGTTCATAAACATTGTGGTGTTAATGTGCGGGGATCGCTGGTTAGTGCCGACTCGGTGGGCCGAAGGGCCTGTTTCCACGCTGTACCTGTAAACTATTATTGACGATTTTGGATGACAGCCTGGATGAGGATGTCACATTTGTATCCACTGTAGACTAATAGGTAGAGTTTGATTGCTATGATTATTTCATTTAATTGTCACAAGCTTCAACCAGACTACAGAAGGAAACAAATCGATCTTTGACTTACTTTTTAACCAGCAATTACTGTGCACAGAATAAACAGACATGTCGATTTTGGGTTTTTTTGGTCAGCAGATGGTGATGTTGCACTTGGAGAAAAAGTTCAACTCTCCAGCTTTTGTCATTTTCCACTGAAAACGAGACTAGATATTTAGAATTTATTGCTGCATGGTTTGACAGACTGGATCATCTGAACAATTCTGGAGCTCCAAGCTACCTATCAGCCCTTGCAGGTGCAAATAAATCTACTCGCCAACAGTGATAAAAAAAAACTTTCTGCCAGTTTCTTAATTGGATCTAAATTAGTGTTTTATTGGATCTAGGTCAGGGAGTAAAGTACTCCTAATTCCACCATCTATGGGACTGCCCCTCCATAAAAATAATTGCCACACCACCCAGCAGTGCAGAATGTATGAAGAAAAGATATCTTCGGATTTATTTACCCGCATTTAGGTAATGTACAAAGATCATGTACAGTGTCCTTAACCCCAGGAAACAACCCATGGGACTTCAGAGAAGCTTCATTAAACACAAAGTAGCACCGAGCCAAAGAAAGACCAATTAGTCTGTTAGCTGGGATTCAATTGTGGATCTCACACCCATGTTAGAACTCTAGGTTTAAATCCCAGTAAAAAGGGATGTACACATAAATCTAGGCTGATACTTTGGGGTGGAGTTACTAGACTATAGAAAGTGTTGTGTTTCAAATGAGATATTAAACGGAGACACTGTTTGCTCTCTCAGGTGGAAGCAAAGGTTCCGCGATGCAATTTTAAAGAAGAACAGTGAACTATTCCTGCTGGTCTAAACTGCATAGTTTACACTTGAATCAATTTTTCAAAAACGGATTATTTGGTCATAAGCACATTCTTATTTATGTGAACTATCCATGCTATTGACAAAATCTGTCTATTACAATGGTGATCACACCTTAAAAATATTTGGCTGTATAATGCTTCAGTATATTTTGAAAAGGGAATGAACGGTACAATATAAATGCAAGATTTTCCTTATTAAGATTTTCCTTATTCTCGCCTTTCAAAGGAGAGAAGATATAGTGATCAGGGTTTCAGGGAGGGAATTATAGGTCTTACAATTTAGTTGGCCAAAGGCAAAGCCAATTGTGATTGGATGATGAACCCAATTGCCAAACAAGAAGCCATCGGTGGATGAATAGTTTATCAAAGACTCCAAATCACCATTCCTAAATATCACAGGTGGATAGGAAAGAAAAACTCAAATTGTGGAAGCTCTGATTGTCTCATTTAGTAGCAGAAGCTCATTATCATTTTTTAAGTTCCAATTCCTGCCGAGAACTCAAACTAAGCAGACAGATAACCTGGCTATTGTGGGAAAGTGAGAAGGATACAGTGGAAATAATTGCAGATCGCCTCCAGTTAGCAGTAGGTAGGGGGTCCACAGTCCAGCAATTTGAAGAGAGAGAATGCCAGTTAATCTTCATTGTAAGACAAAGAAGCCAAACCCCAACTGGTTTGTAAGTCGATGCTCATAGTAAATCAATTCCAAACTACTGTGGATTACATGAAATATTCCACCTCAATACAGCGGAACACAGACAAATCACATAGCCCATCACCATAAAAATAGCACCAGGTCAACATGGATAATGTTTAACTATGTTAAATTCCACTCCCCCACCCCCCCCCCGCCCTCACTTGCCAGACATTGTGGTACCTGTATTAATATTTGATGCAAATATTCAATTTGCTGGATTTTAATCGGCGTGCGCAGCGGCCCACATTGATTGCAAGGAAGCAGCAATGCCAGGTTGTTTTATCAATCTTATAATGACTCAGAAAGAGGCTATTCATCCCATCAATTCTTAATTATGCAAAACACGTTCCTCTCCACGAGGGATATTTCATAATATATTTCCTTATTTCATAAAGGGCCTGTCCCACTTACACGACTCTTTAGGCAACTGCCAGGAACTAGTTTTAATTGAATTCACCTACGACACCTGGCGACAACCTACGACAGCACCTGCGACAACACCTACGTCAACCTATGACAACAAAAACTGTAGCTGAAATTTTTTTTCAACATGTTGAAAATTTTGCGGCAGTCACCTATTGTCGCAGGCACAGTCAACTCGAAAGGTTTGGAGTATAGTAGCTCTGGCACAATGGTGTTGAATGCAGAGCTAAAATCAACAAACAGGAACAGGTCCCCTGGCAGTCTAGGTGCTGTAGGATGAAGTGCAGGCCCAGGTTGGCTGCATCATCCACAGATCGATTGGCCCAATATGCAAACTGCAGAGGGTCCAGCAGGTAGGGTTTCGACTCGAACCATCACCCATTCCTTCTCTCCAGAGATGTTGCCTGTCCTGCCGAGCTACTCCAGCTTTTTTGTCTATCTCCACACAAAAAAGGTCCTCGTTTCAAAGATAATCCAATGATTACCTCTCATTCTTTCAAACACAAGCCCGGCTCTGTTGTCTCTTCGTAGGACAAAACCTCCATTCAAGGAAACCAATCTTGTGACTCTTCATTGCATTCCGTCCAATCTGCCCTGTATAGTGATAATAAAAGTTGGTGAGAAAAGTATCCATTGGACTGAGATTGTTTTAAATTGACTTGATTTCCTTATTATTTGTCTTTTCTACTGTAATACCAAATATCTTTCCACCCATAATTTCACATTACTCTTTCCATGGGAAATGTTTAAGGCATTTGTGGAATTTTTTTTTTACTGTTTAACAAGGAGCTGCTGAGATACTCAGATATTATTAAATCTTTTCCTATCCATGACCAGTGTCACTAATTTTGGGAAACAAGATTACGATTCCCAGCACCATCACTGGGTATGGATTAAACAAAAGTAAATTAAGCAGATAGACACAAAATGCTGGAGTAACTCAGCGGGACAGGGAGCATCTCTGGAGTGAAGGAATGGGTGACGTTTTGGGTCGAGACCCTTCTTCTCTGAAAAAGTCTGAAAAAGGGTCTTGACCCGAAATGTCACCCATTCCTTCTCTCCAGAGATGGTGCCTGTTCTGCTGAATTACTCCAGCATTTTGTGGCTGCCTTTGGTGTAAACCAGCATCTGCAGTTCCTTCTTACACAGTAAATTAAGTTGCTCTGACTAGTGACAATAGATTAATGTATTTAGTGCAGAGGATTTCACTGTAACCCGCAAGAGTGTACCTTCATGACACTACACAAATTTTAATGATTGAAAAATATGTTAAAGATTTTAGATTTCATGATGCCACCTACCTCGAATTTAGCATTTTTGGGTTAATACTGGTCTATTTCTGTTTATCTGTTTTCATGGTTCAATCTATATCTTACTGAAGTTATGAATCTCTACACTGCTCAGCATCTGCCTCTTAACAGCAGGAAGTTTAATAATGGGTTTAATAACACTGGGCTGCTCTATGAAGCTTACTCAAGATACTTACATTTTCTTCAATGCTGTAGAGGGAATATTGTAATATTATTGTACCACTAGTTTATATTTGCCACTATTCCTTGTTTTGAGAAACTCTCAAGTCACAGAGAATATCAAAAAGAACCCCAAATGTAATTAGTCCCATCAAACTAACTGTTTCCATATACTTTGTCCAATCTGATACCCACGGAGGTCAAAGGAATGGAATTTCAGAAACTATCGTGGTGCTATATATCATGCAAAACACACACTGAGCACTTGCAACAAAAAACACATTTCAATATAAATCTTATATATTAAGACTTTAGGGAAGGGGACAGTGTTAACAATCTCGAAGAATTAATATACTAAGATGGTCATTGGTTGTTTCCCATGCTGATTTAGACCTCAGATTAGTTATAAACTTGTGGAAGCAGAGTTCTTCGTGTGCACGGCAATAGGCTAGAAATTAGAGGTGGGAATTTCAACTAATTTAGTGCTCCAATGTTGCCAATTTTTGAGAACTTAAAGTACTTGATGCTAATCTCAAAAAGTATTACCATAATATTACCACCAATTCACGGCCAGGTACAAATCAACTATATCAGAGTCAATTTAAAAATAGTAAAAGATGCTTCCAATAAAACAGAAGAAACTTTGTATGGTCTTGTATTTGCTTACTCTGCTGATAGTCGACTGGATATTCTGTCTACTGCAAATCCTACAATGGAGAACAACCCTAGAACTACAGGAACAAACTACAAAAACCATCGTCAACAAGCAAAATGGTAACAATTTTCATTTGACATCCATCAAATGGACCTTGATTACTAAAAATACATGGATACAAAAGAAAGTGTTCCATTACTTTTTTCCATGGCACAGTAATTCTCTCCAAAATGTATGCTTCATATTTTTACATGTTGGCAGTGACTTTCATTGGATGTTGTGTCTGTGATGTGGTGAACTATTTAATTACCAAAACCAAACATGTTCATGCTAAGTGTTTAGTTTAATGCTGTAAAATAGCTGAGCTAATTTTAACTTGACCATTTTCATAGCTACCCTTGGAGGGATCAAGAAACTGCTTTTGTGTCAGGCACCCAAGCCAAAATCATTATATTTTGATCAGTCTGAAGAAGGGTTTCGACCCAAAACGTTGCCCATTTCCTTCGCTCCATAGATGCTGCCTCACCCGCTGAGTTTCTCCAGCATTTTTGTCTACCTTCGATTTTCCAGCATCTGCAGTTCCTTCTTAAACAATTCATTATATTTTCACCTAGCTGTGCTGGTAGGAGCTTGCTGCTTCTGCAAGCTCTCTACAATTGTTGCCTTGAATTCAGTCATTCTATTGCGCAATTTTCAGAAAGTTAAAGCTGCTGACGTAGACAGCAGCCAAACACTTTACGGACTGCAGTGTTGGCAATACTTCTTCAACCATTTACCAGATTTCATCTACTAATTTTAGCATTCCATTGCAAGTTAGTTTTATAACATTGCTATCAAACAAAACAATTGTCATGGACCACTTCTACTTTTGGAAGCACTCAAGCATTGCCACAGCAAGGCCAGCACTTAATGCCCACCCCTAATTGCGATTGAAAATTTGGTAGTGAGCCGCTGCAGTCCTTCTGGTGAAAATATTTCTGAAGTAGTATTAGGTAGGGAAATCCAGGATTCAGATCCAAGAACAACAAGGGACCAACAATATATTTCCCATTCACGAAGGTGCATGATGTAGAAACATAGAAATAGGTGCAGCAGGAGGCCATTTGGTCCTTTGAGCCTGTATCGCCATTCATTGTGATCATGGCAGATCATCCACAATCAGTAAACTGTGCCTGCCTTCTCCCCACATCCCTCGATTCCGCTAGCCCCTAGACACAATGTATGCACCTCCTGGAGGTAACATTCTGGGCACAATCTTTTTTTGAGCCTCACTGCAAGATTTAATAAACAGTTGAAGTCTTCCAAACATTAAAGTTTGCCAATTCTATTCAATGAATCCAACTAAATATGAATGGTTATAGCTTGCTGACATTTAGAAAGCCTGCAATGCTCAGAATTGTTAGGATGTTTTGCAGCCACAGGTGCACAGAATACATTGTGATGAATCAAGATAACAAGCAGAGCAATGCAATCTCCATAAAGTTATAGTGACACAGGAATGACTTGAATGAATGCAACGGTAATGAAATTTCTGAAAGTACCAACACCTTCAAGTCTCTCCATGGTGGGTTTTAAACTTTAAGAAACATTCAAAGCTGCATAATATTCATCTTGTAGAGGAGGCACCTAATGCAGATAGTATGGCGAGGAAAAGGAACTGAAACAAATTAAGAGGAAGTGGTTACTCTCCTAAACAAGTTTTTAAACAAGTCTTTTGGAAGAAGATGCTCTCATTTATGTGCATCTTCTCTTCTCTTTGGAAGCAATGTGAAGTTTAAACCTCTCTTAATCAACAGGTCAGAAAATCTTGGGGCTCTAAAAACCACTCAAAAAGGTCAACGTTCCAAGAATGTTAGAGCTGCTCTTAGAGTCAGGATCATTCAACATGGAGACAGGGCCTTTGATCTACTGATTCTCAGCTAACAAAAGGGCACTTATTTACACCAATCGATTATTTCCCCCACAAAGTCTTCAGCTCACCCTGATTCTAGTGTACACCTGCAGGACAATTTACAATGGCCAATTAACCAATCAACCTACATATCTTTGGGGCATGGGAGGAAATCAATCCAAATCAAAGGAAGACAATACAAACTCTTCTAATATTTTATTATGCTGTCCTCTCCTCCTTCCTCAAATGATAATGTGCAAGGAATAAGCCAGATAATGGAGCCTTTCTCATTATCCACAATGCCTGTGACATCCAATTAATGCCAAGGACATGACTGAGAACATCTGGTTAGTGTTTGCGTTCCTGGAACCATTTCATTATTATAATAATTTACTAGGGTGCAATCTGTACCCTGTCTTATTGGCATGTCATTTAATATTTAAACAGCTATGTCAAACACCTGTTTGACAAGGCACAACATCAAGACAGTCAGAAACTATTTCAGCGCCTTTGGGGATGTCATAATCAAAGCGACCATATAATTTTTCAAAGGTACACAAAATTGCTGGAGAAACTCAGCGGGTGCAGCAGCATCTATGGAGCGAAGGAAATAGGTGACGTTTCGGGCCGAAACCCTTCTTCAGACTGATGGGGGGTGGGGGGGGAGAAGGAAGGAAAAGGGGAGGAGGAGGAGCCCGAGGGCGGGCGGATGGGAGGGTGGGAGGAGATTTTTCAACTATTGAAATGAATGACGTACTGAAAAATTTAGGCCAGATTGCATGCCATAGATTCACAAACCCCCAAAAATGTATCGTTGAAAAAAAGTTTTGTCAGAGATCAGAATGACATGAAAGAATTACTGAAATCTTGCGCAGAAGAATTTACAGAGGTTGCAAGAGTAATAAAAATAGCTACCAACATAGCATCATCAGCACCAAAGCAGCTCATTATGAAAAAGCTCATCACATTCAAAAAGTTGTAGACACCTTCAAAGATGACCGTCCCAATATGAATCGCTGCACTAAATGTGACCAGATGTCCACATTTTCATCAACATCATCTATAAGCGTAGAATATCAGCCATAGGAAGAACCTGCAGTAATCCACTCAAGTTCAACATCATCATCATGAAATGAACATCAGTAAACAACTTTATCTGCTCACCTTCTCCCACCATCACTTCAACAAGAAAAACAGACACCATTCAGTGCCTATAGTCTGCTCTGTCACTTAATATTTGTCACTTAATATTTGTACGCCTGATTTGACTGCAACTTTAACTCTGCATACACGTAGTAGTCTTTCATCCTCTTGCTTGACTAGAATCCATTAAAATATGCACCAGCCTTCAAAGAAGGGAGTTCCAAAAATTGTGACATTAGAAAAAATGTTGCCCGATCTGTTTTAAGGGGAAGTTTATTTTGTGGAAACAGTAGATTCAGATTCTTCCACAAAAGAACTCACCTTTGCCAGTCACCTTGTGAAAACCCCTCAAGACCTTGAATGTTTCATTTAATGAATATACTGAAAGATACATTAAATTAAATGAAAACATAAAATATCATCATATGGCCAATCACATATTATTATTTCAGATGCCAGTGGTGATTTCAGTGTTTTTGAAAAATACAATTGGATTTTGTTTTAAACATATGGAAAACATTTACTGACTTATGAATTTGCTTAGGGAAGCATCTTTCAAAAATCCCAAACTCTGGCAATTTGCAGGAATGCTTTTAATACTTTAGATATATGATTTCCCCGAACATTCCCCGAACATTTCCCCGAACATCCCCGAATCAACATGGATTTGTGCCTGGAAGGTCATGTTTAACTAATCTTCTTGAATTTTTTGAAGATGTTACTCGGGAAATTGATGAGGGTAAAGCAGTGGATGTTGTGTATATGGACTTCGGTAAGGCCTTTGACAAGGTTCCTCATGGAAGGTTGGTTAAGAAGGTTCAATGGTTGGGTATTAATGGTGGAGTAGCAAGATGGATTCAACAGTGGCTGAATGAGAGATGCCAGAGAGTAATGGTGGATGGTTGTTTGTCAGGTTGGAGGCCAGTGACGAGTGGGGTGCCACAGGGATCTGTGTTGGGTCCACTGTTGTTTGTCATGTACATCAATGATCTGGATGATGGTGTGGTAAATTGGATTAGTAAGTATGCAGATGATACTAAGATAGGTGGGGTTGCGGGTAATGAAGTAGAGTTTCAAAGGCTACAGAGAGATTTATGCCAGTTGGAAGAGTGGGCTGAAAGATGGCAGATGGAGTTTAATGCTGATAAGTGTGAGGTGCTACATCTTGGCAGGACAAATCAAAATAGGACGTACATGGTAAATGGTAGGGAATTGAAGAATGTAGGTGAACAGAGGGATCTGGGAATAACTGTGCACAGTTCCCTGAAAGTGGAATCTCATGTAGATAGGGTGGTAAAGAAAGCTTTTGGTGTGCTGGCCTTTATAAATCAGAGTATTGAGTATAGAAGTTGGGATGTAATGTTAAAATTGTACAAGGCATTGGTGAGGCCAATTCTGGAGTATGGTGTACAACTTTGGTCGCCTAATTATAGGAAGGATGTCAACAAAATAGAGAGAGTACAGAGGAGATTTACTAGAATGTTGCCTGGGTTTCAGCAACTAAGTTACAGAGAAAGGTTGAACAAGTTAGGGCTTTATTCTTTGGAGCGCAGAAGGTTAAGGGGGGACTTGATAGAGGTTTTTAAAATGATGAGAGGGATAGACAGAGTTGACGTGGAAAAGCTTTTCCCACTGAGAGTAGGGAAGATTCAAACAAGGGGATATGACATGAGAATTAAGGGACTGAAGTTTAGGGGTAACATGAGGGGGAACTTCTTTACTCAGAGAGTGGTAGCTGTGTGGAATGAGCTTCCAGTGAAGGTGGTGGAGGCTAGTTCGTTTTTATCATTTAAAAATAAATTGGATAGTTATATGGATGGGAAGGGAATGGAGGGTTATGGTCTGAGCGCAGGTATATGGGACTAGGGGAGATTATGTGTTCGGCACGGACTAGAAGGGTCGAGATGGCCTGTTTCCGTGCTGTAATTGTTATATGGTTATGGTTATTGATCCAAGTCATTTCAGGTGAACTCCAACCCAATGGATTTGGTCCCTTGAACCCCATTACTGATGTCAGTGTTTCAAGAATAGAAAATGCTTTGATACGTTTGACAATATTGGCAATTTGCACATGGCTTAAGTAGAAATCCAGGGGTAATTTTAACTTTTCGGTTGCCCTGCCAAATCTTCATAAATATATTAAATTAGGTTTCTATTTACTTGTGAACTGGTTTATGTTTTAATTAATGAAAGATAAAAGTCTTAATTAACTCTTCAATGTTTTATATGCTTAAATAAAACGTTTCATTAGTTTTAATAGGAAGAAAAGGTTTTTAGTTATGTGCGACTTCTTGGAACCAGGAAAAACTGACAGTTTTCTGTTTGTCCTGTAAGACAGCGGAATTATTATCAACACAAAAAATTGCCTTGCTATGGTAAAGTCTTTATTAAAGTGACAGACACACTGTTTAAACAGTGTGCTTGACAATGACTGGATACCCAGTTGCTGCATTTAGATGGGTGCATAGAGGAAAGTCAAATAATACAAGCTTTTCAATTTATTATCTTTAAACCACACAAAGAAAATTTGGGTAATGAAGTTGGTTAACATTTTCCCTCAGTACCTTCAGGTGGCGGCGCTGTGCAACGGCTGCGGCTCGCCTGCAGCCTGTCTGTTTTTACTTTGTGTTGTTTTTTTTGTCTAGTTCAGTTAAATTTTTGGTTATTAGGTGGTGTTATGTGTGTGGGGGGGGGTGAAACAGGGCTTTCTGTCTCTCCCTTCGGGGGAATGCGACTTTTTTGTCATCCCCCTTCTCTTCCCCCGCCTGAGCTGAGGCCTAATGGCAGAGCTGGCGGCCTCCAACCGGCGACTGACCTCGAGGCTCCGGAGGTAGAGCCAGCCAGGCTGGCCGTCTTCGAGCTGCAGCGACGTTCGGGCAGCGGCACGACTCAGCACTCCGGTGAGGGCGGACGGCGCGGGGCTGAGACACTCCCGTGTGGGCGGCGCGGCTACCGGCTGGAAGGTGCTCCCTAGGGGGCAGCCCGGTGCGGGGCTGAGACGCTCCCGTGTGGGCGGCCCGGTGCGGGGCTGAGACGGTGCTCCGGTGGCTGAGGCGGCGTTCTGGCGGTAGCGACCTGAATCCGGGGCTCGGCCGCGGGCCAGTGGACGACATCGTTGGGAGCTCGCAGGTCACAGGCTGGTGCCTGTTTTCCAGAGCTCCCATGGCAACTGGTGGCCGACTAGGAAAAGGGGAGATGCAGTGAGACCTGGGTGTCATGGTACACCAGTCATTGAAAGTAGGCATGCAGGTGCAGCAGGCAGTGAAGAAAGCGAATGGTATGTTATCGCATTGCCTTTGCAAATTTTATTTACATTTATTTATTCAAAGGTTAGCTTTCATAGCAAAAGGATTTGAGTATAGGAGCAGGGACGTTCTACTGCAGTTGTACAGGGTCTTGGTGAGACCACACCTGGAGTATTGCGTACAGTTTTGGTCTCCAAATCTGAGGAAGGACATTATTGCCATAGAGGGAGTGCAGAGAAGGTTCACCAGACTGATTCCTGGGATGTCAGGACTGTCTTATGAAGAAAGACTGGACAGACTTGGTTTATACACTCTAGAATTTAAGTGATTGAGAGGGGATCTTATAGAAACGTACAAAATTCTTAAGGGGTTGGACAGGCTAGATGCAGGAAGATTGTTCCCGATGTTGGGGAAGTCCAGGACAAGGGGTCACAGCTTAAGGATAAGGGGGAAATCCTTTAAAACCGAGATGAGAAGAACTTTTTTTCACACAGAGAGTGGTAAATCTCTGGAACTCTCTGCCGCAGAGGGTAGTCGAGGCCAGTTCATTGGCTATATTTAAACTTTGCCCTAATTCACCTAATTTCTATGTTTCTATGTTTCTAACAACTGCGTCCGCTGGACTGGAGGGCAGCAGCTTCGACCACCCCCGGCCCGCGGAGCTTGAACCGCGGGACTGACTTACCATCGGTTGGGGATATCACCTAAGAGACAGTAACTCTAAGACTTTTGGCTCCATCACAGTGAGGAGGTGCTTGTTGAACTCACTGTGGTGGATGTTAATTTGTGTTTATTGTGTGTTGTTATTATTACATGTATGGCTGCAGGCAACAACATTTCATTCAGACCGAAAGGTCTGAATGACAAATAAAGGATTTAATTCAATCAATACCTCTTCAAGCAATGATTAATATTAATCCAAGGGTGCTATTCACCATTACTCTGCTATATATCTGTCATTTCCAGTTCAAAGCCAAATTTTATTTACATTTATTTATTCAAAGGAAATGCACATCATTGAACTTTTATGGCACATTTGTAGCCTTTGCCCTGTTATGGTAGAATCTGCAAAGCAGCAATATCAGTATGCTGTTCCGGCCTTCGCTCCATATCCCCATATCCCTTTACGCACACAAGGGCACATCTAACTCCCTCTAAATATAGCCAATGAACTGGTGCCCTCAAACTTTTCATTCTGCTCTTGTGGA
Organism: Leucoraja erinaceus; assembly: GCF_028641065.1. Classification (NCBI taxonomy): domain Eukaryota; kingdom Metazoa; phylum Chordata; class Chondrichthyes; order Rajiformes; family Rajidae; genus Leucoraja; species Leucoraja erinaceus. Next base: position 14,637,803 of record NC_073393.1, on the reverse strand, counting down.
TTACTAGACGGGCACATTTACCCATTTCCTGCTATTCCATGTGATATTTCACATTGTTTGATTTAAAATGTGTTTGATATTATTCCATCTATGTAAGTTTTGATTTTGTTTAATTAGCTTGTAATTCGAGGCTAATTATTAATTTATGATGTTTTGAGATTAAAAATCATTTTACCTTCTTAAAAATAGTCTGCCTGCTGAACACCCACTTCCTTCAATTCCCAGAAATTTGATTGAGGACCCTTGGTGGTTAGAAATTTTAGTGCACCAGTTCCGTAGACAAAGACCTAGCTTATGGAAGGATCATTCAGATGCCCAAGAACAGAGAGAAATAAGCCGTTCCAGAGTCTGAAGGTCCGTGCTTTCTGCTGGATGGAAGCAGGGAGAAGAAGGAATGACTGGGTTGGAACAAGTATTTAATTATGTTGGCTGCTTTTGCAAGGTAACATGAAGAGTAGATGGAGTCAATGGTGGACAGGGCTACATCTATAACTGCAATTTTTTGTGGTCTTGGGCAGAGGTGTTCCCAAAACAAGTTTTGATGCAACCCAATAGTATGCTTTAGAAGTCTCACCCATAGAAGTTTATAAGAGCATACAGTACCCAAAATATGGCCTAACCCAAACTGTTACACAACTTTAACTTTTATACTTAATGCCCCAACCAATGAAGGCAAGTATATTGTACATCATTTTTAGCACCCCATTTACTAGCATTGATATTCTCAGGGAGCTATGAATTTGCACCCCAAGATCCTGTAGATCCTGTCATTTACTATATACTTTCCTCTTGCATTTGACCTCTTGTTAAGGCCATCAAATGTTCTTTAGTACATAAGTCAATAGAACATTCTTCAGCCAGCTTTAAACAATTCACAGAGTGCAACCTCCAAGAACAAAATGGAAAGATGGTGAAAATCAAACCTTGCATTGCTTGGGATAATACATCTCAACACCATTTGAAGAGTATTGCAAAAAAGCTGTAATTAATTGTTCTTATTCCCTTGCTCCAAAGTCTTTTTATAATTTAATTCAGTAAACTCTGGTCTAAATACAAAGATTGAATAGTACGGCATCATTTTTGAAAGCACATAACATTTGATTAATGACGGAAATGTAAATGCCACTATCGGATATAGGGCAGTTTCCTTAAATAGTTTGATATTTGCACACTGTGTTACAAATAAATTGAAGTGGAAACACATTTTCATCCTTTAGTGGAAATGCAAGTTAAATTTAGCCATTAGATGGATAACATTACAAAGTTTATTTTGGCTTTTGATAAATTGCAGTTACTACAAATACACAAGGAGCTTTGCCATCAAACCTCAATTACAAGCTGCCATGTGCAAGAATAATAATGGAAACCACATGTGGATACAAATAACAGACAACTAGTTCAAGAGTTAAGTAACTTATTATTATCTCCCCAACTCCACCCATATTGTGGCCATTCCATCATATTACATGGAAATATGGTTTTTGGAGAGCCATTTAATGTCCTTGTTCAGAGGAGGGACTTGGTAGAAGTATAATTGTGTTAATGCCATTGCTTATTTAGACACACTGATAGCTCTTGAGACCCTTTAATAGCCAGTGCATATAAACAAAGACTAACCAAATATGCTTTACAAATTCCCTTTCATAGAAACATAGAAAATAGGTGCAGGAGTAGGCCATTCGGCCCTTCGAGCCTGCACCGCCATTCAATATGATCATGGCTGATCATCCAACTCAGTATCCTGTTCTGCCTTCTCTCCATACCCCCTGATCCCTTTAGCCACAAGGGCCACATCTAACTCCCTCTTAAATATAGCCAATGAACTGGCCTCAACTACCTTCTGCGGCAGAGAATTCCAGAGATTCACCACTCTCCGTGTGAAAAAAAGTTTTCCTCATCTTGGTCCTAAAAGATTTCCCCCTTATCCTTAAACTATGACCCCTTGTTCTGGACTTCCCCAACATCGGGAACAATCTTTCTGCACCTAGCCTGTCCAACCCCTTACTTCACTTCAATGACTAGGGATTAAAATATTAGAAGAAAAGCTTCAATTTTACAGAACCTAAGTCTACCTTTTTTAAAAGGCATTTGCTTCTGGGCACTATAGTTTAAAATAGCTATTGGCTTTGGAACATGCTAGATTGATGTTAGGACGTAAATGGTTAGGTTACAAGGCTAGGCTATATAAATGGTGATAATATAGATATGGTAAATGCTGGAAAAACTGAGGTGGTTATGAGATAGCTGTGGAAAGCAATTAATATTTCAGACCGAACATTACATTGTCAGAGCATAGTAAAAGGCAAAATAAACTTGTTAGGCCCCAGAGAGGGTGTGGAATAGGGAATGCCACAAATAAGGTAAAACCAGGATGACCGTAGGGATAAGCTGTAAATAGTGTTATCTGATCAACGTAGGATAAGAAATTAGAGAGTGGGGACATAGACAATAGAATGCAGAATGCAAAAATGCACAGCAAGAATATCTGCCCAGCGGGTGAGAATAGGCATGACCTCTCCCAGAGGAAAAAAACGAAAATGCGTGGGGTTGGGAGACAAACAAGCAGAGCCAATATCACAGAAGGCTGTATGATATTGGCAGAAGTATCAAGTTACTAGAAGTTGAAGAATTCAATATCGAGTCAGGATCTCCAATTTGCATTTGTTTTCTCCAGTACCGAGGAAACTGTACTGTGAATGCCAAATGTAACGCACTAGATTGGAAGAAGTGCAAGTGAATCTCCACATCACCTGGAAAGAATGTTTGGGTTTCTGGATGATGGGAAGGGAAGGGTGAAAGGAAAAGTATTACACCATGTATGGTTGAAAGGCAAAGTCCTGTAAGGGGGTGGTTGATGGGAACAGAAGAGTAGACCAGGAAATCATGAAGGAGACGGTCCCTGAAAAATGCCAAAAGGGAAAAATGTATCCAGTGGTGGAATTCTTTTACAGACGACGGACGATGCAGAGAATGAATTGTTGAATGCAGTGAGAAGCAAGGAACAAATTAACTCTATGCTTGTTCCGTGCTGGAGGAGAGGGGGGGCGAGAGCAGATGTGCGCATAAAGAATATTTCCTGCAAGATTAGTACAAAAAGAGGATGAACATAAAGTTTGTTTTCACTTTAGTGTAAAAGACTCAAGACGACTAGAGTGAAGGGCAAGGCAGGCAAACGTAATGAAGCCGAGATGAAGAGGGAATTTGAGGCTTTAGTCAAGAGTAAGAAGGAGACATAGGCAGCTGGGGTCAAGTGTAACCCTGGAGGTATTTAAGGAACTAAAGAGCAAACTAAAAAAGGAAAACAGAAGGGCAAAAGGGGGACAGGAGATAGCTCTGGCAGCTAGCATTAAGGATAATCCCACATGATTTTAGTACATAAAGGGGAAAAGGGTAACGAGAGAGAGAGAGTGGGACCCCTAAGGAATTAAAATGGTCAACTGTGTGTGGAGCCACGTGAGATGGGCAAGGTCCTCAATGAGTATTTCCACTGTTTTTACCATGGAGGACTGAGGAACTTTGGGCAGTCAATAAACGAATCTTGAGAGCAGTCAGTATTATAGTCAAAGAAGAGCTGAAGGTCCTTACATGTATGAAGGCTTTAAATGGTAAATTACAAGGCTAGGCCACATAAGTAGTGATAAAATAGATATGGAAACGCATCTCAAATTTGCAAAAATGGCATTGATGGAGGAGACAGTCAGTACCTTTTTCCCCCCAGAGTGCAAATGTCAAAAAAAAGGGTATAGCTTTGAAGGTGAAAGGGGCAAAGTTTAAAGGAGATGTGCATGACAAGTTTTTATATATATAAAAAGCATCTTTGATCTGAAACATTAACTCTTCTTTCATATATATTGTCTGATCGGTGTACTAGTATTGTCTGCTTTGCTTTCAGTTTTCCAGCATTTCAAATGTTTTACTTTTATTTTCGCTACAGATTTGAATGTTTCCCGTCTCATTTGTCAAGCATTTCTGCACCCAATACATAATTTACTTCAGTATCAAAGCTCAGAAGGCTGGAACTTGTGAAAATAATTTATCTAGATATGTTTAACAGCAGTCACAAATAATATCTTGAGATTCTATGCAATTTCTATATCTTGAATGTCAACTTGTAATGCTCCAAATTACTTGATGTGTAGGACAGTTATGAAACTATTAGTTTAAATCAGAAATATGAATTAGCCACAACAAGTATAACAACTGCGAAAGGACATCAGAAAAGTAAAAGTAAAAATTATGGATTGTAAGGGTCATCCAAGAGATGCAGATATACTTCTAATGTGAGTATATCAGAATCAAATTAAGATGTTGTTTGTAGAATGATTGAAGAGAATGAATGACAAAATCTGATCCCTAGGTACAGTGAAACCTCAGTCACCCACTATCAATAGGGGGGTGGCGTGGGAGGGTTGTGGCGTGGGAGCGTTGTGGCGCGGACGGGTGTTGTGTGTGGTGTGGGAGAGTGTGGTGGTGGGGGTGGGGGGGGGGAGTGGTGGGGGGGGGGGGGGGGTTAGAGTTTAAGTAATAGTATAGAATATTTTTTTTTTTTTAAATATTTTTTTCAGGATATTTTTTACAATATTACAAAACAATTTTCAGGAAATGTTATACTATTATTAAATCCACGTAAAAATAGTAATGGAATAGTAATGGATACCTGGTACCATTAAAATGCAAAGCAAATGTGCGCATGCTAGATCTAGAAAATAAAACTGGGGGAAAAAGGAAACTCGGTGGATGCGTGCTTAATCGCTTCAAAGAAGTGACAGTTACTCATAAGTCAGGTAGAAATACTTTATGAAGCAAACATGTCCTAAAAGCAGGCGCTTTGATTCAATTCTTCACAGCCTCTTTTGCTCCAAGTAATAGAACCCCAGCCTGCCCAACCTCTCCCTAGAACTCAGGCATCGAGTCCTGGCAACGTCCTTGCAAATCTTCTCTGCACTCTTTCTGGTGTAATAGCATCTTTTCTATAGCAGGATAACAAAAACTAAACGCAATACTCACGTGCAGCCTCACGACAAAGGAGACATGTATGGCGATTTTTGCATGAGGTGATGGGTGCAGATGCATGGCATGTGGGAGGCTTTTGGATAGGCACAAAAATGTGTGGGGAATGGATAGACATGGATTACGTAAAGGCTGAGGAGCTAAGTTTAACTTGGCATTATGTTTGGCACAGATATTGTGGCCAAAGAGCCTGTTCCTATGCCATAATAATAATAATAAATACTTTATTGACCCCCTCAGGGAAATTCAGATGTCCAGAAGCCCCCAACCAACAAACCCACAGATTCAAAACGAACGCAGACAGAAAATACATAGAATACACTGCAGACACTACCTGAGAGCAATAAATACTTAAAAAGACCAATAATTAACAATTAAAAATTGCAGCCTAGCGGTCCGAATTATAAAATCTAATGGCTGCAGGGGTGAAGGATCTCCTGAACCGCTCCATTCTACAGGGCAGGGAGAGGAGCCGGTTGTTGTTCCGAGTGCTCTTTTGACTCTCCAGAATTACATGGAGGGGATGCCCGGGGTTTTTCAGGATGACCTGCACCTTGTGCCTCATACGCCTCTCAAGCACATCCATCCCAGAGTCTACTCTCCCCTCCAGCACTGAGCTAGCTCGTTTAACCAGTTTGACCAGCTTCTTATTGTTTTTTGCACTAATGCTGTTGCCCCAGCAGACAACAGCGTAGAAAATAACACTTGCAACCACAGTGTTGTAAAACATGTGCAGCATGTCATTACACACATTGAAGGATTTGAGCCTTCTGAGGAAAAAGAGTCTGCTCTGGCCTTTTTTGTAGAGGGAGTCAGAGTTGACAGACCAGTCCAGTTTGTTATCAAGGTGCACTCCAAGGTATTTATATGTCTGCACCACCTCAATGTCAGCCCCAGCAGCGTTGACCGGCTGAAGGGGGAGCTTGGGCCTGCCAAAGTTAACCACCATCTCTTTAGTCTTAGTTGTGTTCAGGATGAGACAGTTCTCTTCACTTCAGGCACAAAAGGAACTGGTCAAGTTCCTGTATTCCTCCTCCTGCCCGTTCCATATTCAGATGCCACAATCGCTGTATCATCTGAATATTTCTGTACGTGGCATGTGTCAGACTTATAGTTAAAGTCTGCTGTATACAGGGTGAAGAGGAACTGGGCCAGAACCGTTCCCTGTGGGGCTCCAACATTGCACACCGCTGTGCCATACTGTTCTTTGTTCTATATGCACTAAAATCCTATCTATAATCATACTCAAATTTTTTACCAACCTTATGTCAAAGGCAGAAAGGAGTGGGCCCTTGCTCCTGACAACAGAATAGTGATAGGCAACTCGATTGCTGAACAAAGGAGAGAGACAAGGAAGAAGATCAGTTCTTATAAAAGGTCAGAGCCCAAGTACCATGACGAAAAACCAAACAGATGGTAACTTTTGACAAACAAAAAAAGGTTGATGAAATTGTATCATGAAAGTGGAGATGCAGACCAAGCTGAGTAGCACCCAAGAAGAATAGACAGGAGCCACAAAAACATTAGTAAATGTAAGCATAGAGAAGGCAGTCGAAGGCTAGACGAAAATGCCAAGGTTCTTTGAACAATTTGCAAAAATAAAGAGACAAGTGGAAATAATCCAGAAGATATGTGGTTCATGTGGCTGAATTCAATTAGAAAATTGTGAACATTAACTTAATTATCTATTAATTGTAAATACAAAAACTCTCAAGCTCATTCATATATACACACTGGGTCTCGCCAAGAGTCTGTCTGTCTTTTTGGTTATTTTTAGTGTGTTTTAAAAGTTATATGTTAATGTTCTCTGGTTTGTTTATGTGGGGGATGGGGAAGGGGGTCGGGGGAAACTTTTTTCAATCTATTACTTTGCCAGAGATGCGATTGTTTTCCGGATCGTATCTCAGGTTGCTCTGCGGCCTATCATCATGGACCTGGCTCGAGGCTGACTTTGAGCCCCAACGCGAGGCAGTCAACTTGCCTTCGGAATTTGAAATCCCTTGCCTGGAATCGACGCTCCAACTATGGCCTGTGGATTTCAACATCGAGGAACTAGTAGTCTCGGGTACAGACTGATGTTGGGAAGCTCCAGGTCGCAGAAGGTTCGACCAGCCCCGACCTGGGGTCCGATCTTCCGGTGCGGAGGAGCCGAGGTCCCCGATGCTGGAGCTTGATCGCCCCAATGCGGAGGGCTCGACCAACGGCTGTGGGAGCCAAGATCGCCCCGACAACGGAAGGTGCGAGTGCCTCAACCGTGAGAGAACAAAGAAGGGAAGAAGATTGAACCTTTTTTGCCTTCCATCACAGTGAGGAATGTGGGGGGAGTTACTGTGGTGGATGTTCATGTTCAAAAAATTATTTGGGTGTCTTGTTGCTCGTTATTAGTATATCAAATTCCTCGTATGTTGCAAAACATACTTGGCTAATAAAGTACGATTATGATATTTAGTATTTTCAACCAGAACATTGAATAAATCTGAAGAAGGGTCTCACCCGAAACATCATCAATTCCTTCTCTCCAGAGATGCAGCCCGAGTTACTCCAGCATTTTGTGTCCACATTTAATAAATCGCTGGGTATCGTAATGGAGCTCATTCTGAAGCCTGTTCAAATATTAAACAAATATTCTTTTTTTGTCTGTATGCTTCTAATATTCCATTTTTGATGGTTACATTACCAGGTATTATTTTAAACCTGAATTTGTGAAATCATTAAAAACAATTGTGCTATTGTTATGGATACAATTATCCACATATAGCATATAGCCTAAAGAAAGACCCAGGATTTATTTCATCACTTACACAAAAAATGTTGATGGCCTAATTATGCAAGGATTGAGTAAAACGGTAGTGATATTTGGAGTAATGTATATAGATCCTGTCTCGAAACTCGGGGAAGGTCACACTTGAAATAGACGGATACATGCGGAGAGGGATTAAGCCATTTCATGACCCTGCACATGCCTAGCAACCAGTGAACGAGTGCATGATTGCTCAGATGGCTCAGCAACAATTTCAGCCTTTGATCTCACATTTTAACCTGAACATTGGCCTCCAAGTCCAAAGATTTCACATCCCAACATATCATTTGACATCGGCAAATGCTTCAGCAATTTAACATTTAGTGGACTCCAATTTATTGATGTATGGGTATAAAACAGCAGCCTGTATTAAAAGGGAAAGACTTTCATTTCTCCGGCACGTCATGTCACTTTCATAATGCCCCAAAATACCTTAATGGCCAAATAATTACTGTCTGCTGTAGCTAAATAATCTAAAATCAGACTCTTGGAAAGAAATGGCATATTATATACACACACATATGCGCATTCTAAATAAATATAACAAGAGTTGGAGCTTTAAAAAAAATGGAGGAAACATAAAACATTATAACTACAAACAGAATATGGTTACTGAGAATCTTTTCATAGACTGCGGTTATAATTTCAATACCATTATCCAAACTAAGCTCATATCCAAACTCATGGAATTTGGAGTCAGCACTTCTCTCTGCAACTGGATCGTCGACTTCCTGACCAACAGACCCCAATCAGTGAGGAGAGGTGACAAGTCATCCTCTACAATAATCCTCAACACTAGTGCCATGCCATCCGTTCTCAGCTCCCCACTATGCAGCCAAATAATATTCTAACTCAATTTACAAGTTCACAGATGACACCACTGTACTGAACCAGATATCAAATAATGACGAGACGGAGTATAAGAAGGAGATTGAGATCCTTGTAACTGGGGCCAAGACAACAAACTTCCCCTCAATGTCAGCAAGACAAAGGATTTGGTTATTGATTTCAGGAAGCAAAGCAGTATACAGACCCAGATATACATCGATGGCACTGAAGTAGTTATGGTCGAAAACATCAATAAATATCACCCTTGTCATTTGTCCTGGACCAGCCACATCAAAACAAAGGCTAAGAAAGCACACCAATGCCTCTACTTCCTTAGAAGACTTAGGAAGTTTGGCATGTCTCTAATAACCCTCACCAACTTCTACAGATACACTGTAGAAAGCATTTTATCGGGATGCATCAGCCTCGTTTGGGAAAAGCTCCATCCAAGACTGAAATAAATTGCAGCATTGTGGATGTGGCCCAGACCATACGCAAACCAACTTTTCTTGCATTGACTGCATCTACACTTCATGCTGCCTCGCAAGGCCACCAGCATAATCAAGGACCAGTCTCACTCCCTCTTCTATGAAGCAAGAGGCACAGAAATTTGAAAAAGCATACATCCTGATTCAGGGACAATTTCATCCCAGCTGTAATTAGACAAGTGAATGGTCCTCTCGTCAGCTAGAGTGCGGCCTGACCTCCCATCTACCTCATTGGAGATATTTGCACGATCTTTAATTGGACTTTATCTCGCACTAAATTTTGTACCCTTTATCTGTACACTGGCCGGCTTGATTATTATCATGTATAGTCTTTTCTTCGACTGCTTAGCATGGAAACAAAAGCTTTTAATTGTACCATGGTACATGTGACAATAATAAACTAAAGTATTGTCGTCACATGATAGGCCACCCCCCCCCCCCCCCCCCATCTAGTAAGGAATAGGGCACGGAAACAGGCCCGACACGTCTTTGTTGACCAAAATGCCCCATCAAATCTAGTCCCATTTGCCCATATTTATCTAAATCTTTCCTACCATGTGCCTATCAAAAGGTCTTTTAAATGTTGTTAATGTACCTGCTTCAATTACTTTCGCAGGCAAAGAAAGGCACAGTGCTAGAGTAACTAGGAGGTCAGGCAGCTTCGCTGGTAGCTTAGACGATGTTTCAAGTCAGGGTGGGGCACAGGGAAATGCTGGAAGAAAAACAAGGGGGCTTTGCCCAACATGAGCTCAGTCCACCAATGGCTGCTGGATCTCCTGGTTGCTAACTATTTCAACTTCCCTTCTCATACTGACCTATCTGCCCAGGCCCAGAGTGAGGCCACATGCAAATAGGAGGAGCAGCATTAATATCCCACTTGGATAGCTTACAACCCAATGGTGTGAACACTGAATTCTCCAACTTTATGCAACAGCCCTCCCCACATTTCTCTTTGTCCCACCCAGTTGTGTACCCTTTCTCCCACTATCCCCCCCTCCTCTTTCTGCATATCACTTTATTGGTCCTCTGGCTTCACATTCACTCCTCTCCTCATCATGCACTCTTGTCTATATTGTTAAGCTTACTGGTCTGAAGACAGTATAGACAGTAAATAATTCAGTGTCAAGAAATGAGTTTTGGTTCACTATTTATTACTTCTTTTCAATCTGTAAAAAACAATGTATTCTGAAGCTTTGCCTTCTGTATGATAATCTTCAATCCCTATTAACACTTCACAAGCTCAGTTTGCAAATGAAGACTGCACTCTGGTAGAGTGCCAGAGGACCTGCCAGTCTCCAAAATCAGAGCCCAAGAGTCACTTCTACACAGAAGGATCAACAAAAGGTGGGAATGTGGTGCTGTGAGGAAACAAAATAATAACAAATATTAACCATATTTTGGTGTTCTCATGTTTTTGAAAACTGCCACGTCATTTTCTCAGAATGAAAGTAGATATCTGCTTTTAATCCACATTCCTCTCCATTGTCTAATATTTTTTTATCTACTTTTACATCTAAGAGGTGGTATTTCTGGATTTTTTTAATTCTTCACCCACTTAGCATAAAATATTCATATCTTAAAAAGGAACTGAATACACAGCAAATGATCACATTTTGTGTACCTGTACATGTGATCATTTCATTATAACAATGATTACGTGACAGGTACACTAAATAATAACATCACTTGATGAAAGTACATTTTAAGTTTATTCATTTAACAATGTCTAAATTAATGAATAAAGGAGTAAAATATAACAGTTTAAGGATTCAGATATTGATTTTAAAGACAACATTAATTTTAAGGCAGAAGATCGTTCTGCCCTCCTGTTACTAGACAGAATGATCTTAAGATTCTTTGCCTCTTTACTGACAGTGAAGTACTGATCTAATGTGATTTCTCAAACCTCTCACCGATGGATTGCTTTTTGTGGATTATTATCCATCTGAATAACATTAGAGAATTTGTGCAGATAAGTAGTTAGGAACTAAACTTTAATTAATTTTAAAGTATTGAACCGAGTTCAGAAAAAAAAATAAAAAAAAATTATAGCATATACGGACTTGAATTTTCAATTAATGAAGTGGGTAAATGTGACGTGGCAGAATAAAATACCAACAAATCCATATTTAATAATCTCTTTGCTTCATACAGTGTTTTGAAGCAAAACTGCAGGACATAATTTCCAAAGAATCATCCCAAGAAACATGTATTTTATGCAATCAATTTACAAACGAGTCTCACATGATTGACAATATTTCTACTATTTCCATTTTTAAGTCATACTGGAACACAGTTACCCATCGGAGGACCCGCTATCTAGCAATCCCCCGCAAGAAGACTCTTGAGTAACAGAATTCCACCTCCACACACCTTTAAAAAATTACTAGCCCAGAAAGCAGAGATACAAATTGCTGATCAATCTCTAATTAAAGTCCAGTTCCTCAAAGATCATTTAAAATTGAACAGATTGCTGGGAGCTTCAAATGCAATGGAGTGTAGTTCTTTATCCACTACTGTTGATTTTTAATTAAAGTCAATGTCAATTAATTGAGAACAAGTGTATATTTATAGACTTGCTGGATTAGTAAGGTGTACATCCCATCTGGCTACACTTGTATGTGCACTCTGAATCAATAAAGCAGATATAAAAATACGTAGTGGATTTGAATGAAGACAGCAGAAGCAAATTCAGATTTTTCTTCCTGTCAATATTTTTTTCCCCCATTAGTTATATTTAACCATGATACACCAACTCAGATTTTTCTGTACAACATTTGCTGCCTTTGCATAGAGGCCAAAATTTGAATTTACGATCAGCACAAACAAATGGGTCTTTTCTATTTGAGGAGTTAACATTGCTTTGTTGAATACATTTGTTCTGCATTAACTGTTACCAGGTAACACAAGATTAAACCATGACCAAGCTCCCTATTGCTCCGTCCCCAAAGCCTACCTGGGCCAATGTGCCACGGGTATAGGCTAAATACTGAACATTCTCCATTGAGAGAATAATTTCAGATTCATAAATCTTTCTCCAATGTACAAATTCAATTTCTAAAAACTGCCATCTATGTGACCCAAGGTAGACAAAAGTGCTGGAGAAACTCAGCGGGTGCAGCAGCATCTATGGAGCGAAGGAAATAGGCAACTTTTCAGGCCAAAATCCTTCTTCAGACCGATGGAGGGTGGGGGGTGGGAGAAGAAAGGAAAAAAGGAAGAGGAGGAGCCCGAGGGCTGAGGGAGAGCTGAGAAGGGGAGGAGACAACAAGGGCTACCGGAAATTGGAGAATTCAATGTTTATGCCGCTTGGGTGCAGACTGCCCAAGCGGAATATGAGGTGCTGCTCACTCTGACCATGGAGGAGGTCCAGGACAGAGAGGTCGGATTCGGAATGGGAGGGGGAGTTGAAGTTCTGAGCCACCGGGAGATCAGGTTGGTTAATGCGGACCGAGCGGAGGTGTTCGGCGAAATGATCGCCAAGCCTACGCTTGGTCTCACTGATGTAGATCAGCTGACATCTAGAGCAGAGGATGCAAAAGATGAGGTTCTCATCCTCGACCACCAGCCCTGTGATGGCAGTTCGGTATGCCCTCATATCCTCGTCCGCTAGCGGTGCCACTACCAAAGCGGAGTAATCGATTCCTAGGGACGCGTCGAGAACGGCCATAACAGCCGGGTGGGACAAGGCGTCCGCGACCAGGTTATTTTTCCCGGAGATGTGGCGGATGTCCGTCGTGAACTCGGAAATAGCAGTGAGGTGGCGCTGCTGCTGAGCAGACCAAGGGGCAGCCACCTTGACAAAGGCAAAAGTGAGGGGCTCAACTCAATGAAGTAAACTCAACGAAGTTCCGGCCCTCCAGGAAATAATAGAAATGCAGTTCCTGGTTGAACGTGCTGTATTTATGCTCCGCTGGATTGAGTTGGCTGCTGAAAATAAAAAAATCGAGAGGCCGCCAGTGACCGTCTACAAACTGTTCCAATACACCATGAACCGCAGAGTCCGAGGCATCCACAGTTAGTGCTGAAGGGGCGTCGATTCATGGATGTACCAGCATCATCGCCGAGCCAATACCTCTTTCGCCCTCAGGATTGTATTGTTTATATAATGGACTTAATCAAATGGCAACCATTATAACAAAAATGTACAAATTCAAATTCCTTTTTTAAAATTTTTTTAAATTAATATAAGAACCACCAGCTAATTAGTATAGCCAGTTTTATACCTTAACATATGCACATCTCCAAAAGTTAGCGATTAAAAATAGCACCCTCGCTAACATTACCTTCATTAACCAGGATGCAGCATCTGCAACAACCTTAAGAGAATTTTATAGATGACTATTTAAACAATTAATTAATTTTAATCGTGATTAAGTTTTTTTTGCAAAAGATCAGTTCTCATTTATTCGGGATGCGATTGCTTACTAAACATCATCTAAAATACAGATCATGGAAATCTCAAATAAAAACTGAAAATGTTGGAAATACGAAGGTCAGGCAATACCTGTGGTTGATGACAGTGTTAACTTTCATCCGTTCTGATGAAGGATCATCAGCTTCCACAAACACTGCACTAAAATTTGATGAATTAGAGGTATCCTAAATACAAATTCAATACTTATCAGAGGAACATCGGTTTATGCTCAAGAAACTGAAGTTTTACTCTGTTGTTTGGCATGGATATCAACAAGGTAGCAACAACCTTCACTTTCTTTGCACTAAATGAATAGTTTGTTTTGATCAATAAATGAACTAAATTTGTACATTTATCATTTGGCCAAAAAAAAAAAAATCCAGTCTCAAGTGCAGCACCCTTCATGATTGGACAGATAGCACAAAAAGAAAAAAAATCTCCTCCATAAACTTACAAATCAAATAGTGGATTCTCCTTTAATGCTCACAATTGCTCTGTGATCATGAATTCCATATCTTTTTTTTTTAATGTCCTGTCACAGCAGAGAATATGATGTTGGATGTGCTTCCATAAGTTTGCTCACTCAAACTCAAGCATCAATAGTCAAATCCACAGACTAAAACTGGGAGGATCCACAGACTAAAACTGGCATCGTTATTCAGACCACATGGGAATTCCCACAGCTTATTAACAACATGAATCAGTCACACACAACATGCATTAGAGATTGCTACAGGTAAAGCTGTTAGTGAACAGCAAACATGTATTTATTAAGAACAGCAGAAAACTGCAGATCGTCATTAATGTACTTTGGAGTTATTATAACACTAGAACATTTGCACTGAACATGAAAATAGCCCAGGCATATACTGTCCTTACACGGAAGGTCAAATTTAATACAGCTAATCACATCACCATTAATCCATTCTCAATCATAAGCAATATGATAGAAGGTAAAATGTCATTAATAAGGTTATTAAAAAATCACAATGAAAATGAAAGTCCATGAATACATGCAGCAAAACCTAGATAACATTCATGAACTAATCATGGATACATGGCAAATAACATTTACACAAGTATTAGACTATCTCTAACAAGATCATCTCTAACAAGTTTAATCCCTATCTTTAACATTCAATACAATCTTCATGGCCAAAATTCCTACCATGCCCACCCTCGACTGGCTCAGCATTGACTAGAAACTTGATTGGTCAAGCAAGGGCATAACTACAAGTCTCAGTTCCAGCACCATTTGTAGGTCTGAATTAATCCACTAAGTATGTCAGCTGCACAAATCAGAAATTTGGCAGGTCAGGTGCAAATATTTAAAGCACCTAGTCTCAATTAGCATTTCAATGCAGAATTAACAGCTGTAGTATTAGATATGTTTTACCGTCACTGAGGTCAGGGCTATCTTTTCAGGGGACATTATAGACAATTTTCCAGATGCCTTCACCAAAATTAATATTTTGACTCATTCCACTCTAAAACTCAGTTTAAGGATTATAACCATGGTGCCTTTCAATGTATTTGGTCTCTTGCAACCTACAGAAGGAATGAACCAAAATTACCCACCTATCTACTCTCTCAGCTATCATTTGTCCCATCTGTTGGTCTTCAGTTTACATATTAGCTTTATCAGTCACCACAGAACCCACAAGTGGAAACAAATCATCCTTGATCACTCGGATTTGGAAGGTCTCATTTGAATCACATAAAATCAGCTCCAGTTCATGAGCTGGAAGACTTGAGCTTTAAACAAGTTATCTATTGATTTGTTAATTTATCATGGAAGAAAACAGATTACTTAAGTTCTTCATGTGTAATCTATTGTACATTAATGAAATGCTCACACTGCACCAGAATTATTTTGTTGTTGCTACAGTACAGATTCAGAGGTTGAATATAGGAAAGGCCAAGAAAGGGAAAAAAAGTTTATTGCATTGTTTAGAATTTTTTTAAACAATTTTTTCATTCAAATTCTTTATTTTGTAATTCAGAATCTAAAAGTAAAACACATTCAAATATAAATGCTCACCACTTTCAACAATAAAAACGTTGTTTCAGGCTTCTTTTGCATGTGAAGATCTTAATTTTCTGATTTTCCTTATGTCATCCCCTGATAAAATAAGATCAAACTTATTGCACTGCAGCATCCTGCGATTTGAAATGTTTCAACAAAATTTGTAAACTATTAATATTCCGCACACCTGCATCCACTTACTATTTATAATATAGCTAAATATCGAAATATCCTGAAGCATTTTACACGATCAAACAACATTTTATACCAATTCACTTGAGAGCCACCAACAATTTGGCTAAAATCATGCCTTAAACATAGATATTTGAAAAGAAATTTAGAAAGAAAATTTCAAATCTTAGGGCATAGTTTACAAAGGCAAAGCTAGCAACAATGCAGTAATGAAAATTCCTTAAGAAACTTAATTTCCTTGAACACCAAAATAGAACAGGCTTTTAAATGCAAAGCCTACAAAGCATATTTTACTGTAGATTTCATTTAATTGAAAAAACGGCCCCATAGCAGAAGCGTCCACGTCGCGATGCTAGAAACTGGAAGTATCCCGATCTAATTCTGCTACCACCATCATCTATTGCAACAAGTGATGGCTCCCACTGATTGTCGCCGGAAGCTTGCGTCCTTTTCAGGACGGACGATAACAGCGATGTCAACATTTGAAACATGGAAGATGGGCACGAAAGAAGAAGAATTGAAAAAACAAAGCACAATGTAGCTGAAACAAATCTAGTTAGATATAAATATGCAAAGCAAGGCATCGATAACTATTACTGAAATAAAACATGTATATAAATAAATCTATTTCAAATAATCAAAAATAACTTAAACATAAAATATTGATTAGTCAATTCGACTGAAATTCTATGAAGGAAGGTACTCAAATGCCCTATGATAGTCTACAATGTGATTAAGAAATCAACTGTAAAACAAATGTACATGAACACTGAATATCTGAAAACCAAGAGCTTGGGAAGAAAGAAATTGTATTATAGATACAATTCTGATAAAGGGCAATTATCAGTTTCCTGCATATACTGGATAAATACAAACAATCGCCCTGATGCATCATTTACTAATTAATCTGCTTCAATTTGCCTATCGCCACAACAGATCACACAGCAAATGTGTTTCACTGCTCTCCACTCTCCTCTGGACCATCTGGATAACAGTAACACATACGTCAGGCTACTGTTCATTACTACAGCTTGATGTTCATTATTATCATATACTCCAAACTCATCATCAAGCTCCAAGAACTGGGCCTCTCTATCTCCCTTTGCAACTGGGGCCTTGACTTCTTCATCAGCAGACCTCAAATCAGTGCAAATCGGTAACATCTCCTCACTGGCCATCAACACTGGTGCACCTCAAGGCTGCGTGCTTTGCCCCCTGCTCCAGTGCTATCCGTTAATTCACCAACAACACCACAGTTGGCCAAATGACGGGTGATGATGAGTCAGTGTACAGGAGAGAGAAAGCAAATCTGAGTGAGCCGTGCCACAACAACCTCTTGCTCACATGTCAACAAAACCATGGAAATAAACATAGACTTCAGAAAGGGGAAGTCGGGCGACCATGTGTTAGTTTGGCAGTGGAAAGAATTGACAGGCATGTAGTCCTGGACATTAACATCTCAAATGACTTCTCCTGGGCCCAGCAATTAGATGTAATCACAAAGGTGGTGTATTATTCCCTCTATTTTCTTAGAAGTGTAAAACAGATTTTGCCATGTCACCGAATACTCTAACATACTTCTGCAGATGTACTGCGGAAAGTATCCTGCCTGGTTGCAGGATGGCCTGGTATAGCAATGCCAATGCACTTGAAAGCAAAAGGTTGCAGAAGGAAGTGGATTTAGCCCAGACCATTACAACACAGCCCTTCCCACCAAAAGCTGCCTCCAGAAGATGGCATGTATTATCAAGAATCACCACCATCCAGGCTACCATTAGGCATAAGGTACAACACACTGATGTCCTACATCATCATGTTCAGTAAACATTTACTTTCCTTATGAGACGCTTTAACTGACCTGTACAATCTAATCCCACCTCAGCAAGGGAACATAATGGAGCACTTCCTGCAATGCCATGGATTTATTTTACTAATTGTTTATTTTTGGACTAACATCTTGTATTTTTTGCAGTCTTTCTTTTCACTTTTTCTGTAGAATTTGTGTAATTTACAGGTATGTACAAAGTATGTGTACTATCTATCCTGTCATGCAATCATATGGACTCTGCTGCAAGCAAGCACATTTCCTTCAGATCGAACAAATTTTTAGGTGCCTGAGTAATAGTAATTTTAAGGTCAAATTGTTGGATCAAGTCTACAGAGTTGAGCATACAAGTCAAATTGGCATTTCAAAATATAGTAGTGAGGAACATCTTTTTGGATGAGACATTAAAGTCCCATCTGCTTGCTTTAAAGAAGAACAGAGAAGGGATTCTCCTATTGTTCTTGCCAACATTTCCTCAACCCAAATTTAAAAAAAACTCAGCCATCTGCTCATTAATTTATCTGATGTGGTTGTGAACCATACTTGAAAGTATTTGGAGCCAGGAAATGAATGTGCACGTCTTTTTGTTTTGTTTCATTAACCCCAACCCTCACGCACTTATTGGATTCTGCTCTTCAGGAAAAGAGCATAAAGTCAAGAAAAGGCACATTAGTCTACCATGGCTGCATCAACCATGATGCAGAATTAAACTAATCTGGCCATGATCCATCCCATCTTAAGTTACAGGAGAGGATTCTGAGGGATAGCAAGCCTGGTTGTGGGCATGAGTGAACGTGCCTCACAAATTTGATTGAGATTTTTGAAGAAGTA
The DNA here is from genome assembly GCF_028641065.1 of Leucoraja erinaceus. Taxonomy (NCBI): domain Eukaryota; kingdom Metazoa; phylum Chordata; class Chondrichthyes; order Rajiformes; family Rajidae; genus Leucoraja; species Leucoraja erinaceus. The sequence continues at coordinate 14,619,386 of NC_073393.1, read as the reverse complement.
ACTAAGAAGTTTGATGAGGGCAAGGACATAGATGTAGTTTATAAGGACTTCAACAAGGCCTTTGATAAGGTTCCATAAGAAGGCTGGTCTGGAAATCACATGGAATCCAGGTAGAGTTACCTTCATGGTAGGAAGCAGAAGGTAGTGGTGGAGAGTTGTTTTTCGAGATTATGCCATGTGACTAATGGTGTGCCTCAGGGAATTGTACTGGGCCCATTGCTATCTGGCATCAATATCAATAATTTGGATGACAATATACAGGAGATGATTTGTAAGTTTGCAGGTGACACTAAAATTGGTGGGATCATAGACAGTGAAGATAGTTAAAGAATTGCAATGGGATCTAAGATGGTCGAAGGGATGGCTAATGGAGTTTAATTCAGATAAATGTGAGGTGTTGCATTTTGGGAAGTTAAAGCAGGGCATGACCTTCACATTGAATGGCAGGGCTCTGGGGAGTGTGGTAGAACTGATAGACCGAGTAATACAAATAGACAATTTCCTGAAAGTGGTGTTGCAAGTAGATAACGCTTTTGGCATGCTGGCATTCATTAGTTAGGGAATTTAGTATAGAAGTTGGGACATTATGTTACGGTTCTATGAAATGTTGGCGAGGCTGCACTTGGAGTATTGTACTCCTTTTTTGTCACCTTGCTGTTGGAAAGATGCCATTAAGCTGGAAAGGATACAGAGATTTACAACAATGTTGCCAGGTCTTGAGAGCCTGAGCAAAAGAAAGAGGTTTGGCAGGCTAGGACTTTATTCCTTGGAGCGCAGGAATCTGAGAAGTGATCTTATAGAGGTGTATAAAACCATGAGGGGAATAGGTAGGGTGAATATCTTTTTCCCAGGATAGAAGAAACAAGAACTAGAGGGCATATATTTAAAGTGAGGAGAAAGATTTAATAGGAACCGAAGGGCAACTTTTTCACACAGAGAGTGGAGGGTATAAGGAACGAGTTGCCAGAGGAAGTAGTTAAGGCAGACCCTTGGACAGGTACATGGATAGGAAAGCATGCAGAGGGATATGGGTCAGGCTCAGGCAAATGGGACAAGCTTGAATTAGCTATCAATAGCTAGTTTAAGAAAATAGCCAGATGCAGATTACCGTTCCCAAGACACAGCGATACTAACTGGGAACTGGAAGTACAGTGCTGCAGAGAGCTGACTCTGGAGATCCATCGAAAGAATGTAGATGACATTTAGTTGTGAACTCCTACTTCTATACCTGTGTATTGACCACAGGTATAGAACTGGAAAAAAATGGGAATTCAATCCAGGTTACAGCAGGTTGGGACCCTTCCCCTGAGAGGTTAACATGACAATGTTGGCCCTTCCACCACCCCCCACTGGATCAAAGGTTATTTTCCCACCATTGCCTCTCAGGCTCCATGCTCAGATTTCCTCCACAGCCAGTTATCCCTATGAATGTGGCTTTGTGTGGAGGAGGAGGAGGAAGAATCAAAAACTAGTTTATCAAAGAGCTTCTCAAGCATGTTCTGCTTGAACATCTGCAGACCTTCCAAATAAAAAACTGTCCAACAGGGGCCAGCTTGCAATCAAATAAGTTTGAGCTTTGCTGGTTTGAGCAAAACCAGCAAAGCTCAAACGCAAAATGTTCCTCCAAGGAAAATTATAAAATAAGCTAATCTAGATAGCTAGCTTTAATATGCAATTTTCATTTTATTGTTTAAAATTTATTAAATTTATTATGTATTACATTTTTAAATGTAAGATTTATTAAAATCACTTGGATCATAGCTTTTATTTCAATTTCTCCCTGTCCTCAGGAAATGATTATCTGACCATTAATAATTGAAAATCAAGCTCTGCTTCATGCTGCTGCTTCACAGTAGATGACACTGTAAAGCCACAGACAATTAATTCAGCAGAAAGGATACATACAAAACGGGAACTGACAACATCTGTTATGAAATTAAAGTAATTCCAAATGCTGCAAATCTGAAGTTAAAGCAGAAAATTCATGTAACCAAAAACATTCACAGTGCTAGAGTAACTCAGTGGACCAGGCAGCATCTCTGGAGAACACAGATAAACGATGTTTTGGGTTCGGACGTCTTCGGACTGATTATGGGGGGGAGGGGTGGGGAAAGCTGGAAGAGGGGTGGGAGCAAGACAAAATTTGGCAAATGATAGGTGATACTGGTGAGAGGCATTTTTGATTGGCAAATGGTTGGACCAAGTCCTGACATGAAAAGACAAAAAGTGTGAGATGAAGAGATAAGTGTGAGATGAGTAGAAGCAGCGTGTATTGTGAAGCAAGGAAAAAGTATCAGAAAAAGGAATCAGTCTGAAGAAGGGTTTCGGCCCGAAACGTCGCCTATTTCCTTCGCTCCATAGATGCTGCTGCACCCGCTGAGTTTCTCCAGCATTTTTGTGTACCTTCGATCTTCCAGCATCTGCAGTTCCTTCTTGAACACAAGGAAAAAGTAATATTGGGGGAGGGGTACAGGGACAGGTGTTACATGCGGTTGCATGGAAAAGTATCTGGAGTAGGGGTGGTTTGGGTGGGAAGGAATGAGTGGCGCCACCAGCAGTGGCTGCCTCACCAACAGTCTGTCTATCCTTTCTTCTTTTTTGTTATTTTTAGTATCTGTTAAAAGGATGTTTTAGTGTTCCTTAGTTTGTTTTATGTGGGGTGGGGGGTGGGAGGGGAGGTTGGGGGACATTTTTTTTCAATCTCTTACCTCGACGGAGATGCGATTTGTTTCTGTGTCGTGTCTCTGTCCCCACTGCGGCCTAACATCGTGGAGTTAGCGGCCTTTCCTGGAGATTGACCCGGTGCTCCAAGCTGCGGGAGTCTGCGTGACTTTAACGTCGCGGAACTTGCGATCCCTTTTCCAGGGATCAAAGCTCCAACCGCGGGGCCCGTGGATTTTAACATCGTGAAGCCTGCGGTCTCTGGTAAGAAGAGGCCGATTCGGGAGCTCCATGCCGCAGAGAGAGTTTCAACCACCCTGACGCGGGAGTCTCGATCATCCCGACGGGGGTTGCGACCGCTGGCTGGGGGGCTTTGATCACCCCTACTACGTATGGTTCAGCCGCCCCGACCGTGGGAGAACAAAGAGGAAGAAGATTGAACTTTATTGCCTTCCATCACAGTGAGGAATGTGGAATCCACTGTGGTTTAAAAATGAAGGAGGGTGAAATAATGCGAAATGAGCAGCCCCTGTGCAGTTGTCGACTATGGGTGAGTTGTAGAATATTGCGTTGGGGGAACGGGTTGTGTTGGAGAAACGGGTGAATGGTGGAATATTGTCTTGGGGAACGGGTTGCATTGGGGGATCAAGCCTCCCGTGGGGGCTATGGGTGAGTGATGGAATATTGCGTAGGGGAATGGGTTGCGTTGGGGGAACCAGGCCTCCCATGTGACGGGTTCCACTTGGTCTAGTATTTTATAAAACACAGGAAATACTAAGATGAAATCATTGTAGTTCAAATTCATTCTTTTAGACCACCACCTTGAAGCCCATTTGATATATTTAATTCATTTATATTTGTGCACATCGGGTTGATTGCATTAGTCAAAATAGGGTGAACCACGTGAAGGGTGCAATCTCTTGGCTTTCACCTCACTGCCGGGTCACTGCCTTTCACCTCAGCAATCGGCTCGCCAATGCAAAGCTCCGAGTGTTCTTTTGTGGTAAGCCGGTGAAGAATGATGAATTCCCCAAGTATCTCGGAGTTGCCCTCGATCGCGCCCTCACCTATCGTGAACACCCGAAGAGGGTGGCTGATAAACTGAAAGCAAGGGTCAACATCATCAGGAAACTTGCAGGCTACAGCTGGGGATCCAATGCACACACACCCCCGTACTACAAGCTTAGTCCTAGTCTACTCAATAGCCGAGTTTTGCTCAACAGCCTGGGCTAATAGCTGCCACACCAAACTAGTTGACACTGTCCTTAACTCTGCAATGCAGGTCATCACAGGGACGCTCAAGTCAACACCTCCCTGTCCTATCTCATATCGCTCCTCCCAGCATATGCAGAAGGGAGAGGATGTTGAAAGATTGGTGCACCATCGAGGCTAACCCCTACCTTCCCATCCATGCTGACTTGAACAATCTGCCCAACATGCGCCTGAAGTCCTGCAAACCCTTCTGCTCTTCCATTAAATCCCTGGAAGACTTTGACTCCAAGACTGAGTGGCGCAGAGCCTGGAAAGATGCCAACACCAACAACGGAGAGATCATCATAGTCCCCACAGTGAAACCACTGGATTTTGACCACCATCGTAAGCAATGGCTAACCCTGAACAGAATCCGCACCTTCCATGCAAGAACAGCCGATCACCTGCATAAGTGCGGGATGACAGACAGCCCTGCTTGCGATTGCGGATATCCAGACCAGACCAGACCATCCCACACATCATGAATGACTGCCCACTGAGGCTTTTTCCTGGTGGCATCAAAGTCATCCACCCAGTAACTGATGCTGTCCTGGCCTGGATGTCTACCGTTGATCTACAACTTTAGGCTGTGCATGCCATACGCAAAAAGACGCTTCATTTATATTGTTAAATTAAAAAATAACCCCAACTTTGGCATTTAAAATTTGTACAATGCTACAAATACTTTGCATGTCTCTCATAAACATGAGATAACAAGGTCTAAATACGGATTTGTTAATCTTGGAATCTTGGAATCTTTATTGTCTTTCAGACCTTTCGGTCTGAACGAAATTTCGTTGCCTTGCAGTCATACATACAATAAAATAACAAAACACACAATAAACACAAATTTAACATCCACCACAGTGAGTTCACCAGACACCTCCTCACTGTGATGGAAGGCAAAAATCTTAAGTCTTTGTCTCTTCCCTCCTTGTTCTCCCTCTGCGCTGAGGCGATCCAGGCCTCTGATGTTGTGACCCCCACTGGGTGATGGTAAGTCCCGCGGCTCAACTGTGCTCCGCAAACAGGCCGGTTCAATCTACGCGGCCCGGGGTGGTCGAAGCTGCCGCCCTCCAGTCCAGCAAACGAAGCTGTTGCCGTGGGAGCTCCAGAAAAACAGGTCACCAACCTGTGACCTGTGAGCTCCCTTCAGCGTTTGAGGCACGACAATTTGGGGATGGGGAAAAAATATATGGTAGCTAAAAACAGTTAAACCTACCTTTTCACCAAGTTCTTGGGACTTACCTGTTATTAATATGTCGGATTGGTCCTGTGTGCATTTTACTATGATAAAGTGCTTTTAAAATGCAAATTTTGAAGAATAAGATTTCAAAAGTCTCTCTTAACCCAAGCTATGCTATGCCAATGCTAATTTTATAAAAGCTATTAAATGAGAGGGTAGAGATGCAAAAGGTGCAAATGTTGCAAAAATACAAGGCTGAAGGATATGCCAAGCAAATCAGGCTGTTTAATGAAAAGCGAAAATGTGCCAACATCACAAATCACTGAGGAATAGTGATCTATAATCACTGAGATATAGTGTTTAATACGCTAAATGCAAGATAAAATATTTAATCCAATAGCTTTTACCTTCTTAGCATGACAAATTTAGGGTGAAAGGTGGATCTAACAGATGGTTAATTAAAGTTGTACTTTCCTCCACAGATCTGCAGGGATATCTAAATTTCCAATTGATCTAGACCCTCCATTGGGTGGCCCCAGCAGCTCATTAGTCCTTTCACGCATTTTGTTATTTTTAGTGTGTCTAAATGTATGTTTTAATGTTTCTTAGTATGTATTAGGTGGGGGGGGGGGGGGGGGGGGGGGGGGGGGGAATAGGGGGAGGGGGGGGGAAAACGTTTTTCAGTCACTTACCTGGACGGAGCTGCGTCTTTTCTATGTGTCTCATCTTCGCCCCCCCCTTGTGGCCTACCAACTGGATCTCCTACTGGAGACCGACCAGAGCTTCAGAAGCGGGTGCAGCGCTGAATTACCATCGCAGAGCGATCCCTTGCCTGGGATCGACAGTGTTGGAGCTCCGGACTGTTGGGCCTGCTGACTTTAACATCGTGGAGCTGTGGTTTGCAGAGCTTTTAGCCGCGGGCTCGGCACTGACTTTAACATTGCGGAGGCCTGGAATCCTCTGCTGTGGATCGCCAGTGTTGGAGCTCTGTCCAGCTCGGCCTGTGGACTTCGGAAGCTGTGGTCTCGGCAAGAAGCGGCCTATTCGGAAACTCCAAGCCGCAGAGTGTGTTTCTGCTTTCCGTCGCTGGAGTTTCGATCATCCCGGCAAGAGGGCCTGTAAATCGGGCTGTCCGTAGCGGAGGGTTCAAAGGCCCCGACCACGGGTGAACAAAGAAGAAGATGACTGAACTTTACTGCCTTTCATCACAGTGTGAAACGTTGATCCCACAGTGGTGGATGTTTATGTTGTACTTTTTATTCTTATGGCTGTATGGTAACTCAAATTAAACTGTACCAATTGGTGCATGTGACAATAAATGTGAACTTAATGCATCTAATTCTGTATTTTGATCAATAAGCTTTCAGTGCCAGTGAGGCTGGCCAGCAATAATTAGGATTTGACGTTGTAAAAAACGTTAAAGCCTGGTATGTTTAGAAGATATCAGTCTGGTGGGTGAATGTCATGACTTTATGCCCAATCTTATTCAACTTTACCCCAGTAGATTCAATATTCCGATATGGAATGAGTGAGAATGACAAAAGATTGGTACTAAAATACATATGGAACTGTACAATCATAAAACAAGTTGTTTCTGATCCTAAAGCATTATGTGTACAAAAATGACATGCAACACAGCACGTAAATTTTGTGGTCATTTCCTGGAAGTTTTAAAAATATATTCAGTGGTTTTCACAAATTATATGTGGTGTAAATGCTAAGTACCATCTGTTATTAAAATATCCAATTTCTTAGCATTTTGGGGATTGTCTGAAGGAACTCTTAGAAACTTTGAAATCTATTCTTACCTTCTGGTCTGCTCAGAAATACCTTCCAACTCCTTTCATCTGCCGTTCCCAATTTTAACTTGTCCAGTTGTTCTAATCTTTACATCAGCTGAAAATCTACCCAATTAATGCCCCCCCCCCCCACCACACACACACACTTTATCAGTATCTACCTATCACTTCCCAGGCTTTGCCCCAGCCCACCATTCTTTTCCAACTCCCCCTTCCTCCCCTTCCTCCCCATCCCCCAATTGCATCAATCTGAAGTGTCCTGACCCAGATCCCAGGGTTTGCTTCTTTTTTTTAATAGCTCAGAGATCATTGTTCTTATGTGTGGTTCATATGGGAACATATAGCCAAGCTGGATAATTTTCTCACTACTCAATTGGGTATAGACTATCTTCCTTTATCCAGATAAATTACTTCGTAATTGTAGATCACAGTAAGAGTTAAAATAGCAATTTAGAGAAACGTGTTTTATATTTGAAATGGACAAAGATTATACAATTCAAAAGTGAAATGCAATCGTAGAAATCTAAAATCAATCAGGAATGCATCAAAATATTCACCAGGATAGACAGCATCCATGGAGAGCGAAATTATGTTATTGATCAGAATGATCAGACTGACTCTTACGGTGGAAGGGGTTAAATTTCTATTGTCCTGCTTGGGCGGTCACCCAGTCATCCAGCTCATTTTATCTGCTTTGTATACTCATCTCCCATCCCCGAGTCCTCCAATTCCCTTTTATCCCACCTTTCAACCCCACTCCCCCCCACCCCCCTTCTACCCACATCCCTTCTTTAGCTTTCCATTTCACTTCTCTGCTCCTTTTCCTATTTGACACCATTTTGACTCCTTTTCACCTCTAGCTACTCTCTCTGGTAGCAAATTCACAAGTCTATTCAATACACATCTTTTCAAGACACAATTAGTGGCAAGAAATTGCCTACCGTGCCCAATCCTTTAATTGTGACAAAACCTGTTTAGTCTGCTTTGCCCAATCCTTTAGTCATTTCCAATACACAAGCCAATCCTTTACTCAAGTGGTCTTACCTTTGCTGTCTGCTACTAAGACCGCTTTTCAGGGCTCCCACAACGGCGACTTCTCCCGCCCAAGTTGCGGGGTTGAAGAACTCCTGGAGCGGGGCCTTACAGCACTGCCCCGCGCGGCTTGGAATGGCCGCGGGACTCTGCGAGCGCCCGCCGGGGGCTCTAACATCAAGAACCCGGTGTGCGACCTTGCATCACCCGGCGTGGCTTTAATGGCCGCGGGACAATCGCCATCGCCAGCCGGGGGCTTTGACTTTGACTCTGACAAAACTTACTGGGACAGAACTTACAAAGGAGGGGACCCCCGTTCCCTGAATAGTGAGGGGGTCCTGACAGGCTAGATGCAGACGAAGATTGTTTCCTTACAGGAAGCAGGGTGGGAAGAAGTCCAGGACAGTGGGTTATAGTCACAGCTTACCTGGGAGATAATGGGGTCAAATCCTTTAAAAAATGGTCCGAGATTTGAGTGAGAAGTTTTTTGACACATGAGAGTGGTGTGCGGGTCTGGAACTCTCGATGCCACAGGGAGGGGGCCCTGGTATGTAGTTTGAGGCCACAAATAGGCAGGCATAGCTGGGGCATTGCTATATTTAAGAGGGAGTTTATTGAGATGTGGCCCTTGTGGCCAAGGGGATCAAAACCTGTATAGGGTATGGACAAATAACAAAAATCCTTTAATTCATTTCCAATACAGGTCCTTTACGGGATACTGAGTTGGATGATCAGCCATGAGGGCTCCCATTCTCCCGCCCATTAAAACTGGCGGGGCAGCACTGCTCCGCGCGGCTTGGAAGGCCGCGAATGCGAGTGCCCTACTCCCGGTGTGCACCTAATTTCTATGTTTCTATGTTTCTATGACTCTGACCGGGGGGGGTGGGGGAGAGTGGAGAGAGATAGTTTTTTTGGCCTTCTATCACAGCGATGTGATGGATGTTTATGTAAATTATGTTGTGTCTTGGGTCTATTTGTTTGTAATGTATGGCTGCAGAAACGTCATTTCGTTTGGACCTCAAGGGGTCCAAATGACAAATAAATTGTATCTTGTATCTAAGGATAATGGCTGGAACCAGGCCAACCTCAGACTGAGGGACGTTAGTTTTTTACCGGGAGCTTCTTTGGGAGGCCAGACTCAAATGGTCCGACTAGAGCTCAGTTTTCTCCCCTTCAGATCCCAGTCAACTGCACCCTCTTACTCAGTCATCTGTTGCTGGTTCCAGCTAGATCCCTGCCGACTACAGCCAAATGTGAAAGTTGTTTCTTAAAAAGTAGATAGCAACAAACGTTGAAGGTAGACCATGCAAATCTTTAATTAAATCATCAGACGGGAGGGGAAAAAGATCTACACTGAGCACAAACATTGCTCAGTGCTTCTCGGGCTCCCGCTCACAGAACAATGGAGAGTTAGCACAATTATACATTTTTCTTATCAGTAAAACACTCCTACCAAGTCTGAATATGGCATGACTGAAAGATTCTGTAGCCTTTCACAATATAGGAAAGCTGGATCCAAACCAAGCTCGTCCAATAACAAGTTATTACTTGTCTCTGGAGAGTCAGCTATTTTTTTCAATCTTGGCTTCTTTATGGCATTGAAGAAGCACATGTTATTACTGCAGGCTGCCATCTTAATGTCTTTATTGAAAAGCCAACCTGCCCTCCATTTTTGTCTTCAGTATAATTTACAAAGTCATTCAGTCACTGAGCCATTCTTTTGTTCTACTAGTCCATGCTTTTGTAGAAGAACAACTCAATTATAGATTTGACTATTAGCTCTTTCAGTCATAGATAAAACTATACATTAATACAATCAAGTTCTGTTCATGAGGAAGTTGAGGATCCAGTTGCATAGGGAAGTACAAGAGTGTAGTGGCCTGGATGAGGTCAGGAAAAGGCCAGACGCCAGGCAGGTTCAAAAGTCGTTTAATGAATCATGGCAAACACACAGAATGCCCACGAGCAGGCACCTGGGAAACCCCGTGGTCAGATAATCGTCCCTATCCCTCAAGAGCTAAGCGGGATGTCCCAAGGAGTGGCCTAACCCCCAGGGACTGCCACAGGACCCCCGCCGATAAGAACCAGACGCACGAAATGGACAGGAAGACGCACGCGACGACCAGCCTGGGTGCGCACCACACCTGGCACAGGAAACGGGCAACCAACCAACAGGTGCAGGGGGCCGAGTAGCCTCTGGAGGAGGTACCCTAGACAGAGGGCGCCCTCGCTTAGGGGGCCGTGCCACCAGCCGATCAATGTCAATATGCGCCGGCTTCAACCGCGCAACCGAAACAGTCTCATGCTGACCGCCCATGTCCAGGACGAAAGTGGACAAGCCATGTTCCAGCACCCGGAAGGGACCCTCTTACGGCCGCTGGAGAGGTCCCGATGAGCATCCCTACGCAGGAAGATGAACTGGCAGTCCTCCAGAGCAGAGGGAACGTGCGGACGGAAGGACACATGACGAGATGTGGGCACCGGCGCCAACTTGCCCACCGTCTGCCGAAGACGTTGCAGAGTGTCCGAAGGCTGCTCCACCTGGCCCCATGCCGGTGGGATGAACTCCTCGGGCACCGTCAACGGGGACCCATACACCACTTCGGCGGAGGAGGAGGCCAAGTCCTCCTTGGTTACAGTGCGGATCCCCAGCAAAACCCATGGCAGAGCGTCCATCCAGTCCGGATCATTGAGCCGTGCCTTCAGGGCATCCTTGAGTTGGTGGTGAAACTGCTCCACCAGTCAGTTCGCCTGCGGATGATATGCCGTCGTGTGGTGTAGGTGAACCCCAGGAGGCGTGGCATGGTCGACAACAGTTCCGACGTGAACTGAGGCCCCCAGTCGGATGTTATGTCCAGCATCACCCCAAACTGGACAATCCAGTGCGCCACCAAGGCCCGGGCACAAGTGGCCGTTGAGGAATCAGCCAGCGTTATGGCTTCAGGCCACCGCGTGAAGCGGCCCACCACGGTGAAGAGATAGGTCATGCCCTGGGACGGCGGCAGCGGCCCTACGATGTCCATGTGAATGTGGTCGAACCGCTGCCGAGGGATGGCGAACTCCTGCAATGGTGCACGCTCGTGTCGCTGCACCTTGGCTGCCTGGCACGGAATGCAGGTGCGCACTCAATGTCCAACCTCCTTGTGCCGCCCGTGCCACATGAAGCGGGAGGCTACAAGGGCCGTTGTCGCCCGGATGGAGGGATGAGCAAGTCCATGGAGCACCTCACCCTGTGCCGCCAGGCAACGGGGACGATGAGTCGCAGAAATCCAGTGGAGACATCGCACAGCAGCGTTGCACTCCCAGGACCACAGACAACGTCCCCCAACTGCAAGCCCGATACTGCCGTGCGATAGGCAGCCATTTCCACGTTGACCAGTTGTGCGGCTGCCAGGGCGGAATAATCAATACCCTCAGCGACTTGGAGAATGGCGTGAACCGCAGGTCGCCATATGGCATCGGCCATTCTGTTGTACTTGCCCTCGACGAAACGATGGAGGTGGAGTACTCGGACACGTATGCCAACTGCCTCTGGCTGCTGGAACCAGATATCAGGCTCTTCGGTCCACAGAGTCGAGAGCTTCAGCGCAACACCGTTGTTTTCTATCACGATGCGTGATGAACTTCGGGGTCACCAGTTGTAGTGGCCTGGATGAGGTCAGGAAAAGGCCAGACATCAGGCAGATTCAGAAGTCGTTTAATGAATCATGACAAACACACAGAACGCCCACGAGCAGGCACCCGAGAAACCCCGTGGGCAGACCATCGTCCCTGTCCCTCAAGAGCCAAGGGGGATGACCCAAGGAGTGGCATAACCTCCAGGGACCGCCACAAGAGACCCATTGCTCTAAGCCTGGTAACAAGCTTGCAGGACCTGATGGTGTTGAATGCAAAGCTGTAGTCTCTGAACAACTGCCTGGCCATCTGCTTATATTGTCCAAGTGTTCCATTGCAGAGTAGAAAGCCAGCGAGAATGCATCCTCTGTTGATATATTGTGGCAATAGGCAAATTATAGTAGACCAGGTTCAAGCTGAGGTAGGAGTTGATGTGCACCATAACCAACCTCCCAAAGCACTTCACCACCACGGAAGGTAGTCATCGATCGGTAGTCTTTGAGGCACCTTGCTCTTCTTGGCACCAATATAATTGATGCCCTTTTAATTACTCAGACCTCAGTAATAAGTCTGCATATGGTCCATATCCCTCCAAGTTGGTGTTACTTGACCCAATATCTTTACAGCAATTCTTAAATACCCCTCTAGACCATTGTATCCACATGGCACAATAAATATGCTTCCATATTTCTTATTTACAGATATCATATCACCGTTATAAGCAACCAAATATCCAAGCAAGTGCAACAAAATGATTGAACAAAGTACTATTTTCATTGTACCGTGTTTAATGTCATATAAGCTGGGAAACCAGATTATTTTATCAATTTCTGGTAGGCAAAACAAAATCAATTTACTGTGGTCAAGCCCATAAACTGTTAAACATAAAACAAGCAAAAGAACAGCAAATATTTACAGTAACTATACCGGCATTAATCTTATTTGAGCAAAAAAATAAACGGCTGAAAGAACTCAATAAGTCAAGCTGATTCTTGGAAGCAAAGAGATGGTCAACATTTTAGGACTGATCAGGGACGGAGAGTGTAAAGGGAAGACTATACTCTACAGAAACAGTACAAGAACTGCCAAGGTTACAGAAGGTTCTGGAAATCTGACTACATAAATTCTCCAATTTTTCAAGACAGTAATTATTTTTTTTTCATGTTTATTAGTGATTGGATACAGTATATATTCTATTAACTTAATTATGGGTAGTACCAAGGCAAATATTTGATGAAATAAAAGAATTATAGCAAGTGCAGGGTACAGTGATATGATGTGGTTAGTTATTGATAAAAGACGTATCTGACGCAGTGAAATTGGTTTATTGACAGTTCTCGGGTATGGAATCCTTGCATAACCCAGAGTCTGTAAATTGAATGAGAGGGAGGGGTGAGGAAAAGGTTGGTAAGCCACTGAGTCAGAATCATTCCGTACGAAAACAGGCTCTTCGGCCAAACTCATCCATGCCAACAATGATTCCCCATCTAAGCTGGTCTCATTTACTTGCGTTTGACCCATATCCCTCTAAACCTTTCCTATCCACATACCTGTCCAAATGTATTTTTTATGTTCTAATTGCACCTGCCTGAACTACTTCCTCTGGCAGCTTGTTCCATATACGACCACTCTGTGTGAAAACGTAGCCCTTCAGGTTCTAATTAAATCTTTCCCCTCTCTCACCTTAAAGCTAGACCCTCTAGTTCTCAATTCCCTTACTCTGCAAAGAAAGACTCTGTGCATTCACCCCTTCTCTTCCCCTTATAATCTTATACACTTCTGTAAGATTACCCCTCAACCTCCTGCACTCCAAGGAATAAAGTTCTAGCTTACTCTAACCTACCTCTCCTTATAACTCAGGCAGTCGAGTCCTTGTAACATCCTCATAAATCTTCTCTACACCCTTTCTAGCTTATTGTCATACGTTCTGTGTCAGAATGACCAAACCTTTAATAGACCATGAGGGGGGGGGGGTGAGAGAAAATGGGGTATGTTATTGCCATTTGTCTGCTATAGGCAAGTAAGCAATTATTTAAAAAGTAGCATTGTATAAGTAGTCTTCTTATTGAGTCCACATCACAAGATTAGAAATTGTTCAGCCAGAGCTGAACACACTTCTTGGCATCTGCATACAATGGCGTCTTGCACTTCTTGTGCATAGTGGTGGAAAGATTGGTGGAAACAGGGCCGCGACATAATCGCGCTTTCCATGACCCCGTATAAGTAACAGAAACAAAGAATTGCAGATGCTGATTAATGCACAAAAGGACACAAAGTGTTGGGTAACTCAGGAAGCATCTCTGGAGAACATGAATAGGTCGAGACACTTCTTCAGACTCTGGTCAGGAAGTGGGTTTGGAATCCAGGCATGTTGGCAGCCCTCGACAGCTGATGGCTTGCGGAGTGGCATCGATTGGTGGAGTCATTGGTTGCAGCACACAGGTGGCCAGAGTGCAGGTAAGGATCTGTGGCGGTGCTGGCGGCGGCAGCTGGTGGCCTGGAAGTTGTGTTGGCCGGTGGCAGAAGGTCTGGCTTGGAAATAACCGGGCAGACGGTGCAGGATGGGGGTGACTTTGGAAAATCATGGCAGATGACATCAGTTGGATGAGAGGGAGGAGATTGGCACCAGGTGGGAGGGTAATGATCCTTGGCAATGGTGAATGGGGGGGGGGGGGGGGGGGGGTTGGAAAAGATGAACACCCCGGGGCGGGGAATGGGGGGGGAATTGGGGGGGGGGGGGGGGGGGCTGTGGGTGGGGAGGGGGGTGTGGGCATGGGAGGGGGAGGGGGTGTGGGAGGGCGGTTTGGGTAAATATACCATTTACACAATGTGTAAAAAGAGTTGAGATACTGTATTATAATTTTGCTGCATGTCATTGTGGTATATATCATCTTGATTGGTGAATATGTTTAGTTTGTGACTTTATTTCAAGCAGAAATAATATGTGAATGCTTCATTGAGCATAATTCCGACTGGCAACGACGCACTTCGTCCGTGCACATTATTGCACGCATCATGCAAGCCGTCTTGAATGACCACCTAAACTGTCATTTGGCAACCTAAAAAGCTGCCTAGGTTGCTCGGCTGGCGACAGGGAAAAAAAGTTAAGTGAGAGCCCTGAGTAGTGGGCCTCGCTGTCGGCCAGGCTTTGGGTCGCTCCAAATTCTGCTCGCTCCGCAGCTTCAGCTTTATTGTGATGGAGGAGCCGGCCAATCAGTGCGCTGGAAGGGGCGTTGCCGTCCCGGGTGACTGACAGGAGAGGAGACCAATCTGCACACACGCGGTTTTTAAGATTTTTAAAACTTTTACAATATTAAACCTCGCTAACTTTTACAATATTCGGCTACCTACCTGGTGCCGGTAGGTAGCCGAACACTGCGGTCGGTTACCTTGGTCATGTGACTGTGGGTGGGGTTTTGTTTTTGAGCGTTTTCTGGGCTAGCCCCATTCATTACTTCGACCACCATTGTGGTAACATCGTTTTGTATTAGCTGTCGTTTGATCCTTGTAGTTTTCACTACTTTGAAAATAAAGCTCGTTTGTGAAAACGACTGTCATCTCCAATCGCTAAATTGGTGACCCCGACACGCCCAATTGGAAATTGATCGCCGAGATGCAGGACGATTTTGCTCCCGTCGCCGTTTCGACACCCATCAGAGCGCCTTCAGCCTCAAGCTATCGGTGTTTTGGCCTGAGCAGCCACAGGTATGGTTTGCACATGTGGAAGCGCAGTTCCACAACGGCCTCAAGGCCCTCCTCCTACATACTTTCGGATTCAGCCGCCGGGACCGCGCCGCACGCATCCTACATATGGATGGTTTGGGAGACCGCAAGCCGTTGGTCCTCATGGCCAAGGTGCCTGTGCCTGCTATTCGAGCAGGCATTCCTCGAGCAGATGCCATATGATGTCCGTCTCATGCTCGCGGGTGCAGATTTCACCAACCCGCTGCAGCTTGCCGAACGGGCCAATGGCGGCGCCATTAACCGCGTGTCCGCACCAGCGCGCTCTTCTCCTCAGCGGGAAAACAGCGAAGCCCCGCCCACGAACCCCAACGTGGAGCTACAGCAGCGACCTGGGACTCGCAGTAGGCACCGTTGGTGTTACTATCACCTCCGCTACGGCACGGAGGCTCGACGCTGCCCCCCTACCCTGTACGTTTCAGGGAAATGCCTCGGCCGATCGTCTGTAGAGGGGATCACGATCCGCGACCATCAATCCGGCCGCCACTTCCTAGTGGATTCCGGTGCACTTCCTAGTGGACTTTCTCCACATACTTCCTAGTGGACTTTCTCCCCGCCTTCTCCCTCATGGCGGATTTACGGGGAGGGTGCATGATTCCGCGATTGGCCATCGATTCATCCACACCGCGGGCCCTGCCCCCACCCAACCAACAACTCAACATCGTCTCTGAAGTCGCTGGTGCTTACGCCGCCCTGCTCGCAGATTTCCCTGGACTCCTTACACCCCATTTTCATGGTCCCCGCGTCCTCCCGGCCCTGTTTTGCTGGCCCCTTCTGTTACGCTCGCCCCGCCTTCGTGGCCCAAATGTTCTGGTCGTTCCGTACGGGTCCCCGCTCACTTCCGTACCTCGGGTTCTGGGGGGTCCTGTAGCAGCACCCGCTGGTGTGAATAGGCAGTTCAACCCCACGGTTGGTTACCTTGGTCATGTGACTGTGGGAGGGGTTTTGTTTTCGCGCGTTTTCTGGGCTATCCTCATTCATTACTTCGACCACCGTTGTGGTAACATTGTTTTATATTAGCTGTCGTTTGATCCTTGTTATTTTCACTACTTTGATAATAAAGCTCGTTTGTGAAAACGACTGCCGTCTTGACTCACTAAAATACCACCGATCGAAATGAAACTTGTTGCACTCGCAGCACAGGAGAATGATGAGTGAGCTGGCGAAAAATCTCAGCACTATCGCGTACCGTTTTTGCGCAAATAGAAAAAACGCGTAAACTGGAAGAGCACACGATCAGAATTTTAGTTATGTATAGATAGATAGATAGATAGATAGATAGATAGATAGATAGATAGATAGATAGATAGATAGATAGATAGATAGATAGATAGATAGATAGATAGTCAGCAGCACCTCCTGGAAGGAAGTGTGAAAGCGTTCAATACTTTACTAATTGGCTTGATGGGTGGTAAACCGATCATTCCCTCATCTGCTTCCACCATCACATCTCTCACCTCTTCCCCTCACTTCTATATAGTTTCCCTGGACACTCTCGATCCTGTTGCAGGATCTTGACCCAGAACTGCAACTATGCCTTTGGCTTCATAGATGTTGTTGTTCCGCTGAATTCTTCTAGCGGTTTATTGTTTGCTCTAGTTTCCAGCATTTGTGGTGGTAGCATGGACGCTCAAAACAAAACCGCCTTGCAGCCTTGTAGTGGAGTAGAGTCATACAGGTGGAAACAGGCCCTTCGGCCCAACTTGCCCACACCAGCCAACATCTCCCAGCTACACTAGTCCCACCTTCCCTACTTTTGGCTCATATCCCTCCAAACCGGTCCCATCCATGTATCTGTCTAAATGAACGTCGCGATAGTCCCTGCCTCAACTACCTCCTCTTGCAGCTCGTTCCATACAAAAAACGCCCTCCGTGTGCGTAATTCTGATTTGCCAAGTTCGGTCGTCGTCGTGACTTTGTTCGCGGTAAAAGCAGAGAAGATGTTAATTCAAGGCCTTTTCCCGTCTCCCTGACAACGGCAGCGGCCACATCCCAACTGTCGGCTCGTGCGAGCCTCATCCGCCGGCAGGCGGTCACGCCGCGCATGCGCCTCGCCGGCTGGCCATCGAGGCGCCAACATGGCCGTCGTAATCCCACGGAAACAAACCTGACTTCATGGAAGATTCATAAACCTTAACCGCGCAGAAGGGACACCGTCTCCACGGGTTCGAAATGAATGCGGCAGCGTGTGAAGCTCACGCCCAAAGATTATAGAGGAGCTCCTCTATAATCTTTGCTCACGCCTGCTATTTTGACGCAAGCGTATCGGGGCCGTGGGACCCCGCGTGGCGTGAGTGTGCCGACGTCATGACGCGGCGCTGTCCGGCAGCCGGGTGGTGCTGCAAGTGGGCAGAGAGAGAAAGCGGGCAAGCAATCAATGCACAGACCCGGAGTCGCAGCGGCACCACAACTACGGGGGTCCACTCCAAGAGGTTGCCTTCAACCACATCAGAGGCTCGCTGTATTCCGTTAAGGAAACCAAACCATAGACTTGCTGTATGCAATCACAGAAAATATATCAGGGGTTGGCTGCACAACAATTAAACTAGAGACGGGGTCAACCACTATATACCAATCGTTAGATGCATTTAACCATGAGAAATGCAATCTGAAACAGCATGAACTTACCACAGATGATACACCAGCACTGGTTGGACCTCAGAAATTACTAGCTGGGACCCAGCAGTTTCAATCCCGCCAATTATACCGGGGGGGGGGGGGGGGCGGTAGTGGAGGAAATATTTAGAATTGGCTGCTTCAGACACAAAAAAAAGTACGACTGGGGTAGTTTCTGGCTGGATCAAATGGATCTGTAGCAGAATTGATTTCGAAGTACAACCGTAATCCGCCTGTATCCTGCCAGACGTATAATTATACTAGGAACTGGGTTCCTTCTACATTCAGACGGTTTATAACACGGCAGCAGACCGGAGACTTGGGTCCTTCACAAGGTACTGTGTCTTTCTTTAAACCGACAGAAATCTATTTTCTAACTTACGGATTGTCTTTAGCAGTAATCGCTTTCGATAAATATACTTGTGTTCTCAGAATTATATCGCCTACTTATATTATCTGTAAAATGAAGATAACTTGCACATAGCACCTCTTTCTCCGTTAAATAGAGAGCTTTTAGAAAAAAAAATCACACGTGCAGGTTGAGAATTACGATATTAAGAATATGGTGTAATTAAATCACATTTTTTTTAATAAATCGCGTGACCGGTGCATTTTGAAAAAGTAATGCCTGCTTTTGATTTATAAGTGTTTTCTAGAAATCTGGCAGGTTTATGTCGGTCGTATATTTTCCTGATGTCTGCGCGTATGAGAATAAAGAAATAATCGACGTACATTGGATTTTCCTGTTTATTGTGTTAGGACCCTGCAAATGAAATGTTTAGGTTACGACACGAGCTCGGGGCTATTCTACATTTCTTTGAGCGAAGGCTTACATGCGTTATATAATATTTTGCACACAATGTCCAACAAAATGATTGAGGCTCGTGGCCATTGGGGTGGGTCTGCTGTTTCCTCGAGGTCCCGTTCAAACTGCCTTTGTATATTTTCTGCAACATTGAAATGGCTGTTTATCAATCTCATTTTTCAGATCCTCTTATGTTATCAACCTGCAAGATTGTGTTTATTATGGGAACAGTGGAATTTGTATTCCCTCTCTACACTCGCAACCTTTGCACTCCTGCTTTGCATTCAGGGCGTTGCCAAGGCGTTTTTAGTTTCCTAGTGTGCGACTGTCTCGGTACGAGGTGGCAAACTCAAAAGTCGTAGAACATATTTTTAAGATTTATTTTGCATGTTATTCGTTTTCTATCTTCTCTGTCTCTCCCTTTATTTCACCCCAGCGCTCACTTTCCATCTTCTTCTGAGCCACTCCCTCTCGCACACAACTCACACCATCTTCCCTCTCTCTTTGTTCTGTGCTCACATGCGCTGCCATGAAACTTTTGGTTTTCCATATTCACTCATCTCTTAGTATCGCTAAAAATAATCTCAGGAAGGTATTTTTATTTCTTCGCTCTTATCCGTTTCATTTCTTCTTTACACACCTTGAAAAATCTGGAATCCCCTGAGATGTTGTAGTAGCCTTATTCAACTTCTGACAATAACATAATTTTATTGGCCATTCAAATCTAGAAGTAATTTCATGACTCTCGTTCGAGAATCTCTTGGCGGCCGCACTCATTGTTATTTTGAAATGAAGTTGTTTATTGAACCCCTTCTCCCCGGACTTTAACCGGTTCAATGCCAGTGGTGACGGTTAATCAGCCTCAAAGGACTCGCACTTGCCCTCTCAAATTGCAATTGGTTTCGATTTGGGCCGTGACCATGTGTTTGGTGTGAAGAAAATGAACGTCATTGATCTGCTTTCAAAGAAAAATATTCTTGGCCCTTGCGGACACTTGCAAAAAGCTTTCTCGTCCTTTGTCCCTTTGCTAAGCACTGATTTGCGTTTTCAAGTCCCACTCCGTTGCCGCTTTCATACCGCTAGGAGGCAGGAGCAGACGCATTTCTGGTCCGGTTAAGAGGGTGAAGAAAGGATCCTTCGAAGTCTGCACATCTTGCCAGTGTTTTTCTTTCCGCCCGTGTCATGTTTTTATAATAGTACCCCTGGGTCTCCAAGTAATCTGTCAAGGAATTTCAGAATGTTTCAGCGATTGTCTGAATATCTGTACTCAGACAAATGCATTCATTGTCCGAAGAACTTGTCTCAAACAATGAAAGTTAAATCCTGCTCAGACCGGTGTTGGGTAGTTGAGGTATTATTATTCAGTATTGTAATATGACAAAGTTCAATGTGGGGTTGAGGAATATAGAACTTACTCCAAAATCCGTTTGACAAAGATATTACTGAGGGGAACAAATCTATTAATTGAACTCAACTTGATGGAGGTTGGCTGCAAAACATCTACGTGGATAATAAATTAGTCGGCGCAGAGAAACAAATTGAAGTTACAGTCGACACATCAGGGTGAAGAGAAGAGGAATTGCCCCACGGACTGATGTTGAGATCCGATTAGAATGTGATGTTCATTGCTTGGACTCTGAAATGTTTAAATTTGGTCAGATTTCTGACAAAGTGGGAGAACTGTTGAATCAGAAGAGATCACTTCAGAATTGCAAAATATAAAGGGGAGAGAAACTATGGGAAATTCAGTTTAGTATGGATGGGGATATTAAAGCACATAAAGAAAGAAGAAAATAATGGGGAGTGTGAGCTGAAAGATCTTAGTGAACAAAGAGTTCTGGAAGTTGTAGAAAGTTTGATTCCTAACCTGTCCAACAACTTCTGCAGCAGCTATCAACAAAACCAATCAAAGTAAGTTAAGGCACTCCCCAACTTACGTAATAGGCGAATTAAGGAAACTCCCACTTGCGTACACTCACACTTACATAAGCAATTCTTTAAACCCACTGCTTTATTTCTGGGATCTCAATAGGCTTGATAACAGTCACCACATGCAGCTGTTCCATGATGCTCCCATGGTCATCCCAGGGTCTCTATTAAGGCACAGTGGCTAAATTTAACAATTGCAGAGCATTGGTTGTAACTTTGCGTAACATGACTTGAGGAAGAGTCCTTGTAATCCTAAAAAGACAATATGGGGAGAAAAGATGAGGTATGAAGGTAAACTAGCCAAAAATGTAAAGGAGGATAGTAAAAGCTATCTTCATTAAGGAAGACACAAAAAATCTTCCTGATATAGTAGTGGCCAGAGGATCTGGGGTGACGGAGGAACTGAAGGAAATCCACATTAGGCAGGAAATGGTGTTGGGTAGACTGATGGGACTGAAGGCTGATAAATCCCCAGGGCCTGATGGTCTGCATCCCAGGGTACTTAAGGAAATTGTGGATGCATTGGTGATAATTTTCCAATGTTCTATAGACTCAGGATCAGTTCCTGTGGATTGAAGGGTAGCTAATGTTATCCCACTTTTTAAGAAAGGTGGGAGTGGGGGAATTATAGACCAGTTAGCCTGACATCGGTGGTGGGGAAGATGCTGGAGTCAATTATAAAAGATGAAATAGCGGCACATTTGGATAGCAGTAACAGGATCGGTCCGAGTCAGCGTGGATTTACGAAGGGGAAATCATGCTTGACTAATCTTCTGGAATTTTTTGAGGATGTAACTAGGAAAATTGACAAGGGAGAGCCAGTGGGTGTAGTGTACCTGGACTTTCAGAAAGCATTTGATAAGGTCCCACATAGGAGATTAGTGGGCAAAATTAGGGCACATGGTCTTGGGGGTAGAGTGCTGACATGGATTAAAAATCTGGTTGGCAGACAGGAAACAAAGAGTAGGGATGAATGGGTCCCTTTCAGAATGGCAGGCAGTGACTAGCGAAGTACCGCAAGGCTCGGTGCTGGGACCGCAGTTATTTACAATATACATCAATGATTAGGATGAAGGGATTCAAAATAACATTAGCAAATTTGCAGATGACACAAAGCTGGGTGGCAGTGTGAACTGTGAGGAGGATGCTTTGAGAATGCAGGGTGACTTGGACAGGTTGGGGGAGTGGGCATATGCATGGCAGATGAAGTTTAATGTGGATAAATGTGAGGTTATCCACTTTGGTATCAAAAAACAGGAAGGCAGATTACTATCTAAATGGCGCCAAGCTGGGAAAAAGGGAAGTACAACGGGATCTGGGGGTCCTTGTTCATCAGTCTATGAAAGTAAGCATGCAGGTACAGCAGGCAGTGAAGAAAGCGAATGGCATGTTGGCCTTTATAACAAGATGAGTCGAGTATAGGAGCAAAGAGGTCCTTCTGCAGTTGTACAGGGCCCTACAATACACACCTGGTGTATTGTGTGCAGTTTCCCCCTAATTTGAGGAAGGACATTCTTGCTATTGAAGGAGTGCAGCGTAGGTTTACAAGGTTAATTCCCGGGATGGCGGGACTGTCATATGCTGAAAGAATGGAGCGGCTGGGCTTGTACACGCTGTAGTTTAGAAGGATGAGAGGGAATCTTATTGAAACATAGAAGATTGTTAAGGGTTTGGACACACTTGGGGCAGGAAACATGTTCCCGATGTTGGCGGAGTCCAGAACCAGGGGCCACAGTTTAAGAATAAGGGGGAAGCCATTTGGAACGGAGACGAGAATACACTTTTTCTCACAGAGTGGTGAGTCTGCGGAATCCTCTGCCTCAGAGGGTGGTGGAGGCTGGTTCTCTGGATACTTTCAAGAGAGAGCTAGATAGGGTTCTTAAAGATAGCGTAGTCAGGGGATATGGATAGAAGGCAGGAACGGGGTACTGATTGGGGATGATCTGCCATGATCACATCAAATGGTGGTGCTGGCTCGAAGGGCCGAATGGCCTACTCCTGCACCTATTGTCTATTGTCTATTGGCGTACATAAGTCATGGAGCGTTTGTAATTGAATATATAATGGAAAGAGTCATTTTTAAAGTGTACAGTGCTCTGGTTAGTCCACTACTGATATTATCAGATAGGTAGCAAAGTCCTGAAAGTCACAGAGAGAAAGGTAATCTGGATGATTGCTGGTACAAAATAGCTGAAGAGTGATAATTATAAGGAAGGTGGATTCTGGAATTTTTCAGTCTTAAAATGAGGTGCCGTAATTGACATCCCATAGAATAAAAGACACAAAGTGTGGGAATAACTCAGTGGGTCAGGCAACAATCTCTTTTGGTGAGGTTTTGTATCAAGACCTTTCTTCAAATACATTTGTAGGGGTAAGGAAAGAAGGGCGGAAATGAGAAGGGGCAGAAGAAAGTATGATCGATAATAGGTGATCATCTATAGATAATGGCATAATAGGTGTATACAGGCGAGGAGGTATTTGATACGCAGATGGTTGGACAAAGACCAGAGATGGAAAAAAAAACAGGTTAGACAAAAGAACATAAGGGATAGGAGTAGAATTAGGCCATTCAGCCCATCGTCTACTCATGGCTGATTTATCCTTCCCTCCTAACCCCATTCTCCTGCCTTCTCCCCTCTCAAAAGGACTGAAGAGTGTGAATTGTGACACCAGAGGAAGGAATGCAATTGGAGAGGGAGGAGAGAAATAGGTGCAAGTCTAGATGGGATACAAGGGGGGAGAGGGGAAGGGAGTGATTGTGAGAAGTTACCTAAAATTGGAGATTTCAATGTTCATACCATAGAATTGTAAGCTATTCAAGTAGAATATGAGGTGCCGTCGAGAGGGACAGGGTAGGAATCAGAGTTAGAGTCACAACTGTTATCAATTGGATACAAAATTAGCTTGAAGGTGGGAGACAAGGAGGGTGATAGAGGGTTGCTTTTCAGGCTCAAGGTCTTGAACAAGTGGCGTGCCACAGGGATTGATGCTGTATCTGCTATTGCTCCTTATTTATATTAACAATTTCTATGTGGATGTAAATGCATGATTTGGAAGTTTGTGGATGACACTAATATCGATGGTGGACAGTGAAGAAGGTTATCTACATTACAACGGGATTTGATTAACTGGGTCAATGAATGGAGATGGTTATTAATCTCCAGGACCGGACAATGTTTCCCCCTCTACTCTCAAGCTCTGTGCCGAACAACAGGCACCAGTGTACACAGACATTTTCAACCAGTCCCTGCAAACCTGTACTGTCCCTGCCTGCTTCAAAGTCCCAACTATTGTCCCTGTACCTGAATGGGCTAATTCTGCTCGAATCACTTATGATCTTAAGATATCAATAGGTTAAATTTGATGAATTTTGAACAATTTTACACCAGATGAGAAATGTACTAGGACAATGATTTGTTCCAGTAGATTGACTTCTAGTGATGCACAGACCTGCCATTCTGATTTTCAAAAACTCCAAAAATAAAAGGATAATCGTCTGAGTTTACTTCTAAAACCATCTCTCCACTCACCCCTCTTTCATGTATTATTGCAGGCTTTTTGCAACTGAAAGTGTACATTATATAATCTACAAATGGGACCTAATCTTCATCCACTTACAAAGTAAAGAACTGAACATTTAGCGATGTGGATTTTATTTTAGAAAATACAATATCTATCATATACATGTGAGCAGTGGATCAGTGAACATGATCAATCTACATAAACTTGTAAATTGATTTTGTTTCTGATCTGGATTTTAATAGCAGGATGTGGTGAAGCATGGACCAAACCATCACCAGGAATGTTGAAAGACAACGAGATCATGTGTCAAGTTGTTCTTAAAGCTCTGACTTTAATGTTTCCTATCTGATAAGAGTTTTTTCATATTTTCTCCTTGATAATGTATCCTGTGGTCTTGGACAACAAGACATAAGAACCGTAGAAATGGAGGCAGCAATAAGCTATATGATCTATTATTCAGTAACATTGTGGCTGAAGTTTAACTTAAGTCAATTTGCCCCCTGAATTACTATTTTGCTTGATTCCCCAAAAGTTCAAAAATCCAATTAGTTTTAGTTTAGTTTAGAGATATAGCGGAAACATACCCACCAAGTCCGCACCGACCAGATCACCGCACATTGTACACACCCTAGGGACAATTTACACATACACCAAGCCAATTAACCTATATTGGTACATCTTTGGAGTGTGAGAGGAAACCGAAGATCTTGGAAAAAACTCATGCAGGTCACGGGGAGAATGTACAAACTCAGTACAGACAGCACCAGTAGTCGGGATTGAACCCGGGTCTCCGGCGCTGCTAGCGCTGTAAGGCAGCATCCTTACTGCTGCACCACCATGTCTCTTTTCATATATTTTTACAGCCAGTATCCATAACATCCTAAGAGAAGCGCCTTGTGTGAAGAAAGTTCATCTATTTGCTGTCCTAATAGTTTTGCCCATTATTCTAAAGTAATGGACCTGGTTCTATATCCTGCCAGCCTATGCAGAATCGGAAGCTCTGAAAAATATGGGTTCTTCCAACTCAATTTTCCTTATAGGACCCTCCCCCCGTTGAGCACTCTCTCAGTGGCAAGTATACACTTATTTATTTGAAGAGAGCAAATATTCAGGCGTGTACTCATTGAAGGTTTGATAACTAAAACAAAACTCCATTGCTCGTGGACTCAAACATCACCTGAAGCACAAGATGAAGTTGCCATTTTTCTTCCTAATTGCTGTACTATATTGCAATCTTTTGGTGATTTGAATACATAGATAATTGAATGCTTTTGAGTACCAACACAATCCTTTCTTGCTACTTAAAAATGGTGTCCTTTCAGCATATTCAATCTGCTATCTTCCTGCCCAATTACTTCACCTGCATACGTCCCCTTGTGTATTCTTTCAATCTCCTCCCAGCTAGTTATACAACCCAATTTTGTATCACGAGGAGGCATGAATATGTCACCCTCACAACTTCATTTGTCGTTACTATAAACTGTAAGTAGCTGGCACTCAGTGGTAATGTTAGTAACACCGCTTGTGCCAGTTCCCTGCTAACCTCATGAAAAATATTTGTTTCTAATCTGTTTCCTGTCCTTGAACCAGTCTTCCCTGACCCCAACACCTTGAGTCCCAATTTTCTATAACAAACCTTCATGTAGTAATTTACTGGAAACCTTTGGAAAAGACAACAAAGGATCTATCTTCTGTGTTTAAGAAGGAACTGCAGATGCTGGAGAATCGAAGGTACACAAAAAAGCTGGAGAAACTCAGCGGGTGCAGCAGCATCTTCTTCTTTGTTGTATTGTCAAAGAATACTCTCACAGTTATAAAACACAGTTTATTTTAGTAAAATCACAAAGATGTTACATGTAATGTTTTCTTTAAATACTCTGTTGCCATTTTCTTGATGGATTCTTTGGAGGCAATGGGAGGCTAGCTAAATGGTCGTTCAGGTTCCTATTTTCATTCGAATAGTGATACTATGTTTGTAATCCTTTAATCTGCTGGGACTGTTGCAGACTCCAGGGAATTTTGAATAATGGTACTGTATATCCATTATCTCTGTAGCCACCTCTTTTACAACCCTGGGTTATAGGACATCAGGTCCGGGGATTTGTTAGCTTTTAATCACTTTAATTTCTCCAATGCCTTTGTTAATATTAATTATTTTAAGTTGTCACTCTCATTAGACCTTTGATTCCCTCTATTTCCAGTAACTGAAACAACATATTTGTTTAATGTCTCATCTTATTCTTTAACTCTATATTTCACGCCTCTCTAATTGTTAATCCATTTTCCCTTTATGTGGTGTTTCTTAATTAATATATTCCTTTATGTATATATTTTGATTGGACAAAATATTTTGAACCTGAGGTGCAATCATGTACTGTACAATTTAATATTTCACAATGCTTTCATAATGTGTAGTTTGTTGCATGGGAGTTGTGTTAGGATAATTGCTGAACATGGTTAGTTATTTTACAGGAGGAACTGTTTATCGCTGTTGACTATTTTGAACCACAGTGGAGCATAACCACATTCATGGCAAACCATTCTATGTTCTAATAACACTCTCTAAAATTTTCATCAACTTCTTCCATCAATCTGCTTCAGGAGAAATATACTATCATGATAATTTCTCCATTTATAATATAATGCCAGAATTTACATTGGATGTTCCCCACAAATTATGTACAATGGGTGCCCAAAACTGAACACAATACACTATATTAAATGCACCTATTGCCTCGTATAATTTTATCATTATTTCATTATCATATGTTTCTTTTCTTTTATTGTGCCTACAGGAAAATGTGTACTTAAATATGTGTTTTGCAAATATTTGTGTTGATACACATATCTTAAACAGTTGTTATTTCTGTTCTTTGTTTTTTTCCTGCCAATGTAACCATATAATAACCATATAACAATTACAGCACGGAAACAGGCCATCTCGGCCCTACAAGTCCGTGCCGAACAACTTTTTTCCCTTAGTCCCACCTGCCTGCACTCATACCATAACCCTGCATTCCCATCTCATCCATATGCCTATCCAATTTATTTTTAAATGATACCAACGAACCTGCCTCCACCACTTCCACTGTAAGCTCATTCCACACCGCTACCACTCTCTGAGTAAAGAGGTTCCCCCTCATGTTACCCCTAAACTTCTGTCCCTTAATTCTGAAGTCATGTCCTCTTGTTTGAATCTTCCCTATTCTCAAAGGGAAAAGCTGATCCACATCAACTCTGTCTATCCCTCTCATCATTTTAAAGACCTCTATCAAAGTCCCCCCTTAACCTTCTGCGCTCCAGAGAATATATATATAGAGAATGTATATATTTCACATTTCTTCACTTTCAAATGCAACTTCCTTTTGGCTCATCATGCTGCCAACATATTTTTCTCCTCTTACAACACTTCTAGTCAATGTTTTTTTGTCATCAGCAAATTTCAATCTTCAGTTCTTGATGACCGTGCCGAAATGTTTGGAGATTTGCAGCTAAAGTTGACTGGGACTGATTCCTAGCGTGGAGCATCTCTAACTATATTAACATATTAATGTTAACCTTTTACTTCACATCTCTAATTCCCTCATGTTATTTGACTCCCTATTGTAATTTTTTTTTAAACAAATATCTTATGAAAATGTATGTTAACTATATCAACCGTATCCCCTTAAATAAAGGCACAATTTGTGAGTTCATGCTGGTTAAGTCCAGCTTAATGCCCAATAATTTTCTAAGTGCCCAGTGATCTTTTCATGGTTGACATTTAACTGATTGTGTTATTTGTCCAATTTAACTTTCTCTCTCTTGTGAATGGAAGTGTTACATTGTGATTATTCCTCATTCCAAGGCCCAATTTGCATCTGGTGGTATTTACGGTCCATATATGGTTTATTAACTTCGGAATCATACACTGGACTTAGTGGTGTTCAATTTAATATATGACATATTTGATTTTACATATTTGGGGTTCCTTCGTGTGCTCCAGTTTACTCCCATATCCAAAAGCCATGCGGGTATGTAGGTTCATTGGTCACTGTGAATTACTCCCAGTGTGCAGGGAGTAGATGTGAAAGTGGGATAACATAGAACCAGTGTGAATGGATGATTGATAGTCGACATGGAGTTCGTGGGCCAAAGGGCCTCCTAAAATTTTGTATAGAGTCATAGAGTTGTACAGTGTGAAAATAGGCCCTTTGGCCCAACTTGCCCACAGCAACCAACATGTCCCATCCACACCAGTCCCACCTGCCTGTGTTTGGCATATATCATTCTAAACCATCTCTATCCATGTATCTGTCTAAATGTTTCTTAAACATTGCATTAATATCTGTCTCAACTACCTTGTTCCATTCACCCACAACCCTTTGTGTAAAAAGAGTTACCCCTCGGGTTTCTATTAAATATTTTCCCCCCTCACCTTAAACCTACTGTTCTCAATTCCCAAACTGTGGGCAAGATACTCTGTGTGTTTGCCCAATCTATTCCTTTCATGATTTTGTGCATCTCGACAAGATCACCCTCATCCTCCTGGGCTCTAAGGCATAGAGTCCTAGTCTGCTCAGCCTCTCCCTATAGCTCAGGCCCTTGAATCCTGGCAACATCCTCGTAAATCTTCTCTGCACCCTTTTCAGCTTGACAACATCTTTCCTATAACATGGTGCCCCGAACTGAACACAATACTCTAAATGTGGCCTCACAAACATCTTGTATAACTGCAACATGACCTCCCAACTTCTATACTCAATACTTTGACCGATAAAGGTCATTTGTTCAATCAATCAACCAATCCTCCCTGTATTTGTGTCTTTGTTATTATCCACTATGTTAAGAGGTTAGAATTTTTCAATATCCTGAACTTACTTTCAACCCAATACAAATTTGGGTTAATAAATCTTTCTTCTAAATGTCAGAATGGAACTGAGAGTGGAGAACTCCAATGCCACTTCTGCAGAAACAGTATTCTTTTAATAAACACATGTACATTACAGTTAAAATGTTAACTGTTTTTAGTTAAAAGCTAAAATGGTGGGCTTGGAACTTGTCAGCACAGTAGGCAAAGCACAATTAGAAATCACTAGTGCTCCAGCGGTGAACCACAAGAACCAAGGCAGATGGAAAAATATGGACCAAATGTTCAGGAACACGGGAGAGCAGTAAAATAGCTACAAACTGTGATCACATCCGCAAGGTCCCATGAGTTGGCCATTTTCCAACTTCCTCAACTCTATTCCATCTGCCAACTGGACTATGACTTTTTTTTAAGAAAGGTGAACTGTGGTCTGCTACAAGTATTTCAATTAAGATCAGTTGTGAGAGTGAGAAACCCAATTGTGGTCACTCTGCGTTGTGATAAATACCTTCACCAGATTACCTCAGTTTACAGCACTTTATTTCATTTGTCCACTTCTGGTTGTTAGTTACAAAGATGTTGCAGATGTGAAGAGATTGTAATAGAGAGGTTTGAGTTGGGAGATCATTGAACCATCAAGAATATATAGGAGATTATTGTTACAAATTTAAAGTGGGTTTTAAAGGAACGTAGCCTTGATATTTGCAGATTTGTTTAACCTTAATCACTAAAGGCTCTTGGTACCTCTAGAATAAATAAAACCATGCTAACTTTAGTTCAGTGCTTGGAGAAACATAGCAACATGTCCGCACCATTCGGCAGTTCACACCTGTTCTATCATTCTTTTTTACCATGATTGATTTGTATTCTACCTCTATCCACCCATACACTTTCACGCTTCTATCGTTCTCTAAATGAAGAAATATTTCCCAAATCCTCTCCTAACTGACCTTGTTCAAATTTTAAAGTTATATCACCTTGTGTTAGGATCCCAGCACGAGAAAATATTCTATGTCTCCTTTACATTCCTTTCACAATCTTGTAAAGCTTAATTAAATCATACCATGACCTCAATGTTCCAGGCAGTTAAAATGAGGTTTATGTAATCTCTCTTCATAGTTAAACCCATGGGTAGTTGTAATAATCTGGTGAGTCTATGCTGCATTCCTTCTGAGGCCAATATCTTACTAAGTGCAGGCCCATACAAAATAATACTTAAAAGATAAAGCTGTAAGAAAACATCATTCCTCATATCTAAACCCAGGAGTCATTATGATTAAAATTCCATAAACCTTTATGATTAAACCTCCGTACCTGGATTTCCAAATCGCAATGGATTCTCATTTTCCCTACTTTCCTCCATTTAAAAATATATTATGTGACATTGTTTGGTCCAAAGTGCATGACCGGCATTGAAATCCAACTATCTTGTAACAGGATATTTTCCACATTTACTGTAATATAACCTTTTAGGGAAGACCAGACGAGCTACTGGGATCATCTATCTGTACATAACTAAAATTCTGATCTTGTGCTCTTCCGGTTTGCGTGGTTTTTCTATTTGCGCAAAAACGGTACGTGATAGCGCTACAATTTCTTCCATCTGACTCACCATTCCCCTGTACTTTAAGTGCAACAAGATTTGTTCCAATTGCTGGTATATTTTAAAAGTTATTAAGGTTTAAAAATCTTAAAAACCGCGCGTGCGCAGATTGGTCTCTATTGTCGGTCACTGCCAGGACAGCGACGCCTCTTCCTGCCCTATTGCTGCACTGATTGGCCGCGTCCACTGTCAGTCACTGGCCCGTGTTGCCCGGCGCGTCTTCCGGTCGGAGCGGCCTCCAGTCAAGGCAACCTCCGGTCAGAGCAGTGACCTCGAGATCCTGGGGAGGTGAGGAGGCAGAGTGGGGGAATTGAGGGAGGTGAGGAGTAGGGGATAGAGGGATAGGAGGGTGGTAGGGAGGGAAGAGGAGTTAGGGAGGTAGGGAGTGACTGAGGGTAGAGGAAAGGAGAGGTGAGGGAGGGATTTGGGAGGGGAGGAGGAAAGGGGAAAGAAGAGGGAGGATGAAGAGGAGGGCAAGGGAGTGCTGGGGGATGAGGGGAAATGAGCCACGCCTGCGCAGTTCGGGGCTATGGGTGAGTGGTGGAATATTGCGTTGGGTGAATGGGCTGCGTTGGGGGAACAGGTGAGTGGTGGCATATTGCATTGGAGAACGGTTGCATTGGGGGACCAGTCCTCCCGTATGACAGGGACCCAACGGGTCGCACTTAGTGTAGTAAATATATAAATGGCAACACTGGAGGATCGCCATAGGCAACTGTTGAACTGTAACTTTACTTTGAGCAGCAATTTGCTACCAAAGTTGATGTTTAGTGGTATTGTGAGCTTTAAGTGGGGAGAGTTATAGAAAGTTATATTTGTTGAATACTAACATATTAAATCACATACTCCATGGGTTTTTTGAGCCAGTTTTCCAAGAAAAAAACTGCAGTAATCAAAGCCCGAAAAGGTAGGATGGGTCTGAAGCCCAGTGTTTAGACATTAGAATGTTTTATTATCATTCTAATAGACTGATTTTCCAATTCCAGTGGTAATTCAACTTTTTTTTTCACTCCTAGTTTTCTTTACATATTTTTAGGATGTTCAAAAAGTTGAATAAAATAAACACTTAAGAAATGCATTAATTTATGCTTTTTGCTCATGTGACAATATATATATAAAATTATACAAAGGAGAATAAGACGAAAATTACTAAAAAACATAAGAAAATTTAGTCGAGGGTGAATGAAATTTTGGGATAAAACTCAAGGGTGAATGACACTGAAATAGTTTAAGAAGCATTGGTCTAAATTATTGTTGAAGTGATAGCATCCCGTTTGCATTTTGCATATCGTTTCATGAAACAAATATAAGAACGTAAGAAATGGGAGCAGCAGTGGGCTATTTTGCCCTATACATTGGCTCCACCCTTCACCAGGAATTTTATTGCTGATCATCCACCTGCGCACCAGTTTTCTGCAATATCTGCATATCCTTTGATTTCCTTAAGATCCAGAAATCTATTGATCGCTGTTTTGAATAAACTCAGTGACTGGAATTCAACAGTCCTCTGGAATAGCTTTAGGAATTCTATGTATAGTTTAGTGCTGAAATCCTGAAAAACATTGCATGTGATTCCATGCTCCTTCACAATATGCTCCTTGTTACCTTCTGCATTGTAACCAAGAGAAATCGCTGGACTTGATGTGAATTGAAGCTACTTAACAAATGAGCGATGGCCGTTATTGTGAGTAGTACCATGTAATGGCATTGCCTCACCAATAACCTGCTCACTGATTCATTCGCATGAGATCAATAAATGGCTGAGAACATAAACTACAGTAATAGTTATGGGACAAAACAATATAGAGTCATATAGCACAAAAATGCCCCCCTTGGACCACCATGTCCATGTTGACCTTTTTACTCATCTACACTAATTCTTCTTCTTCTTCTTCTTGCGTATGGCGTGCACAGCCTAAAGTTGGCGGACAACTTGTTCTATTTGATCTTATTTGATTATGCACGCCGGGTTGATTGCATTTGTCGAAACAGGGCGGACCACGTGAAGGTTGCAATCTTCCACCCCAACACTCATTCCATTTGCTTGCATTAGGCCCTCATCCTTCTAGGCCTTGCCTGTCTAAAGTGCCTGTCTAAATGTATTAAGTATGTCTAATTCTAACAACTTCTCTGCAGCACATTCTCTCTGTGTAATGAAATACTATCATTCCTTCCTCTCACCTATATCTCTGCCCTCTTGTTGATACCATAAGAGAAAGGGTTTGACTGTCTACCCTACCTTTGACGCTCATAAATTTATATTCCTTTCAACCTTTCTCACTCCAGGGAAAACATGCCTGCCCCTTCGAATCGTCCCCCATAACTAAGGTTCACAAATCTTGACAACATCTTGGTCAATCTCCTTTTGCACGCTCTCCATTGCAATGACATAATATTCTAGATTTTCACTCGGGGATCAATCACATTTCTCGGTATGCTGTTCAACAACAGTTAGAACAGTGGCATTAACTCCTCAATGTGGAAGATTGTATATGTTTTGTCCACTAAAAGGACAAGTCCAATCTAGCTGATTACTACCTTGTCAGTCAACACCAATTGTCAAAAATAACTTCTGAAACAATGCTTACAGATGCACTCAGTGTTTTGCCAGGACCACTCAGATCTTGAACTCATAGCCTTAGACCAGATATGCACCAAAGAGTTGAATTCCAGAGGTGAGTATGACTGACATTGACAATAGGGCAAGATTTTACTGGGAATGGCATTAAGGAGGACTTGTCAAAGTAAAGTTGATTGGTATATTTGGGAAAACAGTTGGATTTTCCAAATGGCCTGAGTCATAAAGTGTTTTTTAGATGCCAATCATCCCAGTCTCATGATATTACTGCAGAAGCACCCCAGGGCAGCATCATCAACCATTTTCAACTGTTCTACCATGACCATCCTTCTATCAAATGGTCAGAAGTAAGAATGCTCGATGGAGATTACATGATGTTCAATTCTATTCACATCTCCTTTAGAAAATGAAGCATTTCATGCCTGCATGCAGCAAGACCTAGATAACATGCAGGCATGAGCTGACAAGTGTCAAGAAACATTTGCAGTACATGTGCGCTATATAAAGACTATCCATAGTAGGAGTGAGACTAACTAGCTACCTTTTACATTCAATGCATTACCGTTGGTAAGCCACACCGCTTCCCTCTCATTATCAACATCTTGGGGATCATCTTTGAACAGAAACACAATGGGCACAACTACTTAACTGCAAATGCAGGTCAGTGGCTAGGTGTCCTATGGTGAGTGACTCACCTCCTGACAGCTAAAAACTATGTTCACTATTCATAAGGCACAAGCTTGGATTGTAGTGGAATCCATTCTACTTGTAGCTCCAACAACTCTCAAGCAGCTGAACACCAATCAAAGCAAAGGAACCTAATGAATTGCTATCCTATCCAACACACTAAACATTAATTCCCATCCATAACATGTACTTCTTTAATCTGACATGGGTATTCCAACAGCATCTCCCAACCCCACAAAACGACAAGGGCAGAAGTTACATGGGAATGCTACCACTTTCCTTTGACTTAGAAATACATTGCTGGTCCTTCATCACTACTCCGTCTAATTTCAGGAACGCTCTATCCAGCAGCATTAAGGACGGACTATAGCAGTTCACACGCCTGTTTCATCATCACATTCAGGAGTCATTCTTGATTGGTAATAAATGCTAATTTTGATAGTCATGCCCAAATTCCATACAATAACCAAGAAGTATTATCCTACAAGTAAAATCCTACACTTTGTTGCACTGGATTCAAGAGAGCTCTTAAGCATGTACCAATATAACGTGACGAAAGCAAAATATTTGGCCCTAAAAAAAAATTTGTAAATGTTTTGTAATTCCCACACACAAATAATTTTTAATGAACTAGTTAAATGTTATTAATGACTTCAAATTCTATGGATGTGCTCCAAACTTTAATTATGTCTGAGACCCTTAATCAGAACTGGAAAGGAGACAAAAAAAAGCTGAAGTTATATAGAGAATGGGGTAGCTTAAAATTTGTCTTGTTCTCTGATTTGATGAAACGTTAATTCTGTTTTTATTTTTATTCATGGGCCAAGATGGTCTGAGTCCTGCAGTGCCAACTTGAGAGGCTTTCAAGTTAAGTGAGGTACTTTTTTACATCCTTGGGCTCTGCCCCATCGGGCCACTCCTTTTTCGCTCCTTATCCCCAGATGGTTCATTCACGCATGTTCTATTTCGCTATCAATTCTGACCACTTAACCCACTCCGTGAAAAGACCTCCTGATCTCCTACTCTACCTCTCACCATACCATCTTCCATTTTCTAATCCCACCTCTCTCCCACAAACACCCAGCCCCAATCCACCACTATGGTCTCCAATCCAAAATGATTTCTCTTTCTCAACAGCCATCCCTTTATACCAATCTCCTCTTAATTATCTTTTCCCCTTGTCTCCCTCCCCCACTCCATTCTGTCCAACCATGCCCAGAACCACAAACTATTGTGGCCAAGCTGTCTCTCCCTATTACCCTCCATCCCTGCCATCATGTAATAGTGGGCTCCTGACAATAGGCTAATCTGACCTGTGGCTAGTCACTGGAATCAGACCTTGGGAAGAGGAAGATCAAGCAGCAACGTTTCAACTATAAGGACTACAGTCCTCAGCCAGAACTGAAATGGATTTGCCACCAAAACTGTTAAGTGGCCGATAACATCTATATCATTCCACACAGTTTTTTTGGGTGCACCAGAATTTCCAGACCATCTTTTTAATAGAACTTGTTCAATCAGCCAAGAATCCATATAATCTATGTCCATACTTATAACCCATCTCGCACTATAGTTACTTCATAAAAATATTCTTAGACACTGATACCCCCTTTCTGATCCCAATGAGCTGATAAAATATTTGAGGCATTTAGATGTATACTTCAGTAGAAATGACTTTGAAGGGTATGATCCTCATATGGGCAAATGGAATTAATATAGATGGGCAAAATGATTGGGATGGATATGGAGGACCAAAGGGCTAATTTCTGAGTTGTACGACTCTATGAGTCCAAAAGATCACATATATAATTATGGATTTCAATAATGTGCCTTTGGTGGATATTACTGTACTAGGTCTACAATCTCCTGTTTTATAATGTCTTATCTTTCTTAATAACAAAGATAATTTTGCAATTCTTCAATATACAAAGCCAACTATAGAATCTGGAAAGCTTTGGGAGATTGTGGTTCCAGTATGTGTAACTTTGCAACGTACTACAGTATTTATAACATGCTTGGGTGGAGATTTTGTAAGAATATTTTGGAGGACCAAGAAACCAAGAAACCAAGAATCCGAGAGATTTTTCCATCTATATTGCAATTATTTTTTCTAATACTGTCTTCTTGCTTACTTTAACTTTATTGAGTTTCAGTTCTCAGTTCATTTTTAGTTGCCGAGGAAAGTCAGAGGCAGCA
Source organism: Leucoraja erinaceus (assembly GCF_028641065.1). Classification (NCBI taxonomy): domain Eukaryota; kingdom Metazoa; phylum Chordata; class Chondrichthyes; order Rajiformes; family Rajidae; genus Leucoraja; species Leucoraja erinaceus. The sequence continues at coordinate 14,583,316 of NC_073393.1, read as the reverse complement.
TCTTATATTATACAAAGTAATGACAACATTTGAAGAATGAGAAACAGAGCTGACATTTAAGCCCAAACTAGTTATGCAAACAAGTTAGCTTTAATTTGCTGAGAGGCTGCAGAGGGATGGATAGGACAAAAGTATCTCTGATAAACTGAGGTTATGTCTGCCTTGGTGATTCTCAAATTTAGAGAGCTGTTGAAGTTAGTTGGAAAGAGAGGGACGTGTTAAAGTGTAAAATTGAAAAGGATGATTTGTGGAGGCTAATAAAGTTGAAAAAGAGGACCAGGGGAACCTTATCCATGCTCTGTGGAAAGAGATGGATGAAATCAGAGGTGTCGGAAATAGATGAGTTGGAGTCAAGAGTCCTGTCAATTTTGATGGGTTTGTAGCTAAACTGACAAGAAATGATAATACAATGTTTCTATCTTCACACTGGCTGATCTGATGGACATTTCCAGCATTATCTTTATGGTTTCTGGTTTCCAGCAGTAGCTCTGACCTGCCTTTCATAGCTTTAACACGTCCCATTGTCTCTTTTACTGCTTTCATTCATTGACCAGATCCTTTTGTGAATATTGAATCACCTGGGTAATCCTGGCCTTAGCTTACTAGAGACCTTTCCTTTGTCCTATGCTTTCCTCTTTACTTAAAATTAACATATTTTTTCTATTTTTCCCAGTGCGAATGAATGGTCTCCAACCTGAAATATTAACTCTGTCTCTCTTTGCATGGACGCACCCTGACCTACCGAGTGTTTCCAACATTTCTGTTTTTGTTTCGGTCAGTGTGATGATGCTTCCTCATAATAGGGTTTCAAAGACAACCTGAATGCAACTGTATATCAGACTCTCCAGCAGGTTGTTATATGATAGTTAAATGGGCTACTTTCTGTGGCTCATGAATTTTTCAAAATGGATCAGACAGGGAGATTGCACTAGAGCCTCATTAGTTCTTGCTGAATACAACCTTTCTCTGAGCTCACCTAGCCCTGCCTGCTGAGATGTGTTTGCTGATGGTTGTGCGGGCACCATGGAAACTTGACAGTGTGCCAGCAATTACCACAAAGCATTAACACTGCAGAATGTCTTGCAAGCTGGACAGTGCATTTGCGCATACAGTTTGAATTTCTGCAAAAAGTCAATAAAAAAATAAAATTGTTTTTTTTCTGTGTTTCTCTCTAATGGTGTTTTCTGTTGATTTTGCCCATATGACATTTGTTAATTTCAAAAGACAGCATTGGATCATTGATGCTAGTTCTTTCGTTAAAAATAATAGTTAGGAGTGAAAAATAAGTTATAAAATCATGAGGTATTGATTGGGTATACCGTCAGAACCTTTTTCCCCATTGTGGAAATGTCACATACCAGAGGGCATAGTTAGGAGGTCAGAGAGAGAAAGCATACAGGAGATGTGCAGAGTGAGTATTTTTACAGAGTGGTATGTGCCTGGAACATGCTGGCAGGGTTGGTAATGGAGGCAGATATGATAGTGGTGTTTAAGAGACTAGATAGACATGTATGAATATGTTGGAAACAGAGGGGTTTTGAGCATGTGTAGGTAGGCAGAAAAGATTAGTTTAATTAACAATCACATTCAGCACAGACATCGTGGACCTGTTCCTGTCCTGTACTCTTCTCTGATCTATGTTCTCTAACTCATTGGTTACATAAGAGACTACAGATGCTGGAATCTGGAGTTGTTGGTATGATGATGATCGCTCTATGATTTGCACACAATTTTTATGTGAACAAACTTTATTACAGTCACTAATTTATTCTACCATTGATATTAAATGACATGGAAATTTTACATGATTAAGATTCTAAGGCTCCAACAATCACTGAGGGAACAACATTAGTGACCTGCTTCCATTCTCCAGTGTTTTTGTATCAGTGCATGATTCCTGAACCTTGAGAATGCCTGGAAGTTCTATTCTTATGCTATAATACAACCTTGGCTGAGCTTACAGTTTAGCTGAAGCTGCAGTTTATAATCTTTTCAGCTGTTATCTCTGAGCTGAAAGCCATGTTCACACCACACTAAATGCTTATGCCAAATGTCGATCACATACCCTAGACCTATTCTTTATAAAGAGGCAAGTTTAAGATCTATTTTTCTTGAATTTTCTCTAGCACTGAATATGCTAACAGAACGGAATTCTGGGATAGATTGATGTGGTAAATCATCTTAATGCACAACAAAAGACATATTTTGAATTAAAGCATGAATGAAACAGATTATGGCAAATCCAACAGAGAATGAAAAGAAATACTGTTGGAGGGAAGAGGGAAATATCACACAAATGAAATGCTTTTGTAGATCAAATGGAGCAGGCATTATCCAGATCATTTTGATAAATCACCGTTCTCACCCCTGTTGTTGATGTACATGTTCTCTCTGTGACAGCATGAGTTTCCCATGAGTGCTCCGGCCTCCTCCCACATTATCAGGTTGATGAGTGATAGAACCTGGGCGTTGTTGATGCTAATGTGGGGAAAATAAAATGGGATTAGTGTAAATTGGTGCTTATGAGGCACTCTAAACTTGGCGGGCTGATAGACTATTTTCTCTCCTCTATGATTCTGTAACTCCTTTTCCCGATCATTTGTTTCATTCCTTTTCTTACCAACAGTCATATTTTGAACCAGGCTGTTTCCAGTCTTGATGTTATATTTGGTCCTGAGATCAATAGTGGACCATATATCCATACCTTCAACAAAAGTGCCTTTGGTACTGAAACCAGTTGTTTTCTTCAGACCTGAATCTCTGGCCTGCTTCTTCCATAATACCCTCTGTAAACTTAACATCTTTCAGAACCCGTCCTAACTCACACCCACTACCATTGTCTGTCATCAATTTGTTCACCAACCTACTGGCTATTAGCTAGGAAATGCCTCCAGTTGAAAATTCATGTCTTTAATTTAACATTTTTCAATGGTCTGTTTCCTCCCTTTCTCAATAATCTCCTGAAATCCTGGAACTGTTTCAGGTCTCTGTGCTCATGAAGATCGCACTTCATCCTTTCCATCTTTCTACCTTGTTTTCCTTTCTTAAGGTGCTTCAACCTATCTCCTTGACAAGGGTTTTGATAATTTTTCCTTAAACATGCTTAGGTTGCTTTCTGTCACGTTTGTTTGAAGTGGTGCAGCGGTAGAAGCGCTGCCTTGCAGCAGCAGAGAGGTTCGATCCTGACGACTATGGATGCTGTCTGTACGGAGTTTGTACGTTCTCCCTGTGACTATGTGGGTTTCCTCAGAGTGCTTCGGTTTCCTCCCACATTCCAAAGACGTGCAGATTTGTTGGTTAATTGGGTTCTGTAAATTGTCCCAAGTGTGTAGGATAGTGCTAGTGCACGGGGTGATTGCTGGTTGGCGCGGACTTGGTGGGTTGATGGGCCTGTTTTTGTGTTGTATCTCTAAATTCTAAAGTAAATCTCCAGAGGTTCCTGTGCCATTAAATGCTCTCTCTAAGTAAAAGTTTGCTATAAGATCCAATTGTCAAGATGCCATAAGCCAATGGATTGGACTTGGATTTAATGTCGTCAACAATCCAATTGCCTGCTGACGTTCTCTGTTTTCACTCGCACATAAAATTGACAACTTCACTGAATAGCAAATAAGTTGCATTACAAAAGAAGCATGAGTCAGTAACTTAAGGAAAAGACCAATCAATATTTAATTATAACAAATGCAAAATTGTTTGATTACTGGTTCCTGGCAGACACTTTTGGCAGTTTTCAACGATTTTTAATACAATTTTTTTTGCTGAATTTCATTATGTTCTTCAGAGAGAAGTAGTGTCAGCTAATTAAAAACAGTCAGATACCCATCCCTCAAAGATGAAGTATAACGTGGCCAAGGAAAGGTCCTGGCCCTATACTTCTACTACCCCTCCTTGACTATCTACTGCCTGTCCAATGTCTCTCCTTGACCCTCCACCTGCTCCAGCAAATGGGATAAGAGCCATACAGTTTAATGTACAGAGGACCTGAGACTCTGGGCAGATTGATTTTGACACTAAATACACAAGGAAAAAACAAGAATTCAGTCCACTTCATTTCAAGTACTTGACTATCCAATTATCAAGTAACACAGGACATTTGTGCAATTAGTTAACTAAAAGAATTCTGTATCAAAATGAAATTATTTTAGCTTTCTGTCCAGAATTATGAAAAATGGTTCCCAGCTACATCAAGGCAAACAACAATGCTCCAGCATTTATTCACAATTTTAGTCTAGTTAATTAACAGGATTCTGCATCCAAGAGAGTGGTAATTTTCCCAGATATAAACAACCCTTTTTTCACCAGAGACACAAAAGACTGTAGACGCTGAAATATTGTGCAATAAATATAGTACAAAATCAGCAGACCAGTCTGTTCATTTCCCTCCATAGATGTTGCCGGGTCTGCTGATTTTGTATGGCACTTAGTTTTTAGCTTTCATTCTCCCTTATCTTACATTGTCCCTTTGTTTAAACGTTTTGATTTTTTAGTTCTCTCTCCATTGTCCTTTAATGGGTGGCACAGTGACACAGCGGCAGAATTGCTGCCTTACAGCACCAGAGACCCAGGTTCGATCCTGACTACAGGTGCTGTCTGTACGGAGTTTGTACATTCTACGTGATCACGTGGGTTTTCTCCAGGTCCTCTGGTTTCCTTCAACACTTCAAAGACGTACAGGTTTGTAGTTTATTTGGCTTTGGTAAAATTGTAAATAATCCCTGGTATGTAGGATAGTGTGCGTACAGGGTGATCGCTGGTTAGTGTGGAATTGGTGGGGCAAAGGGCCTGTTCCGTGCTGTATCTTTAAAGTATAAAAATCTATTAACAGGTTCAAAGGTTATGCAGCACAGAAATGGGTAATTTGGCCCTTCATGTCCATGTCAACCATGTCAACAACTATCAATATTAGGGCAGCACGGAATGCAGCTGAGTGATCTTCTGCTTCACAGCGTCGGAGACCAAGGTTTAATCCTGACTTTGAGTGCTGTCTGTGTGGAGCTTGCATGTTTTCCCTGTAACTGTGGGTTTCCTTGAGGTATTCCGGTTTCCTCCCACGTACCAAAGATGTGTGAGGTTGTAGGTTAATTCTGTAAATTGCCCCATAAAAGTGGGATAACATAGGACTAGTGTGAAAGAGTAATTGGAGTTTCAGTGGTTATGGGGAGAAGGCAGGAGAATGGGGTTAGGAGGGAACGATAGATCAGTCATGCTTGAATTGCGGAGTAGTCTAAATGGTCCGAATGGCCTAATTCTGCTCCTATCACTTATAGTCGCCACGGAGCTGGTGGGCCTGTTTCCATGCTGCATCTTTCAATCAATCTATTAATACTGATGACATTTATCAGCACCTGGTCTATAGCCTTCTATACCTAGGCATTTCATCTTCTTTTTCAAATAACACTTGATTGTTATCACAGTATCTTTCCACCACCTCCTCACTAGTGTGTTTCAAATTACAGCCATCATCTGGGTGAAAATTGCCAGTAATATTTCCATCAGATGAATGAAGGTAAAGTTCATTACAACATTCCATGCATATGTGCTCCTTGGAAATCAATCCAACCATTTGGTTCCTGCTTTTAAGAGAAATAACTTCCCAAATGTCAAAGCTTTTATATCTTCTATACATAACTAGAACTCTCACCTTGTTATCTTCCAGTTTGCATTTTTTTTTACATTTGCACAAAAACGGTGCACGATAGCGCTGCAATTTTTGCCACCTTACTCACCATACCCCAGTGCTGCAAGTGCAACAAGTTTTGTTCCGATTGGTGGTGTATTTTAAAAGTTATTAAGGTTTAAAAATCTTTAAAACCGCGCATGGGCAGATTGGTCTCCTCTCCTGTCAGTCACCGCCGGGACAGCGACGCCCCTTCCTGCACCATTGCCACACTGATTGGCCGTGTCCGCTGTCAGTCACCGGCGCCACCCGCCTCTGCCTGGTGTTGCCTGGCGCGGCTTCTGGTCGGCGCGGCCTCCGGTCAAGGCAACCTCCGGTCAGAGGAATGGCAACCTCGAGATCCTGGGGAGGTGGGTGTGCAAAGTACTTATGATACAGTCTTTATATATCATAACAAGTACTTAATTTGTGTACATAGACCATCGAGATGAGTACTGTCGGCTCCGAATCGTAAGTTAAAACAAAAACAACATCATGGCTGCCCGCATGCCACAAGGTGGTGGTGGTGTGGAAAACCTGACATGGATTATGGATTATGTCATCAGCAGCAAAACCAGACGCGCCCAGCAATACTGTTTGATCTACATCCATTTTCATGCGCTTTTGCCCAAAGGGCAAACATAAAGCACGCAGGAGTAATCTGTATATAAAGCTATAAAAATTAACTATCATCTACAGTAAAGCAATGGAGGATATACTGCAGTAATATGTAAAGTCGGTTATAGTTAATTACAGTCCAAGATCTGCATCTAGACATAATCATATGGAACCTGCCTCAATGGCACTGGCTCATTTACTGGCAGAATATGTCGTTGGTTAAGTCTGTATAGACCTCTGCCAGATTGAATCAAATAAGACCTTGGTTCCGGACACACCACCTTGACCGTGCCCGTACGGTCATACCCCTTCTTGGTTAGGAGATGGACCACCTGGCCCTCCAACAATGGTTGAAGAGGACAACTAGAACGGTCCTAGTATGCCTTCTGCATCAGTTTTTTACATTGCAGATGCGCCCGAACAACCTCGGGCTCACAGACTTGTGGCTGGAGCAGCTGCTGCGAGACTGGAAGAGTCGCCCTGGTCTGTCTGGACATGAGTCGCTGAGCTGGCGAACCGAGTGTGGGATCACGTGGAATGTTGCGGAGATTGAGAAGATCCAAAAACATGTCAGACCCGGTGCTGCTGGACTTTTCCATGAGCTCCTTTGCACTGCGGACAGCTCGCTCAGCCAGCCCATTCGACTGGTGGTGATGTACCTAGAATCCCATTCTTTTGCAAAGTCCTTGAAGAGGGGGAGAGACTGCTGGGGATGAGGGGAAAGTTGGGGGCTATGGGTGAGTGGTGGAATATTGCGTTGGAAGAAAGGGTTGCGTTGGGGGACCAGGCCTCCCATTTGACAGGGAACCAATGAGTCCCACTTAGTCCATTCTATGAATAAATAGCATTTCTTCATTTATTTTCACTTCCCAAACCCCACTTGTGTTTTGCTGGGCTGACGGTTCGATTCATGGAAGCTCTAAATGATATAGCACACAGTTTCAGATGTGGCCCATTAAGCAGGATGTGCCTGCTGCCAAAATGTCAATAACATGTGCCTCCAAGCATAGCACTTTAATTGTATCTGGATAGATATCTATTTTATCCGTTTAGGGAAAGTCGTAGTCAACCAGTAGAATATAAATGAAAAATTGGATGATGCCTCAGCAGGACGATCATGCATAGGGCCAAGCCACTGCAAAGATAGGCTTCCCCTACTCTATATACATTTTCCTCATATAAACATTAGAGAGCGCATCAGATGGAGCAAATTTGAATAAGAGAACTAATGGCTGGCTGCAAAGGGAATATTCTATTACAGTGTATGTCTTTTGACATGTTTACTATGGTACATAAAAAATCCCCTTATATATAATTTAGCCCTAATGCTTTTGCATTCAATTATGTGAATATACTGATGTTTTTGTTTAAATAGCTGCACCCTAAATATATGTCTGTGTGTACACATACGACTGAAACTTACAATGTGACAACTTTGCATGTTTGTTGGTTTATACATATATGCGTATATATTAGATTTATTTAATGTCTGTGGAACATATGTTGTCTTTGACATTGAAACAGGTGATTTTCTTTGGCTCTTTTCACACAAATTTAACCCTCATCATTTAGGGATTTTATACCAGCAAGCATGAGAGGAACCAGGTCTAGAAATTCAATTTCCTTGGACAGAGACTCAACCATTTTCCCTGTACTAACACTCTCCTCTGCCTGGCGGAACCTGTCCTCACCCTCAACAACTTCTCTTTCGACTTATCTCACTTTCTCCAAGTTAAAGGTGAAGCCATGGGCACTTGCATGGGCCCCATCTATGCCTGCCTTTTTGTTGGTTACGTTGAACAGTCTTTATTCCAGCCATACACTGGCACTTTCCTGCAACTGAGAAGGACAATGGGCAGCACGGTGGCACAGCGGTATAGTTGTTGCCTCACAGCGCCAGAGACCCGGGTTCGATCCTGATTATGGGTGCTGTCTGTATGGACTTTGTACATTTTCCCCTGTGACCTGCATGGGTTTTCTCTGGGTACTCCATTTTCCTCCCACACTCCGAAGACATACAGGTTTCTAGGTTAATTGGCAATAAAATTGATGTCCATCATTCAAAGGATGTACATTAAGTCAACTAACTTCAAATAAATTACCCAATGATTTAAAATACCTTTTGTGCTTCCCTCTGCTCCCCCAGCCCACCCAATTCCATCCATAGCGATCTGGCTGTGGTCATGTTACCTGTGTGGTCGGGGAAGCAAATAGTTTTTCACTAGGTAAAATTGTCCCTCGTGTGCAGGATAGTGTCAAGGTGAGGGTATCGCTGGGTGGCGAGGACTCGGTAGGCCGAAGGGCTTGATTACATTGCTGTATCTCTACACTAAACAATATAAATTCAATTTCTTTCTTTAAATTCTTTCTTTGCTACATGGACGACTGCATCAGAACTCCCTCCTGCATCCGTGCAGAACTAATGGACCTCATCTAACTTCCACCCTTCCCTCAAATTCACCTGAACTCTCTGACACCTCTCTCCCCTTTCTTGATCTCTCTGTTGACATCACGGGAGACAGACTATAGACTGACGCCTATTATAAACTTATCGACTGACAGTTATTTGACTACACTTCTTCCAACCCTGCCTCTTGGAAAGAGGTTATCCCCTACTCTATAATCCTACGTCATTTGCTCCCAAAATGAGGCTTTCCATACGAGGGCATCAGAGATGCCCTGATTCTTAGTGAATGTTGTTTTTTCCATGCTGTCATAGATGGATCCCTCACCTGCATCTCATCTCTGGAATGCTAACCCTCACTGCTGTTGAATGACATGGTATTCTATCACAATCCCAGTGAAAATCTGTATTCGTTTTTTAAACGCAGTGTTGTATTTTGTTTTTTAGTGTGCGGTTCCCAGTGATTAATGCTGTAACACCATGTGCTAATTGATGCCTGTGCTGTAACTCTTCATGCCACACTACTACATTGGTAAGAATGACATCCACAACCTATTAACTCACAGTCTTAGGTTAATATCTTTCAAAATCCTTCCTTTGGGCATCTTCAGTTGCATCGCGATAAAGTGCAGCAAGTGGAACTCCAATTGTCTACAAATACCTCAAGTTCAGAGCTGATAGTTGCCAGGAGCAAAGAAAGTGGTCATCTGTACAAAATCAAAGGAGACTCAGAGATTCTTTTAGGAGAATTGAGTATCACTTTGAAAATCTTTGAAAGAGCCATTCAATTTAAAATTTCCAAGACATAAAAAGGCATTTGAAACTTTTCCAGGCGACAAAGTAGATTAAATCTGGCTCCCACAATAATGAGAAATTTAACAGAAGAAACACTGCAGAATATAATTTACAATTGAGATTCTCTTACTATTCTTCCACTTGAGTCAGTTTCAAGGATTTTTACTTGTGGACATATTGTAGGAAAATTATTTATCTGCTTGTTATTCATTTGTTAAATAAATTCTTTATTTCTTAAAACAAAACATTAAATCATAATCAAATAGTGCAAAATATGCTATTCAGTCCCATATGCACAAGCTAACACTCTTGACAAAAATTACAATTAGTCTCTTTCTTCTGCCATTTCCCTGTGGCCTTTCAATTTTGTTCTATTCACATGTGTACCTAGTGCCCTTTTGAAAATTATTATTAACATTGCTTGCACTGTCTTTTCTTGTAATGCATTCCAGACGATTGCAACTCCCTGCAACCTTGCCAGTTATCTTTGACATATTTATTTTATATGAATATAAACAGTTTCTTCTTATTAATTCTTATCAAAGCGCCCATATCCTTGAATGTGTAACCTTGTGATCTTCTGTTCACTCATTTAAGACAGCATTAAGGCACAAAATATGCCCAATAGTTACCAACTTTAGCACCAAGAATTCACCAGATCTCCAGATAGAATCTGCTGTTTGTGTAGATACATGAAGCCTGCCTATGACCTTAAAAGTATCCAGAAAAGCATTTGAATCTCCAAGGCACTGAAGGATAGGGAGCAATTGCTGGTCTATGTGATTAGTACAGATGATTATTTGATGATCGCCATACACTTGGTGGGCAAAGGGCCTATTTCTGTGGTGTAATAATTTATGTTAGCATCACAGCAGGATTTACTCACTAGTACAATATGCTTGAAAATAGGCTGAGAAAAGAGACGTCTTTACTGTATCCCAATAAATTGTCCATAGCTTCAACCTAAAGCAGTCGCTTTGTTGTAGTAAGGAGGTTGCATTTCCTACATCAGAAACCATGCAGCTGCTCAGTCACACAAATTAATCACCAGTAACTACTGTGCATTGTAGACATTTTTATGCAATGATTACATGGATACTGCTGAGTTGAGATGGTCCAGTCTAGCTTCTCAAAGTTGGCAGAAAGAGATTTCCATTGCATCAATCTGAAAAGGATTTAAACCCAAATTTCAGGTTAACAATGGCAGAAGAATGGAAGGCATCAGGTGAAGAATACAGTGCATGTTCACTGCTGGTATTTCTTTATAATGCAGCACAGTGTTGCTTCATGCATCATGAATATATAATACACAAACATTTGTTTCTAATATCTGGCACCTGCAATTATTTTTGGATGCATCAAGAGGTACAGTAGAATATTTGGTGTCAAACATTATTATTTCCTGGATATTGGTGATTGTAGTATCCGGAGTCACAATATTGTTGGTTTTCAGTTATAGGTGATGTTCCAGCAACTGCTTTGAATGTGAATGGGGCAAAGTAGCAAAAATAATGTTTGTGTTTATATAATTACTCCTATGTTGACGACTCTCATAATGCTTTTGTTTTGCAGTACAGTTTAAGTGCAATGATTGTTATAGAGGTTGTATACAAGTAGAACAGTTTATTTGAAGTGAACTATATAATATAAAGTCATATCATGGTGAATAAAGTCCATGTCGTCTAGAACTGAAGGCTGTTTAGTGTAACAAATGCTTTTTAATTAAGAAAATCGGTCAGATTTACAGCTCCAGAGAGAGGGATGGGAGGGGTTGCGGTGTTGAAAAGAAGGAAGCAGAGAAAGGTTGGAGGGAGAGAAAGAGAAAGAGAGAGATGCCTTGCCAATATTTAGTTGGTTTTGGAGGCAGCAGTAATCACCTTTTAAAACATTTAGATAAAACGCCCAAAACCCAGATCCGACAATCATGAAACATAAATCTTATAGTTGTTACACTACCCTCTTGCCGTTGGGATATGACTTTTAATTCCCCTAAGTCCTTGCAACCAAATAATTTTATTATTCATCACTTTCTTCAATAATTATTTCTGCTGGGGATGTGACAAAATGATCTGAGCACTCACTATTAAATGGCTTGTAACTTTAACATGCTATGCAAACTAATGTACAGCTGGTCTGAAAAAAGTAAATACCTAATAGTGAAATGTTGTCTTGTTTTCAACCATCATTCCTTGTGTTATTTATTTTTCCTGTCTTCCATTCTATATTTTTGCACATTCTTCTCACCCTCTTGTAATTGAGATGGACATTGCATACAATAACATATTACATTTTGAATGAGTAGGATGGAAAGATTGTGGAGGAATAGAGTGGATTAGAATAGTAAGATTAAACGAGAACTTACCAGTTCAAAGTTTGATCATTATTTTATGAGGAGTACGTTGAGGGAATACGTGAAGAACCCCGCTAGGACGCATGCGTGTCATTCTTCAAAGCAGCGGTGTGAAATCACAGATAACTGTAATGACTAAACATAGTAAGATTAGAGAAGAAATACCAGTTGAGTATATGATCATGGGTGGGAGCAGAGGGCACGCATTCCCTCAACGTACTCCGCATAAAATAATGATTAAACTTCGAACTGGTAAGTTCTCGTTTAATCTTACTATTTTACTTTGGAGTTACGTGAGTGACTACGTGAAGATTTCAAAGCTCTGTGATTTCATGCCCTGGAAACGAGTCCATGCCTCACATCTGCCTTATTTACTGTAGGAGGAATTGTGTTAACATAATTTAGACATGATCCGATATTAAAATTCATGACATTTATTAACACAAATTATAAACCCCTTTTTTATGGGTTAAATTAATTTACAGAACTTAAAATTGTTTCTGCAAACATTCCAGGTTTCATGACTGGTTTATGGTAAAACAATTGAAATGTTTTTTCCCCTGACCATCCTGCTGCCTTGAAGATTTGGTCCATTGGTACATCCAACTGCATTGCTGCCGATGTTGCTGCAGCCCTGGTGGAATTAGATTTAAAAACATTAGTATCCACCCCAGCCTGAGTTAGAACCTGTTTCAGCCATCTTGAAATGGTCTGGACCATCACTCTTTTATGCGGTTGTTTATGGCTGATTAAAAGTGCCTTCTCATTGCCTCTGATGTTTTTTGTTTTCTCCATATATAACGACAAATGTCTGCCTATGCAGAGACGATCATCTGTTGGGTAATATCTAAATTCTATTTTGAGGCCTGCTGATCCCTGTCTGTTCTGTTTTACTAATTCATAAATATGAAATGTAATATTTTCGGGTGTAGAAGTCATGTTGTCCAGTCTTAGTTTATGTAATGACTGTACCCTCTGAGCCGTGACCAATGCCATTAGCATGACTGTTTTTAATGTCAGCCTGTGTAGGGACAGAGCTGTTGCTGGAGACCAATTCCTGAGCATCTTCAGGACAATACTTACATCCCATATTTGGGAGTACCTGGTTCTTGGGGGATTAGTATTAAAAATTCCCGTCATGAGTTTTGTTACCAGTGGGTGAGTCCCAACAGAGTGACGCTCTGTTCCTTGCCATAGATACGTTGATAAGGCACTTCTGGCGCAGTTGATGGCACTGTAACTGAGCCCCTCATCATAATGGAGGCCTGCCAGGTATTCCAGAACAGACGGGATATTCATCTCTCTGTAGGTGATGTTGTTATTGTGGCAATACATCTCCCATTTCCTGATATAGACTAGATATTGTTTTTGGGTGGACTGTCTTTGGGCCGCCGAAATCATGTTCACTGTTCGGTCCGTCAGTCCCAGCTGTAGTAGTGGTATTTTTAAACTCTACAAATTAATAAATTTAAATATTTATGGCATGGGTGGCTATCCCTTGTTACGGGATGTACAAACAAGTCTGGTCTATTTGGGATGGTGATACATGGTTCTAAAACCATGTTCAGTATCACTGGGAACCATGCTTGAGTAGGCCAATCGGGTACTATCAAAATACCAGACGCAGAGTCCTGCTGTCTTTTCCTTAATACCCGACTGATGAGGCAGAAAGGAGGGAATGCATATATAAACAATTTCCCCCAATGCAGCTAAAATGCATCAGTCGCCGCTACCCCAGGGTCTGGTTCCCACGAGACATAATTTGATAATTGGTGATTAAGCCTGGATGCGAATAGATCGATATCTGGTGTTCCATATCGTGCTGTAATATCAGCAAATACTTTTTTGTTTACCATTCATTCGGTGTTTTCATTAAATTTGCGTGACCTGGTGTCTGCCACTAAATTTAGTTTACCTGGTAGGTAAGTTGCTGATATCCAAATATCTCTCTGAGTACACCATTGCCAGATTGTATTAGCCAGATTGTCACATGATGTCGATTTAATTCCACCCATGTGGTCAATATATGCTACCACGGTGGTATTATCAATCTGTAATCTAACATGCTGGTGGTGTGACCCAGTACAATATGATTTTAGGCCATAAAATGCACCCAACATTTCCAGGTAGTTTATGCCCAGTGTGAGTAATAATGATGCTTCCTGAGCAGTCCATCTATCTCCACAGCTGGAGATGGAATTGGTGGCACCCCAACCAAGTGCACTAGCATCAGTTTGTAGCACCGTTGAAGGGTTGCTGATAATGATTGGATTGTAGGAATGCCAAATGTTATCTATCCACCAATTTAGTTCCATTATGGCTTTGATTGGTAGCTTCATCGGTCTGTCAAAATGACCAGCATTAGTTTTGATAGCTTGTATTTTTGCCCTTTGTAAATTTTGGTAATGTAAAGGTCCAAATTGTGTGGCTGGAAAGGCAGCCACCATTTTGCCAATTACTTTAGCTACCAACCTGATGGATGGTTTACTGATGCCAATGAGGTTTTTTCAAGCCTCTATTAATTCTGTCGCCTTTCTCTTTGGTAATGCCACCAACATGTGAACTGAGTCAATGGTGAACCCCAAATAGTCCATTGTAGTGGAAGGCGTTAATTTAGATTTAACTGGATGGATAATAAACCCCAGTTTTTCAAATAACTGTTTTGTGGCTGTTACAGTTTGTTTGGCCAATTCCAAATTTTTGCCCACAATGAGTATGTCATCTAGATATGCCATGACCATGTGTCCTTGTTTCCGTAGAAATGCTAGGGCTGGTTTCAAAATTTTTGTGAACAGCCTAGGGGCTGATGTTAGGCCATTTGGTAGTGCTCTGTATTGCCAAAGCTTTCCCATCCAGTTGAATTTTAAGAAACATCTGTGGTCACCTCGTATAGGCACTGAATAGTAAGCATCTTTTAAATCGATGCTGGCCATGAAGTAACCTTGGGAAATCAATTGTTTAGCAGTAACAAAGGTTTCCATTTTAAAATGAATGCATTGTACAAAAGTATTCAATTTGGTCAGATCTATGATGATGCGACAACCACCATCTTTTTTGTTTTTGGTAAATATATTGGACACGAATTCTAATGGTTCGTGTTGGGATTTTTCAATTGCACCTTTTGCATAAAGCCGCTCCAGTTCAGCATATGCTTCTGATTTCTCTTTACCCGAAAGTACGAACACTCGGTTCGGTATATGTTGAACTGGAGCGTTGTATTTGTGCATAAATGCTATAGTATATCCCTGGTAGTATTGGTGGTTTTGGGGTCCCAGGTTTGCACGGACCCGCGAATTTTGGATTTAGTGTGGGTCGGATGGCATTCTTTCTGATGTTGTTTAACTCATATTGAGTATTATAAAACAATGCCAGTGCATCCTGTTGGTCTTGGGACATATCTTTTTCATCCACTATGCGGGCGAATGCTGTTATCCCTACAGCTAGGAGTTTTAATACTTTCTGGAGTTTAATGTCCATGCTCCTAACTCCTGTTCCAATATGTTTCCATATGCAGGTGTTGACTGCTGGAACATTCAGGAATATGCAGTTTCCCGGTGCCAGATGTCTAGATGTGGTGTCCAATACAGTCTGTTCTTGTAGCTGGTTTAAAGACATATAGTCTATACTGGCAGCAAGCTTTTGCTCCAGGTTATTGCCAGCCTGGTCTGGCTGTATGAAATTGGACACCATGTCCAGCAGACTTTCTCTTTCCTGCACCCCCTGCACACTTGATTTTTCTTCCAAGAACCCCTCTTCAAGGTCAGCCCAGAACAGACCCCCAGTGCTCCCCTCTGATGAGGGAGAGACACTGTGCAGCCCTCCAAGAGGTGCTGCTGTGGGTTTACCATAGGGCCCACATTGACTCGACCATCTCCCGGAGCCTGTCACGTTGGAGCAAATGCTCCACGCACCGCTCCATCCGGCTCCAGCGCTCACGGTCGCTGGCCGCCCGCGGTTGCTCAGAGTCAGACTCCTCTGAGTCCACGACTCTGTTGGTTTTGTGTCTAGCCTTGCCGCCCGGCCGTGGAGTGTATTTGGCCGGTGCGGAGGCGACATCGGGCACAGCTGATCCCATTATTGGTGATCCAAGTGCCGCTGGCCGCTGCTGGCCGCCCGCTGTTCCGCGGTCCTTCACCAGCTTCATCGCAGCCCTTGTTTTCTTTCCTTTCTCCATGTTTCCTACCTGTAGTTGGTATAAGAAACACACATTAACCGCAGAATAATCTTACCTGCGGGTTCCGGCTTTTTAAACTGCCGCTGCGGGGGAACGTCCTTCCACCCCGCCTGACGTTTGCAATGCGTGTAGCGATATGACATGCATGCGTCCTAGCGGGGTTCTTCACGTAGTCACTCACGTGACTCCGAAGTAAAATTGCATGTAGCTGTAGCAATAGAGTGGTTAGGTGGTGCATGAATAACTGGAACAATGGAGTGGATAGGTGTTGCAAGCAGCTAGACGAATAGAGTGGCTGGATGGTGCAGGTACTACTGGAGAAATAGAATGGTTAAGTGTTACAAGTAGCTAGAGGAATAGTGTGGATATGTGAATATATATTGCATGTCCTGCTGCAGGAATTGGGTGGATAGGTAGTGCATATACTCCTGGAGAAATAGACTGGATAGCTTGTGCATGTTCTGCCGGAGGAATGGAGTGGTTAAGTGATGGAATGCATCATTGTAAAGGAGTGATAGAAGTAGTGAATGTTGATGATAGGGAAGAGTATAGTCTAAGTTTTAGATCAAGTTCTCAGCTTTTATGACTAGAACTCCAGAAACTATATGAGCTCCATAGTGTTAGGGTTAAGGGGATCTCTTTGGGGCTGTTAAAATGCTTGGGGGCTTATTCCATGTAGGAACTCACAATATGGACAGAAGGATTGACATCTTCCTGAACATGTAAACAGCTGGGGTTGAAATTAAACAGTGGAACCTTTGGGATAATAATCTCTGGATTGTAGCCCAAATCATGCACAAATTGACAAGAATTTGAACAGAACAGAGGGTTGAATGCTTTGCTTAAAGATTGGCGTTGGAGAATGGTATTTCACCTTGTGTCACAATCCACATAGTTACAGAAAGTGACAGCTATTCTGTTGTAACAGGTTTCACTGCCCATGGCCAGCGTCCTGTGTAATTGGATAACCAGAGGTGTAGCCACGATTTAAAATGAAACAGATGGAAACAAGGAATGTTCTGGGAAAGGCATTCAATTTAAATCGAAATGTCAAAGCCACATGGCAAAGCAGCAATTTGTGCAATGATGAGGAGAGTTTAAGAGGACAGGCCACAATGTTTAACAGCACTGGTCCATGAGTGAACATAGTCAATAAAAAGAAAAATGATTTAAAAAATAAAGTTAGAGGCTTCTTATCTGAATGATTGAAACATTTGAAATGAATTAACAAACTAGTGGCAGATATGAGATAAATCTCATGAAGTTAAAAAAAATATTATTTTGACCTCCTCTTGTTTAAGTTAATTTGTAATCTCATAGGAAAATATCCTCTCAACAAGAGTAATCACAACATGATAGAATCTTCTGTTCAATTTGAAAATGACATCATGAAGTTGAGGTCTTGAACCTAAAGTCATTGCATGCCTGTGGGTTGAGAGAGAGTGTGAATTGGTAAAGTAGATTGGGATTTCCAAATTTGGAAATTGCATAATTAAATTTCCCAGTCAATAACAATGGCAAATATGCAAAAAAAAACAACCCATAAAGCATGAAGAAAAAAATAGCTAAGTAATAAGAGCTCTACAAGAAATGTGATCCATTTGCAGCTATGCAAATTGTTATTAAAAGACAGAGACTTATAATATGGGCAGGAAGAGTGATAAACCTGAGAACAGGGAGTTTTGGAAACATTGGTCATACTGCTCAGAAACATGCTCTTCAGTCCATCCATCAACGCTAATCCCATTTACCAGACGGTCTGTAGCCTTCTATGCATTGACAATTCGAATGCTCATCCAAGTGTTTTCAAGTGACAGAACCTGACTTCACCACACTGAGGCATTGTTCCAGATTCCAACTACCACTGGGCAAAATAATTCTTCCTCAGATCCCCTCTAAACTTCTTCCACAACTTAAACATTTGCCCTCTGGTCTTAGACACCTCTGCCTTAGGGAAAGTTTCTTACCGTCTAGCATACCCATACTATTTAGTATACCCCTATCAGATCCCTCCTCAGACACTTTTGATTTAAGAAAACCAAATCCAGCCTATCTCATCTCTTCTTAGAAATCTGGAAGAGATAAAATAAATGTTCAAGAAATAATTATGAAGGAGTGTACAGCAGCAGAAATAGATGTGGGGCCCTTGGAACTATCACAGAAAACAAATGTAATGGTAAATAAAGAAACACTAAGTTGTGAACCAAATATTTTACATCTAAATTTAGAACAGAAGACACCATGAATACAGCAGAAATAGGAATCAAGAGTCCAAAGAACATTGTTAACAGTACCAAAGAGAGAAAGAACCAAACAAGGTAATGCAGTGATACTAGATACATTCATGATGATCTTCTAAAGTTTCTGAGATTTTGAAATAATCTCTGCAGATTGGAAGGCAGCAAACATTTAAGCAAGGATGAGGAGAAAATAGTCAAGTCAAGAGTGTCTTATTGTCATATGTCCCAGATAGGACAATGAAATTCTTACTTGTTGCAGCACAACAGAACATGTAAACATAGTACACGATGGAAGAAAAAAATGTTCAGTGTGTATATATATACACATTCACACATACTCAATAAATAAACAAATATAGTGCAATAATAATAATAGGCTGTTATAGTTCAGAGCTTATTTGCTGTTGTTTTTAATAGCCTGGTGGCTGTAGACAAGAAGCTGTTCCTGAACCTGTTCGTTACAGTTTTCAGGCTCCTGTACCTTCTTCCCGATGGCAACGATGAAATGAGTGTATGGCCAGGATGGTGTAGGTCTTTGATGATGTTGGCCGCCTTTTTGAGGCAGCCAAGTCTATTTGAGGCAGTCTATTATTTTAAGGAATAATAGACCAGTCAGCTAAATGTACTGTTTGTTGTTGAAGAACGAGCAGGCAGAGTCCAGTAGTTTGATGAAGGGAAAATCTATTCTGACAAATGTAATAGTTATATAAGTATGTTACTATCAGGGCAGAAAGGAGAGAACCAGTGAACATAAAGTGTCAGGATTTTCAAAAGGCATTTAATAGAATACTGCATAAAAGATTGTTATGTAAAATGTAAAAGGTTAAGTGAGTGGGAAGAATGTACAGATGGAAAATAATGTGGGTAAAACAAGGTTATGCAGTTTGGTAAGAACAGTGATACAGAATATTTTTTGATTTGTCAATTTGCATGTGACCTTAGTGAGCTTATTTCATGAAGGGCAGTAGACAAACATGAATGCACAGCACACAACAAAGAAACCAAGTGAAAAAATGGAGTACAAAAGTAGATAAACCTCGATTAGGTTGTACATCTTGGAATGTTCTTTTACTTTTGTTTCCACTAAGGAAAGATATGTTATTGTTGAATCAGAATACTGGAGCAGTCTAGATTGAAATCTGTAAAATAGGAAACTGTCTTCATAGAACAAGATTTGCATATGCACACTAAAATTCAAAAGAAAATTTGATGATCCCAGAAAGAAATGCAAAATTCTGAGAGTGATTGGGTGGATAAATGCTGAGAAAACTCTAAGAGAGTATAGAACTAGGGGCATAGTAAGATTATAGTAAGGTCTTCTGTATAGAAATGAAATGAGAGACAATTTAACTTTCCACATGTGTTGTAGATGCATGGTTATTGTGCATTTGAGGCTGGAATCAGTGGATGTTTGAACACTCAGGGAAACAGGGATAAAGGGATGGAGTCAGTAAATTAACTGGAGGCAGAGTAACACCTGTGATCCGACTGAAAGCAATCATAGACACAAATCACCTATTCTGCATCATTAATTATGTTATTTTGAAAATAGCACAAAAATAAATGTAAGTGGAAGATATTTATCCCTGATCAGTCAAACAAAAAACCCATTCTATAAATTGAGTATTTATGAAAAGCTATTTCAAATTGGCTTTAAACTTGGAATGTTTACTCACTCTCTCTTAAAACAGAATGAAACAGTTTCTTTCAAGACATTTATTTCAGCTCAGTTCCAGTGTTAGGTTGTGCCCTGGTGCCTGATTTTCATTTCATTGATATGATATTTTGGTACTGATCCAAAACCAAATGCAATAATTCTGACAGAATGTAATCTGAACACCGCACAAAGAAATCTGGACTGCATGGCCACATGGCCATGTATTGGAGTTGTTACCAGACAACAACCTTTCAGATTGTACAGTGCAAAATATATAACAGAGGAAATAATTTCTGATCTTAATGGATTGTAATCTGAATAATAACCGGGTAACATGAAACAGCAGCTGAAAGCTTGAACACGGTTTTAGCATACCTCCAACATTAAATATAGTATTCCTTGGAGTGCAGGAGGCTGAGGGGTGATCTTTTCTAGATGTATAAAATTATGAGGGGAATAGCAGGGCTCAAAATTAACGGTTGCCCGGGTGCCATTGACCACTCAAAGCGCCACCGGGCAACTAAACACCGATTCATTTTGCCTGGCTTAGCAACCAGATACTGGTTTGTACCGAAGATAGACACAAAAAACTGGAGTAACTCCGCGGGTCAGGCAGCATCTCTGGAGAAAAGGAACGCGACGTTTTGTGTCGGCGGTGATGGCTGTATTGCATGAAAAAGATACTAGGTGCGCGGTGACGAAGGGTCGCAGCGAATGACGGGTCCCGCACAGCGACAGCAGCGGCGGCGACAGCGGCTCCATCTCCTCCTCCCCCCGTACCCCGCTCGCCCTGATAAGGGCCGCTGCTTGCAAATCCACTACCCGGCACTTTAAAAAAACCCTCCCGCACGCCGAGGCCGAGAGGAGGGAGAGGCCTTGGCATGCGGGAGGGTTTGTTTTGAAAGCGGTTATCTCGTTAGCGGGTTTGCAAGCAGCGTCCGCTATCAGGGGGGAGTTGGTGATGGAGCCGCTGCCGTCGCCGCCGCTGCGCGGGACCTGTCATTCGCTCCGACCCTTCTGAAGCAGCTGCTCCAAAGATACCATAGCTATGGGATCTTTGAGCTGCACCACTCGGCACCGTTGGCTGGCGGTGGGGAGGAATTCCCAACGGCCAAGGCAGCGGGCGATGTTGTCCGAGGAGTGCTGACCTTCCTTCCTCCCCACCTCGCCCCTTTTCTCTTTCTCTCTCTCTCTTGTACGTCCCTTCCCCCCCCCCCCATCCTGAGACATCTCCTCTACATCTCGCACTGATACCCATTCCCGCTTCTATTCAGTCCTCAGTGACATCCCCTGTGCTTACCCCCCCCCCAACCAATTAATCCTGCGCTGATCACCTTATCCACCTCGCATTAATTCTCCTGCCACCATACCCCCCCCCCCCATCCATTCTACACTGGTTCCCCAATTCACCCTGTACTTACCCCCTTCCCATCCATCCTGCACTTCTCCATCCATCCTGTACTGATCCCCCATCCATCCTGTACTAATCCACGCATTCATCCCGTACTGACACACCCACCATTTACCCTGCACCTTCCCCATTCATCCTGTAGTGATTTCCCATTAATCCTGCACAGACCCTCCGATCCACACTGTACTGAAGAATGGGGGGAACAGTCTGAAGAAGGGTCTCGACCCGAAACGTTGCCTATTTCCTTCGCTCCATAGATGCTGCCTCACCCGCTGAGTTTCTCCAGCTCTTTTGTCTACCCCCATCCATCCCGTACTTAACCCCCCCCCATTCAACACCACTGACATCCCCCGTGCTCTCCCCTCACAATTTTACCTACTCCAACCAACTCGTACTAATTCACCTGCCTCAATCCATCCATTCTGCACCGACTGCCTTCTAACCACCCCCCCCCCCCCCCCCCCCCCCCCACCATCTATCCACCCGCACTGATTCACACACACCCCCTTCCCTGACCCTATTGTCCTGGAAATGTCTTCAGAGCGAATATTGACTATGTTTGATAACGGAATGCAATCAAATGTGTTTTAATTCCCAATGTTATTATTTGTTTTAATCTTAATCTTAATCTTCAACATTAATATTAATGTTTTAACATTCACAACTATACGTACGCATATATGTTAGCATGGTCCAGGATTTATTGACACAGGTTGATCATACGCTGAATAATCCAACCCCATTTTTGTGTGGAAGTGGAAAGAACTAATAGAAATTGCATTAATTGCAATATGTAAAAAGAGTTGAGATACTGTCTTATAATTTTGCTGCATGTCATTGTGGGATATATCATGTCTTGATTGGTGAATGTGTAGTTTGTGACTTTATTTGAAGCAGAAATAATATCCGACTGGTAACAACGCGCTTCGTCCGAGCACATTATCGCACGCGTCATGCAAGCCATCTTAAATGACCACCTAAACTGTAATTTGGCAACCTAAAAAGCTGCCAAGGTTGCCCGGCTGGCAACAGGGAAAAAAAGTTAAGCGAGAGCCCTGGAATAGGGTGAATGCGCAGTCATTTTTTTCCCCATGGTAAGGGAATCAAGAACTAAAGGAGTGAGAAGAGAAGAGAAGAGAAGAGAAAAGAAGAGAAAGATTTAATAGGAACCTGAAGGGCAACTTTTTCACAGAGCATTGTGGGTATATGAATTGAGTCGCCAGAGGAAGTAGTTAAGGCGGATACAATAACTACATTTTAAAAACACTTGTACAGATACATGGATAGTAAAGGGATATGGGCCAAACACTGGCAAATAATACTAGCCAAGATGGGGTATCTTGGTCAAATTGGACAAGTTGAGCCAAAGTGCCTTTTTCCATGCTGTATGACACTGACTCTAAGTAATACATTTCTTAGCAGAACAGAAAGTCAAATCTAGACTTTAGAATTTTGAAGATAGCGTTTTGGATAGAAAAGGAATTTTAACATGTCAAATGTTTAAGAAAGAACTGCAGATGCTGGAAAAATCGAAGGTAGACAAAAATGCTGGAGAAACTCAGCGGGTGAGACAGCATCTATGGAGCAAAGGAATAGGCGACGTTTCGGGTTGAGACTTGAAACGTTACCTATTCCTTCACTCCATAGATGCTGCTTCACCCGCTGAGTTTCTTCAGCATTTTGTCTACCTTTAACATGTCAAAAGTTATTTTGCTTTTTTACACAGGGCCATTGAGTATAAAAGCAAGAAACTGATTGATTTGCTTAAACAGGTTAGCATATCATGTGGCTTTGGACACCCTTATACAGGAAGAATATTACGGTAGTAGAAAACCTGAAGCAAAAGTTCACGAACTACATCAAGAATGAGCTTGCAGCTAAGAAAAAAAACCATATTGGTTTACTAGAGCAAGAAGTAGAGTGCTGGAAGAACTCGGCGGTTCAGGCAGCTTCTGTGGAGGGAAATGGAGGAACAACATTTCTGCTCAGTCTTTTGGAGTATGGGGAGAAAGGTAGAAAAGAAAGCCGGAGCTTTCTTTATTAGAATGGGGAAAGTTAAAGATTTTTCAAAGGTAAAAGAAATCTGCTGGAAGATTATTCCCATTGTTGACGAGTTGACAACAAAAAGCATTCATTTCGGATTTTCGCATGAAGGACATTTGAACCTTTTCACAAAATGATTGTTATATTGCAGACTGCATTGCTGTGTTGCTATGGGAGTGTAAAATTGTAAAAAAACATTACTCCGCTGAAAAGAAAAAATATAAACGGTTTGATTATGAAGAAGCAGTGAAATAAGATTTGAGTATTTCAAACTGGCCCGGACTTGTGAAACAAGGGTCAAATACATTTTCCTTGTGTAATTTGACTAAGCAGTGGGGAATGTATTCTACCTGTACATAAGAAAAAAGGTCAGGTTTAGACTCTATAATCCTGCTGCTCTGGTCGAAAAAGTTGAGCTGGTGCCTCATCTTCTTTCTCGCATGATCCCCGTATCATCTAATTACCCATCTGCCCTAAAATCCCAGCCTTGACAACTCTCAAAATTAATCATCCACTGTCATCTGTGGTATGGTATTCCAAAAATGTACCCGTCTGTTTAAAGAGATTGCTCTAATCTCAATTCTAAAGGGACAATCGCTTATCCTGAGACTAATCCCTTTAGTTCTAAACAATCCACCTTGAGAAAATAACCTCTTGGTAACTACCCTATCAATTCCTCTCAAACTCTTGCATGTCTCACTGAGATAATTTCAGTTTCTTCTTCTCTAGGGGATCAGCCAATTCATCATTGTCTTCTTCGCCTAATTGCATGAATTAATCTACACTCCATCTACTCCAAGGAAAACACTTCATTTTTTAGGTGCATAGCCCAGAACTGTACACAGTACTTCAAATGGGTCTCATCAAAATCTTGTGTAATCTCAACAAGAATTATTTTCTTTTGCACTGAACACCCTTCCATAAAAGGCCAAGATATGGTTTGCCTTCTCAATTATTTGCCTTACCAGTATGTTGATTTTCGGTGAAATTACAAACAAAGGAATCTGAAAATGTGCGAAAGCTGTAGATTGTGCTACTCTAAGCAATAAAAAGATTGTTTCGCAAATGCAGAACTCTAATTCCACAACAGTGAATCTACAGTAATCGTTAGCAATTATAAATAATTGATTACCAGCAAGATCTACGAATTCAGCATGCACATTCATTCATGGGCCATTGTGTAACTGATATTTGTATCGGTTCTTGCATGTGGGAATTGTGATTGATTGACATGGTGGACAATTGGTCATTTTGTTTTCTGCCAACCAATGGGAATTACCCCATTTCCCTTAACAATGAATTAGTGTCCAAGTTGAAAGACACTTTGGACCATTGGTGGTGTTTTGGTTCTGAATTATTTTTATGGCACCTTACCTCCAGTAACTCCAGATCCCCTGGAAGTAGTAGAGGAGAATGTGAAGAGGGAGTTGAACAGACAAAGCGACCAGAGTATTAACACTTTGCTGATACATTTAAGTTAACTAGCTGGCACAGTTTGGGAGTGGCTGTCGTGTGCTGCTTTATTCTGGCATAATGGAAAAGAAACAAAGGAAGGTGGTGGAGGCAGGTACTTTTGCAACATCTGAGAAGTATTTAGATGAGTTCTTGATTTGCCAAAGCTTAGGAGACTTAAGGGCCTGTCCCACTTACCCGATTTTTTCGGTGACTTGCCAGCACCCATCATAGTTGCAGCAGGTTGCCAAAAATTTTCAACATGTTGAAAGTTTTTGGCGCCCTGCTGCAACTATGACGGGTGCCAGCAAGTCACCTAAAAAATCGTGTAAGTTGGACAGGCCCTTAAAGGCCAAGTGCTGGAACATGGTATGGGTATAGATAATTAATGGACACCAAAGACTTGGGCTGAAAGACCTTTTCTGTGCTGTCTGACACTGTGATACTATGAAACACAACTGACTCACCTGACTCGGCACTAAGTGAATCCCATGAAGGTTACTCATTCATCAGGTCCATCGTGTGGCATCCATTTCTTGCTCCCAACATCAAGCTTGTCTAAACCATGATGAATTTGACATTGGAGAAACTGATGTAGCCTCTTGTAGCTCTTCCAATATCTATTCCTGACCACTTGCTAACTTTATTTTTCATCTATCTGTCTGTGGCTTTGCCCCTTGAAGGACCTAAGGACTTAAGACAGAATATATTATTCATGATGCTTGTTGAAATTTAAAAGTACAGAAATGTTGGGAGCATTGATGTGGCATTTACAAACTATCAAAGCCTCCAGTTTTAAAATCCAGAGGACAGCGCTATAAATTCCAAAGTTTGGTTTCGATTTTCAGTTTGTATTCATCAATATGTGTTTCCCCAGGCAGCAAAAAACAATACTTTCTGGTTGATAAAGCATTTCTTCCTCCAGCAAGGTGTCTGATGACTGGGGAAAAGCAATTGTTGTGGTGGTCACTTATTCAAAGGTGTGAGGCTTATTGCAAAGTTAAGGTGAATATCCACCCACCTTCTTGTCCATCTCCAAATACACATGATTAACAGATTGATTCGGAATAATTAGGGATGAGCAATAAATGTGGCATTGGCTGTTTAGTCCTCTTCCTGAACATAAAATCATTTTCAAAAAGCCAGCCCGCCCATATGACGACTCCTCCCCCCGGACTCTAGATAGAAGCTGCTGAACACGCAGACCTTTGGTTGACGCCCGCCCCACTCCTTGCTGCCCACTCCCCACTCCCCCTCCTCCTCTTGTCCCCCCCCCCCCCCCCTCTCCCCCTCCTCCTCTCCCCTATCTTTCTCATCCCCCCTCCTCCTCTCCCCTCCTCCTCACCCCACCCTCTACTCCCTGCACCTCTTCTCCCCTCCCTCTCCCCTCCGCCAGTCCCCCCTCCTCTCCCCCCTTCTCTCCCCCTACTCTCCCCATCCTCTGCCCCCTCTCCCCTCCCCCTCCCCCCCTCTGTCCCCACCTCTCCCCCTTCCTCTTGCCCCCCTCCTTTTGCCCCTCTCCCCATCCCAGGCCTCTCTCCTGTCCCTCTCCCTCTCCCTCTCCCCCCTCCTCCCTCCCCCCCAGTTCCCCCTCTCTTCTCACCCCCTTCTCTCCAATATCAAAGGGGCGTGGTTATTGTGTGTGTATGTGGGGTGGTTGGTGTGTGTGTGTGGGAGGTGCTTAATGTGTGTGCGACACCGCAGGCCACCCCCACCGCAACCGCATGTTGAGGGGACGGGACCCAACGGGTCCCCATTAGTCTATTATATTACTAAAATTTTCATCTTGTTTGTTTCTATGCGTGTGTGCGTGTGTCTGTCTGTGTGCCTATGTGATCCTGGAACTACGCCAAAACGGTACTCGATAGCGCTACAATGTTTGCACCACCTTACTCACAGTTGTTCTGTGGTGTGGTGTCTCATGTTTTGTTCGGATTTGTGTTATATTTTACAAGTTTTTCACATTTTTAACTTTACAAAACCCCAATATGAGAAAGATTTCTTCCCTCTGCACTGGTGTCACAATGGGATTGTAGCCCTGCTCGCTACAATGTTGCTATCCCAGAACACTGAGTCCTTCCAGCCCTAGCAAGCATTTTTTTTAAGTTTAAAATGAGGGAGGGTGAATAAGGGGAAATGAGCAGCCCCTGCACAGTTGGGGGCTATGGGTGAGTGGTGGAATATTGCATTGGGGGAATGGGTTGTGTTGGGGGAACGGGGGTGAGAGGTGGAATATTGCCTTGGGGATCGTGTTACATTGTGGGACCAGGCCTCCCGTGAGGGCTGTGGGTGAGTGGTGGAATATTGCGTTGGGGGAAAAGGTTTCGTTGGGGGACCGGGCCTCCCATGTGCCTGGGACCCAACGGGTCCCACAGTCTAGTTGTCTATAAAAGTAGTGTTTAGATGAACTTTATTTTTACTGATTTGTACAATTTGCTATCAAGAACGTCAAAAATACATCTGATTGCTATTGGAGGAGAGACATGAATAAAGCGGCTGTTCACCACATGAGGTCCCATTTCTGTCCCTTGACTTGAATTCACTTCTTCAGTTATGCTACATCATACACGCATTCTGCCAAACTTAGGTAATGGATCTGCCATTTTCCAGACATAATGAGAATATTGCCTGAAGTATCTTCAGTGGTGTATAACTTAAAAAAAACATAATGTGGTAGGACACAAAGAGCCAGGGACGTGAAAATGTTGTTCAGCTCTTCCCTTTAGACTTGTCTTACTCATGCCTCTTTAATAGCATGCTAATGGGAAGCTTTTACTAAAATCACCTTTAACTTAAAAATGTGAATTACGGAAGTAAGTTAGTTTAAAGTGCTGCAGCATTTCCTGTCGATAGCGCATATTACAGCCACAGTGCATTGGTGGATATTGAATCTAGCAGCAAGCCCCGCAGATGAACTACTTTGTAGCAGTGGGGTGAACCTGCTCTAAATTGACTCCTAAACAGTCCTCTCATTAAAGCATGTTTTCCTAATCCCGCAATCTATCTTCTTGCAGCTCTTGCACTTTTTACTAGCGCTTTCACTGTAGCTGTAATGCTATATTTGTACTGTTTCCTTTCTCTTTTTGCACGACCCATTGTATTCATGTATGGTTTGATTGTAATCATGTATGCATGTTTTTTTCTGTATAGTGTGAAAGACAATTTTTTATCACAGTATCACGGCACACATGACGATAATAAACCAAATAATAACAACCAAATAATAATGGATTATGAAGTGATAGGGCCAAGCACTGATCCCTGCAGAACACCACTAGTTGTTATTGCCTGCCACTCTGAAAAATATTAATTTATTTCCACTCTGTCACCTATTTTTCAGTCAATACTGTGCACTTTGATTTTATATGTAGGACTTGCCTTTTATTTGGGACTTTATCAATTAATTTCTGAAAACCAAATTTCCCTTCCAGAAATCCATATCAACTTTGCCAAATCCTATGATATTTCCCAAGTACTCTGACATTTCATTTTTAATACAGGTGCACAACCTTTTATCCGAAAGCCTTGGGACCAGACACTTGTCGGATTTCGGACATTTTCGGATTTCAGAATGGAAGATTTTTAGCGTAGATTAGGTAGGTAGCGCGGGCGGCTTGAAAAGTCTGGAGCTGCTGCCTCCTCCCCGGTGACCGGGAGAATCATTGCATAAATGTTAGTCAGTTAGGTTGGAGGGATTTTATGTGGTGGTGGTGGAGTCGGGGTGAAGGGGGAAACTTTAATTCTTAGTCCCCTACCTGGTCGGCGACTCCCAACCTCGCGGAGCTGGAGGCTCCGTCCGGCCGCGGGCGGCGCCGGTTGTAGCTCCGACCAACTCTAGGCTGCGAGGCGCTCCAAATCCAGCGCGGCCCGCGGTCGGACGTCCCCAGCTCCGGGAATGTCGGGAGTCGGCGGCGTCGCGCTGGGATACCAGCGGGGAGCGGGCAATGCCTTACTGGGTCGCCGTGCGGCAAGCTCCGGTGTGGCCGCCGACACACAACATCGCGGAGCGTTTGGATTTGGAGCCGCGGAGCTGGGGGCTCCGTCCGGCCGCGGGCGGCGCCGGTTGGAGCTCCGACCCCGGCAACTCCTACCCCTGGCTGCGCGGCTCCAAATCCAGCGACGCTCCGCGATGTGTGTCGGCGGCCACAGCGCTCCGGAGCTTACCGCACAGCGACCCGGTAAGGCATTGCCCGCTTCCCGCTGGTATCCCAGCGCGACGCCGCCGACTCCCGACATTCGCGGAGCTGGGGCGTCCGGCCGCGGGCCGCGCTGGATTTGGAGCGCCTCGCAGCCAGGGGTAGAGTTGCCGGGGTCGGAGCTACAACTGGCGCCGCCCGCAGCCCCACCGGCCACAGCGCTGTGGAGCTTACTGCACGGCGACCCGGTAATGCATTGACCGCTCCCCGCCTCTCCGACCAGGTAGGGGACTAAGAATTAAAGTTTACCCCTTCACCCCCCTTCACATAAAAGCCCTCCAAACTAACTGACTAACATTTAAGCAATGATTTACAGATGTTTAAGCGTCTCCCGGTCTCCAGGGAGGAGGCAGCCGCTACAGTAGTACAGACCTGGGTTGACCGTGGGTCGTTTTGGGTCAAGTTTGGCGCCAAACGCGAGCTTTGGTGCGCAGACGACATCTGGAAAAAATGGCCGGTTTTCGGAGCTTTTCGGTTTCTGGAACACCGGGTAAAAGGTTGTGCACCTGTATTAGCATCTAGTATTTTCTCCAATGCGATGTTAAGCAGACTGGTCTGTATTTCCTGTTTTCTCACTCCTTTTTGAAAATAGAGGTGTTAAATTTGCCACTCTCCAATCATGGGAACTTTTCCAAAATCTGTAGAGATCTGAAAATTGATTATCAATATATTGCCTATTTCTGCAGCCATGTTCTTTGGTATACATGGATGCAGATTATCAGGCCCTGAGGATATATCAGGTTTCAGTGCCATTTAAGCAGTAAGATAGCAACTACCATTCATATATTTTAGATATTGCATACAGTTCAAAAGGACTTCATATGTTGAAAGATATGTGTAAGATGCTTATAATTACATGTTCTTACAAAAAACAGTTTAATAATTAAAAGAACGAGCTGAAAATATTTGGGTTTGACGGCTGTATTTAGTAGAGATGGAAACATCTTAGAGCATGGAAACAGGCCCTTCTGCATCCACTCCCTACACATTAGGGGTAATTTTACAGAGGCCAATTAACCTACAAACCCGTACGTCTTTGGGATGTGTAAGGAAACTGGAGGACCTGGAGGAAACCCACAGGGTTACAGGAAGAACATGCAAACTCCACACAGACAGCACCTGCAGATTGGATTAAACCAGCTTCTCTGTGCTGTGAAGCAGCGAATCTACCAGCTGCGCCACTACTCTTATGTTTCTACTCTTTATGTTTCTATTTATATTTCTGCTCTTTGATCTGTGCCACAAATGAGTAATCTGACCACTTTGCAATGTGCCATTCACCAGCACTATTTTCTTTTGAATACTACTTTCATCCACCTTGGATTCAAGGTTTCATAATTTTTCTGGAAAATTCCCTATGTCTTTCCCAGTGACAACAGAAAAAATGTTTGTTTAATTGTTCATGGCTGGGAACCCACAATTAACTCACAGATAACAATAGAAAATGCTGCACATGCTAAGCTGGTCAGGCTGCATCTGTAGGAAGAGAAACAGAGTTGGCGTTTCAAGTTAAATACCCTCTGCCACGTGTTTCCACCATTTTCTGTTTTTTTTAATTTTGGATTTCCAGCACCTGCAGTTTTTTAAAATATTTTCACTTAACTAATTTTTCGATCTATTTGTAGATGTTTTTGCAGCTCACTTTTATAGTCCCTGCAATTAGGATTGACAAAGGGTTATCATTAACTTTCTCATCCCACAGCAAATGTTTCCACTTGCTGCACATTTTTTGTTTTTGTATAGGTGTTTATCAAATTTCCAAAGTGGATTTCCAGCATCAGTGAATGCCTTGCACAAATCACTCGAAAACTCAGATTTGCGACTGGAGCTAGCAGTAAATGTAGTGAGGAGACAAGCTTGGGAATTTCGCGTGGGTAGTCTACACCCCAGCGGTATCAACATTGACTTCTCTAATTTAAGATAGTCCTTGTCTTCTCCCTCCTCCCCCTCCCCCTTCCCAGCTCTCCTTCTAGTCCTACTGTCTCCGCCTCTTACTTTCTTTTTTTCCCCCCCCCCCCCCCCCCCCCCCCCCCCCCCAACAGTCTGAAGAACGGTCTTGACCCGAAACATTGCCTATTCATTCTCTCCATAGATGCTGCCTCACCCGCTGAGTTTCTCCAGCATTTTTTGTTTACCTTCGATTTTTCCAGCATCAGCAGTTCTTCTTAAATAGATCTTGGAGAAAACTGAACCTGCAGACAGCGGTATGAACAAATGAACGACCAACGGTGGCGCCCCGGGTTTCGCCCCGGTGTTGGAAGTTTTCTTGTAAGTTATACTATGTTAACACGTTAATAATAATATTAATATTAACGTGTTAACATAGAAAACGTCATTGTAATCATAGTACAACTAGAAAATATAGCACAACATTTTTATCAAAATGGCAAAAAAAGGCTGATTTAGGCACTAGATCGTGAAAAAGGCATTATCTTGGTGAAATCATCAAAAAAAGGCATGAAAAGGCACATGGCATTTATGGCAAAATCCTGACTCTAGTAATGAGGCATGAAGCAATTTCCTAGTTCACATTATAGACCAGTTGTTGCTATTCCCCATGATCGGATGTCCCTCTTATATTTTCCTTTCCCCTTGCTTTTGTTCCACATCATTCCGCTCCCCCACCCCCATTCTCCCAACTCAGCCCTAGGAAAAAGAGTGACCAAGTGCTCAGACCTCTGCCATTCTGGTACTGGTCACTGAGACATGTGAAAATAATCCAGCACCTTTCCTCTTTGTAGAAGCTTTTGATCGCTGACTTATTGGAAGATCTCCTCTTTATGTAGAGAGTGGTTAGAATATGAAATGTGCGGCAATATTGACCACTTAGAAGAAAAGTTATATGCATGAATAAAATGTTGCATTGACAGGGCTGGTTGAGAAAAGTTGGAAAGAGGTTTTTGCCGACCATTAACCCAAAAATGTATTGATTGGGCTGCTTTGCACTGAAAATTCAATGCAATTTCTGGGGCACACGAGTAGCGCAGGGTGTTTGCAGAAATACCCTTGAGTCTCAGTCGCTTTAAAACATTTAACTTATAATAGTGTCTGATTGACATTTGATTGCATTCATCTCTGTTACCCGAGGCTCATTTGCTTCTAGATTCAACTTTCCATTGAGCATAATAATCTGGGCTAATTCTCCACTGAAGTACTAAGGGAGTGGTGTAATGGCAAAGAATGAGACCCTCTTTCAGTAGAACATCATAGATCCTACTATTTTGAAGGTGAGTAGAGTGAGGTGGGTATTCCATGCCCACTATTTAACCCTCAATCAACATTTCTAAAGCAGATTACCATATTGCTGTTGATGAACATTTATAATCAGTGCTGTGTGTAAAGTGGCCACTGCATACGAATGTATACAGGCCACCTGTATTCGAATAGTGAATATAGATCAAAAGGACTTTATGGACTCGGCGAACATTTCGCTGAACATTTATGCTCGGTTTGCCGTGGCCTATGGGATCTCCTGGTTGCCAACCATTTCAACTCCCCTTCCCATACTGAGCTTTTGGTCCTGGGCCGCCTCCATTAGCAAAAACGAGGCCACACTCAAATTAGAGGAACAGCACCTCATATTTGCTTGGGGAGCTTACAACCCAACAGTATGAACGTTGAATTCCCCTTAAATAACTTCTACCTACATTTCCCATCCGTTTTCTGCAGACATGCTACCTCACCCGCTGAGTCATTCCCACACGTTGTGTCTATCTTTGGTATAAACTAGCATCTGCAGTTCTTTGTTTCCACACTTATTGGCTGTAAAATGTCTTTGGATGTTCTGAAAAGGATGTGTATGGTGCTATGTAAATATGCAAAATACAAAGCACTGGAGGAACTCAGTCGGTCAGACAGCATTTGTGGAGGGAATGGACAGGAGATGTTTTAGGTCAGGACCCTTCTTCAAATTGATTGCAGTGGGGGGGCAGAAAGCTAGAAAAGGGAGGATGGGGTGGTGTAAAATCTGACAAGTGACAGGCGGATGCTGGTGACGGAGCTTTGATTGGCAGAAGGGTGGAGTAAGTGACAAAGGCTAGAGATTAAAAGGAGACAAAAAGGTGTCAGATAAAGAGAGAAGAGTGAAATGTAATGCCAGGAGGAGGAATATAGATGGAAGGGGAGTGGGGGGAAAGGGGGGATTAAAAGGGAAATGAGGAACTCGGGGATGGGAGGTGAGTATACGAAGGAAGGGAAAGGAGCCAGGTGACTAGTGGGGGGGGGATGGGGGGATGGGAGATAGTGGGAAAAATTGGTGCATGCATGGGTGGGAGTGCATAGGAAAGAAAAGGAGGTAGGGGGTTATTAATTGAAATTGGAGAATTCGATGTTCACACCAAAGATACTAGAAGAGTATAGTATATCTCCTCTAGTATCTTTGGTTCATACCGTTGGTATATAAATATCTTATTATGGCAACGAAAACATACCTACAGAAATGTTTAATAATGGAAAAAAACAAGCTGCAGATGTTCAGGTTTCGATGGCTGCATTTACGTTTCTGCGATCTGATCTGTGCTGGGAATGAGTAATCTGACCTCTTTTGAATGTGCACAGTTAGCATTAGGTTTGTGGGTGTGCACTTCCATCACTGCGGTTCTATCCCCACTTGGCTTCTTCGGTGAATCTGTCAGATTGCTGGAGGCTATTGCAACAAATGCTGCGCCTTCTCATTCGTCGCATGTTCCTTCCTTTCTATTATAATTGACAAAGTGTGACAAGAGCTGATTTACCACAATTAACTCCACAGGATGATGTGAATTGTGTTCAACATTCAGTCTGCTGAGACTGTGAAGCAAGCAAGTAATTTACTTCATATCGGGTGGCATATTACACCAGCTATCATGCTGAATTCATTTAAATGATGTGTTTTGATTCAGAGTAATTAGGCTGCTGTTTTCATTGAAGGATTTTAATAACTGGTGTAATGGAAAATCTGAACAGCATGGTCTTGTACTATGGTAACCATTTATCAGTGTTGCCGTAAATTTCAGTGTATCCCAACTTGGTCCTGAGTCCACAGTATTTTTTGAGAGACGTTCAGCTGAAAATGACTCAGTCGGTGCAGTGCAACAACAACAGAACAACTGTCCAGTGGCAGAAGCCAGAGTTACTGCTTGTCCACCGAGGAATCACACACAGCCTTCGCCAACAGCTGACTGGGTCCTTCTGGAGCTTGAAATTACTTTAACTCAGGAGCAGGAGCGCCATACGATGATGCAATATTGATGAGCACAATTGAAGGGAAACAGCAGTCCCTTGGGTGTTATTATGCCAGTCACAAAGAAGATGAAGATCAGCCGGTGGGGTTCTCGTGACTCGTTATCATCACATTTACACACTTTGGTGTGTCAGAACTACCTTCTCATGTTAACTCGTGTTCACAATTGCAATTGTAATCAGATGGCCGTTAGGGACCCACCATCCGTGACTTTAGGCATTCCCATGCTGACTCCACTTGAGACTCTGCATATTTTCACTGACTAATCTGTTTGCTGAGTAGCTCAAGTCATGCACTCATAATGCATGCAAAAAATGCATGGGAAAAAATAAGCCTTACCTGGTCAGCGAGTGTTTACAACAGGATCACAGAGCTGCACTGAGAGTGTAATAGAAAGTGACAATGCCTGTTTGTGTCTGGGTGCCAGCAATGAAACATGTGAATTATTTATGTAAACTCGACTCAATAGCAGGCATTAATTTGGGTTTTTTTCTCCCAGCGGGGATTACACTGTCACATTCTGTCTGATGGGCCCTATTACAAAATCAGGAATACATTTCTACTGAGAATTGTGCAGCCATATAAAAAAAAGCATTGCCCTGAGAGGGTTTTGGTGTCCTGAATGAACACTGGTAACCTACCGAACCTTTTAACCACTGATGTATCCCAAGGGCTAATTGATGTGTTTTTTTTTAACATTCTCCTCCTCGAATTTGGCTCGGAGTACACCCTCAGAGCCTTCCATACATGTCTCATTTTCCAAATACTGTGTGGCTGCAGCTGCTTTTATACAAGACCTAATATATCAAACAAACATAATTAACATTCTGTGGCGTCATCGTCAAAATCCTCTCTGTTCAGTGATAAGATGCTTGAAACCTGCAGGAGGATAGGGATGTAAATTTGACAATATTGTTTACATCAACTTTGAGGCTATAAAGTCTAATACATTAAGCCATTGGCAAAATAACAAACAAATTAGCGAGTAGTTAACGACGGAACAGTGGCGCAGCCAGCGGAGCTGCTGATTCACAGGTCCAATGACTTAGCTCAGTCCTGGCCTCTGGAGTTGTCTGATGACGTTTGCTGTTTTTCCTGTTGCCATCTCGGTTTCCTCAGGGTGCTCTCATCTTCCTCCCACATCCCAGAAACATGTGGTTTGATCCAGAACAAGGGGTCACAGTTTAAGGATAAGGGGGAAATATTTTAGGACTGAGATGAGGAAAACATTTTTCACACAGAGAGTGGTGAATCTCTGGAATTATCTGCCACAGAAGGTAGTTGAGGCCAGTTCATTGGCTGTATTTAAGAGGGAGTTAGATGAGGCCCTTGTGGCTAAAGGGATCAGGGGGTATGGAGAGAAGGCAGGTACAGGATACTGAGTTGGATGATCAGCCATGATCATATTGAATGGCGGTGCAGACTCGAAGGCTACTCCTGCACATATTTTCTATGTTTCTATGTTTCTATGATAGGTGGAAACACAAAGAACTGCAAATGCTGAAATCTTGAGCAAAACACAAACTGCTGGAGTAACTCAGCATGTCAAGCAACATCTGTGGAGGGGATGAATAAGTTACATTTTGGATCGGGACCCTTCCTCAGACACTTTGGCAGGGTTGATAGATTAATTAACTGCTCTAAGTTGCCATGAGTGTGTAGGTAAGTGATAGAATTTTGGTGGGAGTTGATGGGAATGTCGGGAGAATAAAGTAGACTTAGCATAAATGGGTCAGCATGGACTCATTGGCCAAATGGTCGGTTTCCATGCTGTATGACTGTGATGCTAAACCAAAGTGATAGTTACAAAGCCTGAGCGATTTGCCATTTTAAATATGTATTCCAAGTATGGCACTCTGTGGAGAGACTATTCCCAGAGTCTATGAGTTTACGACACTGGATTGCAGTGAGGTTCACATCGGCCAGTAGACCTCCCTCGGTGGATCTCACCCAATACTCAGATTGAGCTCGGAATTTGCTTTAGCTGCTCAAACAATAACTTGTCTCAGTAGGATGTATCCTTTGATATGTGGAAGGAGAAAAGCGTAGGTTACTGTTGAGGGGCTGGGGTCAAGTAGAAGGCGCAGCTTGTAAATCGGGCAAATATTGTCGAATGCGGTGAAAATGGAATTTGATAAGAAGGCTTGACTACAAGCATACCCCCATCTCCAATGACCCACACAAATTACGCGTCTATCATTGTCAGCACACTCTCCTCCATGGTCTCAAGCCAATAACCATATAACCATATAACAATGACAGCGCGGAAACAGGCCATCTCGACCCTTCTAGTCCGTGCCGAACACATAATCTCCCCTAGTCCCATATACCTGCGCTCAGACCATAACCCTCCATTCCCTTCCCATCCATATAACTATCCAATGAATGACCTCTCCTGGTGTTAGGTTATTAAATATTTTGTGGCATTTTGTTTCGCTTCAATCTGCTTTGCCTATTTGCAAGTTGGTTGGTGAAATAGCCAGCGTGTCAGTGAATGGTAGAATCTTTAGTTTAGTTTAGAGATACAGCGCAGATACAGGCTCTTCGGCACACCGAGCTGGTGCTGAGCAGCAACCCCCACACATTAACACTATCCTACACACATTAGGAACAATTTACATTTATACAAAGCCAATTAACTTACAAACCTATACGTCTTTGGAGTGTGGGAGGAAACCGAAGATCTCAGAGAAAACCCACACTGTCACGGGGAGAACGTAAAACTCCATATAGACAGCACCCGTAGTCGGGATCGAACCCGAGTCTCCGGCACTGTAAGTGCTGTGAGGCAGCAACTCTAACGTTGCGCCACTGTGCCACCCCAATCTTGGGGAGCATTTTATGGGAATGTGGGGAGAATAGCTAACAGGGAAAATTAGTGTGGGATTGGAATTACTCTAAGTTGGCATAGACTTAATGGGCCAAATAGGTCATAAGGAAATAGGAAATACCGCAGGATTGTATTATCTCTGAGCACCCGACAATTCCAGACATGGCATCCCTATTCCTTTTATTCTGTCACGATCAATTGGGTTCAATGTGCTGTTCCAAAAGTGGGTGAGGGTTCTGTAGATCCATGTCAGGGGCCGTATATTTTATAATTAAAGGTTGTACATCAAGTGTGTGGCTTCCATGTTTATGACATCTGCCTCACCCTGGATAAATATTAAACAGGTGGTCTGAGACCAATTTGCAGGGTGAAGCCCCTTTATAATTTTATTCTGTCTGTAGCCATCACCCATTGTCTTGCTGCTCCCATTAGTACCCTGAAGTAAGCTGTTCAAGTTTGATGCCTGTGCTTCTGTGTAAGCAATAATCAAACCACTTGGTGATGTGGCAGCTACATGGAACTGAGAGTTCTTTCGAAGATTAAATTTAGCAACCGTTTTCAGATCTGATCCTGATTTGAACTGTGGGTTGAGCAATTTTACTTCGGAGTCACGTGAGTGACTACGTGAAGAGCCCGCTCAGTACGCATGCGCTGACATTGCGTTCACGCAGGCAACAGCTGCGCAGCAGGAGTAGGCAGCTCTCGCTACAAGCCTGAAGGAAAGGACCGTTAGGTAAATACTTACCTTCAGTTTAAACTAGCGACTTTGCGTTTGTTTTTGCTCCAGGGGGAGCAAAGCAGCAGAGGGAAGCGGCCCCCGTTCGACTCCAGGGAAGGAGCCAACAGTGGAGGGGGAGAGGCGGCAACAGGACCGCACATGCTGCGGTCCACAGACACGGGTGCTGCGCTGATGCCCAGTCCGCTAAAACAGCTGTCTGACCAACAGCAGCGGACTGGAGGGAAATTCAAAAACCGGCCGGCACCCCTGCAGACTCCCGACAAGGAGAACCGCTGAAATGCCGCGCGAAAACGGCACACAGCCTCTAACAGCAAGGTCAGGACCAACCTCAGGCTGGAGACAGACAAGGAAGATGGAATCAGCACTTGAAACAAGAAACAAGAGTGTCTGTTTCTCCAAGCCAGAGGAAGGTCATGGAGCTAAAAACTCCAGCGAGACTTGCCTCAGGATCAGGGGCAAGTCCGCCAAGGGAGCTAACACTCCCACTCCAGTGCCTAACAGCATTGGCCATCTCCCTTGTCGAGGGATTGATGGGGACCAGACTGGACTGGTCAAGAAGAGGGGTCACTGGCTGAAGTTTATCGGGAGTATGCTTGAGGTACAGGATCAGGAAGAGCTGTTGGGTGTGGCCGCTATGTGGCTCCACCACTAATGAGATGGTTTTTCAGTCTCAACTGATGGCCAGCTTACTACCTGTTCTTTTCAAAAAACCTCTCCAAGACAGGTAGTCACGAGTTGTTGGATTCATCACTCCTCCCCTAAATTGCATTTACTCAAAGTGCCCACCGTTATTGGGGGGTACATTGAGCATAGCTTTAAAACCCAAATATCTTAAAATGCGTTTGCTATCCCTGACGTCGGTTATCATTTTGCATGCTCATTTCAGAGGGATAGGGTAGTATGGCAAAACACCTGACCCTACTGCTTGCAGTGCTCCGCAACCTGCCCTCAATTAAAAAAATTACAGGACTGTGAGAATGCCGACCTCTCAACCACAGATCCTGCTAGCTGGCTAAGTTATCAAACCAAGCCTAAAAAACTGGAGAA
Source organism: Leucoraja erinaceus (assembly GCF_028641065.1). Lineage (NCBI taxonomy): Eukaryota > Metazoa > Chordata > Chondrichthyes > Rajiformes > Rajidae > Leucoraja > Leucoraja erinaceus. Next base: position 14,544,483 of record NC_073393.1, on the reverse strand, counting down.
GTATCCAAAATTCGGCATCTAGAGGGCAGGGTCTGGATTGAGCACCACACAAAACCAGCAGTAGGCGTCCACCTAATAGTACTGGTGTAAGCTCGGGGCCCGCATGCCAACCCCCAGTAAGCCCTGTTTTTTCAGGCCAGGGTCCAGAGCGGGCCCCCTGGAAAAATGTGTGATCCCCAACAACACCATCCCTACGGACAAGGAACTGGAAACCGAAGAGATGAACACACCACGGAACAACAGTGAAATAAGATAAGTATGGTTCCTGCCATCACACAAAAGATGAAGGGTTTGTACTAACAAAGCATTCAAGGATAAAATTAAATTAGATCCCATCCTGCTCGGCCTTTTGGCTAAGATTAGTAGTAACTGCCTTATCAGTTTATATCTGATATGTCCCTTCCCAGGGACCATACAATACCAGTACAGCATGCACCCTAGGGGTCTACCCTCCCACTAATAAGAACATGAGGAACTAGCAACTGGGGGTAATAATTATACAGGGGTCATATAGAAGCCTATATGAACCTTTGGTACCGACTAACCAAGATGGTAATGTCGCCATCATTGATATCAAGGGGTCATAATAAACCCAGTATGAACCTTTGGCTATAAAAATCCCAACATGGTATATGTCGCACTGTCATTGACTTGCCACTTGAGTATCTCACCAGGCCACGCTTGGAATATTGAAACTGCCAACCTTTCATTCCAAGCATACTTAATGGTAGACATCAACTTAAAAGATGCATACTAGTCAGTACCCGTGCAAAAAACTTGGAGATAACTTGGCAGTATTAATTATCGACTATGGCTATTACAACCAAACTGGTTCCAGATATTCTAACCAGCCCTGGCTATATTAAGGAACTATCGTCATGGCATGTTCCAATGATATTAACGACGACTAATCCATGGGTATAGCTATCACAGCTTTAGCTATTATTCTTTTAGCCGAGCTTGTCATGCAATCCAGATAGATCTACGATTGAAACCATCGCTCTCAGCCTTGACTAAGATCAAGTGGAGTATCTGTTGCTGTTAGTTCTATTTTGACTCGTCCCTTATCAAGGAACCATATATCAATTGATTTGGAACAGGGAGATGGGGAGGGGCTTGCTCCGTCCACTCCACGCATCAACCAGTATTGCAGTACCTTTAAATATAAATCCTCTACTGTTGACTATTTGGTATTCAACACTCTACCCACTTATCTTAACTTGGCATAGGAGAGTCAGTATGACACAACCTGTAACAATTAATGGTATCTACCTACCATTCAACAGTGGCAAGAGTATTGGGAGTTAGTAGCAGCTGTTCCAGCTACTTAACTTGAACCTTCCATTAAGGCTAGGTGCTAATGTTTAAACTACCCTCACCCAAAACAAGGTGGCATATGGATTAATCTGGAGTCGTCATCACTATAGACACTAGGCGTAAAACCTAGTTTGGAAATTTTGAGTACGCTCTATTGGCAAAGCATATTATCCTGCAGTGCACCATTTTGCATGTTCATTTATAATTAACAACATCACAGTAGTGACATACACAAACCACTTGGGCAGAATAAATCGATATCATGTGACATTTATTTAACAATTGGAAACTACAGGTCGTCAAAAATATACGACCATCAGCAAACTTACCTACTAGGCGAGCTAAATACTGTAAACAGACATATTAAACCCAAGTATTGCTGGAATTACAAAGCAATATGGAACACCCAATATCGATTTCACTGTATTCAATTGAATTCTCCACGTACCGATGTATGTCGCAAGAAACCAAATTTGAGGCAGGGGCAATGAATTCATTCCCACTGAATTAGGAAGCGTGAGGGGGGAATCTAATCTATGTTTTTCCCCTTTTTTCCTACCTCATCAGGTACTACGGCCTCATCAGTCGGGTACTACGCACATGCCACGATAAATTAAACTACTGGATTGCAGATTTGAAAAGACAATCACTGGGCCTGGATTGCAGAATTGGGAAGACCTCTGCTGGGCCTGGATTGTCAATAGCGCTATCAACACAAGGATAGCATCCCATCGCATATCCACTAGGGAACATACTTGGCGAACATCAAGAAGTGGGAAGATACCATTCAAATACAGGAACTACATATTCAACTACAACAAACCTGTACTGGAGTTCTGGCAGGTCTTCACCACAATGAAGGATTCAGCCAGAAGTGCTCTGTCAGCCTACTTAACTCGGGCACCAGGACCACAGGCCATAGGGTATCTCCCGCTGGTGATCAAATTTAGGAGAGGTTAATCCCCCAGACCCAGGTACACCCAAATCTGGGATTTCAGTATGGACCTGATGTACCTTAGGGGATGGTCACCAGCCAGGTCCCTCACCCTGGAACAGCCCACCCTGAAAGGACATGCTGATGACCTTGTCTCAGCACAAAGAGTCCAGTTTCCTCCATCCACTACGATTGGACAATATGGTCCACTACACCATGTTACATTACCATTAGGGACTTGGCAAACAGAGCAGACCAGAAACATCAGGTCTAGTTATGGAATTCCGGGCATACCCACCTGAACCACGGTTATGTGTCATGACCCACTTATTGAACTACATCGACACAATAAGTAATCCTCGAGGGAGAGAAAAAGCCTTATGGGTCAGCCACAAGAAACGTTATGGTCGGGTGACGAGCCAAACTATCTCAAGTGGCTCAAGCAGGTACTGGGAGTTGCTGGAGTACATATTAACGTGTATAAATCTTACTCCACCAGGACAGCATCCACATCAGTGACTAAGAGGATGGACGTGCCAATGGACCACATCCTGGCTACAGCGGGGTGGTCTAGGGAGTATATGTTCCAAACTTTTATAACAAACCACTGACAGAACCTGTATCGTTTGCAGAAAAAGAATCTGCAAAAAATATATAATTTAAGCCAGGGGACATTTGGTCTTGTTGTTGTTAACAACACCATTATTGTTTTTACAAACAGATTCATGGTTGATTACGATAACATACTTCCTCCCTCGAAAGACTTCGGCAGCGAGTGAAGTATGAACTGTTACACGGTTTGAAATCACAGAGCTTTAAAATCTTCACGTAGTCACTCACGTGACTCCAAAGTAAAATAGTAAGATTAAACGAGAACTTACCAGTTTGAAGTTTGATCTGTATTTTATGAGGAGTTACAATGAGGGATGACGTGCCCTCCGCTCCCACCCTCAATAATATGGGTCAAACTGATAACTAAGGTCTCATTTTCTTTACTATGTTTATTTCAATAACTGTGTCTGTCTGTGATTCCACACCGCTGCTTTGAAGTATGTCGCGCATGCGGGCTGAGCGGGCTCTTCACGTAATCCCTCATCGTAACTCCTCATAAAATACAGATCAAACTTCAAACTGGTAAGTTCTCGTTTAATCTTACTAATACTATTAACTTTGTCAGCCAGTTCCAACATGCGCTTCCTGCATGAGCAGCACCAGCACTGAGGACAGGGGTATTTTGTGCCAAGTGGTTTATCTCCTGATTCCTTGAAGCATTTCCCCTATCTACAGCACAGAAGGACTTGGATGGAATACTCTCCACTTGCCAGGATGAGTGAAGCTTCAACACCATTTAAGAAGCTGAAAAACAAGCTGAACAAAGCAAAGTGTCCATTTGGCACCTATCCACCTTAATCCTTTGCTTCTGGCAAGCTGTTTATGCCAGCAGCAAAGGATTAATCCTTTGCTTCTGGCAAGCTGTTTATGCCAGCTGAAAGATACACTGCTGGCACTTGGCATCATCAATAGCAAGTCCACAGTCTCTGCCACGTCGACTAAAAAAGAAAGTATGGGAACAGCCACAGTTGCTCGGTGTCCTCGGAGTTTGACACCATTTTGATGTGGGAAATTATTGCCCATTGTTCACTGTAATGATACTGTAAGAGTGCCTTTTCCAAACTTAAGGCAGAGGCTTAAGAAAATTCAACATCACCTTTTCCTGGAGCCACAATAGACTGTAGATGCTGGAATCCAGAATAAAAAAACAAACTGCTAGAAGTTTGGCTGGGGGTTTAAACTAAATAGTGGGGGGAAGGATGAACAAATTGGAAGTATAAATATAGAGTTAAAGGGGAAGTGAGTACATATTTACAAAGCATGCTGGTTATCTGGAACGACGTGGTATAGGCATATACAACTAGTGTTTGAAAGGCATTTGGATCAGTACTTGAATAGGAAAGGCAAAAAGAGATACATGCTCATTGCAAGCAAACTTGTTTAGTGTAGATAATCACCATGGTCGGCATGGATGAGGTGAGACAAAAGGGCCTGTTTCTGTGTTGTGTGATTCTATGAAAATGCTCTAACAAACCATTCGAGCCATGGGCATTTATAGATGAGCATTAAATGCAGGGACCCATACCAAACCCGATTATATTTAACGCTGTTTACTTCAAGGTGCAGTATTTACTTTCAACATCTTGTAAAGAATGAGTGAACTCATAGCATGACAATGACACTGGTTCCCTTCCACAGCCTTGAATCATTATTTGACTGTTGGATATGAGCTTCACCACAGCAACCAAAATATGCCATTGTAACAATCCTGCTGTAAAAAGATTTCATATACTTTTCTGTGCATACTAAATCATTTTTGTATAGGAAGGAACTGCAGATGCTGGTATAAATTGAAGATAGACACAAAATTGCTTCTCTCCAGAGATGCTGCCTGCCCCACTGAGTTACTCCGGCATTTTGTGTCTAGGTCATTTTAGTAGCTACATTTAAATGTGTCATTTATCACTAAATGTGGTTATACAGTATTACATGATGAACTCTTCATTAAGCTGTGTGCAAATAAAGGTATGAGTTTCATCGCTTTGCTGATTCTTCTGTATCACATATCATTGGGTGGAATTTACATGACTGGTGTGAGTATTTAAGGCTACATAGATCAAATTGGTGTAATCAGCAACATTTTGAGGGCAATATAGATTTTTGCTGCTAAGCACATCCACATATTGATTACAAACTAATTATCAGTGTGTTTATCCCCATGTCAGTTAAACGTTGCTGACTAGTGCACTTTTCGCTTTCTGGCTTTTTAGTGTGGTAAAGGGGTCAAGGAAAGAGCGTTAATGTCCACGGCCCTGTTTCCACCAATCTTTCCACCACCACGCACAAGAAGTACAAGACAGACACCATTGTATGCAGATGCCGAGAAGTGTGTTCAGCTCTGGCTGTACAACTTCTAATTTTGTGTGTGGATAACATGAAGAGTGTGGTAAAAATGTGATTGTGTAATGCCAAGACTTTTAACTGACTCAGGGGCATGTCCAAAAATTGCTTAGGATAAGTTAAACAATGAGCTATATTATACAAGAGTAGTGTATTATATAAATCAAAACCGAATGCCTCGTTGACACATTGTAATTGACTGTGGACATACAGCCTGAACACTGAGGACACAATAAATGATAGGGCTCTGCAAAGTGTGGTAGAACAGAGAGACCTAGGAATGCAAGTACATAGTTCCATGAAAGTTGCAACACAGTTATACAGTGCGGTGAAGAAACCATTTCGGCAAAGAGTAGGAGTAAACGGGTCCTTTTCACAATGGCAGGCAGTGACTAGTGGGGTACCGCAAGGCTCAGTGCTGGGACCCCAGCTATTTACGATATATATTAATGATTTGGATGAGGGAATTGAATGCAACATCTCCAAGTTTGCGGATGACACGAAGCTGGGGGGTAGCGTTAGCTGTGTGGAGGATGCTAGGAGGCTGCAAGGTGACTTGGATAGGCTGGGTGAGTGGGCAAATGCAGTATAATGTGGATAAATGTGAGGTTATCCACTTTGGTGGCAAAAACAGGAAAGTAGACTATTATCTGAATGGTGGCCGATTAGAAAAGCGGGAGATGCAACGAGACCTGGGTGTCATGGTACACCAGTCATTAAAAGTAGGCATGCAGGTGCAGCAGGCAGTGAAGAAGGCGAATGGTATATTAGCATTCATAGCAAAAGGATTTGAGTATAGGAGCAGGGAGGTTCTACTGGAGTTGTACAGGGTCTTGGTGAGACCACACCTGGAGTATTGCGTACAGTTTTGGTCTCCTAATCTGAGGAAAGACATTCTTGACATAGAGGGAGTACAGAGAAGGTTCACCAGACTGATTCCTGGGATGTCAGGACTTTCATATGAAGAAAGACTGGATAGACTTGGTTTGTACTCGCTAGAATTTAGAAGATTGAGGGGGATCTTATAGAAACTTACAAAATTCTTAAGGGGTTGGACAGGCTAGATGCAGGAAGATTGTTCACGGTTGGGGAAGTCCAGAACAAGGGGTCACAGTTTAAGGATAAGGGGGATATCTTTTAGGACCGAGATGAGGAAAACATTTTTCACACAGAGAGTGGTGAATCTCTGGAATTATCTGCCACAGAAGGTAGTTGAGGCCAGTTCATTGGCTATATTTAAGAGGGAGTTAGATGTGGCCCTTGTGGCTAAAGGGATCTGGGGGTATGGAGAGAAGGCAGGTACAGGATACTGAGTTGGATGATCAGCCATGATCATATTGAATGGCGGTGCAGGCTCGAAGGGTCGAATGGTCTACTCCTGCACCTATGTTTCTATGTTTCTGTTTCTACTTCATGTTTTGGTTGACTCACTTAAACAGGATAGGATGTTACTTCTTTCTCTCTTGCTATCCCTCTGACATCATCCTTCAGTAAAAGCAAATCAATCAATTGTACACTTTACATGATTAATGGTTTTGCAATTTGTCATTCACCTTTCCTTCAAATTTGCAGGGAAAAACAATAAAATAAATGCTTTTATTTATCAAAGATTGAAAAGATTTTCCGAATGGGAATGGCTGAGAAATTTCCTTCAGCTAACAGAGTTCGTGATCAGGGGTTGTTGGCTTCAAGCCCAGACATCTAAAAGGCTGAAGTCATGGATGGTCGGAGACACAAAAATACATCCTATAATTAGGTTTAACCATGTTATTGCAAAACAAATTGCCTTTATTGTGTAATGTTATAAACCTTTATATGTGAGTTTAATTTGAGTAATGGGCCTGTCCCACTTAGACGACTTTTTAGGCGACAACAGGAGATTCTGCGGTCGCCACATGTTTGCGGGTGGTTGCCGGGTAGTCGCCGTCATGGTCGTGAGGAGTTCCCGCATTCTGTGAACTAGTCATGGTCTCATTATGGTTGCCGCAAATTTTTCAACATGTTGAAAACTCAGCAGCTATCAGAATGAAGCCGCCATGGAGAGTAGCGAGAATTCCCATGCCGTAGGTGCAGCGCTAGTGGGTTGCCAGGAGGTCGAAGGTTGTCATAGGTTCTCTTAGGTTTTAGCCGGTGCTGACCGGTGAATTTCATTGGCTCATTGGGGAAAAAAAAATGTAAGCTGTAGTTTTCAGAACCAAGGATAACCGACCGGCACCGTTAATGTCCGCCAAGCTTCATAGCCGTGTATCTCTGGGTTTTTTTTAAGTTGTCTCCCCTCTTCTCTCCCCCTCTCTCCCTCTCCCCCCCCCCCCCCCCCCCCCCCCCACTTTTAAAGGAGTGACGTGACCCTTCCCGTACACTTTGCTTTCACCGTCTTAATTGCAGCACCAACCTTCCTGTTGATCGCGGTGCGTGTCTGTATCACATTGGCTGCACTGTATGAATTTCACTCAGACATGTGTATGTGATCCAGTCTGACAGTCGCTAGCCTCGTTTTTCAGGCGACTGTCAGTCGCCGGCAGTCACCTGAAAAATCGCCTAAGTGGGACAGGCCCATAAAGCGAAGAAAATAGTAAAAGATACAACTTCTAAAATATATTTCAATTATTTAATTGACTTGCATTTCACTTTCCAAGAAATCATTGTATGAAGCCACTCGTCAGAAATTGAGCAATTATCAAGTTAATTACTCTTGTCCTTGGATTATTCCATTTTTGAAAGACAAGAATTTGTCTTTCTGTTCTTTTCACTTTTTATTGTGAATTATTTTTGCCATTTCCTCACCGGTATAATCTGTCAGTCCTGTCTGCAGGATCAGATGGTTTACTCATTACCTCTTTTCTTTTTATATTAACTATTATAATGTTGATCTTGACTTCCTAAGCTGTTAACATGTCCTCATTCTTTTCAAAAAGAAGATTTTAACTCACTCGATATTGTGTTTGGACGGGTGCTCCGCAACACACCACACCTCCTCGCGTAACCTGTTTAGAGGGGATCTTCTTCTTTCGTGTGGCGTGCACAACCTAAAGTTGTCCGTTTGTGCATGTCAAGTTGATTGCATTAGTCGAAACAGGGCGAACCACATGAAGGTTGCAACCTTCCACCCCTTTAGAGGGGATGATAGTGTTGAACTCCTAGCTGCAGTCTATGAACAACAGCCTGATGTCTATGTTTTAATTGTCAAAGTTAAAATTGTGATGAAGCATATTAGGGGTCCCAGTTTAAGGATAAGAGGGAAGTCTTTTAGGACTGAGATGAGAAAATCATTTTTTACACAGAGAGTGGTGAATCTGTGGAATTCTCTGCCACAGAAGGTAGTTGAGGCCAGTTCATTGGCTATATTTAAGAGGGAGTTAGATGTGGCCCTTGTGGCTAAAGGGATCAGGGGGTATGGAGAGAAAGCAGGGATGGGATACTGAGTTGGATGATCAGCCATGATCATATCAAATGGCGGTGCAGGCTCGAAGGGCCGAATGGCCTACTCCTGCACCTATTTTCTATGTTTCTATTACTGGAAACCGTAAGTGGCAGCCTCGCCAACAGCCTGTCGCATCCCTTCCTTCTTTTGTTGTTTTTAGTCTGTTTTATTTTTATGTTTTAGTGTATCTTTATGTGGGGGGGGGGGGGGGGTGGTTGGAGGAATTTTTTTTAAATCCCTTCCCACGACGGAGATGCGATTTTTTCCGTATCGTATCTCCATCCGCACTGCGGCCCAACATCGTGGAGCTGGTGGTCCCTATGTTAGGGATTAACTTTGGTAGCTCCAACCACAGGAGCTTTGACCACCCCGATCGCGGGAGCCCCGATCGCGGAAGCCTTGATTGCCCCGATGCAGGGGTTTTGATCGACAATTGTGGGATTATCGATCGCCCCGTGGCGACTGCGGATGGTTCGATTGCCCCGACAACGGGAGAAAAGGAGGAAGAATGTAAAACTATTCGCCTTCCTTCACAGTGGAGAATGTGAGGTGCCGAAAAGAAGGTGAACGTGCTGCGTGCGCTGGTGGGGACTCGGAGGGATTACCGTGAGTACAGTGATCTCGGTGTATGAGAACATCCTGGCGTCTGGTGCGAGTGTGGACGGTTTTCTGACTATTCGGGCAGACAGGGACTGCAGAGAGAGTGACAGCGTTCAGTACAACTCTGGTCATATCACGGTGAAGAGCGTGTGTGTGGCCCGGACTGATAGAACTGATGGCTGTGGGTCTCCACTTATGCTGTGTGCCCTAGGGATTCTCACATGCCGCAGTGGTGGCTGTTTATGTTTAATCTTTATGGAGTTTTGTATAGAGTCATAGAGTGATACAGTGTGGAAACAGGCCCTTCGGCCTAACTTGCCCACACCGGCCAACAATGTCTCAGCTACACTTGTAGCCTGCACTTGATCCATATCCCTCCAACCCTGTCCTATCCATGTACCTGTCTAATTGTTTCTTAAATGATGGGATAGTCCCAGCCTCAACTACCTCCTCTGACAGTTTGTTCCATACACCCACCACCCTTTGTGTGAAAAAGTTACCCCTTGCATTCCTATAAAATCTTTTCCTCTTCACCTTGAACCTTTGGTCCTCGATTCCCCTACTCTGGGCAGAAGACTCTATGCATCTACCCAATCTATTCCTCTCATAATTTTGTTCACCTCTATAAGATCTCCCCTAATCCTCCTGCGCTCCATGGAATAGAGACCCAGCCTACTCAACCTCTCCCTATTACTCACACCCTCTAGTCCTGGCAACATCCTCTTACATCTTTTCTGAACCCTTTCAAGCTTGACAATATCTCTCCTATAACATGGTGCCCAGAACTGAACAGGTGACATGATAGAGGAATACAAAATGATGATTGCCATAGATTAACACTGAAATTACCAGAGTCTGTTTCCTATTGTTGAAGTGAGAGGGAAAAGATTTAAATGAGGTTTGAGGGGAAAACTTTTCACACGGAGTACTTGATATCTGCAATGAGCAGCCAAAGGCAGTGATGGAGATAGGAGTTGTAGCAATATTTAAGGCATTTGGATAGGTAAATGAGCAGGGATTAGTATAGGTAGATGTGATGGTCAGTATAAATTCGGTGGGCCCAGGGCCTGTTTCTATGCTGTACAAATCTGTGACTTCTGAGTGTTCACTGGTATTTATCACAACCAAATCCAGTCTTTGCAAAACAAAGGGATACAAACCATGACCAAAATATACAAGTGCTTGGTTAACATGTTTATGTCCAATTCAGGTAATTGCTTTCTCCCTGGGAGACTTCATTCTCATCGTTCTAACAGTGGAAGGTTATTACATCTCCAGCTTCTGCATTAGGTATTAGGCAAAGGATGATGTCTGAAACTCAGCTGATATTGCTTAAAAAGGTTTAATTAAAGCTGTAAATCGAAGCGCAGTTTGAACGCAGCACTGTTTTGCAGGCTCTCTGACGTCAGCATTTCCTAAAACGTATGCTGTTCCTATAAATGCACTGAATTTGATTATCAAAACGGCTATTAAATCTTTAATTTGTGCTTCAAACTTTGAAATACCAGTTGATAGTGTATTAGTCCATAATGAATGGTCACTGACCGAACTAAGTAACACGCTGAGCCAATGCTATTTGTGGCAGCAGAAACACTCATTAATGAGAGCTAAATTAAACAGGTCTGCAAGGTGTTCATTAACCCTGCCCTGAAGCTGGCATATTTATGGACCCATTCTTTCGGAAGCTACCCATTAAAGGAAGGGTGCATTTGAATTAGGATCCCCATCTGCAAGCATCTCTACTTTCCATATCCAGCCCCAGCTTGAGTCACAGAATCTTTCACTTTATAGCCAGCAGGGCCACTGCAAACGTTTACCAAGCAGGGTATGGTCACACGATGTAAAGTAAGAACAACCTTTGCAAAAAAACAAACTGCTAGTGGGACACAGTGAGTTAGGTAACATCTGTTTAAGGAAATGGGCAGAAGGCGTTTCAGGTCAGGATCCTTCTTCAAATTTAAAAAGGGGCCTGACCCGAAACATTTTCTATGAGTCTGCTTTTTGCTCAAGATTTTAACATTCGCAGTCTCTTGATTTTTATCACTAACATATTCCTCTCTTTCTTGGGTCTGAAGAGGGTTCTTCATTGAATCATTTTACCTGTTGTTCTTTACACAGATGTTGCCGGACCTGCTTAGTCTTTCCTGAAATTTTTATTTTCTGTTTTTATATCACCTTGGCTCAGTTTTTCTTATCCTGCTTCTTTACGTCTGGCCTGCCAGAGAGGTCCCACCACTTCACCATCAACAACACATTACACAGACCAAAACGCTCAATGCTTGGAATTGCCACCATTAAATGATTTAATCTTACCTTTTCACAAACACTCCTATGCATCCCTCCCAGCTTCTCTAACTTGCATCTTTCTTTTTCCCAGTTCTGCTGTTGTGAAACATTGACTATTTCTCTTTCCACAAACGCTGCCTGCCCTGCTTGGTTTTTTCCAGCATTTTCTATTTTGTGTTTTAATATCATGGTGACACAGTTTCTGTTTAATCCCACACGCAAATCACCATGCCAGGCAGTTCCTTACCATTAACAATCTGTTACACTGATTTAGAAGCTTAATGTGCTGATAACTGTTCCCATTAAACCATTTCGCCTCATCCTATCACAAACACTCCCTGGGTTCAATTCATCCCACCCACCGTCTCACCTACTGAAAACTAACTTGCATCTCCCTGTTTCCCAGTTCTAACAAACCATTTCTCCCTCCACAGATGCTGCCCAACTTGTTTAGTTTTACCAGCGTTTACTGATTTTGTTTCAGATTTCCAGCATCTGCAAAGTTTTTGGTTTTCATTTACTCGTGATTTTTCATTCCTGTCATAAATCCAGATTCAGGATCAGTTTCTTTTCAGCTGTATTCAGGCAACTGGTCAGCTAGAGACCTGTCTTAACCTCCCATCTACCTCATTTGCACTATCTTAAATCAGACTTTACCGAACTTTGATGTTATATCTTTGCATAAAATGTTGTAACCTTTATCATGTACCTGTGCATTGTGGATGGCTTGATTGTTTTCATGTACTTTATTTTCTTTGCAAATAAAAGCTTTTCATTGACAATAATAAACTAAACCAAACTAAAAAAATCACTGCAATATATTTAGGTGTATGTCAACTGCTCATTGGCAGCTTGAAGTTTCACCTAAGGCACAGAGGTACAAAGTAACTTGCAGTAATGAATGAAAGGTGCTTTGGAGTAAATTTGAGCTTCACTAATGATGCATCATAACTTGACCCTCTTAAAAGTCCTGTGCTGCTCTTTATTTGCACACCAGGCAGCTTCAATATGGGAGTCTAGTATTTATATATGTGTAAACATCTTATAATCACGTGTTTCGCTAGCATTTCAGATTTTTAGATCCACAACTAACCAAGACATGAATGTTCTTACACGATGGCTCAATATAATTTCTCAATTTTCCAATTACAATCACTCTGACCACTCTTTTTCCACCTCAAAGGTTTTAAAGGTCTTTTATTGTCATGTGTACCACTTAAGGTACAGTGATATTCGTATTACCATACAGCCATACTAAAAAAAACAACAAGACACACAACTACATAAAAGTTACCATAAACATCCACCACAGCAGAATCCCCACTGTGATGGTGTTAATCCTGGCTAAATTGGAGCAGCTAGGACTTCAAAATGGGGTAAAGTTTCAGGGTTACTGGGAGATTTGGTCAATTTGGAGTTGCTCTCTGCAGAGCTGGGACAAGCTGCGAAGAGGTGCCAGAGTGTCTGGAGCTTAGATACAATTTGCAAGCAAAGAATGGGAATATCTGAAAACCCTGTCAATTAGGTGCAAAATGCATAGAAAGGATTGGATGGCTGCAAACCAGACATACACCTTGTAAATAATAGTAAATAATGTTGCAGAGTTTGACTTTGCCGAGTTGATTGGATGTGTTGAGCCTTGTCTGGGTTTTCTGTAAATCGGGGTAAATGTTTCTAAGTTGGCTTCCTCTCAAAGTCCGTTTTGAATACAATGTATTGAGCTGTTGTATCATTGGGTTAGGGAAATGCCTGTTATGTATGGGGTTAATCGATATCTGTAATTGGGTTATTAAGAGACCACCCTGTGGTTTGGCCCCTCGAGGTCCAGGGACATATAAAAGTCCGCTACCACGAGGCTCAGCGTCGATCTTCTGGGAGAGCGCTTTGGACTGCGTGAACTTCTGGAGTGTCTCTGTCTGAGCGAGGCCTAGAGGGCTTGAACAGGCAGATACGAGGATCAAACCCACGGTGGGATAGGTACAGTAGTTGATCTGTAAGGTGCTTTTAGTAACGTTTCTAAGCTCCCCCCCTAGACTGCGTTGAAGCTTAAAAACGAGCAATTTACAATGGAAGGCAATAAAGTCTAATCTTCTTCCCTCATTCACCTCATATATTACTCCAGTGATACCTCCATTAGTTCATAGAAGAGTGTCTCATCTTTCAATTCAGTGCATTACGTTCCCCAAGACTAAACACTGATATTAACAATTTCAGGTAAACATAGTTTGTTTTTTTACCACTTTATTCCTACTGGTTGTGTAAAGTGATGATCACTTTGACAAATTTAGCTTGCACAGCTTCTGTTCTCTCCTTCATCCCCTCACTCTGCAACGTGCTTGTTTTCTCATTTTTCTAATTCTGATGAAAGGTCCTCAATCTAATATGTTACCTCTAGTTTCCCCCTCAGAGATGTTGCCTGACGTGCTGAGTATTCCCAGCATTCTCTCAAAATTTTAGCTCGAATTTGATGGTTTTTAAATTAATAGAAATCTTGATATATGTTATATTGTCATAAAAATTGTATACTTTGAAGACTGGCAGGATATAAATTATTGGATTATTTATTCTAGTGGCTGCGTTTGTGTGCTAATATAAACATTTGGCCAAGGCATCTGTTAGTGGTATGAATGGGAGCCATTGCTAGGAATCATTGTTGAGACTGTTGCTCGTCACTCTCCCCATCACTGAAATGATGCGTTGCCACATGTCTTGCAGATGAGACAGAGATTTGTGAAGGTGTCAGGAGTCTGCAATAGGGAATGTGCCCATATTTGACAAAGTATCTACCAGGTGCACAGGTATAGAGCTAACACCAACTTCCATGGACTATGCAAGGATGTGAGCTTTTGGTTCTTACCAGGGAGGTAAAGTATCACTGGAAGTTCCCGATGGCAGCTTCAAAGTCCAGAAATAACAAATAATGTAGGGTGTAATCAGGCAATCATATCCAAATCAGTAAATCTGTACTGATCCTGAATGGACCCTGAGCTGACCCTGGCTTGGTTAACCTCATTTAGAATAATTACTTGGTTCTGTTTTGGTCTAACCTTACAATGATGCTGGACAAGCTTCAGACTAGGATCCTTTGATCATGTATTTCAAAGTTTTCTGTTACAGCGTCAAGCTTAAAGAGTGAACAATCTTATGTCTCATGCACAAGACGGTATCACATTTCCTCCAAACTACATTTGGTTATATGCTGTAATCTCAGGAGTGTGGCTGTAATCACGGCTTCCTGACTAGATGATAGAGTGTTACCTGTAACAAAAAGCCGACACTAGAACTGGCCATGCTGCTGAGCCAGAGCTCATGATGCTCCTTGCACAAGATTCCCTACGCTTCTGGTATTAATCTGGCACGTCTCTCCTTGAGCGGGAACCTCCATTGTTCCTGAGAACCCCTATGTGCCCCCATTTTCCTGATATCTCGTTCAGTGCTGGTGCATTATTTACTTCATTGAGTTCTGAAGATAAAACAAATACTTAAACAAACATCACCATGGCAACTGAGTAAGGAAGATGGTTGTCTGAAATTTGCGAGTAGTAATGGAGCTGCTAGTAGCATCCTCAGTGCCTGCTTATTTCTAATTTCCGTTGCGGGAACAAGAGCCAAAAGCTTTTGGGAGTCATTTGTCTTTTATTATGATTGATTGACAGAGGGTCATTTGGGATTGATTGACAGAGGGTTAACAAAACCACAATTGTATGGTCTTAAACTTATTTAAAAGAGCCATGTACTGTAAGACTGATGTGCTGCCTCAACGCAGATTTAGCACTCAGTCTAAGACCATTGGCATATTTTAGACAATCCTGACTTCTTGTCATATGCTGTCCTGAAGTTGAACTCTATTTAATGTTAATTTGAAGTTGAATTAAATTTGTACACTGCGATTTCATTTGTTGTACACAAGCCATGAAACTCCATAGGAGTCAATTGTTTTGCTATTGAATCCACCCGCTTATATTGGAGGCAGATGTTTAATTGTTTTGACCAGAAGACCCTTCCCAACAGCCTTCCCCTCTTCCCTTCCCAGCAGAATCCAACATACATCAATATTTAGGTACATAAAACAGCAGATACTAGTTTACCAAAAATAGGCACAAAGTGGTGGAGTAATGGGCCTGTCCCACTTACGCGACTTTTTCGGTGACGGCCGGCACCCGTCATAGGTCGTTGCAGATGTCCAAAAATGTTCAACATGTTGAAAATCCAGTAGCGACCAGAAAAAGGTGTGACTCTTTGGGTGACTACTCATGACCATATAGGCTTCACCCCTCGCCATGTCGCCAGGGTATCGCCTTTATTGTCGTGAGTAGTCTCCTCAGTCGCCCAAAGCGTTGTAGCATCTTTCTGGTCACTGCTGAATTTTTAACACGTTGAAAATTTTCGACGACCTGCAATGACCTATGACTAGTGCCGGCAGTCACCGAAAAAGTTGCGTAAGTGGGACAGGCCCATAACTCAAAGATCTGGCAGCATTTCTTGAGAACATGGATAGGCGGCGTTTCAGGTTGGGACCCTTCTTCAGACTGATTGTTGTAGGGGGGGGAGAAAGCTGGAAGAAAGGAGGGGGCAGGAGAAAGTCTGGCAGGTCATAGAGGGACACAGGTGAGGGGAGTTTTAATTGACACATGGCTGGCCAAAGGCCAATATTTCCTCTCATGATGCACACACACATACCCCAACAGGTGCATCTGACAATCTCTCATGCACGCACTCACATTTTCATAGGCACATTCAACAACGAACATCCATATATGTGTATTCACACAAGCATACTTACAAATATTTATGTGTGGACACACGCATTGACATGTCCCACATTCAGTTACCTGAATACATGCATAACCACACACGTGCGTACATGCTCACACACTTGTTCAACACACTGTCCAGTCATACCTGTTAATCAAATAGATTCAGTCACAGACTTGCACAATTTCACCTTCACTTACTTTTATACACACACTCTCCAATTCAAACACTTCCACTTGTCTCACATCAAATATCCAGTGACCTTAACTCACACAGTTCACACTGGCACATTTAAACATATTCACACATTCATTCACATCCTATTACTCACAAACATACACAGATTTGACCTCTCATAGAAACAAACCCTTTGGCCTAACATAAATATTGATCAAGATATATATATGCCTGTATTTGGCCCATATCCCTTCTAATCCTTTTCTATCTGCATACTTTTCTAAATATCTTTAAAATGTTGAATTGTAGCTACCTCCACAGCTTATTCTGGCTGCTCATTCTATATACCCACTACACTTTGTACACAGAAATTGTCCTTCTCACCTTAAATATATGCTCTGTAGTTTTAGTCTCCCTTACCATGTGAAAAAGCTATGACTATTCACTTTATCTATGCCACTGATGATTTTATCCATCTCTAAAAGGTCACTCATCCGCCTCCATTGCTACAGGGAAAAACATCACAGTCTCTCCAGCCTCTCCTTATAACAACCACTCCACCCTTGTGAATAATTTCTGCACCCTTTCTAGCTTAATGATACCCTTCCTGTAGCTGAGTGACCAGAAAGGCACGCTGTACTCCAGCTCACATGAGAATACCAATGGGCACGCATGAATTGGCACACTCAAGAAGCACCTTGTGTACAGTTGCTCATATACACACGAGCAAATATGCACCCATGCGGCGGATCAAAAATTGTGCACACACACACAAATATTACGGACGGCACGGTGACACAGCGGTAGAATTCTGATTCTCTGTGCATTTACCAGATTGGCTTACCTCACATTTCTCGATATTATGTAGGAATGAACTGCAGATCCTGTTTAAACCAAAGATAGACACAAAAAGCTGGAGTAACTCAGTGGGACAGGCAGCATCTCTGGAGAGAAGGAATGGGTGACGTTTCCAGTCGAGACCCTTGTTCAGACTGAAAGTCACGGGCTAAGTCCATATTATATTCCATCTGATATGTTCTTGCACAATCACTAATTTTATCCCTATTCCCCAAAACATCTTGACTTCTTCTTGCCTACTTGACATTTGGTCAATTGTTGAAACAGTTTGTGAATCTATGCAGCCCTGCAGTATCCCATTTATCATGTTGCCCAACCTAAGAACGATCTATTTATTCCCACTTGCATTTTATCCATTAACCACTTTTCTGCTGTCATGTAACATAGTAAGAGGCCCTTCAGACCACCAAGCTCAAACTAACCATCAAGCATCATTCCAATCAATTGCCTTTAGATTTTACCACTGAATTACATACTAGAGACAACTTACAGTGACAAATTAACCTACCAAACCACACATCTTTGGGATGTTGGAAGAAATTGGAGTATGTGGAAGAAACTCATTCTGTACTAGGAAGAATACATAAATAGAACTGGAGATCAGAATTAAACCGAGGCTGTTGAAGCTGTCAATCAGCAGCATTATTAGCTGTACCACTGCCTCTATACACTGCCGTTGATTCTATACACTCTAACCTTGTTGACCAGTTGTCTATGTAGGACTTTGTCGATCACCATCCACTGGTTTGCTTTTATCTATCCTACTGGTCATATCCTCAAAGAATCCAAGCAGATTGTTCAAATGTCAGTTTCTTTTTGTAAATCCATGTTGACTTAATTCAATCCTATTATTCGTTCCAACGTGTTCTGACATTACATCCTTCATTATCTGATCATTTGTCAGGTACCCATTCTGGAGAGTGTACAAAAATGCAGTTGGACCAATAATGAGGCTTTTCTGCAATGGTCACTCCATTAGCTTGTTGGCATGTGCTGTTGAGGTTCATCCAAAGGAGCAAGGTGAAAAACAATCAGATTAATGTAGGATTCATGTAAATGAGGTGGTTGATTGCCAACACAGACTTGGTGGGCAGAAGGAGCTGTTTTCATTCAGTATTTCTATGACTCCAAGACTCCATGAAATTTGGCCCCATCTAGAACCATTTTGCTTCAAGAAAGACAGAACACCTATAATAAGTTGTTAATGGATGGTGAAGGTTCATAAATAAATAATTTCCTTTCAATTTAGGCAGGGTTCCATGAATTCAGGGTTGATTGTAAAGTTGATGTATTACCTAATACCTGACTGTTGCAAATGATCGGTTATTGGTTTATTTGTAGGTGCACGATTCATCTGCCCACATGCTGCCGCTCAGCTGCCACTTCCCTGCTGCGGGATTTGCAGTGGTGATGAAGAAATGGTGTCAAAACTGAGCTCAGGTTTGCAGTGGGGGAAGGGTGCACAGAAGCTCAGCCCAGTATGGGTTGTGCGGTGACTCTACAACGTCTGTGTCGTGGAAAGCAGGAAATAAAAATAATGTGCATTCGTTGTCAAAACAGACTCCTGTTCACTGTGGCTGTACTACTTCACGACTAGGCGCCATTATAAATACTTCAGTTCTCTGGAAAATTCAACAGCCACTTGTACTGCCCTAAACCAGGTACTTGTCAATCTGTGTGTAGCTTAGTCAAAGTTTAATAATCAGTGAAGAGTGATAATCAATAATTTCCAGCTTCACTACAGGAGAACCCACTGTTGCACAGTAAGAGAAGAATATTATCACTTTGTGAAATTCGCGAAAAGATTTGGATTATCCGTTCACTTTTGGTCATTGAATCGCATTGACCTTCGGTCACAGGGAAAATAAGTGGAACCCATGGTTGGACGCTGCAGAGACTAAACTGAATGCTGTTGGTGGAAAGGCTCTACTTGATATTGTTTCTGAAGCACTGAGAAAAGTGGAGGTGGATGGGGCAATAGATGAGTGGAGAAGGAAGGCTGAGGTGGTGCAGCTGGGCTGATCATGCAAAAAGGTTTCCCCATCGCAATGTAAGGAGCTGGACCGAGTGCTGATCCAGGTAAGCTGAAGATTTTTCATTCCTTCTTAAACTTCTAAAAGTCGTCCATTTCAAATGGAGCCACTTGTACTGGTTCAATAGCAGCATACTCAGTTTTAATCCAGAACACCGGTTTAATCCTCGTTCTAGTAACCGGAGTTGCAGGATGTCCTGGTATTCGGATTTATCCTGAACCTCCACTGCCCTCCCAGATAGAAGCAAAAATTCCAAGAGCATTCTCTGAAGGAGGGCAGACGAGCCCTGCTCTGTCTATTATTTATTCGGCAATACAGATAATATGATTGTTTATTTTATTGCTCTTTGTCAGATCTCTTTATTTTGTGTGTTTCAATGGTAACTACAGTGGCTTGCAAAGGTTTTCATACCCCTTGAATTTTTCCACATTTTGTCACGTTACAACCACAAACGTAAATGTATTTTATTGGGATTTTATGTGATAGACCAACACAAAGTGGTGCATAATTGTGAAGTGGAAGGAAAATTATACATGGTTTTCAAATTTTTTTACAAATAAAAAACTGAAAAGTGTGGTGTGCAAAAGTATTCAGCTCCCCTGAGTCAATATTTTGTAGAACCACCTTTCGCTGCAATTACAGCTGCAAGTCTTTTGTGGTATGTCTCTTCCAGCTTTGCACATCTAGAGACTGAAATTTTTGCCCATTCTTCTTTGCAAAATAGCTCAAGCTCAGTCAGATTGGAAGGAGAGCGTTTGTGAACAGCAATTTTCAAGTCTTGCCAGAGATTCTCAATTGGATTTAGGTCTGGACTTTGACTGGGCCATTCTAACACATGAATATGCTTTGATCTAAACCATTCCATTGTAGCTCTGGCTGTATGTTTAGGGTCGTTGTCCTGTTGGAAGGTGAACCTCCGCCCCAGTCTCAAGTCTTTTGCAGACTCTAACAGGTTTTCTTCCAAGATTGCCCTGTATTTGGCTCCATCCATCTTCCCATCAACTCTGACCAGCTTCCCTGTCCCTGCTGAAGAAAAGCATCCCCACAGCATGATGCTGCCACCACCATGTTTCACAGTGGGGATGGTGTGTTCAGGGTGATGTGCAGTGTTAGTTTTCCGCCACACATAGCGTTTTGCATTTAGGCCAAAAACTTCAATTTTGGTCTCATCTGACCAGAGCACCTTCCTCCACATGTTTGCTGTGTCCTCCACATGGCTTGTGGCAAACTGCAAACGGGACTTCTTATGGCTTTTTTTCAACAGTGGCTTTCTTCTTGCCACTCTTCCATAAAGGCCCGATTTGTGGAGTGCACGACTAATAGTTGTCCTGTGGACAGATTCTCCCACCCTGAGCTGTGGATCTCTGCAGCTCCTCCAGAGTTACCATGGGCCTCTTGGCTGCTTCTCTGATCAATGCTCTCCTTGCCCGGCCTGTCAGTTTAGGTGGACGGCCATGTCTTGGTAGGTTTGCAGTTGTGCCATACTCTTTCCATTTTCGGATGATGGATTGAACAGTGCTCCGTGAGATGTTCAAAGCTTGGGATATTTTTTTATAACCTAACCCTGCTTTAGACTTCTCCACAACTTTATCCCTGACCTGTCCTTGGGCTTCATAATGCTGTTTGTTCACTAACGTTCTCTAACAAACCTCTGAGGCCTTCACAGAACAGCTGTATTTATACTGAGATTAGATTACACACAAGTGGACTCTATTTACTAATTAGGTGACTTCTGAAGGCAATTGGTTGCACTGGATTTTATTTAGGGGTATCAGAGTAAAGGGGCTGAATACTTTTGCACGCCACATTTTTCAGTTTTTTATTTGTAAAAAAAATTTGAAAACCATGTATCATTTTCCTTCCACTTCACAATTATGTGCCACTTTGTGTTGGTCTATCACATAAAATCCCAATAAAATACATTTACGTTTGTGGTTGTAACGTGACAAAATGTGGAAAAGTTCAAGGGGTATGAATACTTTTGCAAGCCACTGTATATCTCAATAGTACCTGTACTTGTAAAACTTGTGAAATATTCCTAAGGTTGGAAAATGAGAATCTCCACTACACATTCCTGTCATTACATTGATTTCCTGGCATCATTATTATAACAGGAGCAAGATATATTAAATATGTTCCAATACTTAGTTGACATTAAAATGCACAAATTATTTCATAAAGTACAGAAAGAAACACTTCTGGTCCCACCAATAGATGAATGGACACTGCATTTCACAATTGATCCACCACTAGACACATACAGAACATGTGGCATCTTCAAACAAAGCGTACAACATCAGAGGAATTTATATGCCAGAATTTTCATCAACAGAACAACAACATAAATGGCAGAAACAAGAATGGAAGCACATACATGTGTCAGGGAGCCATGCAGCATGGAATCAGACCCATTGACCTATCAAAGATAGACACAAAATGCTGGAGTAACTCAGCAGGAATGAATGGGTGACGTTTCGGGTTGAGACCTTCTTCAGGGTCTCAACCTGAAACGTCACCCATTCCTTCTATACAGAGATGCTGCCTGTCCCGCTGAGTTACTCCAGCAATTTGTGTCTATCTTCGGTGTAAATCAGCATCTGCAGTTCCTTTCTACACCATTGGCCCATCAGTTTTGCAACAGTGCTACAACAGCAGCACCGGCACATGCACAGCTGCTGGTCACAAAGTGCATTCCAAAGAACTTCCTTTACAGTGATACTTTGATTTCAGTTCCATAGGGACATTAGAGAACCTTGGGTTTTTCTCCTCAAAGCACAAAAGATTTAGAGAAACAATGAGAGATGGTTCGGAGAAGTCAAATCATGGATGTGCTATAAAACGGCTACATGTGAGTAGGATAACCAACAGAAACAGCAGTTTGATTTCATCTTGAATAATCATGTGCATCTGAATCATTTATACTACCTTCAATATGAACGCTTGCTGTAATGCACTATAAAGGAGGAGGAGCCATCTTGGGGAATGGCTGCTAACCAGCAGCCGTCCGTTTAATTCATTTTTTTAGTAAGTCTTGTTTTTCTTGTTGGAGAAATGGACTTTTAATGTGGGGGGTAGGGGGTAATTATACTTCTATGTCCCTACCTGGTCGGTGAGGCAGCTTTTTTCTCTGGGCTGCCCGTCGACCCGTCCTCGTGGCCTACCAGCGGGCGTGGAGCGCCGTTTCCTGGCGGGGACCGCCCAGCACCTCGGCTTCGGTGGCGGCACAGTGCTGGAGCGCTATTGTGGAGCGGAGCGGGCGATGCCTTGCCTGGGTCGCCGCGCTGGATCGACACGCTGGAGCTCCGGTGAGATGTGACCGCCAAGATCAACACCTCCGGGCTGCGGGTCTGCGGAGCGGAGCGGGCTGCGCCGACCTTAACATCGGGAGCCTGGGAGCTCCAACCCGGCGCGGCCCTGTCGGCTTCGGAAGCCGACAATCCCCTGGGAAGCGGCCGTTCCAGGTGGCCCAGCCGCTGTGAGGACTCTCCCGACGCCGGGGCAACACCACCCGGCCAGAACGGCCAGGAACATCGGGCCTCCGTAGAGGCAATAGCGGTGGCCTCAATAGGCCTGACTTTGGGTGAACTGGGGATGGGGACTGGACTTTGTGCCTTCCCCCACAGTGGTATCCACTGTGGGGGGATGATTTTTTGTGTGTAAGTTAACATGTTAGTCTGTGTCCAAGATGGCTGTCGGAAGGAGAGTGGACGCTGGCGTGCTTTAGCTGCCGCTGCTCTCTCTTCAAATTGTGTTTTTTGATTTTTTGATTTTGTGTCTTTGGAACGATTTCTATCTTTAATTTGTGTATTGATGATGTCCTTATTATTTATTTTTCTCCGACTATATGTTTTTTTCTCTTCTGTTAACTTTTGTAAGGTGTCCTTGAGACTTTGAAAGGCGCCCGAAAATAAAACTTATTATTATTATTATTATTATAAACAGCCTCCAGCATCTCTCCCGTCTGTCTGAAGGTCAGAACCAGCTTGAACCCATTGACTGCTGAGTGTCAAACCTGCAGACTCAAGTTAAAAATAACTTGAACTGCACCTGGCAGGGTTACTGGGGTGATGAGCTTCTCTGCAAATGGCTCTCCTCTCTCTCTTCGCACTCTTTACCTTGCACATCTTGACCGAGTCCACAAGGTAATCAGTTTCCCTGCTTGGAATTTCCCCATTGCAATGCCAGGATTACTGAGGTAGCTGTCTCGGAGGTTGCCAAAGCAGCTACTTCATGGAGAACTGATTGAGGGCAAATAATCATGTCATGGACAGATAAAAGCGGTTCAAAGATTCTCTTGGAACATCCCTGAAGAGATTTAACATTGACATACACCGCAGGGAGCAACAAGCATTGGATGGTCCTGTTGAACGGACTCGCATGAAAACTCATGCTCGAACATGTGAAGAAGCTTAGATGTTAACCTGATCCCTCAATCGCACTCTTTAATCTGCATCTTCCCTGCAGCTCTATTCTGCATGATTTGATTGTAATCATGTATGAAAGGTTTGCCTGGATAGCACACAAAAAACGTTTTTCACATGAAACAAGAATAAATCAATATCAATATTTTTGGCCTACAAATCTGGGGTGATGATCAACTACCCATTTGCATTAATCTTACATTATTGCCATTTTCTTCTCCTCACATCCTCATCATTTGAGAATAGCAACACAAGTAGACAGAGTGGTAAAGAAGGCATATCATATGCTTGCTGTCATTGGTTGGGACAGTGAATATAAGAGTCAGGATGCCAGGTTGCAGCTTTATAAAACTATGGTTGCACTGCATTTGGAGTATTGTGTGTAGTTCTGGTACTCCCTTTACTGGAAGGTCGTGGAGGTTTTGGAGAGGGTACTCAAAGGGTTTACTAAGACTGGAGTAGAGGGTATTAGCTCGGAAAAGTTGGATAAACTTTTTTTCTGTAGAGTATCGGAGGCTGAGGGAGACCTGATAGAAATTAATAAAATTATAAAGGCATGGATAAGTTAAACAGTCAGAAACCTTCTCCCAGGGTGGAAGTGTCAAATTCTTCTTTACATAGTAGCACCGCTGTCCCACCCATGCTGACGTGTCTGGAATGAAGTTTCCACCCTGATTCATGAGTGTGGAAAAGGCCATTGATGGAATGTCAACTTCTGAGACCATGGTCTTGGAATTTCTTGGCATAACTCCAAAACAGTGCTGTGCAGTCGCACCATAGCTTAACCATAATTTTGCACGTTTCGTGGAATCTGCAGTTCCTTCCTACCCCTAATGTATGAATGTTGAATTCTCCTATTTAAAACAACCTCTAACTAGTACCCCCCTTTCTTCCCCCTCACCCTCCTTCCCCTGGGGCTCACCTGGACTCCCATCCATTACTCCCCTCACCCCCACCCCGCACCCCATCCTCCTGCTACTTTCCTCCCCCTGACTTCACAATCCACAACTCTTCAAACAAGTTGAACACCTACTGTCCTTATGACTGGCCTTTGTTCCACTCACCTGCCTGCCAAAAAATCCCCCTCACTATTACCTGCCACCCTTTGCCTTGTTTATCCCTTTTTCCAGCTTTCCTCTCCTCAACCCCCCCTTCCCCCACCACCAATCAGTCCGAAGAAGGATCTCGACCTAAAACATCACCTATCCATGCTCTCCAGAGATGCTGCCTGACCTGCTGAGTCAAAAAGCACTTTGTGTCCTTTTCTATCTCATACCAATAACTAGCTCTTTGGATGCACAAGTGCCGCAAGTCTTTGATTGACAAAAGAAATATGATAATGACTATGTTTGAAATGCTAAGTGGCAAAATAGCTTGTTAGGAACCATCAATGGTGGTAACCACCAATCTTATTCCAGGGATGACAGTCAGGGTCCTTTTTAACGATTATTCCCCACGTCAATCTCACAAAGATACAAAATATGGTAACTCAGTGTGTCTCACATCTAACGACTGTTTCTTGTATCTAACCCTTTAAATACTGTTTCTCAGTATCATTGGATGTCACATCTTCCGCTAGGCGTAGTTGTGGCTGGAGATTCAATGTAATCCAATTAACATATCCCAGTTATCTCGAGGTGTGTGTACAATTGACCATTGCATACAAGAATTTATCAAAGGTTTGTCACTTTAATCTGCCTGATTAATATTTTTAGAGATTTATTTTCACATGTATCTATCGATCAAATAGGCCAAAGAAGATGTTATCGATGGTGCAGGAGAATAAAGAAGATTATTTCCAGTGTTGAGGGTTATTGTGGCCTCTTGATGTAGATTGGTAGCCTGCTCCCTTCACAGACAACAGTGTTCCTTATTGTAGCTGTCCTTGTAATCTCAAACTGAGTATTACTTGTAAATTAATTATGGAAGTATGTAGTTTGAGGATTGATTCAATATAATTATGACTAAATGATATAGTCTCTGACCAAGGCTTGCTACTCCCAAAAATTGCAGCGTTGATATTATTACTGAGCAGTTTTTTACATAATGCAGAAGCCAGAAAGTTTTAGAAGTTTATATTCTGTAGACATTAAAAGACGATGTCCCTATAACCACAATGGAAAGTTAACACATATTTGAAGGAAGTGTACAAGAACATGTTAAGTGGAGAGGGACCGATGCTGACCTGTCAAGTGTGTGGACAACCTGTGGGAATGAATCCACAGCCCTTTGACCAGTGAAGCATGTGGGCCCATTTCCTCGTTACAGAATGCGCAATAAAAAAACTTAGATCAGCCTTTATCAAAGCTAGAAGAAAGTGTGTCAGATAATGGTCCACACTTTGATCTGTTTATGAAGGGAAGTTGATTAAATCACCATTTCATTACTTAGGATCCGGCTTCAAATAAGGAAGTGAAAAGTTATGTTTGGGCAGTAAAGGATGCATCGAAGTAACAAGCCTAGAGAGAGAAGGGGGGGGGGGGGGTTGTGGAGGCGGGGGATGTGTGGGGGGTGATTGGGCGGCGGGGTGTGTGGGGGGGGGGGGGGGGGGGGGGGGGCATGGGTGCGCATGGGGGGAGGGTTGTGGGGGCAGGGGTTTGTGGGCGGAGTGGTGTGTGTGGGGGTGGCGGGTGTTTGGGCGGGCGGGGAGTGAGTTCAGAGAAAAGACGGGGGAAGAGCCACGGGCGAGGGGGGAGGAGCCAGCAAGGGGGACCAGAGGGGTAGTGACTGGAGTTGGTGGTGCGATGGGGACTCACAGCGAGCGCTGGTCGCTGGTCATTTTCCTCCGCTGGGATCAGAGTCTCCGCTTTCCGTTTGGCGACATCGGCGACATCTCCGACCCCAGGCTGGGCTGGGTCTCTTGACTCTGGGCTGGGCTAGGTCTCCCATCTTCAGCTGGGCTGGGCTGGGTCTCCGACTCTGGGCTGGGCTGAGTCTCCGACTGGGCTGGGCTGGGTTGGGTCTCCGACGCTGGGCTGCTGCTTGGGGTTGGGCTGCTGCTTCGGGCGGGGCTGTTTCAAGTCCCTCCGAAAGTCCGGTTGGAAACATCCGCTGGCCATTCTCAGCTCCAGTAAAGACGCGATGGCGCAGGAAGGGGCGGACCATCCCGGGGAGTGACAGGGGAAGAGACTAATCCGTGCTGCGCCGACATGCATGAGAAGAGATCGATCTGCGCACGCGGGGTTTTAAAGATTTTTAAACCTCGCTAACTTTTACCAGATTCATACGATTGGAACGAAACTTGCCGCACTCGCAGCACCGGAGAACGGTGAGTGAACTGGCGAAAAATCGTAGCGCTATCGCGAACCATTTTTGCGCAAATAGAAAGACCGTCAAACCGGAAGATAATAAGATCAGAGTTTTAGTTATAGATAGATAGATAGATAGATAGATAGATAGATAGATAGATAGATAGATAGATAGATAGATAGATAGATAGATAGATAGATAGATAGATAGATAGAATGACAAATAGATGAATAGGAATTATTTTCGCTGACTAGGGATTCGAGGAGCAGGATTTTCTAGAGTGATAATAAGCGACATGTATACTTACAAAAGCACTCTCCACAAACAGCAGATGATTCCAGCTCTGAATTATAAACCTTAGTTAGATAGATATATAGTTAAGCAAAGTTACCAAGGGATCAAAGGAAATTGAGGCTTGTGTGAAGTTAACTTACAGATCAACATGATTTCAACAATGGGTAGCACAGACTACACTGAGTAAACCTGTTCCTTTGTTCCTGCTTTGTCTGTGTGTAGAGTGCTTTGTGTGTCGTGTTTTCTGTGCATGATATAATGTAGGTTAATACACAAAGCAGTGACTGTACAGGGCATGTGTGCACTATACAACATGAATTATCTCCACAAAGTGAAATGTCGGTGTGTAGTATGCTCTGTGTGCATCATACATTATGTGATACCAGCACAAACTGTCTCCGTGCTGTTTGTTTGTGTGCAGTTTGCTGTTTGTATGCTGTGTGATGTTGTGTTTTGTGTCAAACCCACACTGCAGCATTTCCTTGCTGTTTTCTGTGTCTGGTTTCCTTTGTTATTTCTGCAGTCTTTGTGTAGGGTTCACCTCTTCGGCTAACTACAGAAACCAGCCATATCTGCAAAGTCACACCCTGAAGCCCTCAATGTATAACTTTTTGCCACCCACTATGACTCAGGTGCAAAATCAAAGTATTTAGAACTGAACCAAAACTAACTAGTACATTTCTTCATTTTGATAGCTTATTTTTGGCACAACATTGAAGGAGGCCGTTTGGCCCATCAAATCTATGTAAACTCCCTTTAGTCTCATTACAAGATAAACCATTCAACCTGAATAAATGATGATCAAACAAAAATCAATTTAAATCAATCACCTAATTGTTTATGAGTTTCTTTGTCCAGTGTGGTAGTAAAACATTGAGACAAGGAAAGTGAGCTAATTATACTGGAGTTAAAGGTGCTTGATTTAAAAGCTTGATCATATGCTGTCTGATCATTTCTTCCGTAAGTGCTGCCTGATCTGCTCTTAACTTGTCCCATCATGTGTATATGTATTGTTTAATTATTGTCACATAGACCAAGATATGGTGAAAAAGTCTGTTTGCGTGCTAGCTAGTCAAATCATATTATACACAATTGCACTAAACCAAGCACAAGTACAACAGGTAGTGCAAAGAGAAACATGCCCGAGTGTCAATATAATATTACAGTATTATTACGGACAGCCATACTTACAATACTCATAAATGTGTTTGTAAAGTGTGCTGTGTGAGATGTATCTGTGCAAGACGGCCCTGCAGACTGCGGTGCTTCCGGCTGCGGCACGGCAGGTACTTTAAAACTTTGACCTC
The DNA here is from genome assembly GCF_028641065.1 of Leucoraja erinaceus. Taxonomy (NCBI): domain Eukaryota; kingdom Metazoa; phylum Chordata; class Chondrichthyes; order Rajiformes; family Rajidae; genus Leucoraja; species Leucoraja erinaceus. The sequence continues at coordinate 14,515,879 of NC_073393.1, read as the reverse complement.
CGGCCTGCGGCCTACACCAGCCTGAAGCCGTGGTCTCTGGTTGGGAAGAGTCGATCCTGGACTCGCCTTGACTTTGACTTTGTCCCTTACCATCTGGATGCCTGCAGCAACGGCTGTGGAGGGTGGAGGTCCCGATCACGGGGGAAAATGGAGGAGGACTGGCCAATTTCTGTGTCTTCCACCACAGTGATGAATGCTGTGGTGGATGTTTGTGTAACATTTTTATTGTGGTTGTGTGTTCTTTATTACTGTCCCGCTGCTGGCGACCCAAATTCCACCGACGTTGGTTGTGTGGCAATTAAATTATATCTAATCTAATCTAATCTAATCTAATCTAATCTAATCTATCTAAATTATATCTAAGGTGTGTCTGAATATAATTATGGTGAGAGTCTGACCATTGTGAGGGCAAGTACAGAGGAATGAGTGAGTTGTTATATCTGATGAAGGAGGAAGCAATGAGCTAGAAGGATCATTGGAGGCTGTAGGATCAAAGGTAATGTTTGAGTGCAGTTGCTGTATGAATCATCAGGGTGAGCACTGGACCTGTTGAATATTCACCACCACTGACAGTAGTGGAATGCCACCTGCCCAGCCAATCTCGGATGCGTCTGTACCAACAGCTACTGAAGCAGACATACGATTGGCTTTCCTGAGAGTAGGATCTGGGTGCTGGAGGATAATCCAGCATCTATCTTATTTCCTGCCAATCAGCATTGCTGTGGCTACCCAAGCAGATAATTTCACAGGACCTAGCTTGAGGCAGCATTTAAAAGAAACTTGGACAGGTACATGGATAGGAAAAGCAAAGAAGGATATTGACCAAACAAAAGACAAATTAGACTAGTTTAGATCCGGCATCTAGGTCGGCATGGATGAGTTGGGCCAAAGGGACTGTTTCCTGGTTCTATATTATCCCATTTTCTCAGCTACTCCCTACACCATGGGGCAATTTACAAATTAACGACATACGCCAACGTCTTTGGGATGTGTGAGGAAACTGCAGCACCCGGAGGAAACCCACGCGATCACAGGGAGAATGCGCCAACTTTACCCAGACAGCATCCAAGGTCAGGATCAAACCCGGGTCTCTGGCACTGTGAGGCAGCAGCTCTACCAGCTGAGCCAATATGCTGCCTATGAAAGTCTCGATAACAACCACTCCACAGCACTGATGCGAGAGGAAAGACCAATTTGGATAAGGTTGACATAAAATGCTGGAGTAACTCAGCGGGTCAGGTCTCGATCTGAAACGCCACCCCTCCTATATAGAGATGCTGCCTGTCCCGCTGAGTTATTCCAGCATTTTGTGTCTATCTTGGATAAGGTTGTCTCTGTTTGTTAGTGTTCCACAATAGAATCAAACAAATGGAGGTGAGAATATTCAGCAGTGGGCACTCTAATCATGTTTAACTGTGGTGACCAAAATCTATCCTTGCAATTCATAGACATTGTGGGCTGAAGGGCCTGTTCCTGTGTTGTACTCTTCTAAATAGTGCAGAAACATGTCTTTCAAGCCACCATGTCCATACTTATTATATAGTGCCTCTCACTATCTCTGGATGTCATGAGCATCTTATAGCCAATGAAGCAGTTTTCAAGTGTAGTACTATTGAAATGTAAAAAGCGTGACTTCTAATTTGTGCACAGCTAGTTCCTGCCAACTTGAATCTTGATAGTGACAAGAGTGTCATTTTAGTTATGCTAGTTATGAGTTTAATACTTGCCAAGACTACCCTGAAAGGAGTTAGACTACATTTTTTTAAATGTAGCTTTAAATATGTAACTTGGCTTGAATATTCACCAGGTTGTTTAGAAACATGAATGACTGTTTGCTCAGCATCTGCCTGTGATACTCCCCATGTATCCTGTTAGTATGGTTAGGGATACTGAGTTGGATGATCAGCCATGATCATATTGAATGGCGGTGCAGGCTCGAAGAGCCGAATGGCCTACTCCTGCACCTATTTTCTATGTTTCTATGTATCAACTAATGAGAACCAGTCGATTGCCTTCTGTAATTCGCTGCTTGGTGAGAACCAATGTCGACCTGAATCAGTTTGAAACTCAATCTGCGTTTCTATATGGTATGCATTGAAGTAGAAATCTGTAAATTAATTAAGTTAGAGATATGTACACCAATTGAATTAAGAATGCATGGAGCGATTGAATCTAAGGTTCTATGTTATTTTTGGGAAAAATGAGGTAGTATTAAGGTTTGCAGAACCAAGGCATGTAAATGTTGTTGAAACAGAATGGTCTATCATCTGGAATTGGGTGGCCACATGTTCTACTCTTGAACCTGTTCCATTTTTTTTACTTTTAAACATCTGTCCCTACATCAACATGAGCTGTGTGCAGTGACTGTAATGAATATGTATGTTAGTGCACTGTTTATTCTGGGGGTTGTGACATTCTGTATATGACTCAATTAGGTTCTGCGGCCATTAATGTTATAACACTATTGTGTGGCTCAGCTGCCAGGTTTCATTTGTGCCCTCATTGGAGTTGTTTCGTGCCTGACCAGACAATATGGAATGAGGAGCCTTTGCAATGAATCACTCAGTTACCTCTGGTTGCCCAAAGGATATGCCACAGGCAAAACCGTTTTTCCTGTTTACTTTGCCCAGTGGTGGAAATAATTCATTTATCTAAAATAACCTACTGAATTCGAAAGGGACTTATTCCTCACTAAAATGTTATCTAGCAGTCATTGAGACAGATGATGCTGCTGGCATCATGTCCAGGCTCCTCTTGCCATCTGTTTACATCTGTCACCTTCTCACAACATGAACAACTCTCTGGGTCTTGTACATGGCACAAGGAGAATACATTGCTACAATTAATTCCAGTACCTCCTGCAGTGACGGACGTCAGGTCATTGAGGAACTTGCCTGGAAACTCTCCCTTTCACTTGCTCACACAGGCAATTAGGATTAGCCACAGGCATCCTGTGGGGCTATTCTGGGACACTCGAGGAAATAAGATTAAACTCCAGTGAACAGCAAGAATGGTAAAGGAATTATAGGGACATTTGAAAAGAGTGTTTTTACTTTGAACATTTACAAAATACATACAAGATACATTTATTTGTCACGTGTACCAATTGGTACAGTGAAATGTGTGGTCGCCATACAGCCATACGAATAATAAATAGCACAGAACACGATAGTCTTTAACACAGACATCCCCTTACAGCGGGGGCAAAGTTTCCCACTGTGAGGGAAGGCAACAAAATACAGTCATCCTCCTATGTTATCCTCCCGTGGTATTTACTAGTTATAAAGATTTGGAGAATGGGAAGAGTAGTTGATTGAGAGTCAAGTGTTGGGGCTGCTTTGACTTGGGATGCAATGATAAACATTGATACTGGATGCCATAGAGTATTCCAGTCCAACCTACTCCAGTCGAGCAGCTCCCTATACTTGCAGGCATTCCACCTGCAGGGATCTGAAGGCAAGCGGCAAATCTGGCACTATCTTGTCGTGCCATGGACCCACATCACCTCCTCCATCAGGCTATCAGCAGAGAGCAGAGGCCACCCCGACTGAAGTCCCGTCATCCCTTTGCTCCAAATGAAAAACAACTCCTAGCATCCATCCAGCCAACTGAGACAAAAGCACACTGAATAGCCACCAACTGGTCACAGGAGTGGAAGGCAACCTCATCTCCTTTACACAGCTACATCTCTTCACCAGATTTAAGCTGTCCGGGGTCTGACCTCCCCAGAGGAGCATGGGTGAAGCTCAACAGACTTTGTACTGGAGTTGGGCATTTCAATGCTAGCATGTGGAGATGGGGGCTCTGTCAGAGCCCAGCCTGTGAATGCAGAGCAGAAAAACAGACAGCCAACCATGTCATCTCTGGGTGCCCGCTCTACCACCCACCAAATGGAGCTCAGGGCTGGCAGACATTGACGCAGAGACAACAACCTGGCTGCTCAACACCCGGCTTGAGATATAACTATTCCTTTGGTTTATGTTTCATTCGCAAGAAGAAGAAGAAGAAGATAGAGTATTAGAAAGAAAAACCATACACTCCATGCCATTAGTTGCCCATTTTTACACTTATGCAGCACTAATCAGATGTTATTTACCCCATATTCCCATCATGTTTCCCCAGATTCTACCATGCGTTTCATACATATTGTGAATGGCTCTCAAAAGGCCGTTTTCTATGCTGTGTCTTTCTAATGCTCTATGCATGAAGTTCGGAAGAATGTCATTAGACCGGAAAGGATGCAGAAATAATTAACAAGGATGATCTGGGACTGAATGGCTTGAGTTATAAGGAGAGACTGGATAAGCTGGGACACTTTTTCCTGGACTGATGAGTCTGAGGAGTGACCCTATAGAGGTATATAAAATCATTAGGGGCCCCAGAACAGGTGGATGGTAACAGTCTTTTACCAGGGTGAGGGAGCCTAAAACTAGAGGGAAAAGATTTATGAGAGCAAAGACTTAAAGAGGTTCTGAGGGGGAAACCTTTTTTCACATGTAGTGTGGTGCCAGCGGAAGAAGTAAGGGCAGTTACAATTACATGGTTTAAAATACATTTGGACAGTTTATGAATAGGAATTGTTTATAGAAAGATGGGATTAGCTCAGGTAGGTAATTTAGTCAGCATGGACAAGTTGGGCTGAAGGGCCTGTTTCTATGCTGTATAACTCTGTGATTCCACTAGGGGCAACGTAAGACGGTTGACCAAGCTGATTAAGCTACCAACTCATAAATCTTGGAGATGTGGGAGGAAACTGGAGGACAATGAGAATACCCATGTGGTCACGAGGAAAATGTGGAGTGTGGAGGCATCTTTACTGGGTCAAGTCTGAAGTCTGAAGTCTGAAGAGGAGTCCCGACCTGAAACATTACCTATCCATTTTCTCCAGAGATGCTGCCTGATTTGTTAAGTTACTCCTACATGTTATGTCTATCCTACAGGGAAATGGATCTTTGCTCCTCACTTTGCAACTGAATCATTGATTTCGTCATTGGCAGATCTCAATCTGTACAGAAGCAGTGGTGAGTATCTGGTGAGAAGGTTCAGAGGATATTCAGCCTCATACAATATGCTGGAAGATCTGCTCTATTATTACATTGGCGAAGAATCTATTTTGCCTTCTGCAGTGGACCTCCCAGCAATGGTGAAGGCCATATCAGGCCTCCCAGGAAGCACTCCAGCAACCCCTGGACCCTGAGCTAGGCCTGTGCCTTTCACTCCAATGCATTCTCACCATCCAATGCTGACATGGTAACACCAAGCATGCGTCACTTGCTACTAATATGCATGCTCGGTATTTTGTGAGTAGGCCAAATAGGTAGAAAAGCACCTGATTCATGGTAGCATTATGTGCTGTATTTATGCTAGGAATTCCCAATAGTATTTCACTGATTGTTTTCTGCCTGAATTCAGTTGGGTGGCATTTAAAATAGCGTACACAGCACCATTGAATTTCTAGGTCATGGCGCTGAATCAATAGTTTCCTTTCAGGTTGTATGCATTGATGAGTTAAACAAGCTGGGTGCACAGCTGCTTAGGCCTTGTAGCCACAGTAGCTAATTATCCTTGATCTGGAATGGGAAGAAAAATTATGCAAGATATGCGAATGGAGAATTATTCAAACATTCAACGGCATGATCTTTGAATTCTATATACGTATTTGGGTAACGTAAATTGAAAGACCGATTTAGGAGTCGTTAGGCTGAAACTTGCAGAAGCCAATTGCGAAAGTCAGTTCGTAGGTAAGGAGAAGGCTGGCAAGTGAGATGCTTTCACAATTTAGTTAGCAAGATTACAGCGGCTATATGTAAGGTTGAAGGACAAGGTTGGCAAGTTTAAAGAACCCTGGTTGATGAGAGATGTTGAGGTTCTGGTCAGGAAAATGAAAGAGACCTATGTCAGATTTAGGTGGTCGGGATCCAGAAAAGCTACTCGAGCATAAAAAGTGTTGGACTATACTTAAGGGAATCAGGAAGGCAAAAAGAGGAAATGAAATCGTGCTAGCAGATGAAGGAAAAGAAAGGGAAGAGTCTCTGCAGGTATATTAAGGGTAAAAGGGTTTAAAATTTAGCATGGCTATCTTTGTATAGAACCACAAGAGATCAGGGAGATATTAAATGAATACTCCTCATCTGTTTTTACTGAGAAGATCACCGAAGCTACGGAATAGAGGCAGAGATGTTGTGATGTCTTAGATCATATTCAAATTCACATACCAAAGGGGAGTTATTCATGGTCTTAAAGTGCATTGTTGGAATAATCTCCAGAGCCTGGCCAAGTACATCCATGGACCATGTGGGAAGTGGGAAGGAAATTGCCGAGGCTCCTGCAGATGTATTTGTATCACCTTTAGCCACAGATGAAATTCCAGAAAGTTGGAAGATGGTTAATGTACCATTTTTGAAGAAGAGCTGCAAGAACTACAGGCAGGTGAGCCTGACTTCAGTGGCGGGGAAATTGTTGAAGGGGATTCTTAGGAACAGGATCTATCAGCACTTGGATAGGGACGGACGGATTGGGGCTAATTATTGTGTCTTTATGCATGTGACCGTTTGTACCCTACATTCCCACAAGATCCTCTCACCCAACTTTTCCCCCACCCGCTCCATCTGCCCATCACCCACACACTCCATCAGGTCTCTTCCCCTAACTGCTCCTCTCTACACACACACAAAGTGGTTGCATACTCCACCTTCCTTTCCCATCGAATTGCACCATCTGCAGCCCCTGGATACCTACAACTATAGCGTTCCGGCTTCTGTTATCTCCACCCTTTTCTCCCCACCTGACTCCATCCACCAATCCATTGTACTCACCTTTGCATACAACCTTTGTCACTTCACTCCTTTGGCTACCTCCCCTCCTCTCTTTCAGCCCTACTCGTTCACGTTGAATCCCAACAGCAATTGTTTTGCTCCATATTCAGTTTATTTATTCATGTGTTTTGTAGTCAATGCCTACTATGTTCTGTTGTGCTGAAGCAAAGCAAGAATTTCATTTTCCTATCAGGGACACATGACAATAAACTTACTTGAACTTGAACTATTCCAAAATCTGCAGTCCTCAGTGTCTGCACTGAACACGGAACCTTCCTCACATCTTCTAACAGCTTGTCACAACCACAACTGGCTTACATGAGCATATGTTGACTTATCACTGCACTTCATGGATGGCACGGACTGGCAATTATACTCCACCCAGACACCACAGGGTCTACATCAAAGGAGCAGAAAAGGACTCAGCAACCAGCACCTCGCCAATCCTCACCTCATCCACTTCATCTTACCAACGATCACCAAACCCGCCCACCTCACCCACCCAGCACCTCACCCATTCCGCACCTTATTCATCCTCATTTCATCCATTGTTAGCTTACCCATCTTCACCTCACCCAGCAACTACAGGAGATACAACACCTTTCCTTATACCTCCCCCCTCGACTCTGTCCAAGGACCCTGACAGTCTTTTCAGGTGAGGCAGAGGTTCACTTGCACCTCCAACCTCATCTACTGTATCCGCTGTTCCAGGTGTGGACTCCTATATATCGGCGAGAACAAGCGCAGGCTCGGCGATAGCTTCGCTGAACTCCGCCGCTCAGTTGCCTAAACCTACCTGATCTCCCAGATGCTAAACACTTTAACTCCTCCTCCCATTCCCACACTGACCTTTCTATCCTGGGCTTCCTCCATTGTCAGAGTGAGACCCATCGCAAATTGGAGGAACAACACCTCATATTTCGCTTGGGCTGCTTACACCCCAGTGGTATGAATATTGACTTATCTAACTTCAAGTAACTCTTGCCTTCCATCTCTCTCCATCCCTCCCCCCTTCCCAGTTCTCTTACTAGTCTGACTGTCCTCATTTACATTTTATGTCTGTTTGCTTTGTTGTTACCTTTTCCTATCTAACATCATTCTAGATCTATTCTACATCATTCTTGATCTCCCTTTGTCTCGTTTTCACACCTTACACTTCCATTTCTCTGTATTTCCCTCTCCCCTGACTCAGTCTGAAGAAGGGTCTCGATCCGCAACATCACCCATTCCTTCTATTCAGACATGCTGCCTGTCCCGCTGAGTTACTCCAGCATTTTGTGTCTATATTCGGTTTAAACCAGCATCTGCAGTTCCTTCCTACAACTCACCTCACCCACCTTCATCTCACCAACCTACACCTACTACCTAGCACCTCACCCATCCATCCTGCACTTCACCCACGCTCACCTCGCCCAGTCTCATCTCACCCACCCACATCTTTCTTACCCACCCTAACCTCACACATCCTCACCTCACCAGCTTCACCACCCACTCAACATCCGTTCAGCAGTTTTACCTCACCACGCTCTAATCTACACTTCTTGGAGCAGGCTTCACTGCACTGAGACCTGTGACCTCATGGAACCTGTGTAGGAAGGAACTGCAGATGCAGCTCAACACTGAAGATAGACACTGGAGTAACTCAGCAGGACCAGCAGCATCTCTGGATAAACGTAATGGGTGATGTTTCAGTTCGAGACCCTTCTTCAGACTGAAGAAGGGTGTTACAGGTTATGGGGAGAAGGCAGGAGAATGGGGTTAAGAGGGAGAGATAAATCAGCCATGATTGAATGGTGGAGTAGACATGATGGCCTAATTCTACTCCTATCACTTATCAAATCAAATCACATGTATTTATAAAGCACATTTAAAAACAACCCACATTGACCAAAGTGCTGTACAGACATTTATTGTCACATACACCAATTGGCATTTATTGCCACATACACCAATTGGTGCAGTGAAATTTAAGTTACCATGCAGTACATAAATAAGATAAACACAACACTATAGAATTTAACATTAAACATAAACACATCCCCCCACAGCGGAATCAACGTTTCCCACTGTGAGGGAAGACAACAAAGTTCAGTCCTCTTCCTCTTGTTCACCTTTGCTTGGGGCCTATTGAGGCCTCCGCAATCGCCGCAACGGCGGCCCAATGTTTCAGGCCCTCTCGCCAGATGATGGAACTCCAGCATCGGTAGAACACTTTCAGCGGGTTGTAGTTCCGAAACGGCCGCTTCCTACCGGAGACCGCGGCTCCCGAAGTCCACAGGCCGAGCTGGGCGGAGCTCCAACATGGCGATCCTCGGCGAAAAGATCCCAGGGCCCCGTGATGTTAAAGTCAGTGCCGCCCGCGGCTGGTAGCTCTGCAGACCACAGCTGCACGCTGTTAAAGTCGGCAGTCCCAGCACTCCGGAACGGCGACCCCCGGTAAGGCATCGCCCGCTCCGCGATGGTACTTCAGTGCTGCGCCGCTGCTGAAGCTGAAGCTCTGGCCAGTCTCCGGCGGGAGAGGCCTCGCCAATCCAGATGATAGGCCGCGTGGAGGGGGCGAAGATGCGGCTCGGAGGAAAGACGCATCCTCAACCAGGTAGTGACTGAGAAAAACAGTTTCCCCATTCCCCCTCTTCCCCATCCCCCACATAAAAAGACTAAAAGACCTCCAAAACAAAACTTTTTGACAGACTAAAAAATGTTTAAAGCATGAAAGGATGAACAGCTGCAGGCGAGGCTGTCACACTCAACGGCACCACCACTCAAAGGTCTTATATATGACCTTATGACCCGAAACGTCACCCATTACTTCTATCCAGAGATGCTGCCTGTCCTGCTGAGTTACTCCAGGATTTTGTATCTACCTTATGGAACCTCACGTAGAAGCCTGCACATATGCCTGGTCTCACCTCACAGTCAAGGTCACCCTCATTTATAACTTGCTACCCCTGGGTTCAGTCCAAGCCATGGCTGCTTACCAATACCCCGTGTCCCAGTTTCTGCTCTTTATTTCATTAGGGAGGTCATTGTTTGCACCGGACTTCACCCACTCCTCCTTCAACCCACAGGGATCTGGGAACTCGCATATCCTTCCAGAGATTTCAACCAGGTGTGCATGATCATTCTTAGTTATCTGACTAAACAGAGGACATCCCCTGTGGTGACGTGACTGCCTCCCCGTCAAAGTTCCCAGCATTAATCCTCAGAGCATAGTCCTTGTCCTCAGAACACTGGAAACCAATAGTGAAGGACATAGCAGTCTCCAGTAGCTGACGTGGTGGTGGTATGTGTAGGTGTGCGTTTGTGTTGCTTTAAGGCTGGCTGTGTTTCAAGTGCCAGCTGCTGTGTGAAATTCGACCAGAGCTTTTCAGTGATGCCCATTGTTTCTGGAACAGCGTGGAGTAACACAGGGGAGCTCAGCAAGCTGTTCTGTGACAGTCTCCATTGAATATTGTGGTCCTTTTAGACCTTATTAAAACAGTGATAGGGTGCGAACAAATACATTTTAATGCCAAGAAAATGAATTTCTAGTCCTTTGTCTTCATATAAGACCGTCACTGGGTACTTTTGTCAGTCTGCTTTGACCTTTCAAACCACCCATTCCCAATCTAAAGAAAGCAGCATCGTTGTGGCATAACTAGTAGAGTTGCTCTACACAGAGCCTCACAGCTCCAGGGAACTGGGTTCAATCCTGACCTTTGGTCCTGTCTGTGCAGAGTGTGGATTTCCCCAGATGTTTACAGCCAATTAAATGCTTTGTTAAGTTTAGCCACCACTCCAAGCCTACAAATTGCAGTGAGATAATGAGCAAGTAGTCTGTTGATTGACGGATATATATTGACCAGAATGCAGGGAATGTAACTCCGAAGTACTTCTTTGAAATGCTGCCATGAAAACCTCTGTGTTGACCTAAGACGGCAGACAAAACCTTGATTTAATATGTCTTCCAAAACATGGTACATCTGGCAACATAGTATGCCCTCGGGTATTACACTGGTGAGGGAGCCTAGATTTTATGTACAGTTTTATGGAATGGGGTTTGAACTAAAGACCTTCAGATTTACAGACAACATGGCTACCAAAAGAGTCACTGCCTCTTGCCCCAGCTGAGATCAGCTGAATCAACACAGTCCCAGCATCAAACTTGGGACCTTTCTGTTCACTGATGTTCAGCATTTGCCTGTCCCAATCAGTTGATGTACCTGGGACATTGTGCAACTGTTTTAATCCATGTTGACCAGTGGACGTGGACAATGTCTGAGACACAAGCTCAAGTGACATACAATTTTGCCTGTACAAAATTCCCCATCACCGATTCTCTTGGAACATCTTATAAAAGCTACCGTGAGGATGCTGATCAAAGACTTCCTGGCTTTATAACCTAGCAAATAATTGTCAGGTAACCTTGTGTTGCACTTTTTAATTTGCACAATATATGACATTGTTGAGATCCTGTAGTGTTAGTGGATGCGAATTCAAACCAAATATTAGTAATCAAACCCATTTAGTATGGAAACGGTCCTTCAGCCAATCAAGTTTTTGTAGTTCATCAAGCATTTAAAAAACACTTGTTATCCCTAGCTTGTTAGAGACTGAGGGGCGACCTGATAAAAGTATATAAAGTAATAAGAGGCATAGATATTGTAAACCCAGGTACAGTTTCCCAGGAAGCATAGCTTTAAGGTCAGGGGGGTAAAGTTTAGGGTAGATGTGTGGACAAAGTTTTTTTTTTACACAGAAGAGTGGTTGTTGCCTGGAACGGATGCCAAGGGTGGTGGTGATGGAAACAGATATGAAAGTGACGTTTAAGATGCTTTTAGATAAGCATATCAAAATGGAGCGGATGGATGGATATGTATCATATGCAGGCGGAGGAGATTAGTTTAACTTGACATCTGGCGCAGAGGGCGGTCACGGTGGCGCAATGGTAGAGTTGCTGCCATACAGTGAATGCAGCACTGGAGACCCGGGTTCAATCCCAACTACGGGTGCTGTCTGTACAGAGTTTGTACATTCTCCCCGTGACCTGCATGGGTTTTCTCCGAGATCTTCGGTTTCCTCCCACACTGCAAAGATGTACAGGTTTGTAGGTTAATTGGCTTGGTAAATGCAAAAATTGTCCCTGGGGTGTAGGATAATGTTAATATGCGGGGATCTCTGGTCGGCGCGGACCCGGTGGGCTGAAGGGTCCGTTCTGCGCTGTATCTCTAAACTAAACTAAACTAAATCTGGCACAGACATTGTCGGTTGAAGGGTCTGTTCCTGTGGTGTATAATTCCCTTTTTCTATGTTCTAATTAACCTAACAGCCGACAGCTTTGGGATGTAGGAGGAAACTGTACCACAGAGTGGAAACCCACACAGTCACAGGGAAGACCTGCAAACTCCACACAGACAGCACCTGAGGTCAGGATTGAACCAGGATCTCTGGAGCTGTGAGGCATGGCTCTGTTAGCCGTGCTACTCTTCTGCACTGTTGCAGCAAATTGAATTAGTATAGATGGTACTTGATGGTCAGCTTGGACTTAATGGGTCATGGTGTGTGATCTCATAACTCTAAGAGGGATTCTTCTGTACAATTGCATCATGTGGGCAGATGCTGCTGGTTTCAATGCACATGGGCAGACTGTGATTTGTTAAGACGTTGACTGCTTGCTGCCTCTATGGAAAGTCCCCACGCTTTCCAACACGTAGACTTTGGTGGGATTTGTCCCCTGGATGACATGTCCTCTTCATCAGGATTACAATTATGTTTAAAGGCTGGGCATTCAGCACTGTGATAAGAAAGGATATGGAATGGCTTGATTAGCTGACAAGACTGATAATCAGTGTGCATGGAAAGGCTAAGTTTTGGCAGGCAATGGGAATGCGTACCGTGTGCCACACTTTGAACAGGGATTAGTGTATGGATACAGATCAGACTTAGTCAGTATGGGAAATGGATGCATGTGGATTGGCGAAATGAAGAGGGGGAGCGTCCTGCAAAAAGCCAAAAAATTGCAGTTGCAGGCAACCTCATAATAACAAGAGAAAATGCTGTAAATATTCACCAGGTCAACAACAAAATTCTTACTTGCTGCATCTTTACAGGCACATTGAATTTCAATAACGCAACAAATAAATATACGATAAATAATCAGATATTCTATGTAAAGCAGACAATGACATTGCAAGCCAAAGTACCTAGTACAACCGTGGTAGTGTAAAGTCCATAGCAGTTCATTGCTGAAATAGGGTAATGCAATGTGGTTCAAGAACCTGATGGTTGTTCGTGAACTTAGGGGTGGCACTTCTCAGAGTCGGGTACCTTCTTTCTGATGGTTTCTGATCAGAAGACAGTTTGGCCAGGATGGTGTGGGTCTTTGATGATAGCTGTTTTCTTGAGACTGCGATTCCTGCAGATCTGTTCTGCGGTGGGGTGGTCAATACCTGTGATGGACTGGACAATACCCACCACTTTCTGCAGCATCTTTCGTTCTTAAGTGTTCAGAATACAGAATCAGGCAATGATGAGTATGTTTTCCACCCTACACTTGCAGAGATTCAATGGAGTATTCGGTGACATGCTAAATCTCCTCAAACAGTTGAGGAAGTAAAAGCATTGGTGAGCATTCTTTGTGATTGCACCAATGTGCAAGACCCAGGACAGATCATTAGAGATATAGATGCACAGGAACTGGAAACCATTGTTGTTCTCCATTGATAATGACAGGTGCATCGTCCCTCAGCCTTCCCTTCCTGAAGTCAACAATCAGTTCCTTGGTCTTGCTAATGTAGAGAGCAGGTTGGTTGTTCTAACACCATTCAGCTGGGTTATCAATCTCCCTCCTCTACTCTGACTTGTTGGAACACGTTATTATCCAGCAATTGTGGTATTGTTGTCAATTTTAAAGATGCCGTTGGAACCGTGTCTTGTTGCACAATCATCAGTATATAGAGAGTAGAGCAGGTGAATTAGTACTCAGCTTTGAGCATTGGAGGTTAGGATCATGTTGTTCTTTGTGCAAATTGACCGTGTTTCTTACATTCTACCATATTTCAAAAGAGATTAATTGACTACATTCATGTTGGGCTGAAGGGCCTGTCTGTTTTCTGTTTGACTCTTCGACTCTGTAAATCACTTTGGGATGTACTGAGGTTATATATATATGCCGCATAAACACAAGACTTTTCTTTCTGTAAAGAGAGCCATTTAATTACCTAAATTACCCCAGTCATTAATGTAGCTTTTAAGAAGGAACTGCAGATGCTGGAAAATCGAAGGTGGACAAAAGTGCTGGAGAAACTCAACGGGTGCAGCAGCATCTATGGAGCGAAGGAAATAGTCAACGTTTTGGGCTGAGTTTCTCCAGCATTTTTGTCTACCTTCATTAATGTAGCTGACGGGAGCATCAGTAAAGATGAAAATTTAATAAAGTTGCAAATGCTGGAAATCTGAAATATAAACAGAAAATGCTGGATACACACTACAGGTCAGTTAGCATCTGTGGAGGAAGAAATAGTTAACATTTCAAATCTGGAGCCTTCATCAGAAGTGGGAAAGAGAGAAACATGTTAGTGTAGGTAGCAGAGAAAGCAGGAAAGGCTGATGAACAAAGGGAATTTAACAACAATACATCTAACGATTCCTGATTGCGGGGGTCGGTGGGTTTTTCTGAGGAATGAAAATATGCATCTAATGAAATACTGGCAAAAATCAGGCCAGGACTGATTTTCATAATTGATTTGCTGTGGAAACACAGTGTAGCACTTAATCAGCATTCACAATCAGCATAATGGGCGCCTAAAGAAAGATTTTTTTCCTTGGGTTGTTAAAGTGCAGTTAACGATTTTTAAACATCATTTACTTTGATAATCATGTCTTTTCGGCACATTGTCACACTGAAGATACAACTACCTTTTTGTTGCAAACCGTGTGTTGCAATTGTTTGCAAAGTCATGTGTCCTGTAGTTTATTGATTAGTGAAAGAATGAATTTGGCATCAGATTGGTAGTATTGTCAGACAGCCCATTAGGTAACTTTTGTCGAGAATGGACTCTGGTGCAAAGAGGTTGCTGTGAGGACATGATTTGCACTTGGTCTCCTACATAGGGAGTCTGGTCCTCCAGGGCAGTTGTGACTCAACCAGATTGCCCCAGACTGGGAAGAGTATGATGGTAGTGCTGAGTGTCTCTCAACCTGGTGAGCAGAAAATTCACATTTAAAAAGAAGTTAGAGCAAAACAAATGCTACTATGAGAGGTGGTGTTCAATTTGTTTAAATGTTTTGTGCTGTTGAATAAACCAGTTATAGCAACGAATTTCCTGTGTGGCATCTCTGCAGATTTTATCTTTTGTGCTTTACACTTATTTCTTCTGTAATTGAGATCTCTCTCTTGCACCCCAATATTATCCATTGTCTGGGTTCTGGCACCAGTGTTTAACTTAGGTTCGATGACCAGCACTAATAAGAGTAAGACCTAATCCATAAAACTCAGATAGGTAAAAAATAGTGTCAGTGCTGGATATCTGGAGCAGAAAACGATAATTACACTTGTTTCATATTTTTTTAATTGACTGTAATGTTCCTTGGGATTTCCCAAGCTCAAGACTGATCCTGTAAACTTAATTCCCCTCAAAATGCTTAAAATAATCTCCATCTTCCCTTCACGTGACTAGGAATTTGGATTCAGGCCGGCCATAGATAACAGAGGATGAGGTCATAGCGATTAGAGGATTGGGGAGGGGGCCATGAAGATTGGAAGGAAGGGGAGGGAGGTTGAGGGGATTGGAGGATCAGGAGGGCCATGGCAACTTGAAGGCCAGTTTCACGCCATATCCCAATTAGTTGTTGGTTAATTGGCCACTTTAAATTACCCCTAACGGTTAATATCTGCAGTGTGGCTGCTTGGGGAGGTGGTGGAATCGTACACAATTACAATTTTTAGGAGGCATTTAGACAGACTCTTAAATAGATAGGGCATAGAAGAATATTATCCTACCACTCCTGCCAGCTGCACGTACATGTTCAAAACTTTTAGTAATCCTCAACCTTTTGTCAAACTTCTCTCAGCACCTGCAATCCATTTTTCACAACACACAGAAGACAGCCTTGACTCTTGGATGGTTTCTTGAGTGGGCGACAAACAATGGGGGTAGTAGCATCTGAGTGGATGACGAAGGTTGAGGCTGGCATTGGGAATCTGAGAGTTCATAACTCCACAATGATTTTGCTGAATCGTGTTATTATTTTTGAAGTTTCTAAAACATCAGGCTCTTTATTATAGGGGCTTGAATTAGGCCACCATTGTTCAATAGGGGGGGGGTCACATTTCTGACCTTTTATGAATTCCATCAGGGTCTGGTATTTTCTCTCGTTAGTATTTTCCTCTTTACGTACGTATAGCAACTCTTGCAGCCTGTTTATATCTTCCTTGCGAGTTTACTGGTGAATTATATTTTCTCTTTCCATACAAATTTCATGCTGAATTCAAAAACAATCGTCAGTGTTCAAGCTTACTATTACCTTTGGAATCTGTTCATGAAATTTAAAACTTTAAAAATTTCTCTGAAATCCATGGATGGTTCATTCCGTGCCTCAAAGACAATTTGTTGCAAATCATGTATTATTTATTTCATTGTTAGCCATTATCTTTCATCTTTCGTCCCTTCCATATGTAATTAATGTAATCTATCCCAGCATCAGAATGGGAGGGGGGAGAGGAGTGGAGATGGGTTATGTAAAGCGGTGGAAGGATCTAGGAGGATGGGGGAGGATTGTGTATCATGGAGGTGGGATGTGGTGGGAGGTAGGGTTGAGCAAGAGGGAAGGGAGACTGTGGAGGGTTGTGTGTTGTGAGAAGAAGTTGTGGAAGGTTGTGGGTGGGTGGCAAGGTGAAGGGTGAGGGGAGGGAGACTGCGGATTGAGAAAGATAGTACATCGTGTTGTGAAATCTTGAGCATAAATTATACCCAGGTTGCAAGACTGGTTCCAGATCAGAAGTGCAGCCTGAGACTGAGGTGGTCAGTCTGAGAAATGGTCACAAACACAACGCGTTAGGTCGGTTTTATTTGCATTGCACTGAGAAAATGAATGCAATATGATTATATCTCTAGGCTCAGGAACAATAATCAATCACTTATATAGAGCAGTCACCAGTCTTGATTGACAGGGCTAATACCTGATGACTTCTGCCTGGGCTGGGAATAGAGGTGGCTAGATGCAGCCTTTCATTTATTTCTCATCCTGTTTCTGACCTATTGGGAATGTATTTCCTTCCTAATTAGGTTTGTTTTTGTAATCACTGAAGCAAAGTGCTTGTTAAGTACCCTATCAATTTCTAATTATCCTATGCCATCTCATTCATCCTCATCTCTTAAGGTCCCAATTGATTTACCATTTCCATTTCCTTACTGATCTATTCCTTGAATGCTTTATGGTTTTTTAATACTTTCGCCTTAATTTGTGCTCTCACTGTTTAACTTTGAATTAATTTTTAAAGCCCGAATGTGCTGTTCTCTTCATTCATTCCTTGCTCAATGAGGTGACTTTGAGAGTATTCCGTATATAGGTACTCTGAGGCTCTGTTTCCATAGCCTCCTCCCCTTGCAACACCCAATCCTTCATTCCGCTATATTATTGGCTCCCAGTTGGACTAAGGCGCTCTCCCTAATCTAAATGCCAGCATCCCAGGATTCAACAAGGCATCCGAGACCCATACTCATCTCTTTAAAATAAATAAATTCCTATTTAAAAAAAAAAAAAAAAAAAATGTTTTACATGTTTATTTTATTAGAAGCAATTGTACAAGAATAAAGCAATCGGCATGAGAGTTATACAATTTTCGTACAGCTTCATGATTAACATTTTATAAATTGATACATAAATCGAGAAGAGTAAATCGAGAAAAAGAGAAAAAAGGAAAGAATGAAGAAAAAGAAGAAATGCAAAAGAGAGAGAAGAAAAGACCCCTGAACTACCAAAGAAGTGCGAGAAGAAAAAAGAGAAAGAAGAAAAAAAAACAGAGATGTGCCCCACTGTCCATCCCCCCCCCCCCCCCCCCCCCCCCTCACCCATCCAAAGCACCGGTTCAACCATTCTGTTGTTGAAGAAATTCAGTGAAAGGAGACCATGTTTTGGAGAATTGGTCTACTTTATCAGCCAAAACAAGCCTAATTTTTTTTCTAAATGTAGTGTCTCGGACATTTCAGTCTCCCACAGTATTAATTCCTAGGTTTTTCCATTGAACAAACACCTTATCTAAAGTAGACGGTTTAAACGAGGGATTGTTAGCAATAGGCAGAAGGAGAGACAAATTTCTCAGTTAAGACTTAATTTCAGCTGTTTCCAGATACGTAGGGTACTGTGTATTATCGGATTTTGCTCATACGTTGATTTATTCAGATGTATTGGAGATAGAAGAATCGAGCCTATGTTAAAAGGCAAACAATCTTCCCTCTCCATTTTTAACCAATTTACCTTAAGACATGTATTGTCCAGCCAGAAAATTATATTTTTAATGTTAGTCGCCCAGTAGTAGAAAAGAAAGTTAGGAAGAGCTAATCCTCCATTTTCTTTGGATTTGCACAAATGTATTTTGTGTATTCTGTGGGTTTTATAGTCCCAAGTGAAGTTAGTAATAGTAGAATCAATTTTTTTTTTAACTTTTGGGGAGATATATCGGTATTGATTGAAATAAATATAGGAGTTGTGGAAGGAAGATCATCTTTTACTCTACCTATAATGGAAATAGGGAGTGTTTTCCAGAAATGAATGTAGGCATTTAGTTTAGTAATTAGTGGTGGGAAATTTGTTTTAAATAGAGAGGTGTATTTTCTAGTCACGTAAACTTCGAGATATCTAAATCTTTTGGTAACAATTCTGGAGGGAAATCTTTGGAATTGAGAAGGACCTTGAGCTTTTATTGGCATAATTTCACTTTTATTCCAATTTATTCTATAACCTGAAAAGGCACCAAATTGTTCTATAACGTTTAATACATTTGGGATACTAACTTGGGAATTAGTAATGTATAAAAGTCCATCGTCTGCATTTAACAAAATCTTATTGCTGGTATATCTAGTGTTATATCCATGAATAACCATATAACCATATAACAATTACAGCACGGAAACAGGCCAACTCGGCCCTTCTAATCCGTGCCAAACACTTATTCTCCCCTAGTCCCATCTACCTGCACTCAGACCATAACCCTCCATTCCTTTCTCGTCCATATACCTATCCAATTTATTTTTAAATGATAAAATCGAACCTGCCTCCACCACTTCCACTGGAAGCTCATTCCACACAGCTACCATTCTCTGAGTAAAGAAGTTCCCCCTCATGTTACCCCTAAACTTCTGTCCCTTAATTCTCAAGTCTTGTCCTCTTGTTTGAATCTTCCCTACTCTCAATGGGAAAAGCTTATCCACGTCAACTCTGTCTATCCCTCTCATCATTTTAAAGACCTCTATCAAGTCCCCCCTTAACCTTCTGCGCTCCAAAGAATAAAGACCTAACTTGTTCAACCTTTCTCTGTAACTTAGTTGCTGAAACCCAGGCAACATTCTAGTAAATCTCCTCTGTACTCTCTCTATTTTGTTGACATCCTTCCTATAATCAGGCGACCAAAATTGTACCCCATACTCCATAATTGGCCTCACCAATGCCCACGTGTGTTATTCAAAACCATTGATTCTGTTTCAAATGCCCCACAGCCTGTCTGCCTGGAAGCATGATCCGAATTGTGCAATGACTTCCTGCACTTCTTTATCAATAAGGTTGTTTCTATAAGGGCTCTCATCTCAGCTCCTGCCTCTGACCCCTCTGTTCCGGCCCCATGCCTGGTGGCATTCGATAAGTTTGTGCCTCTGACATTGTCGGGTCTAGAGGATGTGGTTAGCCATATCAAGCCGTCGGGTTCCCCTTGTGATGCTGTCCCTCCTCTTCTTTTTAAAGAGGTTTTCCCAAGTATAGGGCAGTCGGTTCTCGCCATCATAAACAGTAGCTTGTGTTCTGGGGTTGTCCCCGAAAATTTTAAACATGCAGTAGTGCAACCACTACTTAAGAAACCTGGCCTGGATCAAACTGTTCTGGCCAATTTTAGGCCGATCTCCAAGCTGCCATTTATCTCTAAAATCATGGAGAAAGTAGTTTATGCTCAGCTGAAACTCTTCCTGGACAAGCACAATATTCAGGAGGTTTTCCAGTCTGGATTCAAAGCTATGCATAGCACAGAGTCAGCTCTGCTAAGGGTTTTTAACGACATCCTCCTGGCAAACGACTCCGGTAATTATGTGGTTCTTGTCTTGCTGGACCTATCTGCCGCCTTCGATACAGTGGACCATGGAATTTTAATTTCCCGATTACAGCACCAAGTGGGCATCTGTGACAGTGCCCTGGGATGGTTCAGGTCCTATCTGGCAGACAGAACCATGCGTGTAAGCCTTGCTGGCTTTGAATCCTCCTCCGCTCCCTTGGCACATGGGGTTCCACTGGGCTCAATTTTAGGGCCCCTGCTCTTCTCTCTATACCTACTTCCTCTGGGCTCAATTTTAAGAAGGCATGGCATCTCCTTTCACTTTTACGCAGATGATAGCCAGTTATATATGCCACTCGGAAAGGAAGACGACTATTCTCAAAAATCACTTCTGTCTTGTCTTGAGGACATTAAGTCCTGGATGGCCTTAAACTTTCTGGGACTTAATGAAAAAAAGACAGAGGTGATTTTGTTTGGCCCCAATGACTGCCGTGAACCTACCTTTGTTGACTTGGGTCCACTGGCATTGTCCGTAAAGCCAACAGTTTTAAACCTGGGTTTTAGGATGGACGGTGATTTTAAACTAGATAAACAAATAGGCGCGGTGGTTAAGTCCAGCTTCTTTCACCTAAGGAAGCTGGCAAAGGTGAAGCCCATTCTCGAGCGGCAGCATTTTGAAACAGTAATCCATTTATTACATCTAGGCTGGATTACTGTAACGCACTCTACTCTGGAGTCGCACCAGCTTCATTGGCTCGTCTCCAGCTGGTTCAAAATGCTGCCGCTCACCTTTTAACCGGAACTCGA
Source organism: Leucoraja erinaceus (assembly GCF_028641065.1). Lineage (NCBI taxonomy): Eukaryota > Metazoa > Chordata > Chondrichthyes > Rajiformes > Rajidae > Leucoraja > Leucoraja erinaceus. Next base: position 14,495,020 of record NC_073393.1, on the reverse strand, counting down.
AAGAGGGAGCACATTACACCAATTTTGGCCTCCCTTCACTGGCTCCCAGTGCACTTTCAAGTTCATTTTAAAATTATTTTATTTGTTTTTAAATCATTGAATGGGCTCGCCCCGCCTTACCTCTCTGAGCTGCTCCACCCATACGCTCCTGCCCGGTGCCTCAGGTCAGCTGATCAGCTGCTCCCTTGAGGTACCAAGGTCTAAGCGGAAGCTCAGAGGGGATAGAGCCTTTTCTGTTGCTGCTCCGGCACTCTGGAACACCTTGCCGTTGCACATCAGACAGGCCCCCTCACTGTCCATCTTAAAATCCACCCTAAAAACTTATTTTTATTCTCTGGCTTTCGACACTGGCTGAGACATTGCTCCTGTTTTTAGTGCTTTTAATGTCTTTTAATTTTTACTGTTTTATAGTCCTTTGTTTTACGGTTTTTAATGGTTTGTAATAACTTCATGTCCATGAGTTCTCATGTACAGCACTTTGTGGCAACTGCAGTTGTTTAAAGTGCTTTATAAATAAAGTTATTATTATTTATAAATAAAGTTATTATTGGACAATTTTAACATTACATCCCAACTTCTATACTCAATGCTCTGATTTATAAAGGCCAGCACACCAAAAACTTTCTTTACCACCCTATCTACATGAGATTCCACCTTCAGGGAACTGCGCACAGTTATTCCTAGATCCCTCTGTTCAACTGCATTCCTCAATTCCCTACCATTTACCATGTACGTCCTATTTTGATTTGTCCTGCCAAGATGTAGCACCTCACACTTATCAGCATTAAACTCTATCTGCCATCTTTCAGCCCATTCTTCCAAATGGCCTAAATCTCTCTGTAGACTTTGAAAATCTACTTCATTATCCACAACACCACCTATCTTAGTATCATCTGCATACTTACTAATCCCATTTACCACACCATCATCCAGATCATTGATGTACATGACAAACAACAGTGGACCCAACACAGATCCCTGTGGTACCCCACTAGTCACCGGCCTCCAACCTGACAAACAGCTATCCACCATTACTCTCTGGCATCTCCCATTCAGCCATCTTACTACTCCACCATTAATACCCAACAATTGAACCTTCTTAACCAACCTTCCATGAGGAACCTTGTCAAAGGCCTTACTGAAGTCCATATAGACAACATCCACTGCTTTACCCTCATCAATTTCCCAAGTAACCTCTTCAAAAAATTCAAGAAGATTAGTCAAACATGACCTTCCAGGCACAAATCCATGTTGACTGTTCCTAATCTGACACTGTTTATCCAGATGCTTATAGATATTATCTCTAAGTATCCTTTCCATTAATTTGCCCACCACTGACGTCAAACTAACAGGTCTATAATTGCTAGGTTTACTCTTAGAACCCTTTTTAAACAATGGAACAACATGCACAGTACGCCAATCCTCCGGCACTATTCCCGTTTCTAATGACAATTGAAATAGTTCTGTCATAGTCCCTGCTATTTCTACACTAACTTCCCTCAATGTCCTAGGGAATATCCTGTCAGGACCTGGAGACTTATCCACTTTTATATTTTTCAAAAGTGTCAGTACTTCCTCTTCTTTGAATCTCATAGTTTCCATAGCTACTCTTCTTGTTTCCCTTACCTCACATAATTCAATATCCTTCTCCTTGGTGAATACCGAAGAAAATAAATTGTTCAATATCTCCCCCCATCTCTTTTGGCTCTGTAGATAGCTGTCCACTCTGACTCTCTAATGGACCAATTTTATCCCTCGTTATCAATTTGCTATTAATATAGCTGTAGAAACCCTTTGGATTTACTTTCATCTTACTTGCCAAAGCAACCTCATATCTTCTTTTAGCTTTTCCAATTTCTTTCTTAAGATTCTTTTTACATTCTTTATACTCCTCAAGCACCTCATTTACTCCATGCTGCCTATAATTATTGTAGATCTCTCTCTTTTTCCGAACCAAGTGTCCAATTTTCCTTGAAAACCAAGGCTCTTTCCAATTTTTACTATTTCCTTTCAACTGAATGCCCGAATGTAATCTAATACTTTCTGCAAGGGGTTCTATGGCTAAAGCAAATAACATTGGTGAAAGGGCGCATCCTTGTCTGTTACACCTGGATAAGTGAAATTTAGATGAAAATTAGATGAAAGAATTTGGTTTGTCAGTATTCTGGCTGTCGGATTAGTATATAACAGCTTCACCCATGAAATGAAGTTTTCTCCTAATTGGAATTTTTCAAACACTGTGAAAAGATAAGCCCATTCCACTTGGTCGAAAGCTTTTTCTGCGTCTAGAGAAATAATTGTTAAATCTTCGTTTGTCGTTTTATGCGAGTATATTATATTAAACAAACGTCTCAAATTATAAAACGAATGTCGATTAGGTATAAACCCAGTTTGATCTGGATGTATTAATTTACTAATAAGCAGGCTTAATCTACGTGCCAAAGTCTTGGCTAATATCTTCTGGTCTGTAATATTTCATTAATATCTTTAGGCAGTGTAAGCAACTATCCTTTTTCTGATCTAATTTTTTGAATACTGTGATCCTTCTCTGATTTGCAAAGTTGGCTTGCCAGAAGTTTGTGTGGTTTGTCACCAAATTCAAAGTTTTTTTGCTTAGTATATTGAAATATCCTAACAATTTTTGCAGAAAGGATCTAATTTAATTTAAATTTTAATGCGGCTATCTTGTTATGTTTTGCAGTGGTTGGGTCAATCGCATTTTCTAAGTCAAGCTGTTTAATCTGTTTTTCTAGTTCCAATTGTTCCGACCTGTTTCTCTTGTTTTGAAAAGCTTGGTATGAGATAATACAGCCTCTGATAAAGGCCTTTGAAAGTTTCCCACAATAATGTTGCAGAAATACCAGGTGTATCGTTTGTCTCAAAGAATATTTTCATCTGTAGCTTCAGATAGTCACACCAACTTGGTTCAGTTAGTATTTGTGGGTTGAATCTCCAGAACGCTTTTTTTATTATACATTCCTTCTAATTTTAAGGAGAAAGGTAATGGATAATGATCCGAAATGATATTATTGTGATAGGGTTATAGGTAAAAGGAATACGTTTTGCATCCACCAGGAAATATACGTTGTATACGTTTACAATGTATATGTTTTGTGAACGCCTGAATAATAAGAGTATTCTCTTCCAGATGGGTTGGCAATCCCCATATGTCAATAAATTATTATTTAATGCAGGTTATTGATAATCAAAAAATCAAAGGAGGCTTATATGAGAGGGATTACATTGTAAAGATACAGGGAAATAAGGAAGGGGTAATAGTAGTAATGGGATTGCTCCTCTGGGAGCCAGCATTGATTTGACAGTCTAAAATAGCTCTCTTCTGTGTTGTTATAAGCTTAGATAAGTTACTAACCAATTCACTCTGTCGTTCTCTGCACTCATGACAGGTCCTATCAGCAGTCATCAGTGCCTTATTATTACAGTAGAGACCAGTGTCTTATTCTTACAGGTATAGGGCTGCACATAGAGTTGAATGTGAGATGGCCTGCAGCAAAATTCCTGCCTGGATAGATGGCACTCTTTGAGTGAGAACACGCTGAGCTTTACTGAATCTTAGACATATACGAATTGCTAAAGAGGGGATGTCGGCAGTTGTAAAGTGTGTAACATGGATAAATCCCTAGGGCCTGATCAAGTGCATCCTCGGACCTTGTTGGAAGCTGTGGAAGACAGTGTGGAAGACCTTGTCGAGATATTTACATCAGCTTTAGCCATAGGTGAAGTTCCAGAGATAAGAGGGTGGCTAATGTTGTACTTTTATTTAAGAAAATGCAGCAAGAATAAGCCTAGGAACTACAGGCCAGTGAGCCTGATGACAACGTGAAAAGGTTGTTGGAGGGGTTTCTGAGAGACAGGATCTATCAACATTTGCACTGGCAGGGACAGATTGAAGATAATCAACATGGCTTTCTGTGTGGAAAAACCTATCTCAAGAATCTGCTAAGAGTTTTTTGAACAGGCCACCAAAGGATTGATGAGTAGAGGAGGGAAAGTTCTGGGAAGGGGTTGAGCTGGCCAATTGGTTTCAAAATTGGCTTGGAGAGGGAGTCAAAGGGTCATTTTGGAGGGTTGTTTTACTGAATAGTGGCCTGTGATCAGTGGTGTGCTGCAAGGATCACTGATGGGTAGACAAAATGTTTAAGAAGGAACTGCAGATGCTGGAAAATCGAAGGTAGACAAAAATGCTGGAGAAACTCAGCGGGTGAGGCAGCATCTATGGATCGAAGGAAAAAGGCGATGTCTCAACCCGAAACATTGCCTATTTCCTTCGCTCCATTGATGCTGCCTCACCTGCTGAGTTTCTCCAGCATTTTTGTCTAGCTACTGATGGGTGGACTGTTTGTCTACATTAAAGATTTGGATGACAATTATAGGCAACATTGTTTGCAGATGACAACAGCATTGGAGGTATAATGGAAAGTGAGGAAGGATACCAAAGTTTATAACAGGATCTGAATCAATTGGGTCAAGGAATGGCAAATTACATTTAATTCTGACAACTGTGAGGTGTGACACTTTGATCTATCAAACCAGGGCAGGACTTGCACAGTTAATGGTAGAGCCCTGGAGAGTGTTGTGGAGCAGTGAGATCTAGGAGTACAGGTGCACTATTCCCTAAAAGTGGCATTGCAGGTGGAGAGGATGATGACAAAGGCATTTGGCACACTTGCCTTCATTGGGAATGATACAGAGTATAAAAATTGGGACATCATGATACAAGTAATAGTTGAGAATATATTTGGAGTGCCGTTCTGGTTGCACACTTATTGGAAATGTGTTATTAAGTTGGAAATAGTGTAGAAAGGATTCACCGTGTATTACCTATACGGTACTTGCTTACTTGAATAAGAAGGAGAGGCTGGATAGGCTGGGACATTTGTCTTTGGGGTGAGGAGCATGGATAAAGGGAATGCGTACTGTCTTTTTCAGAATAGAGGATGCTAAACCTAGAGAGCATCTATGGAGTGAAGGAAAAAGGCCTTGTAAGGTGAGAGGAGAGAAATTTAAGAGGTACCGCAGGACAACCTTTTCCCTTGGAGGGTAGTCTGTATCTAGAATGTGCTGTCAGAAGAAGTTGCAGCAGCGGATACAATTACAACTTTCAAAAGACATTTGGACAGATAAATGCAAAGGAAGGATTTAGAGGGCTATGAGCAAACGTGGCAAATGGGACGAGCCCAGAATGCCAACTTAATTGGCATGGACAAGTTAGGTCAAAGTGCCTGTTACCATGCTGTAGAGCTCTATGATTATATAACTTTGTGAGTGAAAATGTCTCAGGGTTGGCTTTACTAAGTGAGAATGACTCACTGTAAGTATATGTCAGTGAAGCCTTTCCCGAGCTTCACAATGAGTGTTTCCTCACTCTGTATCGGTAAAACTACAGTACATCACAGCATCACTAACATTATTTTATTCTTTCCAGAAGATTAAACTAGCAGATTTCTTTACCTCCCACAGGAGTCTGCTTTTCCAACAGCCTGCAGCCTTTTAAAGCCTCAGGCATAACATCTTTTAATCCACATTTAGACAAAATAAGAGCCGGGTTGGGCCACAGAGGTTTCTCCATCTCTCAATAGGATCATGGCTGATCTTTGGTCTCCACTAAACTTTCTTACCTTTTCCCCACTTCCTTTAATTCCCCAGTGGTCCAAACCCTGATTAATTTCAACTGTGCCTGTACTTAATATTTCAGCTTCATCAATCCTCTTGGTAGAGAATTCCACAGTTCTGGTTTAACTAATCTTCTTGTCACCTTCTTTAGCTTTGTTGTTGTGTGATCTTTGACCCCTCTCCTAACATTAGCTATTTTAACACAGTCTGTAGAACATTTATGTACTGAATCAGGTAGCCTGCTAGAATGCAATAAGGATATACAGTGTAATGAACAATTACAATAACACTTAATTGACTATCGAAGGATTGTGCCGAGGGGTGTTTATCAAATAGTGCCAAGAGTCATTCAGTTCAGAAACAGAAACTTATTCTCAATCCTAGACCCGTGATCTTACCCCTTCCTATCACCAGCTATAACTAGATCTGAAAAGTGTGTATTCCATCACATGTTTTGACATGCTGCCGGCTAGAAGCATGTCATTGTACATGGTCTGGGCCTACCCAGTCCCACAGAATACAACTCGGCCAGTAAGCCATCGCTTCCGGGAGTTTTACTCGAGTCAAAGGAATAGATGGAGCCAGTCAGCTCCTCTAGGGTCAGTGGTTGGTCCAGACTCCAGACAGATTTGCAGCAACTGCTCCTTCTGCAGTCGAGAGGGTTGGATGTGAGGGAGGTACTTAGAGAGTTGAAGGGCTGGCAAGCTCGGCTCTTTACCTCCGAATCCTCCAAGATCATCTTCCGATCCAGGGTCCGCCATGTGGAGCAGGATGAGACGTGCTCATGCCTCTTCTTCCATAAAGTTCGCAGGGGGAACTGTGTGATGAACAGCCTTATGGAAGAGGACGGATCAGTAACATCCTTGCAGACGGACATGCTGAGGATCTGCAAATCCTTTTATATGGATTTGTACAACTGAAAGGCCCTAGACAGTACCTCCTTCATATATAAATTGTAACATTTTGAGTTATCAACTTTCCCTCTGTGGCTGCAGCACCACAGCGGGGGACTTACCTGTGTTTATGCTTCTGGTCCATGGCAGGCAGCAAATTGTGGATTGCAGCCCGCTTGGAACTCCCCTTTTCCTCGCCAAAAAAGACAGAGGCCTCTGTGTGCAAGTTTGTCTAAACATTGCAACTAAGTCCAGATGGGTTTGAAAAGAGTCCGAGGTAGTCAAGCCAAGTTGTATCGCACTGCTGAAAATATATTTACACTGTAACATTTAAATTAGATATTAATATTCTCAACCTTCTTACCAATCGTTCCCCCCTCCCTTTGTAAACCTGCTCTGCCTTTCTCACCTCTGCACAGCTCAGCTACAGCTCAATACCCATCTACCAGTCAGCATTGAATATCATTACTCCACAATTCCCTCAACTGCCCTCAACTTCTGAGATCCTGGGTCTCCAGTTTATTCCCTAAACCTCACTTTTCTTTTTATCCCCTGTTTCTTCACGGCGTTCCTTCAAACTCACCTCCTGCGCCAAGCATTTAGATGTCAGCCCTCAATCCCCTTAACGTGGATCAGCGTGATACTTGGAAAATCAACGTAAAAAGCTGGAAATCTGAAATAAAAACAGAGTTCATTGAAAACGCGCATCATATCAGGCAGCATATGTGGAGAAAGAAACAGTTAACGTTTCAGTTCAGATACCCTTCATCAGAGGCCTCATAGTTTATATGCTGATATTGTTACACATTGCCATTTTAGTGCGGCAATTCACAGGAGTACTACTTAAGTTCATATTTCATTGGGAGGGGGTTGCATCCCATGATATCGGAAACTCATGTTTTCACATGTAACTTTGCTTGGGACAACTTAATCCCCCATTGACCATAGAGAGTCAGGAGAGACATTCATCCCAACACAGTCCAACTGCCCTTTCATCACGACTCGTGACGATCCATGCATCCAAAGCATCGATTACAATTTAATCTTTTAAGGATTAACAAAACTGAATCCTTTCTTTTTATTTAATAAATCGTTGCCTGACTGTTCCTGAAGAGTGTCTGGTTTCAGTGACGCTGCTAAACCAGCTGTGAGGTTATGATTTAGGGGATAATCTGGGCATCAGAGATATTATCTGCTGAGCTGCACTTGCTGACAGCCCGCTGCGGTGTGCTGTGTGACGGAGAGGCATTTCAGAAAACACGAAGGCTGCCAAATCTGGAAATCTGAAGTACCAAATGTCCGGAGTATATTTCTTTGAACCTGTCAGAAAAATAATTCTGCCAATTAGCTAATTAATACATCGACGTATTCCTTCCAAACTTTCTAACATAATCCACAAGCATTGAGCAATTAATTAAAATAAAGTAGATTTGGCAGCGTTGCCCCATGCTATCATCAAGTTAACTGTTTAAAGCATTGAGCCCCATAACGGTGCAGTGGGTAGAGCAGCCGTCTTGTGGGTTCAATCCTGACCTTGGGTGTTGTCTGCAGATTCTCATGTTCTCACTGTCACTGTAGGTTTCCTCTGGGTATTCCAGTTTCCACCCACATCCCAAAAATGTATTGATTGGTAGGTAAATTTCCCACTGTAAATTACCCCTACTGTGCAGAATCTGGGGGAGGGGGGGGGGGGGGGGGAGAGCACATACTTGATGGGCCCTATGGGGTCTGTTTCCATGCTGTTTCTCTCTGTGACAGCCTCTTTTACAGAAAAGCCTCTGTTTATTGAACTCTAGAATGATTTAAAACTATTCCAGTCTTCAGCCTTCTCTATTGATTCAGAATGACAGCTCGCTCACGTAAAGTTGGATAGGTTCCAGAGATTGTACTTTGACCATAATGAAACACTGGACTGCTGCACAGATGTAGCGTTCAGACTCCCCAGAGCAGCAGAACCTCCTTAGTTCAATGGGATATTATGTTTGGACATTTTGTGCTGTGAAAGCTCTCTGTTACCTGGGTTGCATTTAATTACATCTGTCTCAGAGTGATATTCTTTAACATTCGTTGAATATTTGGTTGTAAGAATAACTGACAAAAAGATGAAAATGAACATAGACCCTTCAACTCAATCAGTTACCAACCCTCACCCCCCCGCCCAAGCCCCGATCCCCACAACACCCAACAACAATCAAGTGACCTGGATACAAAAAGTGATTCATCAATGACCTTATTGGGTTTGCAAAATGTGGAATCCCTAATTCCAATCCATCCTTGATGGTTTGCCTCTGATAGTTCCCTGCATGCCTGTGCATTGATCCTGCACACTTTTTAAAATTATTTTTAGTTTAGTTTAGAGAAACAGACCCTTCGGCCCACCAAGTCCATGCCGACCAACGATCCTCGTACACTAACACTAGCCAATTACAAACTTGTATGTCTTTTGAGTGTGTGAGGAGTGCGGAGCTCCCAGAGAAAACCCACGCGATCACGTGGAGAACGTACAAACTCTGTACAGACAGCGTTACCGCGCATCACTGCATATGCCACCACGCCTCACCATGCGCCATGCATGCGTCATGACACGCCAACCAATTTTTAGGATGTTGCGTAGTCAGGATTGAATTCGGTCTCTGGTGCTGTAAGGCAGTCAAGGGCCTGTCCCACATGGGCATCATTTGCGCGTCATTTACGTGACAGGCCGGTAGTGACTGTCGCGCGAAAATTGTCTAGCAGTACGACAGTCGTGCGCCAAGTGCTCTCGAGGGCCCTGCTTCTTTTGGGAGACATTTGCGATGTCGTTCGTACTTAGTCCGATCTCTGTGGCAAGGATTTTCCCAGTAAAAATCAAAGATACTATGGTAAAAATGTTTAAAAACTATGCGCGCTTTATACCCGGCTGGTCACGTGGTGCGGCGCTCTAATGACACGCAAATGGCGCCCGACGGCGTACGGGCGGCACATGGTTACGGATGTTGATGCACAGTGAAGCATAATAAATTAGCATAGGCAGTGTTTGTGCGGCACCATGCGTAACTATGTGTCACCACGCGCTATACGTACGCCGTCAGCGTACGCCATCAGTACGTCAGCGTGCGCAAGGGATTCGTCACGCATGTGGCGTGCGAGGATTATGAGTACTGCAAAATCCTGGGGTGCCGCGCGTTACTGCATATGCCACCACTCCTCACCATGCGCCATGCATGCGTCATGACACGCCAACCAATTTTTAGGATGTTGCGTAAATGACGCGCAAATGACGCCCAAGTGGGACAGGCCACTGCGCCACTGTGCTGCCTCAAATGTGGAGGCTACCCAATCTGGTGAACAGTTGCAGCAAATAGCAGTGGATTAGTAAGATGTCAGTGTTAACAGTTTGTGTGGAATAACAAGGCTTCATTCTTTGTTGCCTACTCCCAGTACACACCAGGCAAACGCACCAGGAAACTGGGTACTCATAACCTTGCACGTGTTACCTTTAAATCTGAATGATTTGGGAATACACAATTTCCCAGTTGTTGCTACGGTGCCCCAGGCAGGTATCCTGCAGATTGTTTTGCCTCATTATTTTTGCTTCTAGGTTCTGTGAAGACAACAGCATGGTTTTAGCTGTCCATATTCCAGAAAATAGGAATTATGTAACAGGATAGAAAGACTGGCCTTTATGTGACCCACATTAATATTTATTTGTAGCTTTGGATCTCAACACAGAGAGAATGAAGGGGGGAGAGAGAGAGAGAGAACGAGAGAGAGATATCTGTTCCTACACACGAGAACATTTCAGGCAAATCTCAGCTTAGTTAAATTGCTGACCGATAGCTTCACCTAAGTGGATGGCTTTAAGATGAAGGTTAAAAGAGGGAAATAAGAGAGTCAGAGTAGGTTAGGGATAAGTTGTGGAGCTTGTCAGAATCTGAAGGCATTCCCAAGAGCCAGATTTAGGAAGTCATAGAGTTTAGGGAGAGTTGTACAGCTGAAGAGAATGAGAGAGATGAAGTAAAAAAGGGGATAAATACAAAGATACAAAAACAAACATTAAAAAAGAGAAGCAGGAGCAGGCCATTTAGTCCTTCAAGCGTGCTTCACCATTCAACATGGTCACGGCTGATCTTGTATCTTAATACTGTCACTGTTTTCCCACTCTCTCCCCGTGTTTTATATGTCCAGAATTGTTTATCTCCCTTGTAAATGTAGTTAGTGGCCTGGCCTCCACAGTCTTTTGTAGTATAGCATTCCACAGGTTCATCACCCTCTGAGTGAAGAAGTTTTTTATCATCCCAACCCCAAATGCCTTAACCTGAATCCTATGACCACTGATTCTAAACTCCCCGTGACTGGTTTCCAAGAACGCTCAGCTTCCTATGTACATTAACATTTCCCAAACTTTCATAATTTACTTAACACTCAGAAACGATACCAATCTTGTTTTCCTCCCAAAGTGGATAACTTTGTATTAATCAACATTCTGATAAGAATTTAAATCTGATTTTTAAAGAGTTATATTAGCTTTAAAGGTGACTCGACAGATTGCTGTTAACCGCCCACTGCCTCAGCCAGACCTTGTGTGCACTTCTGTGGTTGTCTAAGGTCAGAATAATCGGCTACAGAGCATCATTGATACCTCTAAACCCAGATGAATTAACTATTTAACGAACTTGGCAAAGAACTATTAATGAAACTGTTCATAACTGTGTGACTGACAAAGGCAGCCTTCATCACTCCAAATGAGTGCCTGCATTTAATCGATCTCAACAGCGGCTCACTCTTCATTCAGTACTTCTGCACCTTGTCCCATTCGGCTTCATATTAATGAAGGTAAGCTTGTATATTAAAGCTGCTGTAAAAAGTTGCCTTTTTACCAACACAAAGTAATTTAATTCTGGCGCTCTTGTGAAATGTTTCGCAAACAGGCTAAAGCTTTATCTGCTCCCCACCCCTGCCCTGCCCTGCCCTGCCTGGCCACTCCCTGCCTCTTGCTTTACCTCCCTGCAGCCGTTATCGGTTTTAACAGACAACATCAGTTGGAGTGATGAGGGGTCTATTCCTACGCCAGTGAGTTACAATAAATGGTGGATTAACCAAAGAGTGGGCCTCTGTGAATGATTCATAATCCCACTGGGGAGTGGAAGGATGAATTACTGGATGAAACACTGAAATATTCATTTAAAAAGATCTTAGATAAAATGTACACAGGAGGAGATGATTTGGCCTATCATAATTGCTGACTGAAGAAGAGCTCCCCAGCCTAATTCAACCTCAAGCACCAAATCCTTGGAATTTCAGGTTGTGGCTCGTGAAGTATACAAGTACAGTTTAAATTGTGGATTCCTGCTTCTACCTCAGGCTTCCTCTGTGTAAAAAAAAAAATCAAGTTTCCCCTCAAATCCCCTTTAGAACTCACCTCAATCCTATGCCTTTTTGTCATCACGACCCTGGGAAAAAAAGATTCTGATTATCTGCCTTGTTTATGTCTCTCATAAATTCATCTACGTCTATCAGGCCTTCCCTTCGGTCTCCTTCACTCAGGAAAACAAATCAGCCAGTGGACTCTTTTCCCATTCCTGAGTTATTGGAAGGAAAGAATGTATAGGTGGTTTGTACTAATTTTCTCTTGTGAATTTGTAACAGATAACATGAGGAGAGATCATTAGGTGTTTTCTTGCTGAACATATGCCCTCTGGAAGCTTGAGACCTTCCTTGGCTAATTGAATATCGTTCTCTTCAGAACAGCAAAGGGAGCTCTTGGAAAGATAACTCATTGCCCTTTCATCTTATCGACATAATCCTCAAAGAAAAATCCGTACTGTTGTCAATATTTTATGCATGGAAACGGCCACCGACCCTTTTTCAGCAACCCTTCCTGATTCAGCCTTTTGGAAACAAAAAGATAATGCACACAGTTTCAGTGAACTTGGACTGCTGAGCTGGTCTCGAGGCATGGGACTGAAACTGCCTTCTACCATACACAGCATCAGTCAGTAGAGACATTCACTTCACAGTGGGACGGTGGCAGAAAGTTGGCCAAAGGGCATGGGGTAATGAGGAGCACAGTGAGCATTCAGGATGCCTGCCTATGGAACCGTAGGTTGAGTATCTGATAGTAATTGTTAGGAAGAAGAGCTGATTAGTGGTTAATAGCGGTTTAGAACACATCTATTAGTAATCTAATGGCAGGAGAATGCACACTATATAGTAATGTTGTCTATCAGTGTAATAACAATGTATAATGTTGCTGTACTGTGCAATGCATTAATGATATGTTAGTGCTGTTTTACCACACAACTGCTAATGATATAATGATCATATATTACAAAGATACAGTGCTGGCATAGTGCAACAGAATACACTGATGATATTGTAATATTGGATTTCACTGAAGTACAATATTGATACTGCAATACTACACTGTGGTGCAACACACCAAAGGTACATAATATGCTGTACGTAGAATGATGTGTTACTATGGTTTCTTTGATAAGATAGCCCATGGCAACAATGAAAAGAGATGGTGACAAGATGTAGCTCAGTAAACCAATAATGTTTCATAACAGCGGATACAGGAGAAAAAAACTGTATTTTGCTTAAATTATATTAAGATGAACATTAAATGTTGATATAACAGCAGTCACAATTTAACACGGCAATGACATATTACAATGTGGGTGTCACAGCAGCACAGCAAGTGGAGCTGCTGCCTAACAGTTCCAGAGACTTAGGTTCAATCCTGACCTCCAGTGGAGTCTATGTGGGCTTTACACATTCTTGCTTTGATCACATGGGGTTCTTCCGGATGCACCGATTTCCACCAAAAATCCCAAAGACATGCAGATTGAGAGGTTAATTGCAACAGTGAATATGAATATGGGGACAATAAAATAGCATTGGTGTAAATAGATGCTTGAATGTCAAAACAAACCTGGTGGGCATTACTACCTGCTCCCATTATATCACTCTACAATGTTACCGGTCTAGCCATTTAGATATAACAATAAATACAACAATCAGCTGATCAGGGAACCTCCTTGCGTGAGTTCATCAATTGCCGGCCCCAATTTGCCGACCCCTGTTTTTTCTTATTTTCAGTGCCCCCCCCCATCCCCCATACTCAGTCTGAAGAAGGGTCCCAACCTGAAACGTCTCCTATCCATTTTATAGACAATAGACAATAGGTGCAGGAGTAGGCCATTCGGCCCTTCGAGCCAGCACCACCATTCATGTGATCATGGTTGATCATCCCCAATCAGTACCCCGATCATCCCCAATCAGTACCCTGCCTTCTCCCCATATCCCCTGACTCCGCTATTTTTAAGAGCCCTATCTAGCTCTCTCTTGAAAGCATCCAGAGAACCTGCCTCCACTGCCCTCTGAGGCAGATAATTCCACACTCACTACTTTCTGTGAGAAAAAGTGTTTCCTCGTCTCCGTTCTAAATGGCTTACTCCTTATTCTTAAACTGTGGCCCTTGGTTCTGGACTCCCCCAACATCAGGAACATGTTTCCTGCCTCTAACGTCTCCAAACACTTAACAATCTTATATGTTTCAATGAGACATCCTCTCATCCTTCTAAACTCCAGAGTGTACAATCCCAGCTGCTCCATTCTCTCAGCATATGACAGTCCTGCCATCCCGGGAATTAACCTTGTAAACCTACGCTGCACTCCCTCAATAGCAAGAATATCCTTCCTCAAATTAGGGACCAAAACTGCACACAGTACTCCAGGTGTGGTCTCACTAGGGCCCTGTACACTCCTTACAATTCTGTTGTATTAACACTTATGATATAATCTAAATTATAATGTGGCAGACCATTGAAGTAACAGTGCAGCACACTAGTGATATGATCCTGTTATTTTACAGACTAGCAGAGTAGTTGAGTCATTCCAGATGGATGACATTCTCCTCTCCCTGATGGTTATTGGGATGTGTGAGGCTTCTGACAGTTGGTGATACGGGACTCTCACATTTCAGCCAGCTGTTTATGTGAAACTCAGTCACATGTCTTGACTGTGAACCTCTTGTAGCACAAGCGTTTGTCAGTAGCAAACCTCTCATGTCTCAGATGGTCATTGATTGTGAACCTCTCATGTCTGGTATGATTAGTGTTTCATACTTGGGTGGTTTTGGCCGATAGTAAATTGCTTGTGCCTCAGCTGGTTGTTTATACTGGGCCTCATGCTTCATATAATTGTTGGTAGGGAACATCATGTGTCTCATTGATAGGAAACATTTTGTCCATAGGGAACATCTTTATCCCTCCATGGTAACAATAAAAATAACCTTTTGTATCTTCAGGTTATTGATAATGAACCCTCAAGAAGGGATTGTTGATAGTGAATGACTTGAGTCTCAGTGGATCGTTAACAATGAAGCCCTAGTGCATCAGAGATGTTGATAGTGAAGCTCTTGCATTTCAGACAGTTGTTGATTGTGAATCTTTCATGCCTTAGGCAGTTGTTGATGCTCCTGTGTTAGACAGTTATTGATTGTCAACCTCTAATAACTCATCTGATTATTCATAGTGAACCTTCAGTGTCTAAGAGGATCACTGCTCATGTCTTGCGATGGGGCTGTACAAATACACTCACTTTCGGTCTGAATTCCAGGAGAACAGCCACGTAAAACATAAACGCATCTGTTGAGCACCTGTGCCACGGGTATTGTAAGCATTGTATTTAACAGAATGAAAATATAATCACCCTCTGTGGGCACAACGATGTCTCTGATGATTTCCCTTTCTGCTTTTCCTGCAGGTGCTTTCCTGCTGCCATTCCAAGAAATGAGGTTGGAAGCAGAAATATTTCCCATGGACTTTGGATGGATCAACGGAAACCAAACTTGAATGGAACCTATGTGTGCCGATTTGTGAGACGCCTCTCATTAATCACAGCCATTTATCCTTCTTCATATACCCTTGAAAAGAAAATGATGAAGTTGTCTCCCAGATGATTAATGCCAGGATCATCTGAGATGTTTATTGACACAGTGATGGCTCGGGCATGATGTAGGAGCTCATAAATTGCAGCCATCATTCTGTTGCCATGGTTTTGTACACGTCTGCTTTTCCAAATTCCTTCCTACAAACCCTTCACTCCCTGGCCTGGGGGCTCATATTTCCTTGCTACTGGTTTGCCGACCGGTTGTTGGTGTCCTTCCTGCCTACCACCTATGAGAAACATCAAAGGGGAGATGATCCATGCTACCTGAGGGCACTCTGTCTCACCATTGTCATTCCTGTCTGCCTGGCTTTGCTGCTCACCTCCCTCCCATTCGCACTGGTGGGTTTTGTGATCTGGGCCCCTCTCCAGTCTGCCCGCAGACCCTATGTTTACTCAAAGTTTGAGGATGGCTCTGAGACCGGTGGGGCAACAGGGCCGGGCAACTGGAAGGCATTGGGTGGCAAGAGCTTCTGCTTCGCCACAGCCAATGTCTGCCTCCTGCCTGATTCTTTGGCCCGCTTCAACAACCTCTCCAACACCCAGCTGAGGTCCTGCGAGGTGGGCAGGAGAATCCGGAACGGTGCCAGCCGGCCCCAGATTAAGATTTACATCGACTCCCCGACCAACACATCCATTAGTGCTGCAAGCTGGAGCAGCCTGGTCTGCCCGCACCCCAATGAGAACAACCGGGCAAACAGCACGGGGATCAAGAGGACTTCCTCCATGGATTACAAAGGGGACAACTTCATTGGAAACTGCAGCGAGGACAGCAAGGACTCCAAGCTGGGCTGGGAGCAGAGCGATGGGGACAGCAACTCCTGCATTGTCCGCATCTGCAGTGAGGAGGCAACGTCTTCGGCTGGCAAGGAGGCAGACGCCTGCAGTGTGCAGGTCACCATAACCCAGCCCACGGAGCCGGGAGAAGTTGAGACTGAGGACCAAAACGACCAGACCCCAAACCACAGGCAGAAGGAAGGAGACAGGAGCAGCCTGGATAGCAACAATACGTCCAGAGAATCCCTGATCAAGTTCAGGATCATTGATGGGATGACAGACAGTGGCACCACCTCCAATAACAAGTTTGTCCACAAGGCCTCGGTCATGAAGAAGTCATCCGTGAAGAAAAAGAGACACCATGGTGAGAACTTTGACCATGAGCTGTCGGCCTTCTTTCCCGCCAACCTGGACTTCCTCTGCCTGCAGGAGGTCTTCGACAAGCGATCGGCGGAGAGATTGAAAGCGCAGCTGAACCCCTACTTCCAGTACGTGCTGTACGATGTGGGGACCTACGCTTGGCGACGCTGCTGCAGCTTCAAGTTTTTAAACAGCGGTCTCTTTTTTGCCAGCCGCTACCCAATTTTAGACGTTGAATTTCAGAGCTATCCCAATGGGAAAGGAAGCGACTCGCTGGCAGCCAAGGGAGCCCTTTTTGTAAAGGTAGGTGTTATGGGGTGGGAATGTCTATTGATCACCAGAGGGCCAGAGGAGGCTCAGCAAAAGGTCAGAGCATTGACAGGGGACTGAACGCAGACTCCACTCTGGGATGGAGGTTCTGACAGTGAGTTACATGCAGGAGGATGCGACTAAGTGGCACCATACCTCAGAGGGATTGTCTAACTAAACCTTCACTTTGGAGGGAGAGAGTGAGGTTATAGTTAAGAAGAGATATTTAGTGCACAACATTCAGGAGGGAGATGACAGACAGGAGGCTGTAATTGAGTGAGCACACTCGGATAGAAAAATAGGGTGAGACTGTGCTCGGAGGGGAGAAACTAAGTGACAGCATACTCAGGGAGAGAGATTGAATGATGCTATAGTCGGGAGGGCAGACTGACTGACACTGTTCTCGGGAGGGAGAGACATAGATGTTCTAGGGAGGGAGAGGCATAATGATGCCAATGAGACAGAGTGATTTTGCATTTGGGAGCGAGAGACTGTAACACTATGGGGAAGAGTGACTGAGTGACACTAGAAGAGAGACCAATTGGCCCTACACTAGAGAAGAATGATTGTGTGACACTCCTCTTGGGAGCAGACGAATTGAGGGAGATTACACTCAGGAGGGACTGTTAGAGCAAGATTACCCTCAGGAACTAGAGATTGACGATACTATGCTTGCGACCTGGGATCTGGTGATAAAATATTCAGGAGGGAATATTCAAGAGGAGAAAGAAAAAAAAGGAAATAAACAGAGAATAAGAGACGGGGGGTTTCTTAAATGTGCATATTTTAATGCTAGGAGCATTGTAAGAAAAGTCGACGAGCTTCGAGTCTGGATAGACACCTGGAAGTATGATGTTGTGGCGATCAGTGAAACGTGGTTGCAGGAGGGCTGTGATTGGAAACTAAATATTCCAGGATTTTGTTGCTTCAGGTGTGATAGAATTGGAGGGGCAAGAGGTGGAGGTGTTGCATTGCTAGTCAGGGAAGATATTACAGTAGATTCCCGGATTTTTTTCCCGAATTGGACCTGGGTTTTTATCCGGTTTTTTGCCTCCCCCAGGAGATCACGAAGTTCTTGGGGTGGAGAGGGGTGATAGCGGTATAAAGGGGAGGGTAGTGTCTTGTGTTCTGTGTCTTGTGTCTACTGTTTGTGGGTAAGTGTGTCTGTTTAGTGTTCAGCCATGAGCGAATGGCGGTGCGGGCTCGATGGACCTGGTGGTCTGCTCTCGCGCCTACTTTCTATGTTTCTATGTTTCTATGTTACAGCAGTGCTTTGGCAGGATAGATTGGAGGGCTCATCTAGGGAGGCTATTCGGGTGGAATTGAGAAGTGGGAAAGGTGTAGCAACACTTATAGGGGTGTATTATAGACCGCCAAACAGGGAACGAGAATTGGAAGAGCAAATATGTAAGGAGATAGCAGATATTAGTAGTAAGCACAAGGTAGTGATTGTGGGAGATTTCAACTTTCCACACATAGACTGGGAACACATTCTGTAAATGGGCTGGATGGGTTGGAGTTTGTAAAATGTGTGCAGGATAGTTTTTTGCAGCAATACATAGAGGTACCTACTAGAGGAGAGGCAGTGCTGGACCTCCTGTTAGGAAATGAGACAGGTTAGGTGGCGGAGGTATGCGTTGGGGAGCACTTTGGGTCCAGTGATCACAATACCATTAGTTTCAATATAATTATGGAGAGGGTCAGAACTGGACCTAGGGTTGAGAGGTTTTTGATTGGAGAAAGGCTAGAAGCAAGTAGAGTAGCTATGGATACTATGAGGTTCAAAGAAAAAGAAGTACTGACACCTTTGAAAAATATAAAAGTGGATAAGTCTCCATGTCCTGACAGGATATTCCCTAGGACATTGAGGGAAGTTAGCTTAGAAATAGCAGGGGCTATAACAGAAATATTTCAAATGTCATTAGAAACGGGAATAGTGCCCGAGGATTGGCGTACTGCGCATGTTGTTCCATTGTTTAAAAAGGGTTCTAAGAGTAAACCTAGCAATTATAGACCTGTTAGTTTGACTTCAGTGGTGGGCAAATTAATGGAAAAGATACTTAGAGATAATATATATAAGCATCTAGATAAACAGGGTCTGATTAGGAACAGTCAACATGGATTTGTGCCTGGAAGGTCATGTTTGACTAATCTTCTTGAATTTTTTGAAGAGGTTACTAGGGAAATTGACGAGGGTAAAGCAGTGGATGTTGTCTATATGGACTTTAGTAAGGCCTTTGACAAGGTTCCTCATGGAAGGTTGGTTAAGAAGGTTCAACTGTTGGGTATAAATGCAGGAATAGCAAGATGGATTCAACAGTGGCTGAATGGGAGAAGCCAGAGGGTAATGGTGGATGGCTGTTTATCGGGTTGGAGGCAGGTGACTAGTGGGGTGCCTCAGGGATCTGTGTTGGGTCCTTTGTTGTTTGTCATGTACATCAATGATCTGGATGAAGGTGTGGTAAATTGAATTAGTAAGTATGCAGATTATACCAAGATAGGGGGTGTTGTGGATAATGAAGAGGATTTCCAAAGTCTACAGAGTGATTTAGGCCATTTGGAAGAATGGGCTGAAAGATGGCAGATGGAGTTTAATGCTGATAAATGTGAGGTGCTACACCTTGGCAGGACAAATCAAAATAGGACGTACATGGTAAATGGTACGGAATTGAAGAATACAGTTGAACAGAGGGGTCTGGGTATAACCGTGCATAGTTCCTTGAAGGTGGAATCTCATATAGATAGGGTGGTAAAGAAAGCTTTTGGTATGCTAGCCTTTATAAATCAGAGCATTGAGTATAGAAGCTGGGATGTAATGTTAAAATTGTACAAGGCATTGGTGAGACCAAATCTGGAGTATGGTGTACAATTTTGGTCGCCCAATTATAGGAAGGATGTCAACAAAATAGAGTACAGGGGAGGTTTACTAGAATGTTGCCTGGGTTTCAACAACTAAGTTACAGAGATAGGTTGAATAAGTTAGGTCTTTATTCTCTGGAGCGCAGAAGGTTAAGGGGGGACTTGATAGAGGTCTTTAAAATGATGAGAGGGATAGACAGAGTTGATGTGGACAAGCTTTTCCCTTTGAGAATAGGGAAGATTCAAACAAGAGGACATGACTTCAGAATTAAGGGACAGAAGCTTAGGGGTAATATGAGGGGGAACTTCTTTACTCAGAGAGTGGTAGCGGTGTGGAATGAGCTTCCAGTGGAAGTGGTGGAGGCAGGTTCATTGGTATCATTTAAAAATAAATTGGATAGGCATATGGATGAGAAGGGAATGGAGGGTTATGGTATGAGTGCAGGCAGGTGGGACTAAGGGGAAAACAAAAAAAAGTTGTTCGGCACGGACTTGTAGGGCCGAGATGGCCTGTTTCCGTGCTGTAATTGTTATATGGTTATAAGTGAGTGAGACCACAGCCAGCAGGGAGAAACTGTGTGCCTGGGCACTAGGTAGAGATTGACATATATGCAGGAGCAGAAACTAAATGGGAATACCATGGAAGGGAGTGCCTGAGTGAAACAGCATTCAAGAGGGAATGGGTGAGTGAGGCTACTCTCAGGAGTGTGTAACTGTCAGGAAAGAGGAACAGAGTGAGAGTGCACTGTGATGGCTCAGTGTTTGCTGGGCAGCCCCATCGGAAATATATGAATGAGTTGAACAAATTTTCAGTATGTGCAAGAGTTACATAATACAGGAGTGTATTGGTGCTCAGTACATTCCTCATCCTTGCCACTTGGCAACACATCCAGTAATGGCCCTTCAAAACGGCTTTGCATATTATTATATCTTTCGTTCTAGCAACTTTGACTGAGAACGTTGAAAAAGCACAAACAGGGATGCCTCAAAAATGTTGAAATGATCAATGAAATATTTTACAAAAATATTTGTGATAAGAAAATTCTTAAAAATCAGATGAGGTTCCCAGCGAAAGACGTATAGTGACTCACGTATTGATACAAACTATGAGCAGGAATAGGCCCCTCAAACCTGCTCCCCCATCTCAAAGATTACGACTAATCAACCTACATTCTAGACCCGTCCTGGTAATCTTTCACCCTTTTCCTATTTTTCCATATTTTCTTACAACATGGAAGGTTTCGTGTTCGTTTTCTAGGTCTGCACAAAACTTGAGAGTCTTTAATTTACAACAGAAGTCTTTAATGCTTTGCTCAATGCTGGCAGCAATACTACTCAGAATGGCTGCACACACACACACACACAGACAGGAGAAAACGAATATATACAAAACATCTCCCTTGGTCCTGTGCAGCGCCACCTGCTGCACGGAAGGAGCAACGGGTCCTCCCACCCCACACAGTCCACCAAACATCACAGAAGGTGGCCTTTTGGCCCATCAAATCTCTGCTGTTTCCAGAATACTGCATTAATCTCATTTTCTTTTTATTTCCCTGTAACCTACTCACTTCCACATACCCAGTGTATCAAGTATCTATCTACTTATCTATTAAGAGCATTCAAAGACTTCACTATCCTTTGACGAAGAGTTTCAACAACTTGCTGAGAAAAACATGTCTCTCTTTGTCTGTGTCAGAGGAAGATCCCCTAGTTTTAAGCTGTGAGCTCTTGTTCTAGATGTTTCCACAAAGGAAACATCCTCCCCGCATCCATCCTGTTAAGACCCATCAGGAATGTCCGTTCCAATCAAATCCCTTGTCTCAACCTCCAACTTTATTGGAATGGTGGTGATATATACTGTATGAGCTGCACCAAGTCCACAATTTCTGTTACCAGAAGAAATTAGTGGGACAGTAAGCATAAATTTAAATCGGTGTTTATAAGAAGCAGGAATATTTTTAAGTAAATGCTAAATTGTTCCATGAGATGAGAAATAATTAAAAAAATTGAGTTAAGCTGAAAGGTTAATGGGCAGGGACTGAGGGATAGATTGAGGATCCCCCAGGGATATGTGAATAAATAATAGAAGACTATAAAAATGAGATTGCAGGAATCTGTTGGGAATGCATTTTGTTGGCAAGTGCCCTACATAATATTAGTTTCCAAACAGAGCTGACCCAAGTAATTAGAAGCAGCTTTATTTAACAAATGGATTAGGGAATTTCTTGGAATGTATAATTAAAGGTGAAATTGCTGAGATAAAGAAAATAATTTGAACTGGCCAACAAGGTTTTTCAAATGAAGGATGTTACTGGGTAATCCTGAAACAGGCTGCCTCCTATAAATGGAGAGTTGCTCAAAACCCACGATTCTTGCTCCAGATCCTCTCTTTCTGACACTGATTCACGGGACCCTGTATCTGCACAGTGATACCCAAAGGTGTGCAGCACCCACCATTCGATGCCACTGAGTCATACAGCGTGGAAACAGGCCCCTCGGCCCAACTTGCCCATGCTGACCAACGTGGTCCATCTACACGTGTACAACCTGCCCACACTTGGCCCATAACCTTCTAAACCTATCCTATCCATGTACCTGGCCAAATGTCCCTTAAATGTTCTGATAGTACCTGCCTCAACTATCTCCTCTGGCAACTCATTCCATAAACGCAGCACCCTTTGTGTAAAAAGGCAATTGTAATGTTGAATCGTACACACACTGTTTGCTTCATAGGCCTCTTTTGACGCAGGTGTGGAATGTTGACATTTTAGAACCACTACAGATTTTGCACAATTGTGGTTGCTTTAGGTATTTTGGTTTTTGATCTATCATGGTCTAGTTTACTTAGAATAAATGATGTTTTATTGGGTTTTTTTCTTCAATTAACTGTGCCTGTGAAGCTTCAGCAAGTAAGAATTTCATTGATTCAGCTTATACCTGATCAATATGACAAATAAATGTTCTTGATACGATTCTCTTACCCGCTACTTGCTCCGGCTCCCAAGACCCCCCTTGCAGTGAGTCACTCACAACCTTGCCCCAGAGACTTACATCCCTTCACACCTTGTATGTTGCGTGAAACATGCAAGATCTCCGGCTGGTGAGCTCACAGATCTATCCAACATGACATTGTCAGAGCATTTGTATGCACGGAGTGAGAACTGACCCATGCCATTTTCAACACTAATCATCAAAATAGGGCCTTGTTGTTCTTTATTGCAACGTTTGAATATTAAAAGGAGACAAAGTAATGGTTGAAGATGACATTTTTCCAATACTATTCTGGATGGACAGTATTGCAACTGGTGTAGCTTTGGCTCACAGTTCCAGCAACCTGGTTCAATCCTGCCCTCCAGTGCTGCTTGTAAGGAATTTGCACATTCTCCCTATGCCTGTGTGGGTCTCCTCCGGGTGCTCATATTATCACCCAGATTCCAAAGACACGCAGTTGGGAGATTAATTGCCCACTGCAAATTGGTGGAGGTGAGACTCTAGGGCGAATTAATGAGCATGTAGGGAGAGTATACTAGAATTAGTGTAAATGAGTGTTTGATGGCCAGCATACTGATTGGGCAGAAGGGTCTTTTATCATGCTGTATCTGTCCGTGATACCTCTTTTGAATTAATCTCTTGAATGATTTAAAACAATTTGCATCTATAGCCTACTCGATTGATTCAGAATGACAGCTGACTGTTAAAATGTTCCTATTTTTTAAAAAAATTAGTATCACCAGCTACAGAGAATTGAGGGGGATGTTACGAGAATAAACTTGGATTAGTGTAAATGATTGCTTGTTGGTCTATGTGGACTTGCTGAGCAGGAGCACTTCTGTCCTGCATATCTCTCTGACTCTAGCATTGCCTGGACCCTCTGTGGAGTCTTGGTAACCACACAATAGAGTGGACTTAACTTCAGCAGGGAGGACACTGAGAAATGAAAAGAAGTGGTACGAAATTTTAAACAATGGGACATGTTCGGGGAAGATTACCTTTCAGCCTGGGATTGATAACAGGATGTGATTGTAGAGCTTATCCAGTTCCAGGAAGTTGGAACATAATTGCCAGTTACAAAGTAGTTGTATTGTGAAGAGATCGGCTGCTCCCTTGACCCAAGGCCTCATATCCAAACCCCAATCTTGATGCATTGCCCTTCTAGATATATAAGTATTTTCCTGTGAATTCTTTCACTCTGTGTATTCCTAGCCAGTAGAATGCTTTACAAGATCTCATTAGATCAATCCCAAACGTAGCAAATGGAAGTTCCCCAGTGCCTCTCTTCCTGTAGATTTTGGTACCAACACTCTTCCACCTCTGAAAAGTAATCCTTCTCAATGGGACAAAGTGCTGGAGTAACCTGTTGGGTCAAACAGCATCTCTGGAGAACATGGATGGGTGATATTCTGGGGTTGGGACCCTTCTTCAGACAGTGGTCTGAAGACCCTTCTTCAAACAATGTCAGCATGGGCATGGTAAGCAATAGGGCCTGTTTTTTGTGTGCTTGAATGCATGTGTGTTTGCATGACTGTGTGGTTGTGTGTGTGCATTCTTGTGTGCATGTGTAGTGTACTTGCGTTTGTGTGCATGCGCAAGATGAAAACTGGAAATCTGTGCTACTCTTTACACTGGAACATCTCACCTAAGCCATGCAACATAGAGAGTAGACTTGTTGCACTACTTTCACAGGGACGAGGGGGATACTCAGCTGTGTTTCCAAATCTCCCTTTTCCTCACAGCAGTTATTGCGCTAACCAGCTTCAGCTTTCATCAAATCTCCACTTCGCCTGGCTCTTCTGAGCATAGTTACGACAAACGCACAGCAGGTGTGTTATATTAGTTTATGCTGAGGAGCTGAATGACTCACAGCTTTCAATTTGACTTATTGATTTTATTTAATATCTGTAGCCTTTGTGTCTGTTTCAGCAGGTGATAACGTGGACGGAAATCACTCCATGGTGACATTAAGAACAACGAGCGAATAGGCAGTTTATTACCTGCACTGATCTGACTAAATGTGCATGAGAGACAGTCGCTGGCGTGAGCCTTTAGTGAAGGCCCACTTCTGCCGTGCTCCACTGATGGAGGGTAGGTGGGCCAGGTGACCCCACACTGCCTGAGCCCAGGGGCCTGCAACCTCAGAAGCACATCATTGCTTGAAGTCCAATCGAGTCTATACACGGGGAGAGGCAGGGATAGACATTTAGATCAGTGTCCACTTGTTGGCAAGAGCAGAGGCGAGCACAATAGAAGGGAAAGAAATAGATAATACAATGATCAAATACAACTTCAAGTGAATCCAGAGTTACATTGATCAGTGGGATTGATGCTCAGATCAAATCAGCCACCAGCCTGAGTGCTGTACTTCCACAGAAATACTGTTTGTGTGTGAGTGAGCATGTGTGTGTGGTTGTGTATATACATATGTACATGTGTGTGTACATTTGTAGATGTGTGTGCAATGCGTGCAGCCTATATTTGCACATGTGTTTATCTACGAGCAACGTGTGCCTTTGGGTATGTGCGTCTGTACGCATGCCATTGTTTGCATGTGTATGTTTGCGTACCTATGTGAGTTTGTGCATGTGATGTGTGTTTGTGTCAGATTGTGTCTGTGTGTTTGTGCGGTGTGTGGGTGGTGTATGCTGGCACATGCAATGTGTGCTGCATAGTGTGTGTTTGTGCAATTTGTGTATGTATATATGTTTGTGTGTGTATGGACAGTGTCTGTTTGTTTGTGTGGGTGTATACAATATGTCCATGTGTGTGCATATATATGTGCACCTTTGTGTTCAAGCCACTGGCATGGGGAGTGTCGATCCCACAATCTCCTCTCCCAGGGGTGAATGTTCTAACAACAGCTCATGTCTTCATTCAGGTTTACCTCCTGCAGCAAACTGCGACCAGGTTAAAATACTGTCCTGTTTCTCTTATTTCCCGAGAGGCAATGATATTAAGGAAATTCGCCTTCATTCCCGATTTGCAGCTCAGCCGATCGGTTGCACAGATGACCGTGTACACCGAACTAACCACAGAGAACCGCATGTTTTAGCACACGCACCCCTGACCATTGAGCTCTGCTGGGGCCAAAGCAACAAGAACATAGAAAATGGGAGCAGGATGAGGCCACCCTCCTGCCTACTCCTGCCCCACCATGTGACAATGACTGATCCGCTCTAGGCTACACCTCTACCTCTGTACCAGTTCCACAGAGCCCTTAGTTCTCTGCAAAACAATCTACCTGCTTTCCCTTTCAATACCCCAGTGATCAGCAAGAAATTGTTCCTACATACCTCCGTATACAATGACTGTTCCCTAACCTTGCAACTTGTTAATGGTGACCTCGTTATCTTGGTCCCTCTTACCAGTGAGGGTGAGCTCTGTTATGGAAGTGGACAATGACGTCCAGGAAGGGAATGTTCTGTTCTGATCAACAGGGTCTCCGTTACCAGATGTGTCCGCTTCAAGATTATGACCACTGGTAACCTGACCTCTGCACGGATGAACGATTTACTGAATAATCATATCTACATGAGTACTGTAAGCTGCTTTGCTGCCTGCTATAAATAATGCAAGAGAAAGCCCTCTCCCTCCTGGCCTTTGGGTGCAGGATATATTGTGTGAATGTCAGGAATGGAACCACGCTGTGCAAAGCTATTGTTTTTTCCAGCTATTTCCTGTTCAGCTGAGATTCCCAATAACTCCATGTGTCAATAGTTTGCCTTCAATGGATTATGTTCCTTTCTCAAAACCGTACTGGCTGTAGATGCTATTCTTTTTCATTAGCACAGTTTTATATCAAGCCTTGTAAGTCCCGACCTGAAACATTGCCTATCCATGTCCTCCAGGGATGCTGCTTGACCGGCTGAGTTACTCCAGCACTTTGTGTTCTACCAAACCCACACTTTGCTTTTAATTACCAGAGGGGGTTTCAGGGAGTAACTTCTTGCTGATCCAACAATTTAGTTTTGTTTTTAGTTTGAAGTCTTTTTCTGCCTTTAATTTAACAAAGCTGGTGAGAAAGGGACTATTCATTTTACTGAGCATCTTTCTGTTGGGAAGGTTGGGTTAAATTTAGTGTGCCTTTGTTAAATGTTCATTTTTCCCGATGCAGTGTTGTTGTCAAAGCCATTATTCATTGTCCATCACCCAACCAGCCTTAAGTTGCTTTCTTCAACCACTGAATGGTTCAGTTTCAGAGTATGGTCAAGATTAAATTCTGTTGCACATCGAATACAATGATTGCATAAAATGTAACTTCCAATGCAATCAGCTTGAGCCAGAACAGCTGTTTTATTCTGTCCACACTCTTATGTTTGAGGGCTGTTGTACACACTCTCACTCTGTCCCTGTGCTTTACAAACAACGCCCTTGTTTTCATAACAAGGTGTTTGCTATGAACTAATCCTTGTGCAAGCTCCAGAATGGCTGCGATATTCTTGGCCCCTCATGTGCTTCCTGACAGAGCTGAAGGCTTTGGTTTCTTAATCTTTTACCGTCATTTTAATTAGCAGTTTGTATGTGCTGCTAACTTTAAACTTGATCAAAGTAGTGTACATAGAGAAACATAATGACAGGCAGAAAGCTGCAAGAACACTTGCAACCAGTGTATTTAACCAATCACCCACATGGGCATTTGGGCTCATGTCATACATCATATACTTACATGCATTAAACATACTCAGAAAATTGTTAAATGTACAACTTGGCATGCCAGCAGTTCTGCTGTCCTACAACTCCAGCAACCTGGACTGGACCCTGATCTTTGGTGGAGTCTCTGCAAACTTTGCATGCACCGTGTGGATTTCCTCTAGATGCTCTGGTATCTTCCCACATCCCAAAGACGTGCAGGTTTGCCGATTAATAGTGCACTGTTAAATGCCCCTTGTATATGGATAAGTTCCAGAATCTGGGAGGGGTGAGGTAGTTAATACAAATGTTGGGAGAATAAAATGCAGCATTAATGGTTGCTTGAGGGTCAGCATGAACTTGCAGTGCTGAGGGCTCTGTTGACATAATCACAAGACATTGGAGTAGAATTAGGCCATCCAGCCCATCGAATCTGCTCTACCATTCAATCATGGCTGAACTATTTTTCCCTTTCAACCCCATTCTCCTGCCTCCACCCCATAAACCCTGGGTAGATAAGCGCGCATTCACCACCCTCTGGCTAAAGAAATTCCTCATCTCCATTGTAAAAATATGACTTTTTATTCCGAGGCTGTGCTCTCCAGTCCTAGATCCTCCCATTCACCCCATATGAACAAATAACAGATTTTCTTTCTCCCCAGATAAGCGCCTCCACCCTCTGGAAAAAGAAATTCCTCTCTCGATTGTAAAAATATGACTTTTTATTCCGAGGCTGTGCTCTCCAGTCCTAGATCCTCCCACTACTGGAAACCTCCTCTGCGCATCCACTCTATCTGGGTCTTGCATTATTCAGTCTAGGTTTCAATGAACAATCATTAAAGTAATACAGCACAGAAACAGGCTCTTCGGCCCACCTTATCCATGCCAACCATCAAGTACCCGCCTGTACGAATCCCATTGACCAGCACTTAGTCTGTGACCTACAATGCCCTGCTGATTTAAGTGCTCATTCAGATACATTTTTTAATGTGTTTAGATTACTTGCCTTCACCACCTTCTCGAGCATTGTGCTCCGGATTCCAACCAGGTGAAAGATATCCTCCTCCGATCTTCTCAAACCCTCTTATCTTCTTGCCTTAATCCCATTGGTTTTCAATGTCTCTGTTATGGGGGATGGTTTCATATTATCCACCCCATCTGTGGCCCACATATTTCTGCACAACCCCTTCAGCCTTGTCCTGCACGACTCCATGACATAGCAGGTAATCAAAGAAGGCAAATGGTTTGTAACAAACTAGATAAGCTGGGGGGGAAACAAGATGAGAGGGCCACACTGACAGCAGAAGAAGGACAGAGGGGGAGAGTAGTGCTTGGATGTATCAGATGGTGGGCTCATGGTGTAAGAGGGAAAGGAGAAATGGAAGAAATGGTGAAATCAAGGGAAAGAAGGAAGGAAAGTGGGAACAAAATGAAGTATGGGAGTGAGTACGAGGGCAAATGAGAGAAAAGCAAAAATAAGAGAGCATGCTAATAAGGATGTAAATGAGTTTTAAACATGTTGGTGATTTTGAATTTAAAGCATCTGTGGGCTCGGAGCAGTTTGAATTTTGTACATTTTCAGCACGTACTGGCCCTGTGAGCATAAAATGATCCATTTCAGCACTATTCACAATGTACCAAGTTAGAGATGGCATACTTTCAGGATAAGTGTCTGTCCCTTTCAGACACAAATAATGGTTGTCAGAACTTGCTTCAGTGAGTGCTGCGTGTTACTGGCACTCGTCTGTGAGAAACACTGAAAGCTTTATAAACGAGGGAACCGAGGCACTGGAAACAGATTTTCCCATCGCTTACTGCTCCCGTCCCAGTCAATTGTAGAATCTATCTTCTATAATTAGCTACCTTTTTCCTGGAATTTGAGGAATATGGTCATTGTTGTCAGTTGATATGTTGCCTTCCTTAGCGGTCTCGGAATGGCAGTGGAGAGAACAGAATTATTACTCCATTTCAAATCCTGTCATCTCTCAGCCTAATGAGTCCCCCAAGAATATACCTACTTGGCACTGGCGATTCATCATACACCGATTGAATGCGGGGACAGAGCCGCAATTAAAACAGGACCCTCTTCACTGACAGCGTACCGAATAGTGAATCTTCAGCTAATTGAGGCAGATCCTTTGTTTGCTCACCATCTCCTGCTCCTGGGAGCTCACATCTAACGGCGACCCAGTATAAAGGCACCATCAATCACCAGCGAAAACAAGCAGAGGTCAAGTCTCAAAGCTACAATCCTCAAAAGAATCCATCATAGTTGCAATGGACAGGCAACATCTCTAGAGAGAAGGAATGTGTGACGTTTCAGATCGAGACCCTTCTTTAGACTGAAAGTCAAGGGAAAGAGAAAAGAGAGATGTAGTAGACAGTGATGTGGAGAGATATAGAACAAATTAATGAAAGATATGCCAAAAGGTAAAGGGCCTGTTCCGCTGTACGAGGTTATTCAAGAGCTCTCCCGAGTTTAAAAAAAATCAAACTCGTGGTAAAGACGTAGCGGCTATGTCGGAGCTTGTGGATGTCTTGTAACGGCTTGTAATGCTAAGGACAGGTACTCGGGAAACACGGAAACTCGTGAAGTTTTTTCAGCACTGTGAAAAATGTCCACGAGAGCCCCAAGTACCTACGAACGGCTATTACCGTAATTCTCCGAGTTTGAATCAGGGGAAACCCGGGAGAACTCTTGAATTACCTGGTACAGTGGGACAGGCCCTTAACAATGATAAAGGAAACAGGCCATTGTTAGCTGTAGCTAGGTGAGAATGAAAGCTATTGTGACTTGGGTAGGGGAGGGATGGAGAGAGGGGGAATGCAGGGGTTACTTTGTTAGAGAAATCAATAGGGTGAAAACTAGAAATGAGAGTTAGGGTGGGACAATGCCTGGCAGGTGGTGGGTGGATACATCTGCGGGATGGGTGATTGGCAGATGAATAAGTGACAAAGATGAGAGGGAGGAATATGGAATGAAAGGGCCAGCAGAGATACCCATTTGACTCATTTTCACCTCTAGCCTTTGAGAGTTACTCGACCTATTTGCAAATCAACCACTTTCCCTCTCCCGTATCCCCCCATCACTTGCCAGGTTTTGTCCTGCCCATTCCTCTCTTTTCCAATTTTCTCCCTTACTCCAATCAGCCCAAAGAAAGGTCTTGATCCAATATGTCGTCTGTTCATTCCTCCACAGATGCTGCCTGACCTGCTGAGTTCCTCCAGCACTTTGTGTTTTGTCACTGAGAAAAGGATCTATCGACACAGTGCTTGAAGATTGAATGCTGTTCTACAGCTCTGATCCCCCTGCTAAATGAAATAGTACTTACATCAATAGAGCTCTTGTGCAGTTGATGAACATCAGAAAAAAAGATGCTGGAAATCTGAAGTAGAATTAGAAAATGGCAGATACTCTCAGCGGGTCAGGCAGTATCTAAGGAGAGAAGAGTTTGAGTTCAGTTTATTGTCACGTATACTGACGTACAATGAAAAGCTTTTGTTATGTGGTAAGCAGACAGTGGACAGACAATACATGATTACTGTCGAGTTATCTACAGTGTGCAGATACATGACAAAGAAACATAATTTGATTTAACCACTCCATTAACACACTTGGTCTCACTCTGTCAGAGGTATTTCCTTTATTCTACTCATCCCTCCCTTGCCTACTCTGTTGCTGAGAACTAACTTATTTTCTTTTGCAATTCTGAGAGAGGGTGTGGTGCCTGAAACATTAACTGTTTCCACAGACTGGGTGGGTGTTTTCAATACCTCCCGTGCAGTTGATCAGAGTGAGTTGTGGACATTTTCCTCGATGATAGAGTGGGTTTATTTCCTACTATCGGGGCCACTGATGCCTGGTGATTAATGCTGTTAGTAGAGTGGCTGCCTCACAGCTCCAGGGAACTGGGTTTCTTCCAGATCTCAGGTGTTGTCTGTGTGCTCCTGTGACTGCATGGGTTTCCTCCACAACTAAAGATATGCAGGTTGGTAGATTAATTGCCAACTGTAAATTACCCCTGGTGTGTAGGTTTGTGTAGAATCTAGTGGGAGTTGAATGCTGAGTGAATACAATTAGATTAGTGTATATGGGCGCTTAATGGTCGGCATGGACTTAGTACTGCTGTTTTAGGAGCTCTGGTAAAGAGCAGATGATGATATTACTCCGGTTAAGGACTAAATGAATTGTTAATGTAGGGAGTGAATATGGAGATTGGGTTATTATTGGGATCCATGAAGAACAGTAATGATGCTGGGGAAAGCAACATCCCTTTCATGTATCCGGATTCCATATCCCTTTGAACCACAACAATTTGTAATCTCATTCCTTTTAAATAATATATATTTTTAATTCTTCCTTGCAAGGTGAACTTTCCCACATTATACTCCACCTGCCACACAATCTATCTATGTTGCAAATCTGAAAAGGAACCATTTGTCCCTATTATCCATTTCCCTGTCCACACCAATATATTATTCCCAACCCTAACGACCCTTTTATGCAGCAATTTATCAAATATATTCTGGAAATCCACACTTCATTTGATTCCCCTTTATCCATCAGACAGGCAATTTAAATGTTGATGTTAAAGTGCTTTACTTAGCAAAAGTAATTTCAGTGCTGGTAAAAGTCAGAGAAGTTTGCAGATAGGTGAAAGGAACTGGGGGGTGGTTCTGCTGATTGCAGTGAAAGTAGAGGGAAGATCTAAAAGATATCTGCAAACTCATGAAGGGTTTGTTGAATAAAAACCTGTCTCTAATAGCAGGGATTCAATATAATTGACTTAATAACTGACAACACAACCTTGCAGTGAGACACACAGGAACAGATGATGAAGGCATGGAAGTTTAGAGATGGGATTATTGAGCATTGGGCCTAGTCGGCTGAAGGCATGGGAAATAATGTCAGAATGATTAGTATCAGGATTCGGTAAGTAGCCACAATTGAAATCTCGTATGGAGATCTCAGGGGTTTGCAAGGCTGGAGCACGTTATAGAAATAGGAAGCGTTGAGGGAAAGGAGAAATATGGATAAGAAAATTGAAAGGAATTCTTGGGCTGTTTTGGCCGATGTTTTATTGTCATATGTCCCAAAACGGAACAATGAAATTGCATGTGGGCAGTAGAATTCTATATGAGTTCTACATGAGCAGACAAGGCCCTACATGCATTGCATGTAGGGCCTTGACGTTGCATTTCAGGATCCTTGGGTTCAAAACCCAATCATCATATCAGTAACAACCCAGGCTGGCTCATGCGGAGCTTGCCATTTCAGATCTGACTACACTGATGGATTGAGTGTAAATTAAGGAGAAATATTCTGTCCAGCATTCTTCCTCAGCCAATTACACCAAAGCAGATTAATTAAGTATTTTTCATTTTCATAATTTCATGAACGATATAGGAGGATACTTAGCCTATTGTGTCAATTTCAGAGCAATCATATTCTCCTACCTATTTCTTTGTAACTTAATCTCTCATTTGGTACCTCTGATTTTCCTCCCACCCACCTATACTAAGAGCAATTTACAATGGCCAATCAGTTTGACAACCCACGCGTCCTTTGGTCATGGGAGGAAACAAAGCACCCAGAGGAAACTAAGGCTGTCACAGGGAGAATGAGCAAATTCCATACAGGCAGCAGTTGAAGTCACGATCAAACCCAGGTCCCAGGAGGTGTGAAGCAACAGCACTATCTGTGGTGCCATTGTATCTCAGGTTACCTAAAACTATACTGCTTCTCTCTCTACTGACTCTGCCCAGCCTATTAAGGCTTTCCAGCACCTCCTGACACATTTTTAAGTAGCTATATCAGTGCTGTTTGTATGACCTGTGTACATAATGGCTGCACTCCATTCTGTGAGGAGCTTTTGGGTATGATAAGATACTACAGTGCCCTCCATAATGTTTGATACAAAGACCCATCCTTTATTTATTTGTCTCTGTGCTCCACAATTTGAGATTTGTAATAGAAAAAATCACATGTGGTTAAAGTGCATTGTCAGATTTTAATAAAGGCCATTTTTATACATTTTGGTTTCACTATGTAGAAATTACAGCAGTGTTTATACATAGTCCCCCCATTTCAGGGCACCATAATGTTTGGGACACAGCAATGTCGGCCGAACGCACTATGGGAACTTCACTCGCCCCCCTGCAGGAACTATACATCAAGAGGTGTAACTCCAGAGCCAATAAAATCATGGGAGACCCCTTCCACCCATGCAACGGACTGTTCCAGCTGCTACGGTCAGGCAAACGCCTCCGTTGCCATGCTGTGAGAATCGAGAGGTTGAGAAGGAGTTTCTTCCCAGAGGTCATTCGGACTGTAAACTCCTATCTCACCAGGGACTAACTTTACTGAACGTTTTTCCTTCCAATATTTAATATGTAAAATAATATGTGTGTGTTTATGATTGTGTTTATAGTTTGTTTGGTTGTTTGTTTGTTTGTCTTTTTGCACAAAGTCCGCGAGATTTGCCACTTTTCTTTTCACTGCACATCCCGTATGTGTATGTGACGAATAAACTTGACTTGACTTGACGTCATGTAAATGAAAGTAGTCATGTTTAGTATTTTGTCGCATATCCTTTGCCTGCAATGACAGGTTGAAGACTGCGATTCATGGACATCATCAGTTGCTGGGTGTCTTCTCTGGTGATGCTCTGCCAGGCCTGTATTGCAGCCATCTTTAGCTTATGCTTGTTTTGTGGGCTAGTCCCCTAGTTTTCTCTTCAGCATATAAAAGTCATGCTCAATTGGGTTCAGATCGGGTGATTGACTTGGCTACTCAAGATTTAACAATTTTTTAGCTTTGAAAAACTCCTTTGTTGCTTTGGCAGTATGTTCGGGATCATTGTCTTGCTGTAGAATGAACCGCCGGCCAATGAGTATAGAGGTATTTGTTTGAACTTGTCAGATAGGATGTGTCTATACACTTCGGAATTCATTATGCTTCTACCATCAGCAGTTGTATCATCAATGAAGATAAGTACCTTCAGCAGCCATACATGCCCAGGCCATTACACCTCCACCACCATGTTTCACAGATGAGGTGGTATGCTTTGGATCTTGAGCCGTTCCTTCCCTCCTCCATACTTTGCTCTTGCCATCACTCTGATATAGTTAATCTTCATTGCATCTGTCCACAAGACCTTTTTCCAGAACTGTAGTTGCTCTTTTAAGTACTTATTGGCAAACTGTAACCTGGCCATCCTATTTTTGCGGCTAACCAGTGGTTTGCATCTTGCAGTGTAACCTTTTCATTTATGTTCATCAAGTCTTCTGTGGACAGTGGTCATTGACAAATCAACACCTGATTCCTGAAGAGTGTTACTGATCTGTAGGACAGGTGTTTGGGGATGTTTCTTAATTATAGAGAGAATTTTTCTGTCAATTCAGCTGTGGAGGTCTTCCTTGGCCTGCCAGTCCCTTTGCAATTAGTAAAATCTGACAATCTGTATATACAGTAAATGTAAATTGTGTTTAACAGTTTATTCAGCAGGGTAGGTGTTGACTACTATATAATAGTTTGGAATTACTTTATTGAAAAAAGAGCAGCTAATTTTGGGCTACCACTAAAAATACTTCAGTCTATGGTAGTCTGTGTTAAATGTTGAAATTATCATTTTCCTTCACTTGAGTGGCAACTCATCACATTCAAAAAACATTCCAGCTCGGGATTCCA